>NC_136852.1:13804502-14426690 GCF_951799975.1 Gobius niger | reverse complement strand
TTGAGTATTGTTATAGTTGCTCAGAGTTTAAAAATGGACGGACCAATGAAACGTAATGCTCCGGTTTCCCCTACTACAAAAAAAAAAGTACCATAGCCTGGATGAATTTTTGAGTTTGAGCTCATGACTACAATGTTAATGACGTGTTTACTTGCTTAAGTCTCATGTGTGTTCGAAAAAAACCCAAAAAACAATAAAGGCTAGTGTTAAAAATGTATAATACAACATCATTTAAACTTACAGTCCGATTCTTTTTTGGGCAGGCTCGTTCAAAACTTTGCGCTAGTTGTCATTTTTATTGCGTTTGCCGTGTTAGTGTCTAGATGAAAACATTCCCCGGTTTGAACATGGAGGTTTCCTCCAGTGAAGTCGTTTTGACTCACGTAATATTTTTAACTTGCTCCAGTCACATCTGAACTTTTACTTGCTGTCCTTTACAAAATCTTGAGCTATCGCTTCATATCTGTGGGACCAGCTAATTTTTAATGGGAAGAGATAGCAGACAGGAAGGAAATCACGCACCCCCCACATGATTTCACTGTGCATAAAGCCCATTAAAAACAAACTTTCAGATTCGATTCATGGCATGGTTTACAGCTTCAGCATGGCGTGATAAACACAACTTGAGCGTTGAACGGCTCAGAGCCAATGTAATGTTGGATTAATAACAGCTAAATTAAACAGGATTACCCGAGGATTGCTCAAAACTGAATGAAGTGAAATATAGTCCAGATATGTCTACAACATAACGTGGTTTAAAGTGAAAAAAAAAAAAAGACGATTTAGTGTGATGTATCCACTTTTAGAAACATTTCCACATTCTTACACTATCCATTTGTGTGGGACTTAATGATATACAACACTAATGGCTGCAATCTCATTAAAAAGTGCTCCAGGAGTGTTGCTGCAGTCTATAGTTAACACGTGGAACAGAATAAAAAACAGAAAATCCTGCAAAGCATGGCATATACTTTTCCATTTCAAAGCAGCTTAAGGAGTGACGACTTTCTACAAAAAAATACAAAGTAAAACATGTTTGAAACCAGCGGGAGAGACGCAGACAGACAGACAAGCTTTGGCGGGGAGGTTTTGGCAGACCGTCATGGAGGTGTGCAAATACTCCAGCTGCTGGGTGGGCAGACACAAACAAACCCAGCCAGGCAAACTTTGAAATGAAAGCACACACACGCACACACACGCACACACACACACACACACACACACACACACACACACACACACACACACACACACACACACACACACACACACACACACACACACACGGAAACAGACACAACGGAGGAGGGCACACAAATGGAAGGTGGAGGTGGGGTTTGGAGGTTGTTTCTTCTGATTCTGCCGCTCCACTTTCCCTCCGGTGCTTACCCAGGCATGCCAGGCTGAGTGCCATCAGGAAACATGGAGTGCTCTTACCCAGGCTCACACAAAACACACGGAGAAGAGAAGAGGGGAGTGCTGACATCTGTTACTGGCTGGAGTTCAAGCAGATCTACTTACGACACGTTATGACAATATTCGCATAGATACTGCTGTCGAGTGTTAGGGGTTTGTAACAGTACAGCTATGATATATTACACACTATCATTATCAGTTCAGTACAATACTCAAATTCACTATACAGAATACAGATACAAATACAAAATGTGATAATTATGTATCTTTTTTTTTTTTAATCGCCGGAAGCATAAAGCCCCATTGTACGTGGAAGAGAGTATTCTCAGAGCTATACTTTTCTCTGCTCTTAGCTTTCTCTGTTACTTAGGCTACTTGAACAGCGTGAGACGAGATAAGGAAAGACTGTCTTTTTGGCTTCTTTTCTAATATTGCTCAATTTCAGAGGCTCTCTTCACCGGATCCGTCGGTAATGTAGGTGTGAACTACATTTGCGGCCGTGATATCTCTCACGCATTTCCTCGCTCACTTTACCCCTTCTGGCTGCGAAGAATGATTCAACTTAAAAAAAAAAAAAAAAAAAAAAAAAAAAGAATAAAAAAAAAAGTGTGAAATTTAAATAAGCTATAGAGCAATGAGGCAGGCAGGAAAAGATAATGATATTTTTAGACCATGAATAAAGGTGTAGAGAAGACGTGACCTTTCACTAACAAAGGTAATCATGCTTCTTTAGATACATGACTTATAGTCTAAGGTCAAATGTGGATGAAAGACATTTAAAGATGGCATGAAGGCGGCTCAAACACCTGATGATTACACTTGGCTGCTATTTACTTTTTAACTTCCTGTTTTTGCTCTTTCTTTTGGTAATCAAAATTGTAATGGTTGCTTAGACATGTGTTGTGCTTTGTTCTGCTGCACACATGGTAATAATAATAAGGCATTGGTTTTATATACTCCCCGGTAAGGTCTACTCCAGGGTGCTGGAGAGGAGGATCCGGCCGATGGGCGAACCTTGGTTCCAGGAGGAACAATGCGGTTTTCGTCCTGGTCGTGGCACACTGGACCAGCTCTATACCCTTCATCGAGTGCTTGAGGGTTCGTGGGAGTTCGACCAACCAGTCCACAAGTGTTTTGTGGATCTGGAGAAAGCGTTCGACCGTGTCCCTCGTGGTGCCCTGTGGGGGGTGCTCCGGGAGTATGGGGTCCGGGGCCCTCTGCTAAGGGCTGTCCGTTCCCTGTATGACAGGCAGGAGCAGGAGCTTGGTTCGCATTGCCAGTAAGTCAGACCTGTTCCTGGTGCGTGTTGGTCTCCGCCAGGGCTGCCCTTTGTCAAAGGTTCTGTTCATTACCTTTATGGACAGAATTTCTAGGCGCTGCCAGGGGCCGGAGGGTGTCCGGTTTGGGAGTCTCAGGATCTCATCTCTGCTGTTTGCGGATGATGTTGTTCTGATGGCTTCAACAAATCAGGACCTTCAGCACGCTCTGGGGCGGCTTGCAGCCGAGTGTGTAGCGGCCGGGATGAGGATCAGCACCTCCAAATCTGAGGCCATGGTTCCCCACCAGAAAAAGGTGGTTTCCCCTCTACAGGTCGGTGGGGAGTCCTTACCTCAAGTGGAGGAGTTCAAGTATCTCGGGGTCTTGTTCACGAGTGAGGGACGGATGGAGCGTGAGATCGATAGACGGATCGGTGCGGCGTCAGCAGTGATGCGGTCGCTGTATCGGTCTGTCGTGGTGAAGAGGGAGCTGAGTCGGGGCCAAAGCTCTCGATTTACCGATCGATCTACGTTCCCACTCTCACCTATGGTCATGAGATTTGGGTAATGACCGAAAGGACAGGATCGCGAATACAAGCGGCCGAAATGAGTTTCCTTCGCAGGGTGGCTGGGCGCACCCTTCGAGGTCGGGTGAGGAGCTCAGTCACCTGGGAGGAGCTCGGAGTAGAGACGCTGCTCCTTCACTTCGAAAGGAGCCAGCTGAGGTGGCTAGGGCATCTGTTCCGGATGCCCCTTGGTCGCCTCCCGCGGGAGGTATTCCAGGCATGTCCTAGTGGGACAAGGCCTCGTGGAAGACCCAGGACACGCTGGTGGGACTATGTCTCCGAGCTGGCCTGGTGTCGCCTCGGGGTCCCCCCAGAACAGCTGGAGGAGGTGTGTGTGGATCGGGAAGTCTGGGCATCTCTGCTGAGACTGCTGCCCCCGCGACCCGGCCCCAGATAAAGCGGAAGAAAATGGATGGATGGATGGATGGATGGGTTTTATATAGCGCTTTTCTGGACACTCAAAGACGCTTTACATTGCATTGTTCATTCACTCCATAAATGGTGGTGGTAAGCTACTATTGTAGCCACAGCTGCCCTGGGGTAGACTGACGGAAGTGAGGCAACCAGTCTGTGCCATCGGCCCCTCCGACCACCACCAACCACTCAAATACTACATTCGCTAGGATTCCTGGTGTTCCCAAACAGTCTCCCATCCAAGTAACAACCAGGCCCTTCCCTGCTTAGCTTCCCAGGTCTGACGGGATCCGGCAGAACAAAGGTGCTGTGGTAATGCTGTATGAAATGTATATTGATGATGTGTATTGTTTACTTTTTAAAATATTGTACATGTGTTTAGTTAAATGTGTCTCCTGGCCTCCTATTGACTAACATCTTGAACTTACCTAGCTACCGCTTAAAGGAATAGGCCACCGTTTTTACATACTGAGATATGTTCTTACCTTAGCTTTGACGAGTTCTTTAGGACCTGTCTGATCTTCCCCCGTGCCTTCTATCACGTAAACACAGCGCAGACGGCGTTAGCAGAAGCTACCAAGCTCTTCCACGTTTTCCCTATTTAACTATGGTTACGTGAAGTGTTCCACTACAAAGTATAATTACACAAAATTAAACAATGTGGATTTTCTTAGCGGATAAAAGGAGGAACTACACACACATGACACCCTTCATGTAACCATATTTAAATAGGGAAAACGTGGAAGAGCTTGTGCTGTGTTTACGGGATTGAAGGCACGGGTGAAGACCAGACAGGTCCTAAAGAACACGTCAAAGCAAAGGTAAAAACATATCTCAGTATGTAAAAACGGTGGCCTATTCCTTTAAGTGATGCCCGGGTGCCGGCTGTTGAGATGGTACAACAATGAAGTTGTATTTGAAGTATATCTGAGCACTGCAATACTACTACATTTTGAGTCGGCATTTCCGCTTGTAAAGTGCTCCCCATAGACTGTTAAAAAGAATAGACTACTCCTCCTCACTCCTCCCCTTTTATCATAATGACCACATTCGAGGGGGAAATCATGGCGGATTTACAGACTCCTCCTCCCCAGCTATGACGAAGCATGTTTCTAAAAAGGGCATAAGGGCGGGATCTTCACTGTAGACTCCACCCTTGCGTGACGTGTTGCTCACGCAGCTCCAATGCTAACAGTCCGACCCTCATTAGTACGAGATTTCTAAAATGTTTCTTGGTCCCTTTAATTGTAACTAACCCAGTGTTATCACACTACAGGAGTAATCTCTAGCTGTAGAAAGTTCCAAAAAAATAGGCACCAGGCTCTAAAGTTGTTTTTATTGTGTCCAAAGTATAATGATTTCTAACGGGGGACTAGCGGCTATATGGAGATACTACAGCAATGGCGGTCTCTAGTGTTGTGGTCATAAAGCAGAGCAGCCAGCGGGCATTGGTGCTCCCACGCTGTGCTGTGTTTGTGCTGTTTTAGGGATACATCAAAGCCTGCTTCTGCTTCAGGTCCAAATGAATGGAAAGTGTGTCATAGTCACTGCATTGTGGCCAAAATCTCCCCTGGAAATATGAACAATTTGACATTAAACACTATATAAAACTTACTCAGATTTTAAAAGTGCATATTGCTGTTGTTGTTGCAAAAGATGGAGATAGAACGTTTAAATCAGGGGTGTAACGTGGACTAGTGAGGTGCAAAATGGTCTCATACAGTTTCCAGATGTTTCTCTGTGATTTCCCCTTACTTCACCATCAATGACTAAACTATGGTCTGGTTATCTGAACAGTGCTCCTTCCTCCTCTTCAACATTAATATATCTCCCTTTCCCACTGTGTCCAGGGAATAAAAATGAAAGCTCTACCTCCACTGAACCTCCATATCAGCCCGCCGCCATATGCTGCATTGAGCTCATTCCGACTGTTCTGCTCCGAGGAGGAACAGGATGTGCCCAGGAGCTCGGTCACAATGGAAGAAAACTTACAGTAAATTGGGCTGGGGAGGAAATCACGCCTTCATGAGGAATCAAGCTTTATCTGCTGATTGTATTTGTGAACATTTCTATTCCTAGTTTGTGAATGTACCGTCACTGACAATGGCAATAAAATGTATTCAGATTCAGGTTTTATTTGAGTGAGTTTGAGCAAAACGCATGCTTTTTTACCCCTGAACTTTGCTATGCTATAGATAAATCCCATTTGGAAGAAGCTAAGAGTTGGAACATTGGATGACTAAACTCTAAAACTCTTGCAAACAGCAAATTTGAAAAGAGGTGGGTAGTTTATCAGAAAAATTTGATTTGCATTTTGAACCACTTCAAATGTTGATTACAAGAAAACAAAGCAGTCAAATTAAAAGTAATTGTCAAGAATTGTAGTGTTGCCAAATAAAGGAGTCCCATGGGCAAACTGCTTGTGGTTCCCATGCTTAAAGCTATATAGTGGCCTTTTAATTGTCAACATTAGATTTGTTCTGCACATCAGAATCATAGTACAATAGATGCAGTAGTTGAAATCTTAGAAACAGTCAAAATAATCCACCTGTTTCAATGGTAAATGTGACCTGCCACAATGACATGAACGCGGGTGAGGTGTAATAATAAATTGTATAAATATATAAGTAACATAAGTATAAATAAATGATGCCTCCTTAGCCTCTGCAGATGACATTCTGAATGACACTTGTGCGCTAACAGCTGACACCGAAGACACCAGAGACACTTGGAGGAAATGTGTCTTTGTCATTCGACCAATACAGAGGTGAATATTGAATACAACCCCAAAATGTTCAGGCTGGAGTTTACTTTTGGAAATGAGACATTTTGCATGAGAGCGGCATGGTAGCACAGTGGTTAGCCCTTGTGCTTCACAGCTAGAAGGTCCAGGTTCGATCCCCGGCCGGATGGGGCCTTTCTGTGTGGAGTTTGCATGTTCTCGTGTCTGTGTAGGTTACCCCTACTACTAAAAACGTGTACAATAGGCCTGAATGAATGTAGTGTGCGAGTGAGTAGGTGGTGGTGGGCCGATGGCATGGACTGGTTGCCTCGCTTCCGTCAGTCTACCCCAGGGCAGCTGTGGCTACAACAGTAGCTTACCACCACAGAGTATACGAGCGATCGCGATGTCGTCACATCCGTTGGCCGTGGTAGGCATTTTACATTTTCATATTTGATAAACATTTTATTAAAATCCTATAATCAGCAAAAACATTGTCCATGAACAGGGCATTGCTTCTCTTGCGCTGTAACAGATCTATCATTTTATAAAACCGAGTTAGAGGCCTGTATGCATCAGCTGCCTACCAAACATCCGGCGAAAATTGCGGAAGTAAACAATAACAGCGATCGCTCGTATTGAGTGAATGAATAATGACGACAGTGTGGCGCTTGGAGAAACTTGGTAATGTAGGCTTGTAAAGCGCAATACAAGTGTAAACCATTATTATTTATTATTATTATCATCATCAAATTTAACCAAACAAATAAAAGTTATAGAGACAATGTTACCAACTAAAGCCTCTTGCAAACATGCACATGTGAAAGCCACGTGATTAGTCAAACAGAAAGTCACTCACAGATCCCACTCAGAGTTGCCTGGCCTTAGCCATCCGCAAACTGCGGTCAATTATCATTTCCTTACATGTACGTCATGGGTCTGATCTCAGTGGCCACGTTACAGTGGTTGAATTTCAACCTACCATTCAGCGAGCGGGACGGCGGGTGTTGTGACGTCAAGCATTAGCACCGCATTTGCTGGTTGTAGTTTGGCAATGGCGGCGGATATGAAAGCAAAGGAAGCTCTTCATATTGTTCTGGCTCGGCTCCCAAATGTTCAGAAATTCAAAATGAAGCCATGCATGGAATGTGCAAGGATTGCCCCCAAGAGTTATGATAGCTTGTTTCACTCACTCGGGCGCTTTACATATGTCACAACCAAACGCTAGAGAAAATTAGATCCAATCGTTTCAAAGGAGTTCACCCTTCCCACCTGATAACGGAGCCCCATTGGGAAGGTCCAGACCCTTGTACGAAATGCAATGAGCATAGGGTATGGTAAAACCAGACTACACTCAGAGGGAATCTTTCCAGAGTCAAGTGCTGAGAGTGGCTCAACTGTCCAGATGAAGCAATGGTTCTTGGCTGTCTGATGTATGTACTGTATGTACCTCTCGTCTTGTTTACATGAACATACACAAAACACATATACTGAGCATTTTTCTGAATGACTGAAGCATTCGGAGTAGAGTCGCTGCTCCTTCACGTCGAAAGGAGCCAGCTGAGGTGGCTAGGGCATCTGTTCCGGATGCCTCCTGGTCGCCTCCCGCGGGAGGTGTTCCAGGCATGTCCTAGTGGGACAAGGCCTCGTGGAAGACCCAGGACACGCTGGTGGGACTATGTCTCCGAGCTGGCCTGGTGTCGCCTCGGGGTCCCCCCAGAACAGCTGGAGGAGGTGTGTGTGGATCGGGAAGTTTGGGCATCTCTGCTGAGACTGCTGCCCCCGCGACCCGGCCCCGGATAAAGCGGAAGAAAATGGATGGATGGATGGACTGAAGCATCCATTAAATCAGGAACATCCGTGTTAATATTCCAGCCACTAAGAACCCGGACACATTTGTTCATAGGCATAAATATAGTAGCCCACCACAGACTTTTTTCTACTCAGAGTTTATCACTGTGAACTGTTTGTAAAGGGTGCAAGTATTTAACCATATTACTACATTTACGAAAAATAATTGATAAATGAATAAAACTTCTTTCGGAAATGTATCGAAATTGTGCTAATCTCTCATATAAGCTTCTAATTTGTAATGTGTTTCAGTGTAAATCAACTGAAGTGTATTGCAGACCGTTGAATAAACTGCTGTAAGCTAAACTAGATAAACTTAATCAGAACATGGACATAACTTTGCAAGAACTGACTCTTTATAGCTTGCTCTCAGTTCCACTGGAAATGTTTTGCCAGGGAGAAAGACCAGAGATACCCTCTGCCGCTGCCCAAGTCACTCTGCCGTATCGCTTTCCCTCCCACAAACATGCTGAGTTCAGATGAGAACAGCGAAGACCTTAAACGGCCTTTGTAAGTTTATTTGACTGCTTTTGAGCATTGACATAAAAGAAAGAAATAAAAAAAAAGGTTCATAGATCTTTGGGGATTCGCCGGGCGATGGGGCAGCACACTCATGACATAAATGCAATATAGCTTAGTAATAGCACTTGGGTCACCAGAGGACCTGCAGTTTGTGGCGCGTGAAGTGAACGGGAGAGAACAGCGAAAAGTCATCAAAACCATTGGCTCACGATGTTTATGTGGCATTAATACTTTTCACACAACTATATATATAACTATATATCTCCCTGATGGACAAATGGATTGATCTTTATGACATTGCTTTGGAAACCCAGTTGTTTAAAACTGAAAACGCGGCCCATTCCAACACTTGCATCCTTTCCGCTGAGTATAGCTCAGCGGTACCCTTCCCTTGATACGAGGAGATCAAAGCACGCAGTGAGCATTACTGAGCTGTACGCACTCTCCCACCAGATGGGACCCACCAGACACCAGACTTTTACATACTTTTCCTCTCATGCCCCATGATACACACTTTCCAAAGACAGCAGTGAATTATACGAAAAGGCTCCAAATATCAGTGGTCACCGATTGCACCATAGGGCATCTTGAAATTAGACTAAAGTAATATGATGGAGAACTATTTCATCTAAGAAACAGTTCATCATCACTTGTGACCAAATTCAGAAAACTTTGCAGAAAAGTACATTTTATCATTGAAGTTGTAAATTCTTTGGCAAATTTACTTCACTCAAATGCTGCCTCCCGTTTAGTTGGTGTCTGACTAATGAGCTGGATGATAACTTGGTTTTGATTGTTGTCATTTGAACATAGCCCAAATTAGAGAAGATCAGTGCGACAAATTATTGCACAGTGATTTATGAAGAATCCAGTCATGAATAAAACATGAAAAAACATTCATTCAGAGTCCAATTTCATTCTCTTAATCAATGATACACTCCCAAATGGTACTTGTTTACCATACTTTAATACTTTACTCCTAATAGTGGAATAAAATTTGCTTTGTCATTCGGCATATTGTAAAAAACAGCATATACAATACAATACACAACTAAATACCAGCAGAACATTTTCTCATTAATTGGCCCTCAAGATGATTTTGAGAAACATTATCACACAAATCAGAGAGTACTTTTAACATTATTAGAGTTAAATGGGAGAAAAAAAGGTAGAAATACTGTCAGTACACCCAATTAGGTCATATATTATGTATAACACTGGCATATGAAGGAAGTGCACTGGAAAAAGAAGAATCATTTTAAGGAAGGAATGACATACATCTACTTGAATTAAGAGATTAAATCTAAGGATTGAGTAGATTTGGCCTGGTCTTAGATGAGATAAAACCTCTAGTAGTAGATATTCTCTTAATTCAGATGATTTTGTGTCATTTCAAGTGTTCAAACCGACTCAAATTCAATTTTAAGTAGTTTAAATTTGAAGTAATTTATCTCATTTAAGATGGTCATTTTTCCAGTGTTGTGCTTTACTTTGGGCTAATAATCAGCGGCTTCAGCCCTGGGTCTACTCACGATAAAGAAAATCGTCCCTCGCCAAGAAAACTTGCCTACCCCTGGTCTAGTTGATTCATCACTGTGGAAATAATGAGCCTTGAAACATTATAAATGAATCCCCTTGAAGAACTGAGATTATAGAAATGCATTAGGAAAGTTAGGAATGAATTTGAACCCCAACTAACAATTGAAAATATACGCGCTCGGAGCTCCCTCTTTCATTGTTTGTTTACCACAAATAGGGCATTACATCGAAACAAAAATGTATGTTTTTTCCCTCTTGATCGATGAATCACTAGAATATCTCCAACTGGTGAATCTGCAAATTCACCTTTTATTTTCCACAAATTCTGTGTAAAGTTGTACATTCTTCCTTTATCCGTTTGCAAACGGTGACCTTCACACTGTAGTGCACAGCTGTTTTTCAAAAAGAAGAAGAACTTTATTTGTATAGTGCCTTTCACATAGTCACAAAACGCTTTACATGAGACAATTTTACATTCACCCCACACTCGGTGGTGTTCAGCTTCCCCTGGGAGAGACTGACAGAGAAGCTTTTGCGACTGCACACATCTGCACCCTGGAAACCTACACAGACACGGGGAGAACATGCAAACTCCACACAGAAAGGCCCCGTCCAGGTGGGAATCGAAACCTGGACCTTCTAGCTGTGAAGCACGAGCTCAAACCACTGCGCCACAACCTGCTGACCTGCCTGCAGTCTGAGTATGGTATGAATTAAAGAAAAAAAATCAATGATATAACTGTGTAAAATGGATTTAAAGACATAGTGTTAGGCAAATGTCAGATTGACTTTGACACCTTGCCAACTTGGTTTAAAAAAGTTATTGGAATTGAGTGTGACCTATAGCTCGAGCATGAGCGAGACGGTGTGTGAAAATAAATGAGATTTTTAATATGGGAGTTTGGGCTGTCAAAGTCACTTCAGGGTTCTTTAAACAAAATAATATAAAATCTGATGACACCGCAAAGACACTGTTATTTAGACATTGATGGAGGATGCTCTCCTGGTCTTCCCTGGGTGACCGCCGGGAGTAATTCCACGCGTCTTGTTCCGTCCTTCGATGAGAGGACAAACATCTATCAGGTCATATCCGCTTGCTTTATTACAAAACCAGTAATATTATACAGCTCTGGCATGATTTGAGCCAAATGAATGTTTGATTTATTCAGAGCCATATTGTCTATCGGCCAACAAGGCAGCCAACATTATGTCCTCATGAATACATCCAATGCAGTCGAATACATTCTAATTCACAGCATTTACAAGTTAATTCATTTAGGCTTTGATGAGTTTTCGTGTCACATTTAGTTATGTATTTAGCTCTTATTTACTTTTTAATGCTCCTATGTATTAGTATTATAATTTTTTCCCCCCACATTTTCACACTTATAAACAATCTGTACAAACTAGAGCTGGAACCCGACGGGACGCGACTGGATCCGGCGGGTGCTGATTGTTGTCACGTTGCAGACCAGGCAATAAATAAATAATGATTTACGTCGGGTTTGTTTCGGGCTCGGGCTGACAATTCAAGTTTATTGTTCAGAGTCGGGTTGGGTCGGGCTTTATGTCTGCGGTCTCGGGTCAGGCTTGATTTTTTGGGCCTGATCCCCGCTCTAGTACCATCACACAGTCGTTGTGTAGTTATACATAACGCCAGCAGAGGGAGTACTTCTCCCTCTTTGCACTGGTGACCAGACCAGCGGGGAAAAAAATGGTTAAAACCTCAAAAAGGTCGATTGTGCATGAATGTTGCTTTAACCTCAGAGAATAAACTATACTCATAAATACATAACACTACAGTGTAGACTATTCCTAAAGTGAACGCTATTGAGTATTTTACTTGTTTTACTCTGCTGGCTTACATCAAGAAATGCAATATACTGTGGTGACATGATCATAATCTGTCTTCTATGGATCTACAGTATGTTTTTAATGGTACAGGAGAAACCAGAGCAATCAGGAAAGGAGGAGGATGCAAAGGCTCTATATTTGTGCAAGAATAAAACTCAGAATCTTGCAGGCGTCTGTTTTTCCCCACTATGCCCTGCACTAAACCGTCTTTTTAAGAGGCATTACATACCTTTACCTTTTACCTGGCATCTTAAGCTCAAGTCATCTTTATACTTTGAGAAGCGTTGATAATTGGAGCTGCAATGCGCTTGTCTTCATTACTGATGGTTCTGGGAATAGCATTTATCTTCATGTAGTCAGGTTACAGTGAAATGTGTCTGAATCATGCTAATAGCTGTCTTTGACATCAAATGGAGAGAATAGGCCTGAAGTGTTGCCTTTTTTTTTCTCCGTCTGAGACCTTTTTTGGATTGAAACACATGAGGCAGTATAAATAGTGAATACTGGCATTTGAAACATCAAATTGGATTCTGAACCAATAGTCTGGCAGTTGTGAGTGGCGATTTGTTGGACTTGCCAACTAGCATTAGGAAAAAAATAATCCACACTATTCTATAGCCAAAGTGTGAGGGAACGCAGTAATGAACAGTTGAGACTCATTTAAAAATAGATTAAAAAGAACAATATTAAAAAGAATCATAATGTCTGGTCCAGTGTGCATGGAATCATTTGTACACAAATAAATGTTATTAAAGCTTTTCAATCTTGAACAAATAACAGAGGCAAGGCTTTAGTTGAAACAGTGAAAATCCATATGTTTAATGCAGAACCTCTCTTCTCTTGTGGCCATACCACCAGGAGCTCGTCATACCTAAAAATCTAAGCAAGGTCAGGCCTAGTACCAGGTAGCTTGGGTGAGAAGCTTTGGTGGTGGTGGTGGTCGGAGTTTGCTTGGCTTTGCCAGACTCTGTTGAAAAAATCAAGCAACGTAGCAACACATGTGGCAAGATCACTGTAGTCCAAATGTGTTTGCTGGGGACTGCTCTCCAGTGTAGACTGCAAAAAGAAATCAGGAAATAAGTGAAACTTTCTTGAAATCACTATATTGGCCCTCAATTTGAGTAGGTAAGTAAAAAAAAAACTCTGATCAAAATAATAATAATAATAATAATAATAATACATTTTATTTGTATTGCACTTTACATATGAAGAACACATCTCAAAGTGCTACAGTTGACACAACAAAACAAACAAAGCAGAAACAGACAGAACATATCAATAGTAAAAACACGAGAAATATTATCAGATAAAAACACAAAATAAACATACTAAGAATAAGCCGCACAAAATAAGTGGGTCTTAAGTTTATTTTTAAAAACCTCAATAGACTGTGGTGCCCTCAGATGGTTAGGTAGGGCGTTCCACAGTCGAGGAGCAGCTGCCTGGAACGACCTATCTCCCATAGTGCGGAGCTTTGTCTTGGGTTAGGGTTAGGGTTAGGCAGGTAATTAGCAGTGATCAGCTGAGAGTAGGGCCGTTCAGACTGAAACTCAGGTGTGAGTTAGGTCGTTATGACTTATAACTACAAAGACTTGTAACTACAAAGATGTTTACGTACAGGTGAGTAGCTGTTCATAGAGGGGAGGAACTGAGCCGAGCTAAACTCCTCCCTGTGGTCTAAATCTGGGCTGTGGGCTGAGCTTAAACTTTAGCTCGCTGACAAAGCATTTTGGATGAGAGGCGAACGTTGGACACTTCAACTACAGAGTACTGAAGATGACTCAAGAACCTGCAATGAAAATGGGCAACTCCTTTGACTGAGAGCCTACACAGACATAAGTAAAAAAAAACACAAAAAAAAACTTCTCATTGTACTTGCAATTAGATAATAAATCTTGATTTCATTGGAATAAGATGGGACTGTGGCGATCACGTGGATGGAGTGAATGAAAAATTGTCTCTTGTAAAAAGCACTTTGTGACCATGTTGACCACAAATAAATCCCCTTTCTCTCCTCTTCCTCTGTGGTAGTTGTTACTTCAAGTAAAAAGTGAAAGAGAGTATTCAGGGAAAACATGAATGTTCAAAATGTTGCAAACACCACTGGCAAGCTGAGGTGAGAATAACAAATGGTCAGCCTTAAAATCTCTGCCTTTGCGTAAGCGAGTCCAAATGGAAAGAGCCATGTGAAGTGCTGTGCGCCAACGGACATAATATAAAGTGATCCTCCAATGTGTCAGGGGTATAGACTGTGCCTCTAAGATTAACATCACAAGTGTTGTTTTTCCACTTGGTGTTGTTCGGACGTGTGACATAACACAAATGGAAGGATGGCCCACAAGTGAACTCTGGTGTGTGAACTGATCTGTTCTGCCAACCATAACTGTCACATGTTGATGCTTTTATCAGCTGGCACAGATACTCTGAATCTCTTTCTGTTTCTAATATTTGTCACACTTAAATATAATGTGAAATATAATGCATGTTAAAGTTGACTTATCATGCATGCTTAGAAACCTGCCTCTAGGCTCCTCCGCATTCATCTTTTTTCCGCTTTTGAATCAGATCTATATCAGATCTGTACTGGTCTTGATAAAAACTCAGTTGCTCTTCGCAGGCACTAAAACAAAGACAAAATATCCAGTAGTCCCTGGTGTTAAAGCGATCTCCCTATCAGTCCCTCCACCCCCTCCTCTTGCTCTCCTTCATCGTGTGGCTGTTTCAATAAAGAGAAAAAAAAGAAACGAAAAAATAATAGATCGAGCAGCCTGTGTGGCCATAGTAAAGCAATGGCGAGTGTTTTTACTCTGCGAGGAGCTGAGAGGGGCTTTGCAAGAGATGTAGAGCTGAGGAAAGCATTGATGTAGGACTTGTAGGACTTCAGGAGGAGGTTTTTGGGAGCTGTCGCTGCAATGCTGAGAATAGCCACAGGTGAAGATTCAACGATTACTTAAAGATGCGCTAGAGCCGCAATCAGGTATGTTTTTGCTGAGAGAACAATGGACAACAAGGACAAAAGCCCTAAAAAGCCAAGCAGCCATTTTTGTAAATGATATGCAGATCGAATGAGTGCAACTGCTTAGATGGATCCGGTGATGGTTTATGGGCTTCAGTGCTCTATATAATACACAACAAAATGCATAAAATGCTAATCAGAATGCATTCTTCTCAGAGAGAGGGAGAAACAGAACAAAACAGAATTACTCAAACCTGCGAGAATAGAGCATAATACTACTCCAGATATGTTTATGATGGGGGAAATGGTAAAACATGGCGTTATGTATGTTTGTGATTGTATATGACAAATTGTGCAATGATAAATGACGTCTGATGGCTACCAGATTACTAGCGTAAAAACATTATCTTGTTTATGTGTTGTATAGACTTTGAAAAAACAGTTGGCATCTGCAAATCTGCAATTTATGACTTGTAACTTGCCAATATTGCACTCTGCAACTTGCACTTGCATTTGTATATTGCACATGTAGTTGTAAATTGCCTTTTGTTATGTAATTTTAATTGTGTAGGACTACAGATGGAAATGAGCATAGTGCTAAATCTGTAATTGCACACAGTCCTTTCAGCAAACGAAACAATCGTACAACGAAATAGTGTTCAGGTGTTTGTCCTGAGCCAATGCGACTGTGGGCCAACGTGACCGGCATGTTTTTGGAGTTAGGTGAAACCGTAGCACCCGGTAGAAACCTGGCTGGCTGCCTTCAGTCTCCTCTGATCTACTGAAATGGTGCATTAAGAGTTTTAACCACTGTTTCAAGTAATTTCTGTGGCCAAAACACTAATTTTGTTTGTCACTGACAGGATTTAAAAGACATATACTTTTGTAAGTACAGTACATGAAGGATAGAAATATGTGTGCGCGTGGATAAGAATGATATTCAATACACAGCTTCTGCCAAATGGGCACATTCCTTTGGCATATTCTCAAGTCTCCTCAGGGATATCAAAACCCATAGTGTAAAACAGACCAAGTAATTAATGTAAATGTCCACAACCATTTTCCAAGAGGATGACCTTCTTTGGAGCTTTCCCTCATTTCCAAAGCTGAGCGAAGAAGAGGCAGCGTTGCCGCTTTTATCGGTTTCAAAGGAAATCGTTCTCCGGCTGGATGATTGGCTTGGCACCTGCTGACTGCGATGGATCCTGGAGCTTCAGGTTTTGGAGGCCACCCTTGAAGACTCAGCGGACAGGGGCATCCATCAAGTCCCATAAATTATTCACAGCCTCAACTTGATCATAACGTCCGCGTGTCATTACCAGGCCCCCAGGAAAAAATTGCCAATTGTTTTCATCCCTTCGAGCTTCGGATTCTGTCTCTCACTTTGTATGGAAATGGAGATGCCTAAGCGACAAACCTGAAAATAAGCAATTAGCAGCATCAACCACCCCCAGTCCCTCAACAACTGGCATCTCTCCAAGGGATTCCTGCTATTGAAGCTGAAATTGTCCTTGGTGGTTTTTCTCGTCGCTCATCCCAGGAGAGCCGTTGATTCCTTTTCCTGTCTCTGTCAGTCTATCTATACGCAGACTTCCCTCCCCATTCAACTACTCTCTCTCCCTCTCCGCCTGTCTTGCTCACACCCTCCTCCAGTTTTACTCCTTGTTTTTTTTTTCTTCTTTTGCTTCTTTTTTGGAGTCATGCATTTTCAGGTGAAGCGGCGCCCCTCAGTATTCGGATCACATAACATCTCTCCATTACCTTGTCAGTGGCAGCACGCAACCACCAGCCTACAGATGAGCGGAGGGAGACAGTGGAGGAGAAACAAGGCAGGCCGGGAGTTCAACAGCTGTGAATGCTAGATATAGAGGACATCAAAAAAGAGCAAGATATCGGGGTGGACAAGGGGGCACATTAGCAAGTGTGCGGAAATACATGCAACAAGAAACACAGGCGCAATACACAAGTATGTTTTGTGCAGGGGTGAAGAAAAGTGCAGGATGGTGCGGTGGTCATCAACTGTATGCAATTTGTCCTAAAGCAACGACACTACCTGAACGATTATTCCAGTATTTTACCTATGCCTCTTAGTAAGTGATATGGAATGCGCAAATAATCAGAATTTGGAGTGGCTATGACTAAACTCTATGGAATTTCAAATATCACTGTCCAGTACACCCCAGAACCACAGCCTGAGTCCACGCTAGGCCTGTTTTTTTCCTGCTGTGTGGTCGGGCTGGGTTGAATTCATGTCTGTATGCCGCAGAGCTGCTCTGCACTCTCGTCCTTCCACAGCAGCTCTGTGCTCTCAGTGGCTGACAGCGTGGTGCCACCTGGCTGTTCTCTTTTTGGTCCAGGACACACAAGTGTGTTTAACTCCCACTATAAAGCTTATGTGATGTGAGAGTAGAAAGCACATGGATGAAAGTTAGGCTGATAATGCTCGGAGCGGAAAGTGCCTTTGGTTCCTGACAGACCGACAGGTAACACACAAAAGCATGTTAAACATAAGGCATTAGCAAATAAATGCATGCTGTAGATGTGTCCTGGACTGATACAAAGCACTGTTACAAAGACAAAGCAACGATGAAGTTCACACCTTAGATTAGTAATAATGACCAAATGTTCCAACAATGCTCCACAATAAGATGTAAACATGTTTGTTTATTATTAAAGAAATTACACAAGATTTTTTTCTAGTTAGGGAATGAAATGAGTTTGGTCCTCCTTTAGTATATTGTGAACTCAAACATTTGTGGCAAAAACACTGTAGATCTAATTATAAAGCATTTGCATCAATTTTATTATCTTGCAGGTTAGTTTTCTAGCATTTCTGTGACACTGACCTTGAAAAGTGATCCGCAAGTTGTGAAATGTGCCCATAAACTCGTTCCTGTGAAGAATTGGGATGCAAGAAATATGTTAGAAAGATTAGGAATGAGTTTGTACTTCCTCCAATATTTGAATTTAGTGGTTTACTCTTCCATTATTTGAAATTAATAAATCAGGTATCGGGCCTTTTAAGCAGTACTAAGTAACTTAAGCCCCTAGAGGCCATAAGCGCCATTGCAGGTGTCGTAGCATGTTGTGTTGTTTTACTCATTAATTGTCCGTGAGAGTAAATACTACGCTGACAGAAAAGACAAAGGCGAGAGGGATATTGTACATCCAATTACACAATGGAGATAATTTTTTCACTCAAACCTGGCTGTAAATACAGCTAGCTTTGCCTGCTAGCTTCTTCTTCGTGATTCCATTACTGTGTATTGGTGACTCCGACCCGGAGGCAGGAAAGCTGCATGTGTGGTTTTTCCGGCCAGAGACACCAGGGGAGATGAAAGACCCTGCAATCATCCCATTAACACTTGTACCTCCAGAGAGACTACGAAATTGTATTAAGGTAAACAAGTTACTTAGTCCTGCTTTAAGTAATAGTCATTTTATGCTACGCTTTAGCAAAATTGCTCTTATTGCTTTAGCAAAAATTAGCATTTTTTTTGTATATGCTCGTTGAGTGTTGAAGGAAGATATAGGCTACGAAACCTTTCCCTTGTTCAACGGTCCTCCCTGGACATCACTCTGGCTTTCATCAATATCCACTTGTGTTGTAATGCTGTGGGGTCAAAGGCCTCTTCAGGTGGTATAAGTGTGTCAATTGTCTCGACAAAGGAACATCAAAATAATGACACGCAGGAACAAAGGTGGACCACTAGCCTTTTGTTGAGTCCATATCAGTGCTGTAGTGTAATCTGTCAGTTTAGCCCTTTGTCCCTTGTGACGTGCCTCACAAACCCCTCCTCCCCGCCACGCATCAGAGTAGCGGTAACATCATTAAGAAACAAATGAAGTTCTCCGGGAAAGTCCCAACGTATTGCTTCATTTGCAAATTCATGTCCATGTCTAAATTCCACCGTGTGTGTTTCATGGAATAACACTGTGATTTTGAGATGATGAGAAACGCGCCGCTGTCTGCCGTGGAGAGATTTGTTTGTTGACAGAGCTCATGGCGGTCTCTCACTCTCCATCTGTGAAGGTAATAGAGCCTGAAATGGTCCACTCAAGCAGCCATTCCCACCAATGATCACCACTATTGATCACTTTACATCCCTATACTTCGGTTCGGCGGCTTTCTCCAACCACACCAGGGCTAGCATTTGTACAAACCCAGTGAGTTTTAATGGGATAAATCTCGCTAAACCCAAAAAAATTGGCACATGCCGAGGTCGCGCCAGTTCACAATCTCGAGGTAATGATGCTTGAAATAGGCTCAGGTCTAAGTATCAACACTGATTTGTGATTGTGTGAGTGACCAGAAGGATTCCTGTTGTCCCGAATTAAGAAAATGGACCAATAAGAAGGCATTGATTGTTAAAATTAAGCCACTGCAGTGAAAAGTCTTCCCCCTAATTGTGAGGTGTTGGACCAACTCGCACCTGGAAACAGCGTTATTATTTCATTGAATCAACTAGATTTACAGCATATGAGAAACTCCGCACAGCTCTCACACCTAGCTCCTACCTGGACATTAATAGGGACTTATCCTGAAAAATGAATAAAGAGTCAACTTTTTTTCTCTTTAGCTTTTGTTATAAAGTCGCCTCATCAAAAACAAACCTGGAAAACGATTTCACTTCACACAATTTTGAGAAATCTTACTTAGATAGAATCGTCCGCATTTTTATTTCCCACATAGGCTCATTCTTACCCTAAAAGTTATTACGATGATGAACATGCAACAATGGGAAGAGTGGGCTGACCATAAAGTCTACGGACACATTGTTTTATATTAACATTAGTTCAAAAGCAAGGACCACGCCACAACAAAGTGCAATTAAGATTTAATTCACAAGGTTATAGTGTGGAGTCGACAGTTTCAAACAAACTGAGATGACAAGGCTTGGCTTGGCATATAATGGCTCGTGAGTAATTAGAGGCGTGGTTAGGTGAAAGCAAGAGTGGTTGGTGAGCAAAGTGCGATAGGTTGAGGCGTAGCCCTGCTCCCGAACCTAGTCAATAAATGTTGACTCCATAAGTACATTGGGGTGTTGATGAAACGTATAGTTTCCTTGAGCTATTGGCCTCAGGTTTTTCCAGAACCAAATCACTTCATGAGTCTGAATCAATAGCTTTTTCAAAGTTGTATTGCAATTTTATGAAGATTTTATTGGTGTTGGTCAACCTACATGATGATCAACGGTCTTTTCTGTATGCAGAAGGTGGAATCACACATGGCACGATTGTAGATGCTGAAAGTACTTAAAGATTACAGGGCAAGTTGGACCAAGACTGACCAGGAAAAGAACCATCCAAAAAAGCTCACGATAGAAGCTACCAAGCTCTTCCACGTGTTCCCTATTTAAATAAAGTTACGTGAAGTGTTTTCATGCGAAGTGTATTTACACAGAAATATAACGTGTCGATTTTATAAGCAGATAAAAAGGGGGACTATATTGTGAGGCGTAATGATACGAGGAGTAAAACGTCCGCGCAGTAACTCCTAAAGGTTATTGACGGAAGTGAGCGGGGGAAGTCTTTAGGAGTTACTGCGCGGACGTTTTACTCCTCGTATCATTACGCCTCACAATATAGTCCCCCTTTTTATCTGCTTATAAAATCGACACGTTACATTTTTGTGTAAATATACTTCGCATGAAAACACTTCACGTAACTTTATTTAAATAGGGAACACGTGGAAGAGCTTGGTAGCTTCTATCGTGAGCTTTTTTGGAGCTATGTGACATGTGGGAGAGGCTGCGTATGTGCTCCGTTTGCCTGGCAGAGCGCACGGACAAAGACCAGACGGGGATATATTAACACGTCTAAAGTGAGGTAAGAGCATATATCAGTATGTAAAAACGGTGGCCTATTCCTTTAATTTGGTAATTTCTTGCTTCTCTCAGCTTTTCTCTTTTATAAGCCACAGATGAACATCGTCTTTACAGAGGGTCCATGCAGGGTAAGAACCCGTCTTCTGAAGGGCAAGATGAAATATCTTCATTTAGAACTAAAGATTTTAGATTTCTCGATTCACTTCAAAATCTTTTGCTTGTCTAATAAAACCAGGACATCATTTGCTGAAGATAATCCACTGTCCATGGCTGAAGCTTGAAAATTAAAAATAATGAACTAAAGTAATGAGAAGATGTAGCTCTGCAGGGAGTCATGCTCTACTATGATCATTCTCTGCTGCTGTTCATTGTACAGCCTGTGTGCGGCGCAGATCTGTAGCTTTTTTTTAATTTTTTTTTATTGCAGTACGATACAAAACTAGGTAGATCTATATTTGGTTATTTATCTAAAGAACCAGAAATGGTGCATCAAGCTTTCCTAGCTTCTTAAACATGGCCTGATTTATTAAGCGTTTGCACACAAGCAACATAGAACCAGATAACCTTATCAATCCCATGAAGCTCTATCCTTCTGACCCGGCTGAACATACTCCATCACTGTGTGGTACGCCGGCACCACAGACCGGGACAAGTATTGACTGCAGGGCATTGTGCGTGCTGCTGAGAAGGCGATTGGCTGTAGGCTCCCATCTCTAAAGGACCTGTGCCCCTCCAGGAGCTGGAGGCGTGTAGGTCGGATCACAGCTGATCTTTCTCACCCTGGACACGGACTATTCACCCTTCTCCCCTCAGGCAGAAGGCTACGGTCCATCTGGACTTGTACCTCCAGCCACAAGAACAGTTTTTCCATCACACTCATCAACAAACTCTGTAACCAACTCATGAACGGAATATCCTGCTCCAGCCATGTGCACTGCTCTATTGCACTGTGTGGTAGTATGTCCAACACTTAATGCATCTGTAAATACATCTACGCTGTTGTTCTGTGTCAAATGTGTTATTATTTTTATCATATTTTATTAATTTATGTATGCATGTCCCATATTATCTTTCTAGTTTTATGTTTCATGTTTCATGTTGCACGATTGCACTGAAGAAAATTTGCTAACCTTTTCTCTAACAATGGCAATAAAACCAATTCTGATTCTGACAACAGAACAGACAAGTATGTGCTATAACAGTTCACAGGCTTTGCAATGGTCCAGAGAGACCAAAAAAAAGCAAACCCCTAGCTTTCATTTAAAAATCTTATGGTAGAAATGGAGAAATTATTTTGAATAGTGATTAGTTTTGATCACAGGCAACAAAGGGCATCAAAAAGGAGGTGAGGTTGATATTTTTGTCTCTCATTTTCAACAGCGCAAACACATTCATATATCAGATTTGCACCACAAATGATTTTATTGATAAATCATGTGATATGCTATAAAACATCATGTAATCATTTAAAGTAGTACTTGCAATTAAACATATGGCTTAGTAAATCAGGCCCGAAGAGCTACAACTACAAAATGATTGCATATAATGATCATAAAACAATTGAACTCACTCTTTACTTCATGCACAAATAGATAGCGACAGCAATACTATGTTAATCTGCAGCACAAATTGACCGTGTCCATGACAATGAGCACTGTGTCAGGAAGGGCACCAGGCTTGGATTCAGAAGATGAGCGGTGTTGTAATTAGGGCTTTTGAATATAAAACAGCGCTTAGCGGCTTACCTGTGTCAAGACAATCCCTCGCCTTGTGGACAGAAGGGATAAGAGTGTCCCTTTCCATGCACCGTACTCTGTTATTAAAGCAGCCCAGTCTATACCTTATTCAGCCGAGGCTCGCTGAACGTGGAAAAAGCCCTTAAGTAGTTCCTGACCTCCAAAAGCATACAGTCCCTTTTCCATTGCACACAAAGCTACAATGTGCGTATCCACCTATACATTAAGACCACAAATAGGAAGAATAAAATGACCTTGCCAATACACGGTGGCTATTAACGCCGTTTGAAAGCTGTGACTATGGCAACATTTCTTTGAATCCCATGGGGTCATGGAGATCAGAACATTTTGTTCGTTAGGGAAAATGAATGTGCATCACAAGCAACCGAATCAAGACAACAGGAGTTATTATGATGTAATGACCGCCGAGCCCTTGTAGCATTTTGTCCACGCAGAATCAAAGGTCGGTGAAATCAATGGACACGTGAAGTCGCCCTGATGCTGTGACAGCGTCATGTGAAGCACACAAACACAGTTCATGCTCGGGGGGCTTTGTCACTTTTAACAATGTTTACTGTTGTTAAGGCATTGATAGGACCGTATACCCTTCGCACCTCTTGTCTCCAGACTCTCGAGGCGCTGTACGTGTGATATGGCCCGACAAGGGGTCAAAACAGGAGCTACGGCCTGTCACTCGTCTTTGCACCGTGGACAGTATTCGCCCAGGGCAATTCTCGAGGAGGTTTAACTTTGGTTGTATACTTTGATGTAAACTACATGTTGTTTATCCTTCCTCTTGTTCCACTCCGGTGGCAAAGATACATCACTTAAGCCACTCACAAGCTCTTAAGTGGAGACAGGAGCAGCTGTCATTCATCCCTATGCATCCTTGAGCAAGACTCTTCACCTGTCTTTTCATCTGGTGTGTGAGTGACTGATAATTTCTTTTCAATGGTTCAATACATGGAATACAAAGGACTCCTACAGATATTGTAGTGTCCTGATGTTAATGTAATTTGCTTTGTCAGAACTCATCACAATCTACAGCTAGCCTCTGACCGAACACCTGTGACCTGAATTAGGACAACGGCCCGACCAGGACAATGTGCAGCTGTTTGTGCAACACGCAGTGCAGCACATTATATGCAGTGCATAAAGAGTTTATGAGCAATTTCGAGTTAGGACGAAACCTGCTTGTAAAGGGTAACTCCTTAAACCAGTGATGCAGTCTTATTTTTCCGGACTGACACATTTCATTTCCTATATGCAAAAGTCGCTTATGGAGAAGGGACACTGAAGGAGTAACCTCTTAAAGCAGTACTAAGTAACTTGTTTACCTTAATAAATCCTTTTTGTAGTCCCTCTGGGGGTAGTACAAGTGTTAATGGGATGATTGGGGGGTCTTTCATCTCCCCCGGTGTGTCTCTGGCCAGAAAAACAAAATTGCAACAACTGCCTACAGGTCGGAGGCACAATACACACTAATTGAATCACGAAGAAGAAGCTAACAGGCTAACGGGCAAAGCTAACTGCGGGCTAGCGCCACTTAAACAATATTTGCAGCCAAATTTGAGTGAAAAAAATGATCTCCATTGTGTAATTTGATGTACAATATACCTCTCTCCCTTTGTATTTTCTGTCACCATAGTATTTACTCTCATGGACAATTAATGAGTAAAAAAACGCAACATGCTACGACACTTGCAGGGGTCCTTATGGCCTCTAGGGGCTTGAGTTACTTAGTACTACTTAAAACCTTGCCATAACCAAGCTTCTCTAGTTCAGCTTTACCTAATTCTAGGTTTACTGCACCGCCTGTAGGCCAATTTAAACGCCACATTTGAAAGCTAAGACCTACGAAACTCATCTAAATGGATCCTATTTCCTCGCATTGATGCCGCATTGTCCTCACCTTCTTTTAATTTTTTTTCCATCACTTTTTTTGTGCCTTTTTTGTTTTTTTGTCATACATTTTTGTCACTTTTTCATAATTTTTTTGTTGCTGTTTTGCATTTTCATCCTTGTTTTTGTTGCTACTTTGACACATTTTTTCACGAAGCATTTAGATTTAGTTCAGGAGGGGGTTAAGAGGTCAATGATACACTATGAAACAAATTACATAACTTGATGATGCCTGATTGCAAACTGCTTTCTTTAAGGTTTCTGTTTCTCCTCCCATTATAAAGCAACGTGTTGATGGAAATATATTCACAAAACTGCAAAATTGAATGAAAACTATAATATTTTATGAAAAAGTGTTGGCTCTTTTCATAATTGAAATCTAGCTTGAACCGCGTCACATTAAAAAGCAGCAGCTCAGTCACATCACTTCTCATTCACTTTATTATTTGGTTACTGCCTATTCGCCGTGTCATTTCCAAGTCTGCTGAAGCCTGTCAAATGCACATCAACCTGTGACTGTTTCCCCCCTGTAGTCACTGCCTTTAACCCGGGCTGAAGATGCATCCATTTATTAGCAAACTTCCCCTCTGCATACCAAGCTCGGGAGTAATTAAAGTGTGCTGTTGGTGTGAAAGTGCCAGGAGGCTGACCTAATTTGGGGAAGATCTTTAAATCTTCTAAAATACTTGTGTGTGCTCGCTCCCTAATGTGTGAAATCTTAAGTAGGATTTGTCAGGTTGTTCCGCTGATTCTTGTTAACTTCTTGACCCCTTAATTTATCCCTTTGTTTCATTTCCCTTCCAATCATCGTCTCAGTTTTTGTCCATGTTATTTTGTTCTCTCTAAATTTAGCTGATACGGTATTTACAGGGCGTTAAAAAAGTTAGTGCTTGTGCTCCACTAGCCTTCTAAAATTAGGGATTGGAGCTGTCGCCTCACGCGAGATTAATTATAGCTTACACTTGTATTGCTTTTGACAGGCTTCAAAGCACTGTACAGTTTTTCATTCACCAGTTCACCAGCTACAGATGCCCCTGGGGTGGACTGACGTAAGCCAATCTGCTCCATATGCCTCACAGACCATTCGCCATTCACGGCTGAAGATCAAGATTATGAATCTCAGTGGAGTTTACAGGTTAAAAATAGGTCATAGCAGAACAAGGTATCTCTTCCCCCTAGAGGCCATAAGCGCCACTGCAGGTGTCGTAGCATGTTGTGTTTTTTTACTCATCCATCCATCCATCCATCCATCCATCCATCCATTTTCTTCCGCTTTATCCGGGGCCGGGTCGCGGGGGCAGCAGTCTCAGCAGAGATGCCCAGACTTCCCGATACACGCACACCTCCTCCAGCTGTTCTGGGGGGACCCCGAGGCGATACCAGGCCAGCTCGGAGACATAGTCCCACCAGCGTGCCCTGGGCCTTCCACGAGGTCTTGTCCCACTAGGACATGCCTGGAACACCTCCCGCGGGAGGCGACCAGGAGGCATCCGGAACAGATGCCCTAGCCACCTCAGCTGGGTCCTTTCGACGTGAAGGAGCAGCGACTCTACTCCGAGCTCCTCCCGGGTAACTGAGCTCCTCACCCGATCTTGAAGGGTGCGCCCAGCCACCCTGCGAAGGAAACTCATTTCGGCCGCTTGTATTCGCGATCTTGTCCTTTCGGTCATTATCCAAATCTCATGACCATAGGTGAGAGTGGGAACGTAGATCGATCGGTAAATCGAGAGCTTTGCCCCCCGACTCAGCTCCCTCTTCACCACAACAGTCCGATACAGCGACCACATCACTGCTGACGGCGCACCGATCCATCTATCGATCTCACGCTCCATCCGTCTCTCACTCATGAACAAGACCCCAAGATAATTGAACTCCTCCACTTGAGGTAAGCAAGGGCCACGAGTTATTTTTCTCTTCCCAGTAACACTGTGTCTCCGTTTCTTACAGAATTGTTTTAAAACAACGATTTTCAACGCTCAAAATATTCAATATATGTGTCACACTCGGTCATGTTAGCAGTTTGGGATACGATCTGGGTAGTCCCGACCTTTAACCAGGACCAGCATGCTTTCGGTGAAATGCCGAATCCGCTTATGGTCCGTGAGAGTAAATACTACTAGAGTTCTTCTTTAAATTAAAAGAAAATAACTAATACATTTTCCATGCTGCAATTTTGAGGTCTGCAGATCTCTCTGTGCTAGTGATCCCAAAGACAAAGAGGAAACAGAGAGGAGACTACGCTTTTTCTGTTGTGGGTCCAAAATTATGGAATGAACTGCCCTTGCATCTTAGACACTTTGACTCATTGCCTGTTTTTAAGTCGGCTCTTAGGATATGCCTTTTTTCCAGGGCTTTTGATAGTGATTGACATTTGACTTTGTATTATTTTTTTCATTGCCTTTGTATTTATCAACAGTGTTGTTTTCAATATAAAAAAAGTTGGATTAAATAAATGTTCACTTGCAGACTCCTGCTACTGTGAGAGCTGTCGACTGCCTTGGATCACCCTGGCGCATTGACACACACCTGTTGTTAAAAATGCATTTGCCAAAAGCATTCACCTATATTTGCTTATCCAACCTTCAACCTTCATTCCCCTGTTCCACCTGTTCAATCAATATGGGATCATCCTTATCCCTCATCTCTCCATGTTCTCTGCTTATGTTTTTTTTTCCTTTTTTCCCGTCAGTTATTTTTGGATGTGGTAAATATTTGCTTGCTCCTAGTAGTCAGCCAACTGGCACATCATCGCTGAGTGTCAAGAGGCACAGCCCTGGTTGTGACTTACTGGGGGAGAGAGAGCACTTTGCGGGTGCATCGCAGAATGTTTGGCTTAAGGTGAGGGTAAATTTAAGTGTCCGCAGGGAGAAAAGAGGATGAAGATCATATGTTGTTTTACTGGGCCTTACAGAGAACAGACAAACTGAGCGAGGAAGAAAAAAATTGCGGATTACTACGGTTGTAATTAGTACAAAGGTTCTGGCTGACCATAGAGAGACAGCATGTAAGAAAAAATATCGTAGCAATGTGCATGGTAAGCATTCAAGAAAGCAATCCAATGTATGTGGCACTATTGTGTTGGACTAATCAGTGTAGTGAAAAATCGATTGGTCATTTCTGTCAGAAGATGCATGCCAGAAGACATATAATTTGAATGCCCTGTTAGATAAGTGGGTTTTGTTGCTTATATGAAGGCCAGGTGCGCCGTTGGATGCAGAGCTAAAAGCCTTTTTGAACAGAAGTGTGAAATCCAGGTGAAGTGTAATGGCAGCGCGGGAGGTTTGTGATCTAAATGCGGCGCAAATCTCCCATGTCACGCTAAACGGCAGTATAGGCAGATGAAGCAAACAGAAAACTAATGGTATTCGGTCAATTTGGATATTTATTTTAAATGACGGGTCAAATTGGAAATGCATGCAATTCTATGATATACGTGATCATAGCCAGTCTCATGTAGGTGTAGCTAATCCATTAAAGGAACAGGCCACCATTTTTTCCATTCTGAGATGTGTTCTTACATGAGCTTAGACGAGTTGATACGTACCTGTCTGGTCTTTGTGCTTGTCCGTGGAAGAGCTTGGTCGCGTCCAACTTCACCCCCATTTGGAGCTATAGGAATATACTGGGAGAGGCCAAATGCTAACAACATCTTTGGTCGTTGTGCGTGACTGAGCGTAAAGTAGTTCACGTAATAACATATCTCAGTATGTAAAAACGGTGGCCTGTTCCTTTAAAGAGGGATGTTTTTTTCAATCACATAGCACCAGTCTATAGCACACTACAATGATGACGAAACCTTCTGTTGGTTTGTAAATGCAATAAATTAGAATAACTGCCTTGTATAAAATTGCTCTCTCAAAATGGCTGTAGCGAATGTTTTGAAATAGGCCTCTGTCTCTTTAAGAACCTCTGACCCTTTCTGACACGCCCCCTCCACACGCTGTCTGTGGCATCATTGGGGAGGGGGTTCTGCTGAGGAGCAGTGGTTGGTTACTCGGCTGGTGACGAAGAAGAAGAAGAAGAAGATCTTTATTTATATAGCGCCTTTCACGGACATATAGTCACAAAGCGCTTTACATGAGACAATTGTACATTCACTCCACACTCGGTGGTGGTAAACTACGGAGGCGTCTCCAGGAGGTGGGGGCGTTCCTAGGAGGACTCAGGCAAACCTATCCCTAAAATGGCCGCCATCAGAGTTTTTACAGATTACTCAAAAATACGTGAATGTGCCAAGGCAACACTTCAGGCATGTTTTTAATGAGGGAATGAAATCATAACATGATGTAAAGCTTGAAAAAGTCGATTTTGCATAATACCCCCCCTTTAAAGTAGTTAGTAGTTAAAATAGTAGTACATATTGGTTTTCAGTCGTGCAGAGGTTCCTAATTCGCCATCTGTCCTGGGGTTTAGTGAGAGTTCTCTGTAACATTGGTTCTGTGGGTATTTGCTGATACGTCGAAAATGCTTCTTTTCTGTCTGACAGTCAGCAGTAAATGTATTTCAATAGATCTGATATCAACTTGAACACATCTGTTTCATGGTGAGCTGGATCTGAGCTCATATAGAAAGGAGAGGATTACCAGATTATAGTTTCTACTTCTCTACTTCTCTCTTCTTAGAAAGGTGAGAGGCAAGTAAAGGTTAGGGAACTTTGTCTACAGTTTCAACTGTTTAAATTAATCAGGCAAGGGAAGTGCAGTTATACGTGCACAGATGACCTTTTACTAATCCTTGTGTTACTTTGAAAACATTCTTTTTGTTAATATTGCAATCACAAGCCTGTTTTGCGCACTGTGGTCCCAGATAGAAATGTGCAAGGGCACTTTTGAATAGAGTTGAAACATCTTATAGAACTGAACTTCTTGAGCACAACCTTTATTTAAAATGAAGCGCAGTTTCTGAAAGCAATATACCACATAGTATGGGTAATTTCAAGTGACTCACCAAGTTCTACATTTCAAATCACGACCCAAATAATGTCCACCTCTATTGTCCGAAATGGGTGAAAGCCTTGTATCTCGTTTGATACGATTAGACATTAGTCAGAGCACTCTTTGTACCTCTGCACAAACACACAGTGAGCCTGAAATGAGGTGTTTCTGAGGCGGCCGAGTAGAAAAACAGCCTTATTTAATGTTTTCCACTGTCAGTGTTATTTTGTGCCCATACACCTGCGGCTCTCAGACCCTGCATCACTTTGTTATTTGTAAATGGATTCTGAATCATCTGGACCAGTTTGGAAGCCTTGGCATGGCGTCTCCCGTACATGTTTTTTCCCTTCTCCAGCGCTGAAAACGCATGAGATCTCCTACCGGGGAGACCTGCTTCAACTGTGATTTATTTATTTAGCGCCCGGAGCTCCTCTTTCTTTGACCTCCATCTCCTGTCGACCATTACAGGGGAATCTTTGACAGGCAAGGATCCTCGCAGTCAACTTGGCGGGCCAACTGGGTCTGCGTCCGACTGGCGTTTACGGTCATTATAATGCAACGCGTAAACACTGAAAGTCAGAATATGCACCGTATAATTGAGCAAAAGCGAGTGTGTGACCATTCTGTTCAAAGAGGTTTGCAATCTGCTTTTGGATAAATCATTTCACAGTTGCTTCTGTGCCTGACAGCTCTAACCTCAGCATCCTTTAACTGATAAATTCACTATCCCTCTTCCTCTTTCTGTTTATGTCCACCCATTTTACTGTGACCTCTCTAGCATCTCGTGCAGGCTGCACACATTTGTCATTTTCAGACTGATCCAAAATAACTCTGTAATGCTGCACTCAGACAGGGATTATTTATTGTGTGAAATTTGATTTATTTGCAAAGTTATTCTCATTTTTATGTAATGTAGATGTTCTTTTGGAAGGGTTGGTACATGGTCAGCTCGTGGTTTATATTGTACATGGATATGGATTCTGATTCTATGTCCTAGGTCCTCTGTGAGGACAACAGGAGAGGATTAATGATCTTTGAAAGGGTAAAGAGACCTATGCAATGTTATAGCGGATATTTGTTGGTGATTAGGGCTGGGTACTATTAGATACCGGTGCTTAAACGATACTTTTTCTGATACCTATACTAAAATATTTGTCATCTAGAACCAGAAAACAGAACAATAATGTGGGGAAGATTATGCAAATTTACAATACCTCCGATGTCAAGAAATGTGTGAAAAATGAGGAATAATTTGTGGAGAAAATGGGGGGAAATTGGGAGAAAAGGGAAAGTATCAGTCCAAAAATGAGGAAAAAAAAATGGAATAATTGGTTAAACATTAGGGGGAAAAAATGATAAAATTAAATTAAATACATAAATAATTGGCAAAATTGGGTGGGGGGAATATTTTACTTGAGCTGAACCAACCAAGTCACTTCCTGTAAAGCTGTAAAGACCAACAGCATCAAAATTTGGATCTAAAGATGAACATTTTTTTTTCCGGTACCTGCTTTAGATACTATTTACTATACTTATTTATTCGCACGTAAACCTTTTTTTCCGATACCGTGCTGGTATTGTTTAACGGTACCCATGCCTACTGGTGATTGCTTTAATGTTGAAAAATAATATGCTCAGTCATTTGTCTGACTCCAGGAAAAAGCTTTGAAAATATGTTTCTCCCTGATAGATTTGCTGTAAACCATGCCCTGAATGACTCCTTCCACGGTTCGCTGTAAGTTCAAGCCCCCTTACATCTGTGTGAAAAAGAAAACCTGTTTAGGGGCCTAAAGCTGCGCTTATTAATACGGTAGAGGTGCAAATGCCAGGCATACAATATATCTGCCGTGTGCTTTGTGTCTCTTGTGTGCACAAGGTTGATACAGGGGCCACATGCTGCATTATCCTCCAGCACTCTCTCTCTCTGTGTAGATATTTTACAGACTTAAGCAGAATTATCCCTGTCAAGGTCTGTTTTTTCTCTACGTCCCTCACTCCACTCGTCTCCCACACTTTCCCATGCAACGTTCTTTGTTCGGTTCATAGCTAATTAGTGATTCTGCAGAAAGGGGGGGAGACCTTGAACCAATACTTTAGCGGCACAGAGCGTATCCTCCCGTTGTAAATAGCATGTTGCACAATCATTTTTATTTCTTGTGCCAAAACAACAAATTCTTCCTAAAAAATGCACTTTTTGAATGACAAACCCTCAACTCCAAGGCCACCAGAGCTACTCTTTCTATGTGTGTGTGTGAGGAAGGAGGGGGGCTGATACTGGATTCTCGTCAGTTTGCTTGATGGGCTCGGCTGCTGATATCTGGCAAACTGACAACGTAAGACTCTGGAGGCAAGTGTTTCGCTCAAAAGCACAGCAGCAAAATAACAAGTATAAACAAAATAGTCAAAGGGATATTTCAGGATTTTAGACATTTCCTACTTATCCAGAGTGTTGTTGACTCATGCAGTCCTTATATTTGAAGAGGTTAGTGGCGCTAGGCTAGTGCTAGGCTAGGGCTTGTCTATGGTAACTAGTAGCCTGCATTAAAAACAGTCTGACCCAAGCACAGTGCACCTGTGTCAAATCACTTAGAACACCAGACTACGGATATAAATGTCTACGATGACTGAATAATTTTTGAAATATAACCATCTTGCATTTAAAATAACTATATTTGAGCAGCATCAGCTTCCTGGTTGTAAACTACGCAGTGGCGGAGTGATCTGCTAGGTTTCCGGATCTACAGTAGTTTGTATACCTGTACACTACACATGGAATTCACAAAGGAGCTTTCTACAAATCAGATATGGCAACTTTTGGAGGACTACCTGATGATTTTGAAGAGGTTTTTAATGCAGGCTACTAGTTACCATCGACATACGCTTGCCAAGCACTAGCCTAGCACTAGCCTAGTACCACTAAACTCTTCAAATATAAGGACTGCATGAATAAAAAAATCTCCAGAAATCAACAACACTCTGGACAACAAGAAATGTTGTCCAACAATCCTGAAATATCCCTTTAACTGTTCAGCCAAGCGACTAAAACAGGCAAATTTGCAGGTGGGATATCGCTTGCGTCACACGTGCGTCACAGAAAAACCAAGCTAAAGGGCATGCCTGAGATACCAGTGGGTTTGACACCTTTCCCACTACACGCCCTCATAATGAGAACTTGTTAAAGAGTCTGATGGCTCTCGAGCCCAGAATATAATGGGTAACTTGGACCAAATGCCACGCCACTGATTCATCTCCATAAAGCAATTTTTTGCACTTCACAGTTCTGCATCTTCTGGGCTGGAGGAAAAGTGGACGCTACAGCGATTTTTGCTCACCACATATAGCCAGCCGACCAAGTGCATATGTAAATGGTGGTGGTGCGCGACGGAGAGTAGTCAAGCTTCTGTGGACCATTAGTGTGCGAAGCATGGATAGTTCACTGACTGGGAGATGTGCCTATGTTTTACGGTATGTGTCTGTCACGCCTCATTCCCTTAAACTGACTGCTTCCCATTTCCCCCCTGGCCGAGGGCGCCATGGCAACACAAGGGCTAAAAAAATTATGAGTGTCACATTGTATAAGAGCATTTGTGTGTGCACATAGCGAGCGGAAAAAAAAGTGAACTAAAACGAAGTTGGAGTTCTTGGCTTAACAACTTGAGACTGCACATGTTTTTAAACTTTTACAAAGTGAAATATACTTCGCCCCAATGTATAAAATGTCGCAAAATGTGTTCATAAACATTTGTGGGTAAAAAAGACACACAAAAGTCGTTTTGCGAGTGATCATAAACCTACAAGTAGTGCCGATTCTAAAAGCAATTGTGGAGGATCCTACCATGAGTTATATGTACTTCTTATTTGACCCTGCACAAGCTTTACACTATTACACAGGTTTTTCAAGATTTTTTTTTTGCAAAAGTAGTTAAAGAACAGATATCCAAAATATACACCAAAATTAGAGCTTTCTGGCCAAATGGACATTTATGAACTTAATTGGCAAATGCATAGTTCTCCATAAGAAAGATTTATAGAGTCTGTGTAGAAGGCTCTTATCAGTCATAAGTTTCATCTTCTCCACATGCTGACAGCTTGTTAATGAGGCAGACAGGCTCCTCCAGACTGCAAAGAATCCAATATGACTGTCCCGGAGAGGCAGGGTCACATGCAAATACACTCAAAAGCTCAATATATTTCAGATGGCTCACAGAACACCTCTGTTCTGCTGCAGCCACATTGCAGCTATATCTTTCTACATCCAACCAAAGAATTTACCCTGCATATGGCATAACGCCCATTGCTAAGGACGTTGACTCAAATAACCTCAGAACAAAGAGAAATGTTCATTTCTCTCATGTAGATAATGAATTATATTTTTAGGTCTAGGATCCAAATGCTCGACCACTCAGCCACCATGTCAGCTTTGGTCAGCGAGACCAAATGCTGGCAACACAAACATTTTAACAATCAATCAAGACTAGATGTATTAAGTTCAAAACATGAAATGCCAAAGTGACCCTGTCTAAAACAATTTTACACAGAGGGTAACGTTTAAAAGAATGGAATAATGCAGAAGGCTGTACTTCATAATGTATCCCATTGTAAATGTTGTTATTGTTCTTGAATTGGTATAAGCAGTGCTCCAGGTGTTTCCATGTTAAGAAAAGGCAGACATTGAATGCAACTCTGCCCGTCCAGTAACGCTCAACTTAACTGGAGGCACAATTGAGACGATTGCAGGTAAGTAATTCTTCAGGGGATGTTCATTGTTGAATATTGCTTCAGTGATTTTAATAAAGACGTGCACTGTGCGAGATCGCACACTCAGAACCAACTGTTGGATTATTACCTTTGAACGGGCCGAGTGAGTGTGGGATGATTCAATTCTGAAAGCTTTCAATCACAGTGGAGTTCATAAGTGGTGATTTTGCTTTGATCGATGATTTTGTTACTGATGAGAGCTGTCAGAAAGCAAACCATGTCTTTTTCATTCTGAATCCACTCTGCCAGTCAAGCGCTCTAATAAAATCTGACAAAGCCAGTGATGTTGGAAGATTTATTTTACTTCATAATTAAGAAATCAAACTCTTTTCCCAGAAAGAAGTCTCGTCTCTCAAGTTGACATGTTTGACTGCAATTACGGAGCACGGTCTTCCCATTTCCCCGAACTGGAAGATTTGTTTTCTTGGACCAAGTTCTCTTCCAGTCATCAACCAAACTTATGATTGACAGTTGTAACTCCCCATTTACTTCACAGTAGGGTATGAATATCTATAGCAAAACACGCACCACACACCCATACGTCAATATATAATTTGCATGTTTAACGTGTGTTCTTTTATTTACAAAAAAAGCATAGCTGTAAACAATGAAATATTCATAAAGCTGGAAACAAACAAGCAAAGCATAAAGACGGAGACAGTATACTGTAGTTCTGCTTCTCACTATGTGTCTGAAGGTCAATGATTGGGGAATCAAACTGAGAACTTCCAGCAGATAAAGCATCACTTTACACGGAACAATTCGGAGCCGGAAGAATGGCAGTGGGCAGTGGGCAGAAAGGCACGGAGGCAGCATGAGTGATTGATGGGGAAAAGGTGTGAGCTGGAAGAGAGCTGAAGGTACTGAACCACACACATGTCAAAGCAGTAGCAAGACTGGAGCAACTCTGAAATATCTACACGGAGATAAATATTGCCCATAAAGTACATGTTTTAACGGTTTTCTGTCCATTTTCCTCGAGACAATTTGTGTTGCTACTTTAAAGGAATAGGCCACCGTTTTTAAATACTGAGATATGTTCTTACCTTAACTTAGATGAGTTGATATGTAGCTCGCTGGTCTTTATGCATGCCCTCAGTCACATAAACAGAGCACAGACCATGTATAGCCTCTCCTCTTCTCACCTATGGATCCAAACGGAGGTGAAGTTAGAAGCAACCAAGCTCTTCCATGTTTTTCCTATTTAAACATGGTTACATGAGCCTGGACACAATCCAAGTATAGTCACACAAAATGAAACATGTCGATCTAAGCGGATTCAAAGGGGTACTATATTGCAAGGCGTAGTATTACTACATCTATACTACTATATTGCAAGGCCTAGTAATATAATTACGCCTTGCAATATAGTCCCCTTTTAATCCGCTTAGAAAATCGACATGTTTCATTTTGTGTGACTATACTTGGATTGTGTCCAGGCTCATGTAACCATATTTAAGGGAAAATATGGAAGAGTGGTTGGTTCTAACTTGGTTGCTTCTAACTTCACCTCCGTTTGGATCCATAGATGAAAAGAGGAGCGGCTCTATGCTAACGCTGTCTGTGCTCTGTTTACATGACTGAGGGCACGTGTAAAGACCAGACAGCTACATATCGACTCGTCTAAGCTCAGGTAAGAACATCTCTCTTAAAAATGGTGGCCTATTCCTTTAAGAAAGAATTGAGTGCTTAAATATCTGCTGAAAGTTAATTTATTCTGACAAGATTAAAGTGGCAGCCTGGACAGCTAAGAGGAGCTCTCTTCCTATTATCTTTTCAAAGGAGGGTTGAATTCTTGACCCCAAACCCTGAGTTCCGATAGTTATGACTGACAGATTAACCCATTGCCAGTCCTGTACAACAGAGATGTGTCTATCTGGTCCAGAGACTAATCAAGAGGTATATGTTTGTAGTGGTCAGTGTACTCTACGCTCTTCTCAGTGTACTTTACCAGGTCCAACTAAGGGCAGAGTTATCCACCGGGCTGTCAGGACGCTGAACTCTTCCCCTCCCAGCCTCTGCTGCTTGCCTACATAGTCATGGCCATGTATATATAGACCTCTAGTCTGTTTCTACAGGAGCAAGAAGAAGCATCTGGAGTTAGAGCAAAACGTCCTCAACTCAACTGACCTCGTCCAGTGAGCAATATACTTGTCAGAATTAATTATGTTTGTGTCGAAAACAAATTTAATAAAAGAGAAATAGCTGTGGGCTGGTTAGAAAGAAACTATTTGGTAAAAGTGGAGCGTGACTTGCAGAGATGAGTAATTGTTTACCATGATGAAACAACACTCTTGTATCTGAAATCTCTGTAATACAGTTGTTAGGAGATGCGACTAGGTGTCTGTCAGATTTATCTATTTTATTTTTACACGTGCTCATACCACTAATAGAAGTAGTTCTTTAAAATGCTAAAAAACTGAAAGCAGTGGTGCCCCAATGATGAAAATAAGATAAATACATTGCATAATAATCACTCTTTTGGGGTAAAGTAAATTAAATACTCACCACATACACGTCTATAGCTATTAGTAACACTACTGACCTTTACCATAGAATTCCAAGGGCTACAGTCTCATTTTTACCAGCTCTTTCCCTTCCCTGTAACTGAGCTCGCATTTACTGCAGTCAACTTTCCAGGTCTCACAGCTATGAGCCAAATTTCAGCTTATGACGGTGATGCAACTGTGCCTCCTTCTCCGCCTGTGCCCACAAACTACTGCCCAGATGCATCAGCCCCACCGCACAAATGAATAAATAAAAACGCTCGGATTAGGAATTAGCATACGTCATACGGGCAGAATGAGACGGAGGCCACGGGGGAAGTTTGCAGCGTCAAAAATAGGACTAAGACTTTGTAAAATAAAGGACTAAGAGGGAATGATACCTGGTGGTCTGTTTGTGTGGAATATACAGTGCAGAAGGAATATGAGTGTGGAGTAGTGCACCCATGGAGAGCTGGGATTCTAACTTCGAACATGTGGACCATCACTTTAACCACTAAGCCATTGTCAGCCCATGGAGATGCATACTATAGAAACAAGCAGTGCTTAAATGCTGCTCACTTTAATTAAATTGCCGATGCCTGGTTCTTAACACATAGGCATAGGGAAGCCATCACACCGACAAGTCCCCACTATTGTTCTGACACAGGGCTCGGTCTGGGCCCCGCTCCAAGTCTCTCGCTGAAATCCACTTGTAGAGTAAAGTGCCGCTCCACAGGTGCTGTATGGGGCACGCACTCACTTCTTTATTACCTCCTCCTATTTTTAATAAGACTGCAGTATAGGCAGACGAAAGGTAATAGCTATGACGGGCAAATGACCATTGCAAAGTGCGGAACTATACAACTAAGGAGAACTCCAGGAATCAAGTGTTTGAGATTGACAGAGGTTGTTTTTCCAAAGTATTACAAAACTTTCAACTGCATTCTGGAGTACTGCTGGAGTTCAATAAGGATTTTGTTTCTTGTGGGATTATCAGCACATACATAGAGACAGCCAAATTCTGGGGGAGAAATGTTTCAAACCAGGACCAGACAGAATACTTTCTAAATTAAATAACAGCTAGAAAGGTGTATTTATTTCTCGCAGCCAAAAAAAAAAAAAAAATGACCTTGGGCGTGACCTGCATTCATACATTTCTCTCACTCACTTAATTGGGTGCATTTGTATCTGCCTATCAACTTGTTATTCTAGAAACGGCATATATAAAATGAATAGGAGGGTCAGGAAGCTGAAGCGAGCAAACTAGTGGCGTAAAGGAAAACGTTTTGCATATGCTTTTGTTAATAAATCGCTGAATAATCACTCAGCTTTAAAAAAACACACACCAAAAAAAAACACATTAAGTTCATAATACCCAGGCTTATTTACTGTGCATTTCCTCCCATTGAAAGCAAACTTTGTAAATCATTTCAACTAGTAACATAATTTATGGCTTTGTCTGTTGATTCTGCAGGAAGTCTGTTATTGTTTTTCTGGGATTCGTCCTCTCTCTATTATTCATGAATTGGGCTGGCCGGGTACGTTTTTGTTGGGGCAGTATAGCTTAGTTGCCTTTTAGCGCATATTACTTGATAACCCTTACATCTGTATTTGATCTTGTGAGATATATTGGCGTGGGGCTCAAATCCGTTACACACGACTCTCTTTTACTTCCATATAGCTCTCTACAGGAGTGGTATGGAGAGGAAGCGAGGCCAGTGTGCGGAGAGCTAAAATAGAAGTATCATATTAGAGCCATAACATCCATGATGGCGGCACAGACAGGGAGATCGCAGGACAGCTCCAGTAATAATCATACTGCAGCTCTTCTGAAGATGTGGGACCGAGCCACAGGTGTGGGATTATGTTTGACAAGTGTGAGACCAAGAGAATGAAACGGTGATGAGAGATGTTACAGCAGCCCCAGACAGACGAGGGAGGGATATTTACATTGAAACACACCAATGGTCGTCACAGTAATTCATCAGTTATGGTTTTGGAGAATTATTTGCACTGGCGTGAGAGATATAGAGGAAATGCAAGTGTCAGAGCCTAGCAACAAGATACCCCAAGTAAGAGCCGCACCTCCGTAGCAGCCAATCATCGCCCTCAGTCCCGCTTTTAAGCCCCAGCAATCATGGTTCGTTCGCTTCCCAGATGCGCTGTGACCCACCTCCGCCCCGCCTCCACCTCTTCTGGCCACGGCTTATCCCTGCTGCATCCGTCACGGGCCTCCTATACCACCACCAGTGTCCAGGCTCCGGTGAAAGACATCCCCAAGTCCAAGCTGTTCATCCATACTGACTTTCATACATACATCGATGTCTACCACCGGGGTCTGATTGCCAAAACTAATATACATGTCAATAAATCTTCCTAATTGCTGCTTTTGTCAGTTTGAGTCTATCCAGGTTGAAATCGCTGTATAATTGCTGAGGACACACTGGTACAGCTATTGGCAGCAGTTCAATAAGTATGTAAATAGTCCTTACTTTACCACTTAATCATGCGTCTCGCACCGATTCTCACGCTGTAATTGTGTTGCATAATTTTATATCCTATGATATTTACTTGTACTAACTTTACTTTCCCATTTGTTTCCTCCCTCCAGACTTCATCAACTTTTCTCCATCTTCGTCCAGCTGTTCGCTCCCTTCTGCCTCTTCCTCCCTGCCTCGTTTCCGAGTTCCTTGCGTTTTCTCCTCGCTCATTTGTTTGATAGACAGGGTAATTACGAGGCAGTGAATGAGGAGCTCACCTGAGAGGCTGCTGCATGTGTGTGTGAGAGCGTGTGATCCGATGTAATTATAAAGGATTAAGATGTTTATCTGCTGCTGTGGTAAATCTCTGTGCACAAGGGCGGGCAGAAATGTGCGCTCATCCCCACAGTGAGACAGGTGTGTATCCCATACATCTGCCCTCAGGAACTAGCATGCTAAACATATGGCCTCTTGATTGTTGCGATATAGGTTAAGTAAAAGCATGTCAACCTGGATGGACTCAAACAGACAAAAGCAGCGATTAGACAGATTTATTGACATGTATATATTTTTGGCGATCAGACCGTGGCAGTAGACATTGATATATGAATTAAAGTTAGTGGATGGGTAGGTCAGCGTTCAGGATGTCTTCCCTGGAGCCTGGACACTGGTGGTGGTGAATCTCTGTGAAGGATGCAGCAGGGAGAAGCTGTGGATAGACGAGGCGGAGATGGAATGGAGGTGGGTCACAGCACAGGTGGGAAGCGGAAAAGCCATGGATGCTGGAGGCTTAAAAGCAGAACCGAGGGTGATAATTGGCGGTCACGAAAGTGTGGAAGAAGTGGAGGTTTGTTTGTTTGTTGCTTTATTTGTTATACATTAATTGTACAACGAAATTTGTCCTCTGCATTTAACCCATTGAATGACACAACTAGACAACCCATAGGGAGCAGTGGGCAGTGGCAGTCCTGCGCATGGGGACCTATTTCCATGATGAGGGGCCAGGCTGGTGGTCAGAAACACCTATAAGGGGAGAACATGCAAACTCCCGGGACCTTATAGCTGTGAAGCACAAGCGCTAACCACTGCGACACGGTGGCGTGCGAGGGGATTTATGTAAATCTTCGTTTACATGGAAGTGTATTAGAGATGGTGCAAGAGGATCCTACCATGTCCCATTGAGCCGCTTCAGTAAAACTTGTTGTAATGGAATATTTCATAATCAGCATCATTTACAAATCCCAGACTATTTAGGAATAAACCACTCAAATTTAAATGATAGTAAATATCAGTATCTCAGGTTGAATTCGGCCCCAGGCAAAGCTGTACGTTAATATAGTCTTATTGCATTTGTTTTTTTCAAATCTCAAGTAATAACATTTTATTGCACTGCCAAATCAAAATGCCATCCAAACTCAGAGCATAGATAAAATCAAATGTCATCAAATATGTGAGAGCTTAGAAATATGGATATTATGTACCCTATAGCTATTCAATTGAAGAAATGTGTTTGCACAAAGTTACAAAAGTAGACAGTCAATATTTATACATTATAAATGACTAAGCCATAATTTCCAAAATGCATTAGGCTCTTGTGCTTACAATAGTTTTAAAGGCTTTATATCCATAGGACAGAAATACAGAAATGTAGCTTATGAACAAATGCTACAAATGCCACCCTCCAAAACACTGAAAACAAAAATGTTCTCTTTCATCCCTGAAGGTCTTCGTGAGCTCCACTAAACATGAGGTGCTTTGTAAGTACAAAGCTGCCAAGCGTGTGCTATTCCCTGCTTGTTGTGTGATGGATGACCTTCTGTTCCCACCTAATGAAAACATGAAGCCACTGCTGTAATCACGTTTATGAATACAAGTGAAAATCCATAGCATTTTGCTCTACTCCTGCGGCAATCGATGTTCACCACACACCTTTTGGTCCCAGCGTCTACAACTGCAATCGCCAAAAATAGAGCAAAGATTTCGTGGCAGAGTGAGATGAGTTGTTTGGAAGATGACGACGATGGGAATGGTGAAAAACGGCTACATTGATTTTAGGTAGTTGCTGACGAAGAAGCAAAACATCCACAACACTAAAACAACCCTGTACAGATGACGGCTTAAGGATTTTTTTTTTTACTCCTTTAAGACTGAGAGCATCATTACATGAACCATGACCACAGAACAATTATTTTAACATTGATTAGACTTTTTGCTAAATTAATTTAGGTAAGTAGCAAATAAACATAATCAATATTATGATAATGATCATTACTAGTCATCATTCATTGATCATTACTATCATTGATATGATTGGAAAAGTTGCCAAAAACTGAACATACACACTATAACATACACACAATGAGAAAGTATTGGGTCTGATAGTGGAGAGTTGAGATGATAGTTCAACATCACAAAGTAGTTACTAAATTGAATTGGCTATTTTCATTTGTGTTTATTGAAAATTAATTACAGCAATAATAATCTTATGTTTGAGCCAAATAATAATTGCCTTGTGGGTGAGATTCCTTGGGGAATCATATTAATGTGTGCCTTTTAATGATGTAAGTAGGTGTGCGACCCGATACAGGTCAATAGTTTGTTGACCGCTAAGGAGTTTTGTTGCTTACTCGCCCATTGAAATGAAGTGATTTTTTTTTATATATATCGAAGAAGCCTTTATGCACTAATTTGGAGAACTGGGAAGTACAAATAACTAGCGGCGTGTCCGCCATAGCCATCGGTCACACATCTCAGTGGCATTTATTAAAGGAACAGGCCACCGTTTTTCCACACTGTGATATGTTCTTACCTGAGCTTAGACGAGTTGATACGTACCTGTGTGGTCTTTGTGCGTGCCCGTGGAAGAGCGTGGCCGCTTCTAACTTTTTGACCCGTTTGGAGCTATAGGAATATGTTGGGAGAAGCCAAATTCTAGCTACATCTTAGGTCATTTTGCGTGACTGAGCGCACACACAAAGACCAGACAGGTACGCATCAACTCGTCTAAGCTCAGGTACGAACATATCTCAGAATGTAAAGACGGTGTCCTGTTCCTTTAAGTTGGCCACTACAATAATAGTTGGCTGATTATTTTGGAACATTTACAGTATTCACTACAGTACAATGACACCCATGTCTTTTAAACAACAAAGAAACAATGTGTCTTCTTGGGATTGCCACTTGTCTGCAACATAAAGAAAAATGAACAGCACTGACATGGTGCTGTGACACTTCCAACATTAGAATTTGTCAGATAGTGAGACAAATCTAATTACTCACAGACCTATCATATCTCCATCTGCCATGCACTCTGCTCATTTTAGCCAAATGTTTTCAGATATTTTAGGCAAGTTATAATTTAAGACCAAGAGTGGGTGCTCTACAATCCAAAATTACACCAATGTAGGTTGAACTCATTCTGTAACATAGACGTCATTATGAATAAATCCTGTGCGTAACCACTTCTGTCATGACTCCATCTGAAGTCAGCCTGCAGCTTTTTTACAAGTCCATGTCTGTGGATGTTCTGAGAAATCTATAAACTGCTGTTCTTCTGTCAAAGTCCTTTTATTTCACAGACTATGTGGTGCTCAGTTTCGCAGCAGTTCAAACAACACACCATAGCCAGCATCTGTGACTTACGCTGCCCTGAAGATTGCACTTCTGTCTTTTTGGTGACATACAGGGCACATCCATCAGGGACTATACAGCTTAACGGGTGAACCCTCCCCCTGCATTCAGGTGGATGTGAGTGTGAGTTTGCTAGCCCTTTTGTCACTCTCAAACAGCATACAAAACACATCAGCTCTGCATTAGTTAAAATGAGCAGAATTGATCATTGTATAGTGTAAACTTAAATTTAACTTTTTATGGACAAGTGGCTGATAAAAACGGGAGAAATTACCCATAACAGCTACACAAGCCAGAATATTTATCCTGCGGCGTGCTAACAAATCAATGGTGCCATGATAAATGCAGTTTGAGCAAATAACGTCTCCGAATGTGTCAGTTGATGGTGCATGGGGTTTGAAAATATTCTTATATTTTAATTTTGAAGACATTTTAGATGCAAGTTGGTCATTTTCTGCTCACTACTGCCACCTCAGGTCTTACGCGTAACTGCAGTCTCTATATTAAGCCCGTGTATGACAGCACTTCGGACCTGAAGTAAAGTGCAGGATTTTTTAGGCTGTTGTGGTGAATAGGTCTGGGCTCATTCTACATATTAGGACATGGCTGGAACATGTAGGGGGATGAAAATACTTAGTTTTAACATTTTTAAACTCTGTATAGTCCTTTTGTACAAAGTCAAATACGTGTGATTCACCACTGACTTGTATATCAGGAATAGGACACCTCAAGATGTCCCCATTGACTTTTTTTGTTACTGCAATGTTGCTTCGCAGTTTTTTTCCCCAGCATGTATCGGGTAATTACTTTTGTAGATGCACCTTGCTGTTGTATTAGCAGAGCCCATCGCGGACTGCAGGCCTCCACACTGGCAATAAGATAAAACAGGCCTGTCGAGGGATGGCATCGGTTGTACAAGGACAGACTGAACAAAATACCTGGCATCAACAGCAGCCATATTGCTTTTGTCGCTTGATTTAAGGTAGTTTCAAAACCAAACTTGGGAGCCTTGGCACGGTGGCACTGAGAACAGAGACAGAACAGAAGGAGGAGAGTCAGTATTGGCAGAAAAAGGGACTCAGCAACCGTGCATCCAGGAGAGAAATATGCAGCTTTTAAGTAGCAGCAGATGATTGGAGAAGCAAAGTAAAACAACACTGTTTGCAGCCAAATCACACTTCTGGTGGAGAACAATGACCAGGCAATGCTGTGTAACAGATATGAGTGAACCCAACAAATAAGCATGCCGACTTTGTTAAATAATCATTGGGCTGCAGGTTGCGCTTCTCTTTGCTACCTGGTAAAATCTTGTTGTTTTTTTGCGCCCTGTAAACTATATTTTTGTATCTATGTTCAAATGTATTTCCAGGGTCTTGGCAGCACCATCATGCCTCCCCTGTTCGTGTCTGCTGTTACTGTTTGCTGTTATATTGACTTATATTGCTCCAACCTGTACACTCTGGACTGAACTTTTAAATCAAAACTCAAGCAACACTTGAGAAAAATTTTCAGAAACCAAATTCAAACAATAAAACAATATATTTTTTGTAAATCGATAGCGTCTGCCCTTTCCATTTGAACTTTCCTATGTGCCTTAGGACCTTTTGTAAAATGTATTTTCCCAGTTATACTGGGGGGTGTTGCGGCAACCTTTTATTTGACCAAACTACTAAACATCACCACCACTCTGCTACATTTATACTTTAGTTTAAACTGTAATTCTGCTGCACCATTGTTAGTATTGTTTCCATCATGAGATTCCTATAGGGTCTAGAGCTTGATGTCGCCCTCTGGCCTGTATGTGCCGTATGTAGGGCACCAGCTGACATTGTGGACATGCCAAGAGCCACTTTCTTCCAGTGCTGTAGAGGAAATGATAATGATCCTCGGAGGACATGCTGCCTGAGACGGGGACAGCAGAGCGCGCCTGTTGGACATTCTGTTGGGCGGCTGGTGCCATTGTGGGAGAGAGCATTAAGCCTCTCCCAAAGGCGGCGGAACAAAATAACCCTCAGCCCCAGGACCACAGAGGTGCATCATCAGACATTTACAGCACAAATGCATCTTTTCTCATTCTCCCCTAGGCAGCATCTTTAGCCACTGGATGTAAAAGTGCTGCCACTGATACAATGGTTACACTGCAGCTACTGTACGACTATGACAATTTGAATGAACGCTTAAGAGGCACGGCAGCTGTGTGGTAGCTGCTGACTGTAGCGTGAATAGTTGAAAATAACGAAAATAAAGATGCTTTTACTATTTCAGTATTAAAGTTTCTGCTGAATCTTCTATTTAAATGGTTATATAGGGAAATATGTTAACATCCTCAGTGTATCTGTCTATGCACAGTATGTATTTGTTTAATTAAAATACAATTCAGTTAGCCATGGCATCTACATTTTAATAACACTGACATCCTGTTGAGATACAAGCAAGGTGTATGGCGGAACAAATTATTTACTGTCGCATCAGATTCCCTGTTTTAGACATGTAATAAAAACACTTCATGCTAGTGTAAACACCATGTCAAGGGAAAGAACATTGTCCCGACACACTTTTGTACACTTTTGGCATATTTTCTCAAGGCAATCTCACCAGTCTCAGAGGGCACAGCAGATCCAGTGTGCGATATGGAGCTGGAGGTGACAGGAGCGCGCCGCAGCCTCCTCAGCGTCTGTGCGGCAAGATGAGATATCCAAAAAAGGTGTGTTGGGGGGGAGAAGGCGGGGCCCAGGCCAAGATGACAGAGATAATAACTGCGATGAAGATGATACGGGTGAGAGGAAGATGTCAGAGAGGAGTTTGGCATGCTGCTCACGTCCGATCCGACAGATTCGTCTGCATGTCTGAGTGAGCATGAGCAGGCCCACAGGGCAGAGCGCCGCACTCCACTTATTACTGTTATAAGGCAATGGAGGGGGAGGCGTCCGCAGGTGGTCACAGAGGAGCTGTTTCAAATGATATTAGCAATTACTGTCATTCAGCTGCTCTTCCAGACATTTCTCACAACCTTTGTAAGGTTCAAAGTCACATCAAATCTTTATAAAATGCTAGGTTCCAAAGGTTTTCAATGTATTTGTTAGCATTGCAGCGTCACTAAACCCCTGCTGTACTCCCTGAAAGACATAAAATTAAGGTTCAAGGTTTAAATTTGTTACTGTCCGGAGGTCAATTATTATGCAGCAGGTGTCCACACATGATACAGTCAAACAAGAAACAAAGCACAGTAAGACAGCAATTGTGTTTAGGACAAAGATCATGCAGTCACAGCCATCGTCAGTCCGGCTTTGAAGCTGAGAGCCAATCAGCATAAAATCGGACAAAGCCTAAGGTGCTGCAGCTTCGTTGCAGAGCGACATAAGATTATTTATCTTATCAACAGCCTCTGGAATAATAGAAGCCCTGGCCTGACGTGTTCCTGTACAGGGCATTCTAAGACTGCGTCCCGAGGGGAGTAAGTTAAACCCCTTAAAGCAGTACTAAGTAACTCTTGCCCCTAGAGGCCATAAGCACAGCTGCAGGTGTCGTAGCATGTTGCGATTTTTTTACTTATTAATTGACCATGAGAGTAAAGGCGAAGGGAGAGAGGGATATTGTACATCCAATTACACAATGGAAATAATTATGTTCACTCAAATTTGGCTGTGAAAAACGCCCGTTAGCTTCTTCTTCATGATTCTATTAGTGTGTATTGGTTGCTCCGGTCCGGTGGCAGTCAAGTTGCAAGTGTGGTCTTAGTTTAGTCGTCTTTATTCTGAATTATGTTCCTTATGTGTATACATACCGCAACAAATAAAATAAAACATTATAATCCGATAAAGGAATAGGTAGAAGTAAAACTTCAGAGGCCAGAGACACCAGGGGGAGATGAAAGACCCTCCAATCATCCCATTAACACTTGTATTACCCCTAGAGGTACTACGGAAAGGATTTATTAAGGTAAACAAGTTGCTTAGTACTGCTTTAAAGAATGGATAGTCTGGACCCTCCATTATCTGTTGGGCTTTACGTACAACCCTTCGACTGTAAAACTCATGCATGGAGAAATGGAATGTTCGGAATATGGGAAGTTAGAAATGCATTTGGACCGCAATCAATAATTTAAATCTACCTAGCTCCCAATCTCATGACTTAAAGGGACTATACGGAGTTTAAAAATGTTAAAATTATGTATTTCCTCCCCCCCCAGCCATGTCCTAATGTGTAGAATGAGGCCAGACCTGTTCACCACAACTGCCTCTAAAATCCTGCACTGTCACTCAGAAAGTGGTTACTTCGGGTCTGAAGTGCCGTCATGCACAAGCTTAATATAGAAAGTGCAGTTGCATGTATGACCTGAGGTGACAGTAGTGAGTATCAAATGGCCAACTTGCATCTAGTCTCTTTAAAAACTTGAAAAAAAGAAAAAATAAGTAGATAAAAATAAATAGGTTACAATCCCTATGAGCTGTATCTGATAGAACTGATTATTTCACTCCCTCCCCATTCAGGGAAACTTCCTCCTGGATGGGAAAGAAGTGAAATTAATCTTGCTTTAGCAGTGAGCCCAGTTGTGGAGGACTGATTTAACCACCTGGATGACTGAGAATCTACATTGTTACACCTCCTTACCTTGGCGTTGGATCAGGGAAATGCCAGTGCTAATACACAATCTGCCTGCAGGTGGTCACATCGCATCTATGTCCATTAGTAATAGCAATTCGAAAGCAATTACGTGCAATCTTCACCATGAGAATCAGGCCCATCTCTAGAGCAGACAGTGGAGGCCCATTAAAGAGTTATGTAAACACATCAGACAAGAGCTTAACCAAACCCTACACAAGGCTCCCCAGAGTGCCGGCTGGCCCATTCACTTACATTATTTTCTTAGCCCTGCCCGGTGTTCATAATGAATACTCAAGTGTGCATTATATAAGTGCGTCGCTGCTTTTTTGACTTTGCTTATCCGCTGATTGCTCTCACACATATGCACCCACGCCACATTGTATTCTGGAATAATGCATGTTCCTCAGGGAAATAACAATGTGGATACTTGTGAGGCCAAAGTGAAGGAATTCAACTTCATGATTCTTCAGTTTCTTAACCAGTGCTTTGTGTTCGGTGAAGTCGTGATCAAGATCTCATTTGTACTGCAGATATATCAAGTTGAGTTCAATCTTATATTTTTCATTAAGTCTTTCACAATTTAAGGGAAAAAATAAAAAAACACACACACAAAACTCTGTCAAACCCACATGTACATAAATAAGAGTTTATTATTCAGTGTTTTGTTTGCCAAATTGAATACATGTTCATCAGCCTCGACTAATGAGTTGTTCCTGATCATACATTGGGCTTGATTCTTTACGTTTGCAAAGGCAGACATGTAAAGCACAGTGTCTGGCAGCCCTTCAGAATCCACAGTGTTTGGCGTTAGAGTAAAGATGCTACACACCTTTGTAAACCTGCCCATCTCTTTGTTTGCCTGTCCTTTTATTCCATCAGTGCATCCTGTTTTGCATTTATGAAAAACAAACTCTACTAAAGAACATCTGCTTTCACTGAATGCCATTACGCCACGCTTGTGTGCTCTGCCATCACTGACTCGGAATGCAGATTGTATACTACTTTTACAAACACATCATTAGGAGGCACTTTAGCTAAATGAGAGGTGGCGAAAAACATGTAAAGCCTGTTGTTATTCCTAAACAATATTGGCTAAATGTTTCAGGGAGTACATTTGGACATCTTTGCATTAGCATTGAATGTTTTATACCTGGTCATGATGTAGATGGGTTTCACAGCGACGTAAATGATGGCTGTTATTGGGACAAAATATACTATCTTATCTTGCATGTTGAAAGCTCCTCCGAATAGAAAATATATATTAAAGCCTTCACTTTTGTAAATAAGAAAATATGGATATAAATTTTAGATGATTGGCAAGTAATATTGAACAGTAAAATATGTATGTATAGTTTCAGCAAGGCCCATAAGGAAGTTATGTTATTATGTGTTATACCAACTTAGCCCTTGAGAATGGCAGCACAAACATGATTACTTATTTCAGGTTAGCTTGGTTTTACCCTCGTACTCATTGCGTTTCATCCAAGGGTCTGGACCTTCACAATTGAGCTCCGTTTTCAGGTGGGAGGGGTGAACTCCAATGAAACAAATGGATCTGATTTTTGCTAGCGTTTGGTTGTGACGTATGTAATGCGCCCGAGTGAGTGAAGCAGCTATCATAACTCTATCATAACTCTTGGGGGCATTCCTTGTGCATTTCAAGGCTTCAATTTTAATTTCTGAATATAGCAGTAGTAGTAGTAGAAATGTATTGTTCCCAGGGGAAATTCATTTGCAGTGAGTGGAGATACACAAATACAACAGTGACCACAGCAGACAGATCCAAACATTGACAACATACAAAGAACAAACCACCCGTCAACCTCAGTTTAAATGATGTTAAAACATAATTAGAATATTTGGGAGCCGAGCCAGAATGGATTGAAGAGCTTCCATTACTTTCGTATCCACCGCCATTGCCAAACTACAACCAGCAAATGTGGCGCACATGCTTGACGTCACGTCACCTACAACACCCGCCTCCCCCGCTCACTGAATGGTAGATTGAAATTCGACCGATGTAACGCGGCTACTGAGATCAGACCCAGACGTACACGTAGGAAAATTATAATTGACCGGAATTTATGTATGGCTAAGGCCAGGCTAGGTTCAGGTAGGCTCTCTGTTCATCCAGATAATTTAAAAATGCATCGTCTAATTTAAGTTTTCTGTCAGTGACGTGATGTGGCTGAGCCCCGAGTGGCACTGCTCCAATGGCACTCTGTTGCCCTGTACTCTGGCGGTCTGTTGTCCTGTACTCTGGCGGTCTGGTGCCCTGTACTCTGGCGGTCTGTTGTCCTGTACTCTGGCGGTCTGTTGTCCTGTACTCTGGCGGTCTGTTGCCCTGTACTCTGGCGGTCTGTTGTCCTGTACTCTGGCGGTTTGTTGTCCTGTACTCTGGCGGTCTGTTGCCCTGTACTCTGGCGGTCTGTTGTCCTGTACTCTGGCGGTCTGTTGTCCTGTACTCTGGCGGTCTGTTGTCCTGTACTCTGGCGGTCTGTTGCCCTGTACTCTGGCGGTCTGTTGTCCTGTACTCTGGCGGTCTGTTGCCCTGTACTCTGGCGGTCTGTTGTCCTGGGGAGCCCATAGGTCCAATATGGTTTGCATCCCTGTTTGTGAAATTGCCGCCTTGCCATTGGTCTGGGTTTTTGCCTATTCTGCTAATTCTGTGTACAAAAAATTAGTTGGGAAACACAATGGACTCAACTAATGTAAAACTCAACTCAATGGACTGAACATAGCTCAAAATCATTTTCCTTTACAAAAAGGTTCTGCCTCTTACTTAATCTGTACACACCTAAGTCCTTTCTTTTATTTAGTCGTGAATGTGAATGTGAAGCTAATGTTAATTTACAAACTCCCACCACTCTCATGCCACACTTGCATAGAAACACAGTAACACTTGACATGTTATCTCTCAGAGAGACCTACATAATTTAGTACAGCCTCCTTATTGTACGGCTTTTTTTTTCTTGCCTGAGTTGTAATGAAGCTTAAACCTAGAAGATACAGCATCATCCCACGCCTCACCTCCTCAGCGCCGTGCCATAGCAGCCAGTAATCAATTCCTCATCAATCCCCAGCTTGTGCCACACCCCATCCCGTCACTACCTTGGTACTCGGTGTCCTCTGCTTTGCCTCTGGCCCAAACCTAATACCATCAATGTTCAGGCTCCAGGGGGAAGACATCTCCTACTTGTCTGTCTTTGCCCATATCTTCTGAGCATCAATGGATACTGTATAAGCGTACCAAATGCTCCTCCTTGTTCTGTGTAACTTGAAATGTGTATGCATTTCTTAGATACCAGATTAAGGCATACTCTTTTAACCCGTCTCATGTCTTACGAAGTGTGCTCTGAGGGTCCACGGATCCTCTGGCGCATTGAGGTGTGTAATTGGAGACGCAGCTTCATTAAGAGGTCACACTCTCTTGTCTGCATAATTCTCTTAATATTTTCCTTGTCCTCCTTCAGATTTCCTGTCACAGCTTGTGCTCTGAAGTTGTTTATTTACTGTCATCAGTCTGTTGCAATTGATTTAAAGTGTTCAGTTTTGCTCCATGACAGTGACAAGGCAACATGAGATATTAGTTTGCAGGGAATCTGTCTGAAAACTATGAAATTGATATCCAGATGTCTACAATACACAGATTGATGGGAGGAAATGAGTTGTTTTGTTAGTTGATTTCAGATTACATGCATCCATCCATTTCCTTCTGCTTTATCCAGGGCCGGGTCGGCAGCAGTGTGAGCAGAGATGCCTAAACGTAATTCCCTGTCCACACACACTTCCTCCTGCTGTCCTGGGGGCACCCTGAGGTGACACCAGACCAGCTCGGACACATGGTCCGCTTGACGTGAAGGAGCAGCGGCTCTACTCCAAGCTCCTCCCAGGTAACTGAGCACCTCACCCAATCTCGAAGGGCGATCTTGTCTTTTCGATCATTACCCAAATCAACCTGGATTGACTCAAAGAGACAAAAGCAGCGATTAGGAAGATTTATTGACATGTATATTAGTTTTGCGGTAGACATCGATGTATGTATGAAAGTAAGTATGGATCAACAGCTTGGAGTTGGGGATGTCTTCTCCCGGAGCCTGGACACTGGTGGTGGTATAGGAGACCCGTGACGGATGCAGCAGGGATCAGCCGTGGGCAGAAGAGGTGGAGAAGGGGCGGAGGTGGATCGCAGCACAGCTGGGATGTGAATTAACCACGATCGCTGGGGCTTAAAAGCGGGACCGAGGGCGATGATTGGCTGCTACGGAGGTGCAGCTCTTACGCTCATGGCTGAGGTGGAGGTGTTGCCCTCTCGGAAGCGATCATTAGCTGGAGGTTGGTGATCCTGAAATTAGTCTACCAGGTTGAATTAAAGGCCTAGGCTTCATATCTCATGACCATAGGTGAGATTGGAACGTTGATCGACTGGTAAATTGAGAGCTTTGTCCCCGACTCAGCTCCCTCTTCAACACAACAGTCCGATACAGCGATCAAATCACTTTAATTGTACAGTCTTGTCAGCATCAAATCACCACAAGTTGTTGCCTGAATTAGGTTTATGAAATCAGAGACGAATTTGCTCCAAAACTTTGTTCCGCGGTTCTTGGTCTGTCTGATTTTGAGTATAAACATGTTGAGCAGCTTCTTGCCCCAAGAAATCCAAATGTTTTGTGCAGCCAAGAGTCTAGTGGTTGAGTCTTCTTCTCACATGGCATTACACGTTTCAGTCCTCAGTGTTGTGTGTCAGAGTTTGAGTTTGCTGGATTTCTCTCCCCGTTCTTTGCCCTGGAATCCAAATGTGGAATAATTTGTAATCCACATTTGCATACACAATCCAAATTATTCCACATTGACGATTTTGTTTATGTTGTGCGATAGTCACGCTGAAATGCATAATTGACAAATATTGTCCACTGTTCTGAGCCTGAGAGGTTCCAGTTGTATATAGACAATCCAATTATATAAACTAGTCAGGCAATTTCCATTCCATTTATGTCATACAGATTTGATGGCAAAGGAAGACTTAACAGAAGCAGCTGTCTCGTTTAGCAACAGCAAGCTTTACAATTATGCAACTGTTCATAAATAATAACTTCTAAAATCAGGAGCATCATTAAGCCAATTTAATGAGTGTGCTGAACCCACGCATCAGGTGCATATTTCAGTTAAAATAGGAGACATTACAGATTTTACTCTGCATCAGGCAATAAGAAATGCACAGTGCTCCCATGTGTGCCCATTAACCCTCAATCATATTTTATGCCCACACAGAATGGATGCACAGTGCAGCAGTTGCGCATAATCCCATCCATCTACTTAGCGCTTTTCATTCATTTAAATGCAAATGGAATGGAATTATATCCAGGCCTAATTGTAACTTATTCTCTTGATTACATCTGTGTGCATTCAGGGATGTTATCTGAGAGTCCGTGAATTTATGGAGAGCATCTTCAGACTAACTTGGCACATAATCAAATGAAAGCGAACGCTGATGACACTGCTGACTAACTTTGCAATCAATCATTCATGAATTTTTTTTTTGTTGCAAATCGTACAATGCACTTGGATATGCACATCTGCTTACATTGAGTGGTGGCAGGTAGTGGAGCACACATCATCAACATCGGGTTTGATTCTGGAAAGTAGTCAATCACAGCGATATATTCCAACCATTTCATGTTTTGTAGAAAGTCATCACGTCCAATTACACTATTGCATAATACCATGAAATAGAATTATCATTGGTGCAACGAGGAGCAGTTTCAGAATATTGTCTCAGTTCTCAACATTCAAATTGTAAAGCCTCCTGAAGATGTTTTTGCAAACCTTTTTTTGTATCATGTGTGCTGGTCAAAAGAAACAAAACTTTAAGGATAAATTAACTTTTTACCAAGGTTTCTACTTAAAACTACACAAACATCCGGCGTCGTCAAAGAGGATCAACCCGCGATTATGAAAGTGGTTATTAATACGGTGTTGTGCACCTGTTCAATATAAATATTCAGATTGGCATTTAACAAACTGATCTCACCCAGTCTTACTCTGAGGCTGATTCATCACAGACAATCTGCCTTCTCGTCCAATTCTACAGATAATGGGAGTCAGAGGAGTCCGTCTAATTACCAGTGCCGGTCGTTTCTTTCTCATCTTCTCTGCTGAAAAGAAACAGAAAAACACTCTTGAACGACTGTCCCTGTCCCCCTGACTGTGGCGCCGTGCTCTGGACTGTGATCACAAATATTAGTGTGTCTGCTGCTGTCAATAAAGCCGCCTCTGTCTCAGATCCTGCTGAGATTCTCGGAAGTAGCTGTATATGCCCCGGTGTAAGTGCTTTCCTGTGTGAAATGCAAACACTGTTGTCACATCTGATCTGATGTTCATATGGCAGATTTGTGTGACATGGGGTTTTACAGTATGACGGGCACTGAATGTAAACGACTAAACACACAGAGAAATACATTAGTCAGCATGCTAAAACTACACGTAAAGCAGCATAAATCAAAATGGTGTGGTTTCTGTAAGTTGCATTGTCTAAATATTTGCATGACATATATAATAATGATCAAAAAAACAGTTCCAAATTTGTTTATTTACAACTTCCATTATAATGAATACTTCTGTTACCTTCAGGCTTATTATATATGAGGCTAATTCATGGACCCTAATCTGATCTCAGTCTTTGTGGAGCAGATCAAGCGTGATATGATGATCTTCACCTCTACTCCACAAAGGTCAGGTTTAATGGCCCATTTTACATGTATATGCCGAGCTTATTCACTGTTTTACGGCCAGAAACACTGACTGAGATAGAGAAGGTTTCTGAACACTATTTTCTTGTGAAGACCAAATGTCATTAGTCAATGACACTTCTTCTTTGATGTGATATGTAACAACATTGATTTAAAATCAAGGAAAGGAATGTTTCGTGGTTTCTGCACAAAAGAAGTAACAACTTCACTCTTCAGCCACAAAAGGGCAGTATTGAAAGACCTCATACTTATGTTGTAGTGAATGACTTGTTGGAGGTCACTCGTCTTGTTAGTTTTCAGATTGCAGCCAGTGTTCAATAAAGTTCCATTAATAAAGTAAATTCATACAAAAAAATCTACAATATTGAACCTGACCATATTCAATCCCTCTGTATTTACCAAGCGGCATCTCATAATCTCTAAAATACATAGCATGTTCCCTGCTCAAGTAAACACTACGACACTGAAAGTTGAGAGCTAAGCCCATGACCTTCTTAGAGGGAAAACTTGCAGGTTTGAAGAAAGAAAAAAAAGGCATGAAGCAAATGAAATAAAACCCTTTGCTGAAGCTTTTTTTTGTTACTGCCAAAAAAAAAGTTTCAATCAGCACCTAATCTGTTTTTTTCCAAACTGCTGCCCGCGCCCATATGGGCTGGAGTTCAATCAAAGGACATGCTGGGTCTGTGCTGGCTCTCCCCCGTTCTGCTGCGTGTGCACTTCTGTCACTTTTACAAATCACCTGCTGTTCACCTGCACACGCCGACTGCCTCATTTATACTCTGCATTTATTATTCCCTGTCAGGACTCCTCTCTTTAAATATTTGAAATCCCACACGCAGCCGTCATCCCAATGACACAGCCGCTATACTCAAGACCACATTTGTACACTTGAGCAAGGCATGTGCTGACAGTAAGCGCCATGTCTATTCGTTTTAATGCTGGATTGTCAATGTGTTATTCTCTGTCAACTCACTCCGTCCTCCAAATGGGACTGTCAAAGAGCTAACAGCGAGAAAGAATGAAAAACAACTGTGTTTGTTCGCTCAATTTCTGTTTACAATCCAAAGAATACCCATGAGTCACCAGGATGGACAACTGTTATTATGAGAGAATGAAAAAAGGGTTTCTAAAGGAAATTGGTTTGGAGTGTTGGGTCAAGTAGCTTGGCAAATCAATGTGGCTTTTTACTCACAATAGAAAGATGTTGCAACTTTCAACTAGCGGCTACAGGCCATCAGTGTTTGCACATTGTGTGTGCCAGGACGGACGTGTGAAGCTCTGTGTCAAAAACTAATATCAGATATGCTCTTATTAAGTTAAAGGAAAGGGGAAAATAAGTGTGGTTTCAAAATCTGCCGAAGCATAAATTGATCTCTCATTATGAGCTCCTTTTATTTGCTCAATCAACCCAGGGCCTTGAGATTAGAATGCAAAAGGAATCACAAGCATACATTTAAAATTGGTGATGAACATAACTTTATTGATAATGCAATATTTCAGACCACTGCTCCTGAGTGGGACCTTTCTGTGTGTGGAGATTGCATCTGTGATGGTTTCTTCCTCATGCTCTGTTGTTTTCCTACCACAGAAAACAAGTACAATAGGGTCCCGACTGGTTAATTTAATTAAATACACAAATTAATGTAAGTCAGTAAGTAAGTAAGTGCTTTATTTGTCAATTTACAACCGTACAACGAAATAGTGTTCAGGTGTTAGTCCTGGGCTGCCGCCATTGTGGGTCAACCTGACCAGCATGTTTTTGGAGGTAGAAGAAACTGTAGAGGAAACCTGGCTGGCTGACTTCTGTGCTCCTCTGATCTTCTGAAATGGTGGCTCCTGGGTTTGTCCCTGTTTCAGAGCGTGGTGTCCTGCACTGGTCAGCTTCACTTCCTCTTACCTCTTCCTCCTGCGCAGCTCCCTCCGCCCCACAGTCTTTCACCCTCTTCTGGGAAGAGCTTAGCAGTTAGTCTGTTTTATTCTCCAGTGAACGTCCAATAGCCTGAACAATAGAAGGCATGTGTGGCTTAGTTGTGAGTCTCGCCTGGATACCTCCTTCTTTGTCCCTTTTTTGTTTCCTGTAGCTGCAGGTGTGGGGGGCTCTTGGTGCCTCTTCAGAGTCTCAGAAGAAGAACTGTGTAGGTCTGAAATGGGTTTAGCTGATAAGCTAGCTGTTTACTTTAAAAAGCCGATTTCTTCAGGACCATTTTTGACTCTGCAGTAAAAAACACGGCAAAGATGTACAAAAGTATCCACTAAAATGTGGAACACAGAAACTGCAAATGCAGTTAGCAGAAAAAAATAAAAATGTCCCGAAGAGCTGGGTTCATCCGAGACGGAGCCCCCACCCACAGTCTCGTCCAGTGTCACTCCAAACTATAACCTTGTGAATACAATCTTCATTGCACTATGTTGTGGCGTGGTCCTTGCTAATGAAATGTTAAGATTAAGGATAAGATTAAACGAAACACAATGGGAGTAATTTTATTAGGTGGTAAATAGTGAGTGCATATTTATTTGTGTCAAATTTATTACAGTAATTTTGTACAGATGCTCTCTCTGCTGCTGATCCACTTTTGCACATGCTACTCCATTTGTATGAGCAAACACTTGGGAAATGACCCCCCCATGTGTGCTGGTCTCCACACACACCTTGTTACCTTGTTATTTCACATGTTCATGCATATACAGCCATTGAATGCAGGAGTGATGTCTGGTCAAGCATGCCCTTAGTTGAAACTGGCCCAAGGCAGCCACAGCCTATAGAAGGTCACCTATGAAGGATCACGATGAAAACTCAGTGATGGCATCACCAGATTGAACTATCCATGCAGAACAGATGCTATGTGCCTATTAACATATGTGTTGGAATACACACGTCTGAAGCAGCACAGGACATGTAACTGTCAGATATCAGCGTGACAGAGGAGTTATTGGATTCTACGTGACATGAAATATCATGCTTTGATGGGGTCCACTATTGAGCTGTTGACCTTGTACCCTTGCTGGGGGAGAGATTCTGACACAACATGAAATTATTAGATGAAATGAAAAAGAAGCAAAGCGCCATAGGCTTGAGGTCATATACTGTCCTCTATCAGGACTGACCTCTGTTCCTCCGTTACATTTTAACTTCATGGCATAGAGCTGCACCCCGGCTCTGGAATGGCGTCACTTTGGGGTCGAGAGGCACGCAGAGAAAGGATTCATGTAAAAATTAATTATTCAATTATTACTCCCATGTTTTAAGATGTTGCCCTCGGAGAATATTGTTTCAAGTTGTGGCATAGGTATGACATGGAAGTAACTATTACAATTGTTACAACAATGTCAACGGGAAATCCAGAAAATAATAAGTACCTTAACAATTAAGGGCCACACGTTCTGAAGTGACACAAACACTGTATCATGGCCTTCGTTTCAATTGGTTCATAAGTTGTCCATCAAAATAAAAAGACATACCCAGTCGCTCAACGTAAACATTTCATCTCAGTGTTCATGGTCCATTTCAACCACTGCAGAATCTGTGTTTTCCTCTGTTGACAGTCTTCACCTCCCATGAAAAGCGGTCTCTTTCACAGTTTTCATCCCAAGCGATTGCTTCCCTAATGGAGGAGTTGGCCACCATGAGAGTGAGGGAATGGGTGGTGTACATAGGGAGGACTCTCCAGCCTACAGAGCCTACAAGTTAGCACATGCATCCAATTTACTAGTACGCATTCAGTAAATCATGAAACGCATGCACTGAACTAGCCATTATGTACCAGGTTACAGTAGCAACAGGACACGTGATTCCGAACGCGCATGGAACGACAACACCCTGTTCATCATTTATGGGAAAAGCTAGACATCACTTTCCTCTCACCTACATTGACCACAATTCGGGCGTTCTGCTCTCCCAAAATTTCATCCGATGGGCGGGGGAGCGACTGAATTTTGTGAATTTTGTGGTGCATTACCGGTAACCATAGTCTTCGCAAGTTCCCGTTCTGCCGGAGCGTTTTCGTTCGCTCCACTTGCTTCATCTTCTGCTAAGAGAGGAACACAATTCTGTAGCTGATATTTTATGATGCAGACTTTGACTGTTCCGACTCCCTACATTTGGGGCTCGTACCTTCCGCCTCCCCTCCTGCCTTCAGCAGACACTTTTAGCCACGCACTGCCCTGCTGCCTCAAAGGCCGGGCGGGATAACTAACCGTTGCCGTCTGTGAGCTGTCCCTGGGAGACTATAGTAAAAAGCAGCCATTTCATAAGTACTGACAGCCTCTGATTATCTCTCTCTGCTCAATACAACTTTATCGAGTTTGTGTTTTCAACGTGAGAACATCAGCCATGTCAAAAAATAAGTCCGTAACCGAGCTGCTAACCACTCGCCCGGAGCTAACTAGCTCCTTAGCAGCGCATAGATCCGGTGAAAACAAGAATTATGCAATAATAACGTCAATACAGCCAGTAACTATATAAAGCAGCCTTTGAGATGATCACACACTGAGTCGAGCTTGATGCATTTGTGGTTTATTGCAGACTTTTCATCAACAATGAGCTGTAGGCGATTGTAACAAGCTAATGGGGCTGGAATAACCATTGTCCACTGGCACAAATAATAGTCCTTTATTCGGACGTATGGGCTGGATATGTGCTTAAATACTAGGGAGATCCTTGTGTTGATTGTGTGTATAGCTATAGTTGAAGATCTATAGGACATGGCAGTAACAAAGAGGGACTTGTTAGAACCAAAACAGCACTTCTTTTTCAGTCAAAAGCTCCTTCCTACCCTTCAGAACACATTCAAAATCACACGCCCCTGAAGTCTAAATCCATCAGTGGTTTTGTATAGCCCAATATCACAATAGGAGTTGCCTCACAGGGCTGCACAAACCATTAAAGCAGTACTAAGTAACGTTTTTACCTTAATAAATCTGTTTCGTAGTCCCTGTGGGGGTAATACAAGTGTTTATGGGATGATTGGAGGGTCTTTCATCTCCCCCTGGTGTCTCTGGCCAGAAAACCATGTTTGCAACTTGACTGCCACTGGTGCGGAGAAAGCAATACACACTCATGTAATCACGAAGACGAAGCTAACAAGCTAACAGGCAAAGCTAACTGCGGGCTAACGTCACTTTAAACAGTATTTACAGCCAAGTTTGAGTGAAAAAAAAATATTTCCATTGTATAATTGGATGCACAGTAACCCTCTCTCCCTTCGCCTTCCCTGTCAGCGTAGTATTTGCTCTCCAAGACAATTAATAAGTAAATCGTAACTTGCTACTACACCTGCAGTTGCGCTTATGGCCTCTAGGGGGAAGAGTTACTTAGTACTGCTTTAAGGCAATAAAACAGAACAGAAAAGTCTCCATCACCTTCAGTCTGAATGCAGTATAATAGCAACAGGAAGTGCGCTAAGCCACAAACGGTGTCATTTTTTATCACAGCGCCACTAAGTGGATGAAATTTTGGGAGAGCAGAACGCCTGAATTGTTGTTACTGGACATCACACCCTTCAATAGCAACTTGTGCGCATTAAAGTAGAGCTCCTTGCTTAGGTCTCCCCTTGTGGCCTCCATCACCTGGCTCTGAGGGCGTGGACGTGGGAGGATGAGAGTTCAGGTCAGGGATGAACATAATGAGGGAATAGTAGATTTTTAAATTGTAAATTGTTTAATTGTAATAAATTGTTGGACACCATAGTTCAAAAGTTTGATCCCGGCAGACCTCAGTAGCAAGAGATTCAGCGATTAAGTTTGAGCTCATTTCAGTGCATTCATCCCGTTTAGTTAGTTAAAGCACTAAAGCATAATCTTTGAGTCTTTTGAGGTTTTTCTTGTTTAAGTGACCCAGTAAAAAAGTTTTATACTCCCCCCAAAGCTTGTATTCAAAGGCGTTGTATACACTCAATTCAAAGCAATTGTGTTCTCTTTGCTGTGAAAAGCTTGTTGTGCCCTACAGGGACGCCCTGCACGCCACTAAAACTGAGATTATCCACGCTGCAGCCTCAGTGTGTGCCTTTGTCAAGCAGCCCACCAGACCTTCAGTTGTCAAGGTCACTGATAATTCATTCATTTCTGCTCCCGCACATGCTGAGCACACATTACCTTTTCATATTCACTTGTCCCCTTTCATTTATTTTCAGCAAATTGTTATATTTTTTTGTCATGCTCAGGACCAAGGTAATTTGACTGCACTGAAAGCATTTGGCATAATGGTAAAGATTTTTCTTCCATTAAGTGCTCACTTTCCTTATTAGAGAACCTCAATACATACATTTTTCCCTTCGTCATGTCAGGACCTTCAACGTGCGCTCAAGCAGTTTGTAACTGAAATAAAGCATCAACCAGACAAAGGACCTCACCTTTTATTCCTGCTCTCGTCGAGCCTGTCTAACACCAGACTGCTGTGTGCACTTGAATCATTTCGAACTGCACAGCAGCCGAAATTTTCGCATGGATTTGAGGACCAATCACAGAACGAGGATTGACGGCAAGACGGTGATGTGCTATTCAATATACGGAAGCTTGTATTTTGTTTAGGGATAAAAAAAAATGTGTACGTTTATTTACGGACCCAACGTGACAGCAGCAGATGCAACGCCATCTTTCGATCAAGCTTTAGACTTCTAAATAGTTTAGCTCGAAAGTTTACAGATCAATACTAAGTTTCCTGGGTGAGCGGTGTATGAGTAAGTGGTTGGTGCAGATGTGTCTGTTGGTCCACCCTAAAGGCAGCTGTGGCTACATTCTACACTTACCACCACTGTGCTAAGTGAAAGAGTGCTTTGTGACCATGTTTGTGAAAAGCCCTTAACAAATACAGTAAATTCTCTTCCCCTATTTAAGAATGACTATTGTGTACTCCACACAATATCCCATTGATTTTACTGTCAATGAACAAACTAATGCACTTTTTAAAGGAAGACATTTGCCAGAGGTTATTCATATAAAGACTGTCAAGCTTACCTTGCAATCCAGGCAGGGTTCCAACACTTCCATACATTACAAAGATAAACAGATGAAGCCGCAGTCAAGACATCAAAGTACAAGAATACTGATTTATGTACCTGACACAGCAGCAGTCTGCAGCTTTGTATTTGGTTTATGTTTTTGCTCAGAAGCTGGCATGAGCCCATGTGGGAATACGCGCTATTGTACAGTATATTGTTCTTTCTAATGCTCATTATGAATAAACTTATTTCAGTGACAAATCTATATGGGAACAAAGGGCAGGCAGTACAAACAAAACCATGAAAGCTGGTCTATTAGGAAACAACAAAACCTATTCAAATTGTCAGTCAAATTAGCTGCCAGCCAGCGTGAAAGTTAATAATTTTCTCACAGCACCGTATGTTTTCCATTTGAACAACAATGGGGTTTTTCGTTCAACTCTTAGCTCTTTGATTGGTGCAGAATAAAGGTACATGCTCATTTGCTGCTCTCTGTGGAGAAATCTATAATGAATAAAGAATTTTCAGCTCCTTATATTTATCTGAACTTGAAACACCTGATTGACATTGTGTTGTCTTTAACTTGATGCTTTTGGGATTCTGTTTGGATCCTAATAGCTCTTAGTTCCCTTGAATCTTGATAACAATTTGATAATTTATTATATTTTGCACTGTGATCTGCATAGCCTGTTGGCTCATTGTGCAAACGCAGCCGCATAAAAAAAAAACGCTAATTCTGACTGACAAACAACATTGTTCACATTTGTCCGATGTCCCTGCGGTCTTGTTTGAGATACTAAAGTGCCCAAGAATCCACACATTATGTAATTGTGTTGCTAATATGTAATTCCAATGACTAATTTGCCAGCTGGCTTCTCGAATGATGATTGACATTTAGCACCAGTGACTGAATGGTTGGTCACTCCACAGCCTGATGACTGGCTACTGCTTGCAGAAGACTCAGGTGCACATGGGGAGAGCAATCCACAATTTGTTGTTCTCGATTCAATAAATTTTTGTATAGTCCAACATCAAAAGTCATCTCACAGGGCTTTGCAAAAACTGCTTGTTTGAAAACTGTCTGAAAATGTGTTCATATTCAGTTATAATAAAAGCCAAGGTGTCTTAAGGCACGGATTGTATGAAAGAATTGGTTTACCAGTGTAGGCCAGGATCTAGTTTGTGCACAGTAGAATAGTGCCAGTTATTATAGTCATCACCAATTTTAGCAGACAAATTTCATTCACTTTACGTTATATCAGTAAGTTTGCAGTTTAAGCTAAGTTTCCTTTCCTTTATGACAAGCCCCCCGAGAGCACTAAAATCTTAATGTACACTGCAATAATATGATGTGACAATGAAACGGAAATCCACAATGAAGTGACTTATAAGTGTTTTTTTTTCATGCTAAAAACTAAATTGAACTTTTTATCACCCGTTTCAGTGTGACGCACTGCAATACGCTTCCATTCTCCAGTCTTCATAGTCAGCATTCAGATCAATATCAGATGGATTGCGGCTACAGGTTGCTGCTAATGTGACAAATGTTTCATGACAGCTTTGACATTTATCGTATTGTCCCTGCTGAGGCGAGGCTCACTGCAGTCTCCAGCTTATAGTATTTTAAGAACCGACTTTGCATATGTTGCACATGCATAAAGGTTCAATTAAATGCATGGTGGCCCAGTCGGTAGTCCAATCCTGTATTTTAATTGAGAGGGACTGGTATGGGAAGTTGTACAGGGATTCAATCTTATTAAGCTCATTAGAGAATAGGAGCAGCGGAGTGAGCCACTTAAACTGTTAAATGACACCTGAGAGAGCACTGTTTTGTCAGCACAGTCTTCAGACCTTTACCGAGGCAGAGCGGAGCGTCGAGTGTTGATTAGTGGCACCGTGTCATGTCAAATCTTCATAACCTGCCAGCACATGGCTGTCACACACCGCTGTGCCACTGTCGAGGAGAACACACTTTATTAATTCAGCTGCTCAAGAGTTTATTCTGATTAACTGCTGCAGCAGCAACAACCACACCCAGCACACGTTTTTCCTTCTTAGATCCTCAAAAAACCAACCACTGTTTAATCCTATCTGGACAGTAACAATGATGCTTTTGAGCTAATTGTTTTAAATTTAGGACTGATTAGACTAGCGAAGCTCCACCATATAGTACAATAATTAGACATATCAATGAGTGGTAGTCAGTGCTTAATTTGTACATTTGTATTTTCAGGAACACTTTTGGTCTGATGTGATGGATTCGGGGAACAGGCCAAAACATTTTCCGGTAAACACCATTATATCAGATCAAATATTTGCCGGATCCTCCTAAATATTTCCCGGATCCTTTATCCTGAAAAACTGAGAAGGGGGTCAAATTAAGCATTGGTGGTAGTGCAACCAACCTAACCCAGCACATGCACATAATGCACATGGACCTATAAAGCAAAAATGCACATCACACACAATCCATGTTTACCTGGCCATTTTAGACTACTTTGAGAGCAGAAGAGAACAATTTCATCTTGTCTGTGACCATGCAAAGCAAGCATCTCTGCAAAAATAAAAATATGTGGCACGATGGAGATCAGGGCATTCAGATTACCGGTAAGTTTTTCTGTATAGTATGAAAGAGAGAGCCTACGTTGGGGAGTACCATGGTATAAAGGTATGATGGAACTGTGTAAACAATACAATAAACTTAGTCATCTTCTGTACTCTGTAGTTGAAGTGTCGAAGGTTTCGCACCGTTATCTCTGATGCTAACGACCTGCCAATCAAAGTCCGGCCATCATTAGCTTAAGAGATTTCTAAAATGTACCTCACGTAAACCCGACTGGTTTGTTTAATTGTACCGAACCCAGCGTTTTCACAGGAGCAATATCTTAAAAAAAAAAGGAGAAACCAGCCTTTACAGTTCTTTATAACGTGCATAAAGTGCAATGCTTTCTGATGGGAAACTAGCTTTAGCCACTGCCCCTACATGGAGGTCTTACAGCAATGCCGGACAATGCCACCGGCACCCAGCGTCGTGGTCTTAAAGCAGTGCAACCAGTGGCCATTGCTCTCACCTGTAGGTAACATCTTTGTAGTTATAAGTCTTTGTAATTATAAGTCAGTTATATCAAGGCGAGCCACAGCAGATAAAAACAAAGATTTGTCAATTTTTTGGCGTGTTTTCTCCCTTAAATATTAACTATAAGAAAACCTGATATCTATATGTTTTGCCTGTTCACCAGGAAATTTTCGGAAAGATGACCCCAGTATAAATCCCACTAAACAACTGCACTCGTTCAATCAGTGACAGTGCCATAGAATATTAGTGGGGACATTTTAATTGTTTGGTGTTTCGGCCTGAATTGGTCTTTAATGAGTAACCCTGGAGCTGTTAGGTGCCTGTAATAAGCTTTAGCGCGTGGTGTTATTGGCGGTGCTCTTGTGGGCGGTTGGCTTTCCTCCAGCAAATACAAAGGACAAACAACACTGTCTGTTTCCCTCGGCTCGACCTCGCCGAGATGTCGGAGGTATGCAGCCTGTCGCACACCATTCCTCATCTAATATCTCACACTGGCTGCCTTCCCCACCATTACTCCCCTGCATTACTTAAACCCCGGTACTAAAGCTTTATGGAGATGCATTTTTGATTAACAGCGGTCCCCTTCAATACATATCACGGAGCAACGCGCAAACTCTGGTAATCTCGAGGCTCCCTGGGTGGACTCTTTGTTTCTGTAACGCAGCACAATACGTCGGGTCAGGGTAAACAGTGTAAATTCTCCAATGGTGGATTAGGCGGGAATGCTGACCATGCTGACCTGAAAGCTTTTTAGTTGCACATCACAATAGTTCCACCAGTACCTGAAGGACAAATATGGAGGTTTTGCTCTAAAATGTGTATATGCCACATTGCAAAAGATAATCTGGCACGGTCTTTATCTACTTCCTGGCATTTAGTTCAGCTCTGTATATTTCTAAGCTTCAAGTTTCCCGAAACATTTCATACATAAGTTCTGTCCATCAATATACTGAGTAACATACAGTATTAGTAAACTACTTGGACATTAAATAAGTTAGATAAAGATCATATAGATGTTTTTCTTTTAGCTTACTCTGCCAGATTTCTCTATTCTGGGGAAACTAATTTTCTGTTCAGGCTTGAAACCAGAGCACTGTGATCTTTGACCACTTTGGCTGAATTGCTCAAATCAAACCTATCCTTCAATCTAATTTGCTTGAGTGGACAGTTGTGCACATTCTCTTGAGGAACATTAACAAAGTATTACAATTTCTCGGCCGCTCCTGCAAAGAATCTAAATGGGGTAAAAAATTCATAGAGCGATACAGCATTCCCCTCCCTATCTATCGATGCTCTTGGCCCCATCTGTGCACCAAGACCTGAATCTACATACTCCGCCCCTCAGCCGCAACCTTTCCACCGTGCAATCTGTCCAGAGCTCTTTGATTAGATTTGAGAAGAAAAGAAAGACTATATTCTCTATGATGCGTTTTCCCAAATGTGTCTTGTCTGAAGGTTTGTATGTCAAAACTCAGTAAGAGTTCTTTACTGTTTCTTTGTTGTGTCATGATTGTTTTCACTGATTCATTCATCTTCTTGCGTCCTAAAAAATACATATTTAACATACACTGAGTAAAAGCTTTTAACGCAATAATTTAGACCTCTACAAATGTCTTCTGAAGTGCATGTTAAATTTGGATCAATGGATCAAACAAAGTGGACAGCCAACGCCCAGCTAAATGTGTCCAAAATAAACAAGCATACGTCTGCTCTAAGGTAAGGCTAGGGCCTAGCCACTAGGCTAGCACCTTAGCATGCCAACATCTAGCTACTGACAGTCACATAACGTTACACAAACTGGCACTGGAGCTGTAACTTTGACTGCAGCGGTGACGTTTTTGCACACCTACAGTCTCACGTTTTTTTGCCTATTATCATTGTGGCACCTGTAGATTTAGCTTGCATAAGCTAACTTTAGCGAACCGAAGCAGTGCTTCTATTTTTACCAATAGTAGAAAAGTAAGAGAGTGCTTACCGGGCAGTGCAAGAGCACGTCTGGTCCACAACGCTGTGCTGTTTTAAGGATTTATGAAGAGATCATGAGGTTTCTCTGATTTGGCTGAAGACCTGTCTCTTTGCTTTCATTTTTTTATTTTACCTTTATTTAACCAGGAAAGTCCCATTGAGATTAAGAATCTCTTTTTCAGGGAAGTCCTGGCTCCAGAGGGAAACCTATTGTACATGTTTTAGTGAGTACCGGGAGGAAACCTACACAGACACGGGGAAAACATGCAAACTCCGCACACAAAGGCTTGGTTCAAGTGGGAATCAAACTCAGGACCTTCTTGCTGTGAAGCACGAGTGCTAACCGCTGCGCCACCGTGCTCCAAATATAATGAACGCATATTGCAACCTCTCGCACATTTTTTTTGCACCAATTAGAGTCACTAACACAAGTCACTCTAGCAGCGGCTTCAGAAAGTATGATGACATAGCAACAGTAACTAAGGGGGGTGGGGCTCAGCGAATGGTCAATTTTAGGCTGAAGTAATGCATCACTTTCTATAATTGCCAGTGTTGTACATCATATATGGCCTACATGGGTGTCAGTATTTTTCCACATTTCTAGAGTGTTTGAGCAGGCATTTGATCTTCAAAATCATCTTGAGGGACAGAGGTTTTGGCCCACGAGCCTGACGTTGCCTACCTCTGGTGTAGATAAAGTCAAAGCAGGTCCTAAGTAATAATAAGACATGTACCATTCTAGTGCTTGTCTTGTGATTGACATTTCCTCAAAGGCTACTGGTTAAATGTTCTATCAACAACATCAATGGCAAAGAAAAAAGCAGTAAAATAAAAATCTAAAGTTTGAACACCCTTCCTAAATGTCAGCTTTAAAGTACTGAAGTCGTGTGAGCTTGAGTGTCATTAGGTTTTGCACAATGCACTTTCAACACATTTTACACATTCACCAATTAATAGCTAAGAGTAAGTGACAGTCCCAGCTGTGCCGTCCTTAACATCCTACCTGCTGTCTACACATGTATCAACCACGCAAACAGGTAGAGTGAACAACATAAGATTGCTTGTGCACCCGTGGCTGAATCTTCCCTGACAGGCCCATCCCAGAGGCGATGGGGTAGAGGGCGGGTGCTTCCATCGCGGTGAATAAGAAGGACATGATAGAGTTAAGAGTGTGAGAGTGACACGCACAGACAGGGGTTGAGGGAGCACGTCGGTGCGTGAGGAAAAGTGAGGTGGGCTTGGCAGACAGCAGCTGGAGGGGACCATCAATTCGGCTGACACATCGTTTCATATCAGAGGGGACAGGACGGACAGACGGACCGACCAAAGGCTAAGAGTGGGACGAACAGGACGTAAATGTGAGGGGAACAGAGGTGGTGAGTCAGTGAAGGCAATCGCTGGGGACAAGGAGGTGGGCGGGGCTGCAGCTGGTATGGGAGCATTTTCTTTTATCTTTTTTTTTTTTTTTTTAATAAATAAACAAGCAATACATTCTGTGACCCGGTGTAAGAAGTTCATTTTCTCCTTACAGACATATTCTGTATGCCGCAGTTGTGCACCACTACTCATAGTCGCATGTGTTCCTGCCTTTCCACACAGTGACAGCACGTCTGGCAGCTTCAGCCTCATACTAACAGTTTGCACATGTGTTCACTGTGTGTTAAATGCACACAGTTTAAGCGGTAATTTGTATGTGCCTGCTGCTGTTCGTGTCACAATCTCTGTCGTCTCTAATGAGAGCTGGCGTGACCACATGACCTGGGCCTTACACAGATTTGAGCTCCAAATAAACTTGCGTTTCAAATGAGTTGAGTGTGGACGTGTGTGGTTCTTCATATGTTGCTGTTGAATTGTTATAGATGTCTATGACCTCTTTTCTCCTTGCCATGGCCTCCATTTTACTCTCACAGATGGTGCATGACATGTTGATGGAGTGTCTGCGCTTGTTGTCCGTATATTTGCTAATGTTTACAGCACAAGAGTGGTCACCTGAAAGTAATTACACTTCTGTCCTGACAATAAAATAACAAAGAGAAGCTTTTGCCCTCAGTAGAAGGGGCCACACATCTTCATGGCATAAAATACCACGCAATCAATATGTTCACTTTTGTTTCACATGGCCCCTCATAAACTCTACTGTGAAGAAGCAAAAGGAAAAGTAAAGGAGAAATGATGTTCCAATTTGGATGTAGTAAGTGCATGTGTGGGCGTGTCCCGCCACATACTTTCTGGCAACGAATTAAGTAAGAAAGTAACTAAGTAAGTGCTTTATTTGTCATTGTACAGTACAGTATTTCAACAAAATTGCTTGGATCAGACGTTAGTTTTAGTCCTGAGCTGCAGCCATTGTGGGCCAACCTGTTCCACATGTTTTTGGAGGTAGGGAAACAGGAGTACCTGGAGGAAACCAGGCTGGCAGTTCAGTGCACCTCTGAAACACTGCATCACCTCCTGGGTTTGTCCCATAGATAGAAGATAGAAGAGAAAACCGGTGTTCCATTCAGCCCCATTCATAGTAATGATCCTGAGTGGCCTGCTCAATCTCCTCCTACGAAGCCTGTTCCTTAAAAGGGCAAAAGGGTGTGAAGCTCTGCCCTTGCGGCGTGGGCGGACCGGCTACGAGCCTCCACAGTGCTCTACAGCCTGTCAATCATAAATGTAGGCTTCAGCTTTTTATTTATGATATACAAAAAACAGCATGGTTAAAATATGACACCTAGCCCAGCGTCGTCACATTGGTCATAGCAATTTTTAGAAAAAGAAAAGCCAGACTTTTAAACAGTGCAAATGAGGTCCAAAGCTACATAAGAATGCTGTTTACCAAGTGTCTTTAGGAGTCGCCCCTGGCCACCAGGGGGTGGTATTACAGCAATGTCAGCTCTTCGCCACAAGTGCTTTCCTCGCTGATTGGTATGTCCTTTGTTCAGAGCGTGGTGTCCCGCACTGTTCCACTCCTCCACCTCCTCCTGCCTCTTCCTCCTTATCTTCCACAGAGGAAATCTGTGGATTTGTGGCTAGATACTTACTGTAGCTATTTACATCATTAGTTGCACAAGTTGTGGAATTGAAATGCTCTCCAGATGTATTCACTGTCAAAATATGTAACATTTGTCTCCTGTGTTTAGCATATAGGTGTGAATGGTAGCGATAATAAAAAAGGTGGTAAAACATTCTATGTTAATGTGTCATTTTGACACAGGGCTCTGGTCCCCACATGAAATCACTCTGAGCTAAAACACTACTTTCAGAGATGCCAGTGAGGTTGGGCGTGGTTTGTCCTGTGATTGACATGGATGTTTTTTCTTTTTTTTTGACGGAGAGCCAGCAGTCTTTTCAGTTTCAGTTGGTTTATTTGGTGTTTCAGACATGTAACATTTCGGATGTTGTATGCATGTAAGCTCACATTGTAAATAAGGCAAGGCAAGGCATGTTTATTTATAGGCTACCATGTATTTCGTACACAAGGCAGCTCAATACGTCTTACAAAATAAGAAACATAACAGCGTTACATTTGCATAAAAAAACAATTACTTTTTGGATTTTTTAAATAAAGCTGTTTGTCATCAAGCATTAGGCTGTAATACGTTAGACTTTGTAATTCTGTAACAATATGCACCTTAAATGTTATGTTCCCATCACTGGGTGTAAGCCTGTTATTGTGTGTCAGTGACCAGAGAGAGGTCTTAGAGGAGGCTTGACAGCCATGTTGTCAGTCTTGTAGTTTCCCCCACCAGTGTGTGACCACGGCTGATGTGATTTCTGTGTTGCAGGCTTGTTACAGAGCGGCTGCTTTGGTCGTATGAGCGAGTATCTGCCACACGGTTTGAGTCTGATTGTTTTCACATCAGGACAGAAGCTGCTGTGGTGAGGGGTGACTCACATGGACCAACCATCTGTGGCCGTGACACGGTTAACATTTTTAGTTCGACAACGTTGCTCTGCAGACGTGCAATAAAATACCTTGAGACGTTATGACGGTATTAAGTTATTATTATATTTACGGGGGTGTACAGTGCCATGGTTGCAAGACTGGGTGTTGGCATTTACCTGCCATGATGTAACTGATCTGCCAAGCCACTGTTCTTATACTCGTATATAGGTTATAATACCCAGGGGTGGAAAGCCGTAAATTACTTGTACTTAAAGTGGACATGTCTTGCATATGGAGCTTAAAAAAAGACTTAAAACATTATTTGGGTGCCTCAGCTTTGACATTTTATCATTTGAAAATATGTCTCTGTAAGAAATAAATGCTAACAATGAAATGCAGGCGAAAGAGCTGGTGAAAATTTTGGCTCCTCCTGCTGGCAGCATTAGGTAAAACGTTCTAAAAAACTGGAAGGTTTGTCTGTGGTTAGCAATTCCAACATTGTGTGATAAATCACATCGATTATATTGGATTATAGGCTTTAAAAAATGTTTTTTTGTGTAATCAGGAAGTACAGAATGAGGCACTGACACCATAGAAGAAGAAACAGCTTTGTTCGAGGATTGCTCAAAACTGCATGAATGTTGTGAAATACTACTCCAGGTATGTCTTTGACAAGGAATCAATGGTAAAACATGGATTAAACCTCAAAGTCACACACTTTAAGTTACTGAAATTGAGTAGATTTTTTGTGACGAAAATTAAGAAATTTGAACATGAGTACATTTTAACAATTGTACTTTTCCTTTCAGTACACGTTTTCTGTACTCTTTCTCCCAATACTCCTAATACCTCAAGTGACTATACTTACAATAGTCCACTGGTTCACATTTCAATCAAGCTCGAAAGTACCATCTTAAAGTATTTCCCGTTCCAAGTATCACCAGGCCTAAACCGGCTGTAGAGCAGACCTTAAAGGAACAGGCCACCGTTTTTCCATACTGAGATACGTTCTTACCTGAGCTGATACATACTACGAGTTGATACATACCTGTCTAGTCTGTGTGTGTGCCCGTGGAAGAGCTTGGTCGCTTCTAACTTCACCCCGTTTGAGGCCATAAGAATACATTGGGAGGGGCCAAATGCTACCAACATCTTTGGTCATTTTGCGTGACTAAGGGCACGCACAAAGACCAGACAAGTAAGTATCAACTGGTCTAAGCTCAGGTAAGAACATATATCAGTATGTAAAACTGTGGCCTGTTCCTTTAATGAACTACACTCCAAGTTCTCACTTAAATGAATAAAACATAAATGACAGTCCCTCTAATTGACCGTCAGTACCACTTGGTGAAGCCCAAATACTGCCGTTATTACATGTACCACAGTTTAACATAAGCTACTGTTGTACGTTTAGTGACATGCTTTTCTTCATATAGGCTCAAAGATGCAGCAAAATGAAGAAGATAGTTTGCCATGTTGGCCTTGTCTGGTAATTTTGTGGAGAAGATAGACACGTGCATTGAAATTATGATCAAAATCTTTAGCAACTGATCTGTTTATTATGCAGCTATAGATGCAGCAGCAAGAACTGAATGGAATCAAAGTGAAAGCTTCTAGAATCATGACAGAGGAGCGGGTGTCACAACACATGTTACAGTAACACATAATCTAAGAGTATTTCCTCCCAACCGGGATGGTGTGTGTGTGTGTGTGTGTGTGTGTGTGTGTGTGTGTGTGTGTGTGTGTGTGTGTGTGTGTGTGTGTGTGTGTGGGAACAAAATGAAGTGGCTTTGCTTCTTCTTAAATCAGTGGAATAATGTCCCTTGTTTAACGCTCGGACGATTCGTCTAACTATTGGGCTGCATACTTAATAGCGGCCCGCTCAACTAAGCTCCGGTGCACTGTGACGACCTGTAACTTTTTATTAAATCCACCATATATCAACACAGTATTGAATTTAATCTATTATTAATTTTTATGGCAAAATTGAATTACTCCACTTTATTGGATAGCGCCCGGTCTGAGCAGAATAATAAGCCGCAATTAAACTTTGATGCTCAAGATGAATGCTCGGGCCAAGAAAAAAATTCGAACAATCTGAAAGCTGTGAAATATCGAGCCAATTTTATAGTTGCTTATTAAAGGTACGACAGATAAAAGGCTATTGATCAATGACATGGATTCACCATCAGGGAAGTCTTAACCTTAATCATAGCCAATAAGCTGGAGTAAAAAAAAAAAAAAAAAAAAACCTGAAAAGGCATTTAAGGTGATACGTTGCTTCTCTCTGGATCACTTCCCATACTGTACCTGGTTATAGAGACTGCTTAATGACTTGGCAGACATAAATAATTGTTTTTTTATTCAACACCATGCAAATTTGGTTGTTGAAACATGCTGAATCTGAAAAGGACGCTCATGTGCGCTTTATTATAGTTTTCTCCTTTTCGGTCTTTGTGTAGTATTTACCATTGTGCTTGTGCTTCACACACAACAAAACCAATGCTGTGACACCTCTCTCTGACCTTTGGGTGAAAATGTGCCCTTTTCAAATGGAAATCCAAGTTTTCCCCTTTGTGCATGACGCCTGTCTTAAATGGTCCAGCCTAAGAGAACAATAGACGAATCCCAGGTCACATCTGTACCATTTTACAGTATTAGCTCCAATAACAGCGCGGCAGACACCCACATGGACATTTGGTATTCTCAACGTTAACTTCAGGTGACTGGGCCGTAACCGCAGTTAATAGCTTATTATTCTGTCTTCAAAAGGCTCTGTCAACCAGAAAGAAATATTGTTAATTTAAGATTTCCTTTAAAATTAATTGAATTAGTTTAGACAGGTGAAACTGTGAACTGAAATGAGCGTGACCTCACACAATACTCTTAATTAGTTGCTTCAGCAGCAGTCGCCCAACTATTGCGGCGTGCAAAGACCAAAGTAAATAATAACGCAAAAAATATTTAATCGTTAATTTTTTAGATGTGTGAAGGATTTGAAATCACTTGATCAAAGCTCCTCTCTCTCTCTCTCTCTCTCTCTCTCTCTCTCTCTCTCTCTCTCTCTCTCTCTCTAGTCCTTGCAGTGCTTTGACGCATACTTATTTATATTATCTTGTAAATTACTTCTCTGTTGCTAGGAGACACCTGGTTGTTGTAGTCCTCAAGGTCTTGGGTAGGTAGGCAGGTCTCTCCCGCACTGCTTTTGTGTCATTACTGCACTTGTACTGTGCAGTCGTGACTGCCTCATGCCACACACAAAGGCATAATTCAAAGATGAACCCATACACTCACAAAAACAACTGTCCAAAAAATGAAATGTTCTTCTCCAATCATTTTTCAGTCTTTTCAATAATGAGGGCAGTGGCGGCTCAGTGGCTTGGTGTTTATAAAAAACGTGATGGGTCCAAAGTTTTACTTTTAGTATATATTTTTCCATTTTAGCAGACATTTGGAGTATTTCGACCACACTTTACTCCAGTGCCTGGAACGGGTTTGTATTTAATATAGGGCTACATGTCAGATCATGCAACACTTTCCTCCATCTCGGGTTGTTAATTAGACTAAATAGCTCCCTGTATTATTGTTTAGTGTCCCATGGTTAAGTGCATATATACCTTTAATCTGTTGTGTGGTTTCATTTGTATTTGTGGTTTGATTCCAAGCACCACTTGCCCCAACCCTTGGCTTCATGTTTAACTTTTCACCTCCTCCGCTGTACCCTCGTCACTATGCTGAGAGTACTTGTTAATTAAGATAATTACACGCTGTATTATATCTCGTGGGTAAATACATACTCATTAGCCTGCTTACATTAGAGACAGAAGTGGCATCGACAGCAGGCGTTATTAAAACAGAGAGGGTGAAGGTTCGTCTGCAACCAGATATTTGCTGCTTTGTATAATGTAAACAACCATTTAACATTCATCAGCCCCAGTGTTTGGAAGCTACTCTTTAATGCGTATGGTGTTGAAGGAAGGAACGATTTAGTTGCACAAAGGCTTTTGATGAAGTTAATACCAATACTTTGCACATATTAAGGCAGTCGTAAGTAGCTTGTTTACCATAATAAATCCTTTTTCGTAGTTCCTCTGGGGGTAATTCAAGTGTTAATGGGATGGTTGGGGGGTCTTTCATCTCACCCTGGTGTCTCTGGCCAGAAAACCACAATTGCAACATCCCTGCCACCGGGTCGGAGCCACCACACTAATGCAGTCACAAAGAAGAAGCTAGCAGGCAAAGCTAACTTTGGGCTAGCGCCACTTAAACAGTATTTACAGCCAAGTTTGAGTAAAAAAAAAGATCTCCATTGTGTAATTGGATGTACAATATCTCTCTCTCCCTTTGTCTTTTCTATCAGCGTAGTATTTACTCTTATGGACAATTAATGAGTAAAAAAACGTAACATGCTATGACACCTGCAGTGGCGTTTATGGCCTCTCGGGGAACAATTTAATTAGTACTGCTTTAAGATTGATATTATAGGCAAATTTTCCTGGAAAAGTCAACAACAGATCAGCCATATCTCATAAACATGACACATCCAGCATCAGATTGGAAAGGGAAATGTGTGTGAACCCAACACCAGTCCATAATCTCAAATGGGGCAAATAATCTCAACGAGCAGAGGCAGTATTAGTGCTGTAGTGTTTCCGTCTCTCCTTCATTCCACTCTATTTGTCTTCATCGCTCTTCCTCCCCTGGTCTTCCTCCGCCTGTCACCACTCTCCCGTAGAGCCACTTCCTCGCTGCTTGATTGCCCTCGTCTGATTTCTTCTCCCTGGGTGGTGTTTGTCAGGAACTGGGGGGGGGTGCCCTGGTACGTGAGAGAAAAGAGTCAAAACAGCCTAAAGTTTGTCTTCTGATGGCTGATTTCCACACACGCTGGTCGACTGATTGTTTTTGCCCGTGTTTTTTTTCCTCCTTTTCTTTCTTTTTTTCTAGAACGAGTTACGGATGTGCTCAATTATCGATCATCAACCACCTGTGCAGACCAGAGTTTGAGCGCACAAACAGCTCGGAATCAGACGCACTTGTCACTCAACTGATTTCTTTCAGACACTTTTGTGTCTTGTTTAGTTGAGTTGTTTAAGTTGAATTCACCATTAATGTAGGGAAAACGTACTCAAGTATTGTAGCAACCCCGAGTGATATTAAAATAAAATAGTGTGCACTAACAACAAAATCAGGATTAGCCTCATTTTACATATAGTAAGTGCCATATACCCTGTGGGAGAACAAAGTAAACCAATCAAACAAGCCAAGCAGTCAAAGCGACACCAAAACGTCAATCCCAGGTCTTAATGTTTATTTGATCATTTAAAAATAAACGTGAATGAATTGTTTGTCAAACAACTTTGACAACAAGATATGGTAAAAAATAAATACATATATTATTAATTATGATTGCACCTAACTGTTTTTTCTCCCGACAGAAAGAGGCAGTGAGACAACACATAATATAACAACATAATACAAAAAGCTATTTAAATTTTACTCTTCAAGATGCACTGCATTATTCTTTGTAAAATCTAAAAATGGCAATTACTTTAGTAAAAATCATCATCCTTCAGTGAATAAAAATGTATTTGAAAAATCTGTAATTTTCCCTCAACCTGCATATTCTAAACATTGACAACATTTTACACAGTATCTAATCTTTAAGCTTTAATGAAACTTTGACCCTGGGGTAGAGAAATTTTAGACACATTTATCTAAACACATTTTGCTTCCAGAAAGATCATTTCTGTCCAACTTGTAGAACTTGTATTATGCGGAGTGTAATTAAACCTATCAGCACAAGACATTTACATTCTATGAAATAAACATTGCATATTTGATGGCTTTTGAGCAATTTTGAGACAAGTTCAGCTTCCATTGTTATGGGCAATCACTGTTGCTTCCCAATAAAATGTCCTTTGGAGCCACAAGGCCTATAGTCCTCTATTGTTGCGGTGTCTAGAAGCCCCTTAAAAATGAAGAATGAGAAGACATTCCTGAATTGGATATAGTGCTGATGGCAGTGAATAGCCTAAGATCAACTGGAACGAATGTAGAACTGGAGAGTGTAAAATCCATTTTCGCACAATTTGCTTTCTCAGCGAACCAGTGGAGCTACGTCGCTGTAGCACTGTCATATTGGATTCTCCCCATTAGGCTTTTCATTCAACCCCTGTTAATCACTCTCCTCTATTCATTCAGAGCCAGACTGGATCCTGCATTTAAAGGGCAAAAAGATAAGATCTAAGCCAATTGTAATCTGCTGTACTTGGTCTTGTGCATCTAAGGGAATGCTTTTTTAATGTATAATCTAAATTAAAATACTAAAAAAAAAGTTTCATTCAAGAGTGATGCAGCAAAACTATTATGATTTATAGGCACAGAGTGTTGTTTGGCATCCAACCCTGAAGCAGCATTGTGTGGCATTTAAGTCACAACAGGATCAGGAGAAAAAGCCTGCTGACGCCATTAGAAAGTCTGCACAGCGTGAAGGTCGGGGTCAATCAAAGTGGCTTTTGCACAAATTTTTACTTGAATAGAGAGTCAGAATAATAATGTTACTGAAGCCTTGTGGTCACAACCAGAGCATCAATGTTCAGTCTTTACCAGAATATAGTGCTACTTCACAATTCAGATTTTTTATTTATTATTATTCACTGGAGAACACCAAGAAACACCTGCTTAAAAGCATTACTGAAGCATAAATGAAATGTTTTCTAATTAAAATGAATAAAGTCGGAAATTGCAGATGACCCTGAGCACCACCTGAAGAAGCCCAAGTACCACAGTGTTTTGTGTTTAAGTACGGGCTCCGACTATTCACAGAATGTCTCCCCCCACCCCCTTTCCAGCCTGAACAGTCCTTTCAAATAAAGCAATCCTTTATGAAAACCAAGCATGATTTAAAGCTGCCCTCAGCTATACTCCTGGATTTTTATTTTGTCAGTGGCAAACCATGCTCTGCTCCCCCTGACCAGCTTTCCCCCCTCACACACGCCCCTCACTCCTCCACACACTGCCCTTATGATGCATTCAAAGTAAGACAGGAAATATCATTAGTCTTGTGACATTTATCAGCAGAATAAATAACATATGCAGCAAAGTAAACATTTTGAGATATTTATGTGCTAAACTGCAACTTTTGTGTAAGTCTGTTTTTTTTTTTTTTTTGGTATTTAAATCATTAAAGGGACTATACAGAGTTTAAAAAATGTTAAAATTATGTTTTTTTCCTCCCCCTTACATGTTCCTAATGTGTAGAATGAGCCCAGACCTGTTCACCACAAATGCCTCTAAAATCCTGCAGTCACTCAAAAAGTTGTTACTTCGGGCCCGAATTGCCGTCATGCACAAGCTTAATATAGAAGGTGCAGTTACACGTATGACCTGAGGTGGCTGTAGTGAGGATAAAATGGCCAACTTGCATCTAGCTCCTTTAATGTTCAATTTAGAACAATATTCACAGTACAGCACTTTTATTTCCCAAAACCCTTGAACGCCTCATCCCCTTTAGGTGTGTGCTTCATTAAAAAGAACAGCTTGGATTATTAAACAAACAACATGGACATTTCATGAGGATTTCAGCTGCGTCAGAGCAGGTTGGTCAGTTTCTTTTGTAAACTTCTAGTGCTAAACTCTCACTGTGTTGAAAATTCAAACATTTGCGATCCCTGCACGTGTTTGTGTGGACATGGGGCGGGGACAGGTGAGGGGTGGGCGAGGTATGGAGATCGTCTTCGCTTCTGCGGGACAAAGTTAGCTTGCTGTTTCGAAGGTGGCGAATCTAGCCATGCATTGAGGGTATGTAAACTGTGATTTTAATATGCACCATTTTTCATTACCAACAACTCTTTCCCAGGATCATTACATATTTGTTTTAAAGGGAAACGTATTATGCATGAACCTCAATCAAGCTCTGCCCTTTGTGCCCTTTATTTAATTGGAAGGGAACAGAGAGTGTTTAATTAATATTGACCCGGGATCAACTTTTTTAAAGGGCAATCGAGCAGTTAAAAACCTCTAAATATATTTATTTCATTAGTACATTTTACCTTTACAATCATTTGAAATCACAGCATTTCTCTTTGTTATCCACTTTCAGACATTCATTTTTCAGGTAATCTGAGCAAGAAGTGACACATGTCGACTGATGAAACAGGAGGCGAAGGGGGAGCGCAATTGAGAGAGAGCTGTGGTCTCATTATAAAGTAATCACCCAGGAGAAAGGTCAGGAGGCAGTTACTACAGCTATAAAATACAAAGGCGACTGTGAGAGACAGGGACAGCGCACAGGAGACAGAGAGAGGGGCGATCTCGGAAATACCGATGCCAGAGAAGACGGTGGACGGTGGGCTTCGGGGAGATGGTGTTGTAAGGTGTTGGCCGCAGCAACCACCTATCACTGTTATAGAACTATGTCAAAAAGGTTACTCCGAGAAAGCTTTCTGAGGCCCAGAGGAGGAGGGGGGAATATGTGAGAATGAAAAAGTGGCACCGGATTTGCCATTTGTGCTGTTATAAATAGGGCTGCCGTTGCACTGGGACGGGGAAGGTCAGTGCTGGTGAATTGCTTTACCAAAAGTGCCATTGCAAAAACCTCACCATTTATTTTCGCATTTAGTTTCACCACACAGGTTTGTTTTCGAAAACAAATGGGTGTTGAGAAAAACTTTTTTTTTTTTTTTTTTTACACTTTTTTCATCTGTTTCTTGGCTGTTATTAAATGTGGTAACAACAAAGAACAGTGGTGTTGTGTGAGAGTGTGTTTTCTTTTCTTATGCTCTTGCCTCGGGTTGGAACTGTCTTGCCCCCAGTTTGTTGGCATTCACGCTATCTCTCCTGCTTCACTTCGAACGACCACTTCTTAGAAAGCAAATGTAAACTGCTTTATAGTGATTATAGTGACCATGAGTAAGAATGAAATCCTATACTTGACCTGTTTTAGGTGAGAAACTCCAGATGTTTACGTACACTATATAAAAAGACACATATGCACTTTTTTCTCACTGTCTGACATGAAACAAGAATTATTATTTTTTGGGTTATTTAGAATTTTCAAAGTTATTTTTTTTGCTAAATGCCAGAAGAATGAGAGATAGGATTAATTTGTGAGATGCCACGTTCATTGGTTCAAACAATTATATACAAGTATAAAAAGATGGAAATGACCAGTCATCATCCACAGATCAGATCTGTGTCGTGCTGTGTCTGAAATGTGAATATCAACCCAAGAACCAGTCCCGTCGCCAGACGTCAGTCTTAAGGGGGGCATATGAAATCCACGGGGGGCACATTTAATATTAAATACATATTTTTCATATGGTATTCACGTAGCCCTGGCGCACACTGATCATTACATTAAACATAATCAACAGCAAATATGACCAGACCAACTACAGCTGCAACATGAGTCCTCGTGGCGGAAACGTCAGTACAGTTGAAGGTGGCGTTTCTCCGAGTTGAACCTCCTCATCAACACATCCTTCTACTCAAACTTGAATTCATGAGAGTGAGGTCCTTTTCAAAAGCAGCTGAATGAGCTGGGCCTTGCGTCTGTGCAGAATACTGCGCCGATGCAACGAAAACATAGCCTGGCTAACACCAGACTAAAATCACAAGTGATATTTAGTCTGGGGACCACCAATTCATTTTCTCGTAGGAGAGGTGTGGTTTACGATCGTCCATAGTCGTTTATTGGGCAATACGAAAAAAAAAAAAAAAAAGTCTCATGCGTCTGCACGTAGCCCCAGCCAATCATATCATCGTGTGAGATGACGTATGACGTACCCGCTGTAAACTTTTGAGCTAAATTATTTAGAACAAGGTCTAAAGCTTGATCAAAAAATACCATCGTGTCTGCTGCTGTCATGTTGGATCCGTAAATAAACTTTTTTTAAAATTATCCGTAAATAAACTACAAGCTTCCATATATCGAATAGTGCGTCATCGTCTTGCCGTCCCTCCTCGCTCTGTGATTGGTTCCCAAATCCACCGGAGATTTGGCCATGGTCCCCAGGCTGTTGTGCAGTTCGAAATAATTCGAGCGCACACAGCAGCCTGGTGTTAGCCAGGTTAACGAAAACACGTTTCTGAGTGTGGAAAACGACCGGACTCTGGGGCTGTAGAATGAGCGCCTGTACCCCCCCACACTCCCCCCCCCCACACTCGCGCCACTGTTTTTGGACCATGAATATGGCTCGGTCAGTGCTGTGGCCGCGTCCACTTTTCAGTCTCTCTCAGCCTTCACTGAAAGCTCCAGTGTCTGAGTGTTATAGCACACTTCGAACGCGGAGTCTTTTCGGTGGACTTCAGCGCTTTGTAGTAAAATACACACGAGCACCTGTCACTGCCTTTGCCAAAAGCCTCTCACGAGCCGGGACGGGGAAATTAGCATAAAGAGGCCGACATCGTGAACTCTCAGAGCGGAGGATGATCGTTAATACTCCTCTATCATATCAGCTAAATTGTATTTTGTGCCCAGACAACACGGGCAATTGCGCACGGGCGCAGCTTAGAGGGAACTGTGCCAGAGAAAGAGAGAGAGGGATGAAATAGTTACTTGTGGAGTTTGGGCTGGTCTCTAATCGGACAGAAAGCGCAAAAATAACACTGCCCAATTTGTAGTGGCTTCTCGTGGTTATACGGCGTATACCTGCGTATCACGTAGACTACACCACATCTGTGTCTGGGGGGGCACAAGCATCTTGGGGGACGGGCACGGCCCCCTATGGCCCGCCCATAGCGACGGGTATGCCAAGAACAAATGCAAAAGACCTTGAGAAGATGCTAAAACTGGTAAGAGTTTGTCATTATCTAGAGTGAAACAAGTCCTGTACTGACATGGGCTGAGAGAGAAGTCAGGAAGAAGCTCTTACTCCAAAGCCATTTTGCAAATGCACACAACGATAAAGAGTTTAATTTTTGTAGAAATATCCTGTGGTCTGACAGGGAAAAAAAGTAAATAAAATTTGGCCATAAGTTTGGAGGAAAAAGGGTGAATCTTGCAAGCCTGAGAACACCATCCCAACTGTGAAATACGGGGGTGGCAGCATCATGCTGTGGGGTTGTTTTGCTGCAGGAGGGACTGGTGCACAAAATAGATGACAGCCTGAAGAAAGAACACTATGTGGAAATATTAGATGAATATTACATGTGCATGCAAGGTGGCCTACAAATGTGGCTCAGTTACACAAGTTCTGTTTGGAGGAATGGACAAAAATTCCAACCAGCTATTGTGAGAAGCTTGTGGAAGGAAATCCAAAACGTCTGACCCAAGTTATACAGTGTAAAGGCAATGCTACTAAATATGAATAAGTAAACCTTTGGCTTTGGCATTCTTCTGATATTTAGCAAATACAAATATTTCTAATTGACCTAAAAAGTAAAAGTTAATTTGGGTTTCATGTCAAACAGTGAGAAAAAATGCATATGTGTCTTTTTATATAGTGTATGTAAACATCTGGTTCCGGCTCCACAACATCCCATAGCTGTGAAATCTACCTAAGAGAGAGCGCAATTATTTCCTAAAAAGTCCAGTGGTCACAGGAATACAAAACCACATTGTCTTTGATACTCGCTGCAGCTTTGACCACACTCTGAACCACAACACTGTCTTCCCACATCAGTATGCATCAGTCTCCACCATGTCTGCAGCCTTCAATTTCAGGAGCGCACTGTGCATCTGCGAAAGCTCCTGCAATTACACACGCCTCGGTGTGTGTGAGCCGTAATTAAATCGAACTGGAAGCCATAAAGTTTCCGAAGAAAAAAAAAAATGCACCGCTTGATTTGTGTGCGAAGTCTACACGTATTAATGGGCTTCTAATTGCTATTATTTGGAATGAATATCAACTAATTCCGGTTGCTTTATGTGGCGGCTGGAATGAATGCGGAGGGGAGACGGTAAAGAAAGGGAGAGCAGATTAAGGGAGGCAGTGATGGATGTAGTCAGTGTAATGAGTTAATTGCCTGTGGTCATGGTGAAGTCTTCAAAATCAACCCGGTGACATAATTTACATCTGTGACAATCGATTTAGACATTTGAGGCATAAAGAATTCATGTGAACTGCGTGCCGCCTTTCATCTTGTAATTATGATTTATGTAAAAGGTGACGGAACGCATTTCTTAACAAATAACACGCAGAGAAATGGTGTCCCCTGTTATTACTCATATGTTTACTATAAATTCCTGACAAACTATGACAAGATTACACAAGTCAAACCAGCATGAACAAAACAAGGCTAAATACTATTCCAGGTATGTTTTGATGGGAAATATAATAATGCAAGTATTTACGGTAAAGCACACACAACACAGTCACAATTTCACATGTTTGTTATTTTCACACTGACAGCCGCTCGAGGGCGCTCTGTATCTGCTACTCCTGTCCCACGGATAAAACATGGTAATAGAGCAGCTGAAAGAAAGGAGTGAGCGAGAAACTTGTGAGTGACTGGCGAAAAGCGGAGGTTACTCTTACCGCAATGAAGAAAACAAAAAAAGCGAATAGGTTAAAGCTATAGATGGCCACAGCTGGAGGAACGAGTTAAAAAATGAGAGCTTGAACAACATGATGCCGGGAGAGGCTTGTAAACGGTGCAGTGCCCAGGTCGTCGACAAGGCTGGTGCAACTTAAACTCCAGAGACTATAGTCCGGAAAATACGGTATGCAAAAGACAAACTTAAGTTAAAGCGACTATACAGCGTTCAAAAATGTTAAAATGATGTATTTTCGTCCCCCTACATGTTCCAGCAATGTCCTAATGTGTAGAATGAGCCCAGACCTGTGCACCACAGCTGCCTCTAAAATCCTGCACTGTCACTAAAAAGTTGTGACTTCAGGTCTGAAGTGCCGTCATGCATGAGCTTAATATAGGAGGTGCAGTTACACGTATTACCTGAGGTGGCAGTAGTGTGTATAAAATGGCCAACTTGCATCTAGCCCCTTTAACGGTTGGAAACGGTGGTAAAATGGTGATTATCTAGAAACAGTCGCCTCACAGGGCTTTTCAATGCTGATTTGCCCCAACAGTAAAATAGTTTGGAAATGAAAACTGAGACAGATATCAAACTGTGAAACACACAAACAAATGTAATGTCCAGCAGTCAACAGGGAACCTGTTACCCCAGAGCGTTACCTCTCCTTAGTCTCAGCAGAGGAAAAATAAAGTGTTATAAAGATTTATTCAGATGCTCCTGCGGGAATCTCCCTGTGAAGTGGCTCTTTTGATGTAGACGATTGCGGACTCCTGTCCTAATCTTGTCACTGACTGCAGATTCTCATGTCAGCTTTGACATAGACACACAAATGTTTCAGATGCAGGTCTTTTACATTTACACAGGTTCAGAGTTTATTGTAATTTGTCAGTATGATTTTCCAAATGGGACGTGTCGCATTTCAGACTTAGGTAATGTCTTGTTTTGCACCTATTTCTCTCTTTCGCTCTTGTTTCTTTTGAAGTCTCGGTCTCTTCTATTTTTTGTCTTGCCACCTCCACCACTCCGTCAAATCTTCCTCCTCGCTCTGTGTCTCCGGGTAATGATATATAAATGTTTCAGGACTTTGAGCGCCTTCAGCCTTAGCCCTGTCAGAGACACACACAACCAATAATAAAAAAAAAAACAACCTAAAGTGAATATACAGAAAGGGCTGTTCGCAGTTTCTAAATCTAGTGGAACTAATTATCAATTAAAAGACTCTGGACTGTGGGGCAGAATGGCTAAGTACTATTTGGTTTGTGCGCCTCAGTAACAGTTAAAGGGAGAGGCTGTGTGTGGGTAGGTGTATGCACGGTCATATTGGCCACATTTTGGGTAGGATAATTCTAATAAATGAATCAGAATGCAGGCAGAAAAAAACAAAAAGAAGGGATGTAGTGAAAGGACAACCAAGAACAAGAGTGGTTAACGCGGCAATTCTTGAAACAAACATATGTAGAGTCTAGATACAAATTAAAGCGTTAAGTCCAAGAAGATTAGTTGACTTCAAGCAATTCACAGTCTCTGCTATAACACGCTTCAAACCCAATAAATACTATATAAAGTCCTAACAAACACTATATTTCTGGCTCTAAATCCCACCGGGCGCTCCCCTGCTTATCAACATCCTCAGAATTAATTAATTTTGAACATAAAATCTTGTTAAGAACAGCGTGACCTCTCGGGAGGGAAGGCTGCTGTCAAATGTGCAACATCGTGACTCTAACTTGGCCTTTTCCTGTTTGTTCTCTTCCACGGCTCTTAAATTAAACAGAACAGCTCGAGCCAGACTCTTTTTCAATTACCATAAACACGAGCCAGAACAAATAACAGTAATCTGACGAGATTCTAAGTGAGCGTAATGAAAAATACAAAGATAGCAATTGATGCAGAGTTGTTTAGCCTCTCTTTTGCTCCCTTGCTTGTTGCAACACTCCCAATTCCCTCTTTTCGATTCACCCCGCACCCCACGCTCATTGCCTTCTCTTGTGGATCTATCGCATTCAATTCTCTTCCACTTAGCCTTCTTCCCCCTCAGCGCCTCTGCGGCTCGCTCTCGTACCGACGTCTCTCTTTTTTGTTGACGACCGCCACCGTAGAGATCTCTCCACGTGTTCTTCGCTCTCGTCTCTCTTGTCACCGCGTCTGCTTCTCTTCAGTGTTCACTGGCTGCTTCCCCTTTGCACGGCCCGCCCCGTGTCCTCCACTGCACTCAAGTCAGATGAAGGCCGAAGCAGGCAGGGAGGAACAAAAGGGAAAGTCTTTGGTGTCACTGAGCCTTGAGTGCACCCATTTAGATTCCTTGTTCGCTGTCCACTGCAACAAGCCTTTTAGACTTTTAGGCAGACCATTTCTATCTTGGGGCTTTTCTCACCCATTTTGTCTTAACAATGTTGCTCATTCTTTACACGCATTAGCCTTTTGTGCTGCTTTACTGTACTTGTCTAGAACACTAACCTTTCAGTGCTGAGTACTCTCGCTTCCATCTGTCATTCGGAAATGTGCATCTCTTGGCGGCAGTAACTGTTCAAGTGGTTTGAGCTGAGACTTGAATTTGTTCCAAAGACTCAGCCCCGCAACGAACAGGACACTAACGGCCATAGTTGCAAGTAAGAAGAACAAGCCCCTCCTCCCCTCCAAAACAAACCTCCATCTCTGTGAATGTAGCGTGCTGTCAGGACATCACGTTCGTATCAGAGCAGGGTGCAGGAGTCCCAGAGAAGATTCAAAACAATACTGAAGTATCTGTGAACAGCTCCATAGGGAACAAAATTGGTGAAATGCTCTTCAAAGTTTAATGTCGATTAAAGCTAGGGTACCTGATTTTTCCCCATCAAACTGAATTTTTTTGTTTTGGCCCAAACTTTTTTCTAGCTCCTATAATCCCTCCTGCACATTCGAGTTATTCAAGCAAATTAATGAAATGCACATTCCACGCCTGTAACAGCTTTGAGCGGTGGTAAAGTGAAGCGGAGGGACCGCCTCCAAAATAAATTTGCCCAAATTTAGATTGTACTTCTATCTCAGGACTGACACCTGAACACTATTTCGTTGTACGCTTGTACAATGACAATAAAGCACTTACTTACTTACTTATCTTACATCACTTCAGGGCCTATCTCACTGGCCTAGGGACTAGTTGGAGACTTGAGCCGTCTCTGAGACGTCCCCTCAGGGTTGCCAGATTCTCAAAACCAATATATCCTACCAAGCTTTCAAAACTATTGTATTTCAGCACAAACTATCGTACACTATAAATATGTTAATAGCGCTGTAGCACCTGCGCAAAATATGGCTCTTGTCTTCACCTCCCCTAACTACAACACAGGCACTCACCAAAGAGATGGCTGCAGCCAAGGGAGGAGGATAATGCAAACTGTAAAACTGATTCAGGGATAGTCTCTCTTTCTGGCAGCAGATATTACACAAACGTGAATACGGAGGCTCAGTCTGACTCCGGATCAGAGCGAAAGCAAAGCTCTGCTGAGAGGGGACAGTGCATTTAACCAGCCTTTATCTGGCCCGCTGAAATTATCGTACATTTAGGGCTTTTCTAAATTATTGATCGTACATTGTACAGGGGTCAAAATTATCGTACAAATACGATAGTTATCGTACATCTGGCAACCCTGCGTCCCCTGGAGATAAGGTGAGTTTCCAGGTAGTCTTGGTGAAAACGAACAGGTTCATTTTTCATCGGAGTCTGCATGGTCTCCGAGAGGTCTACGTGGTCTCAACCTCTGAGACGTTTCTGTGACGTCTCCTAGACCTGTCGGATACCAAGGAGATCTCAAAGAGACTCCCTACATCTCCTTAGTAACTGACAGGTCTTGAAGACTTTGTGGGGACGTCACAGTGTTTTCAAATAGTGCAACATTGCCACAGCTGCTTGAGACCGCCTGGACATCTCGGAGACCATGCGGAACCTCCGCCGTAATGACAGGGGACATCTGGGAGACATCTTCTAGTGGCGATTCAAGTCTTCAACTGGTCTCCAACTAGTCTCTAGGTGAGATAGGCTCTTTGTCTGCAAGCAATCAATTAGAGTTGCAAAGACGTTTTGTGGAGACAGCCAGTCACACTACGTCTCCGCAACTCTCTCCGGTGAGGAAGGCCCTTTGATAAACTTTTAGGTTTTGAAAATGCAACATGGTCTGTTTTTTTCAGTGTTCACAACATACTGTGAGGTGGCAAAAATAGGCAGGTATTCTTAAAGTTCCAATTTTGCTGAAAGTCGACATCCATTGAGTTGATTAAACTGAATGTGCCCTTTGTTTTATATATTCTTGAGTGATCTCATGTGCAAAAAAAGGTTGACATTTAAAGTCAGTGGTCAAATATGACATTGAATTCAACAACATAAAGTTATGAGCAGCTGGCTGTGAATTTTGGCCACTTAGTGTCAGTCCTAAAAACCCTTGTCCACTTTGCCGTTTACTGGGACAGCCTTGTGCCACCCACAGCCTCTGACAAGAATAAAAAGTTGAAGCTGATGTAAAATTCACTGTTTTTAGGAGCACGTCTCTGTTTGCAATCCTTATTAATATTTTATGTCTTCTCACAACATTTCTAAACATATTTTGTCAGTCTCTCCCACACTGTACTGTCAATATTAGACTTTATATGCATTCTCATTAAGGCTATATTTTTCTTTTTTTGCGTCTTGTTAGCCAAAACCTACTTGACAAGGAAGCTGTCTCACCATCTGGCATGCCCTGTTGCCCTCGCTGCTGTCCAATTGCTCTATTCCTTCAAGAAAGCTGCCATTGTAGCCGCCTAAGAGCTGCGTCTGATGATAATGATGCATTTTATTTGAGCCGGGGCTTAGCATAATGCGGGTCGTCCATTCGTGCTGCTCAGTGTGCTGTAACATGTGGGATGAAGATGAGATACAGAAAGTTTGCCTTTGAGTATAGTCTCTGATAAACAAACATTATATCCAGTTCTGTTGGTGCACTGAACAAAGGCCCCGGGGTGCTTTATGCAGTGCGGATGTCTTGTTTAGTTTCTTAAGCCTGAATATCAAAGGAAGTATGCTGTCTTTCATGATTAATATTTGATTCAGGGCATATTTTTTTTGAGGGGTGTATATGTTTAAAGTTATTTGGTAATAATTTCAAACACATCTTGATCATAATTTTACACTTTGTTGGTCAGAAGACGCTACTGCTCTAAAACAGCTTATTGAATTTCCTTTCTTCCTGGTTCAACAAGCGCTCTCTCCCTAAGCTCCTCCTCCTACAATTTAAAGCAATTATTTTAATCACCGTTCTTCTCCCTCTTTGTGGGCCCTCAAGTCCTCACTTTTTGAGTCCAAGTTCAAGTAGGGCTGGGTACCGTTAAACAATACCACTACAGTAGCGGAAATACAAGTTTAAGTACCAAAAATATTTTTTTTTTATTGAAAAGCAGGTACCAAAAAACTGACAAACACATCTTTAGATAACACATTTTGATGCTTTTGATGCCAGTGTCAGTAATTGTTAATTTACTCATAGGCTACACTTTTGTATCAGAATTGAACAGATGCCATTTTACTTTTGCCGTTTTAGATGCCGTTTTATTTTTCATTCAATATTATTTTTTATTGCACTGTCCATCATAGACCGAACAGCTCATGTCCTAAAGCTCCTCAATGCTTGTGCTTTATGAATTTATCTATTTTTATTCAGTAGTATTGAGACGGTTACTTATTACTGCAACTAAATGGTCTCTTTTTGCCTTTACTTCAGCTCTGTGTAGTTTTTCTCTTGTGTTTATAGCAACTTTGCGAGTAGTTTACAGCATTTTGATTGTTTTGCTGCAGCTCATTTTCGCTCAATATGGACATGCTATCTCTTTCTATCTCTCTCGGTTTTCAAAGTACTTTTTGGTCACTGGGTTAGTTTTTTCAGATGAATAAGCCCCTGGGCACAAAACGGCGTAAAAATTGCCAGAACTGTTAGCCGCTAGTTAGCGACATTAGCCTGTAAACACTGCAGACTCCACGCTGCAGCACCAACAACATTTAGCTCTGGTTAAATCCAGCGCAGACTCTGATTTAGGGAGTGTTGTCTGTAATAAAGTCAGCTCTATGTGGAATTTTGTATTTGCGCTAAAGAATTCTCCAGTTTGTTGCTATTTTCTCTCCTCAGTGGAGCGGTGCGTCCTGTAGCAGCGCCTGCTGCACGTCAAGTGGTATCGGTTTCTGGTATCGGAACCTGATGAATGAGTACGAGTATGAGTACAAGCATGTGGTATCCGATACTGATATCCGATATCTGCCGTCATCTGATGACGGCCTGCAGATGGCGGCTGAAACATGTAAAGGTAATAGATCTTTAACATCTCTAACCTTAGTGTCTGACAAAACGAACCTAAAAAGTGACATTACTGTACCTTACAGATTTAATGCGTAATTTGATCCATTAGTGGTATTCAATATGATGCTATATTTGCATGTCCTTCTATTTGAGATACTGTTCCATACCATGAACATAAAAGAGGTGACGTGCTAATAGTGTACCCTATACGGCCTAATGGGTCCAGTCTGTATACAGTCTTCCTGCCTGCACACTCTTGAGAATAAGAGACATTAGCAGTGACCATATCCTCCTCTTGATGGGCATTAATGCAAAATTGCAGTACCTGATGTTTATCTTTGTGCTTGCTCTCATAATACTGTGAACACTCAGCGCCTCCTTTTTAATGCTCATAATGAACAGTTGCAGAAAGTTTTTCTTACGCGCACTCCTTCCTTTCAAGAAATTCTCATTATGTGATCGTCCATATATACCCAGATGTGAACACAGTGGATAACGCTAATATGCGTATTACAAGAAACTTAAAGATAAGCATTCAATAGAACAAGCAATACATAATTGATTTCAACGGATGAATGAAAATAACAATAATAACATGCTAGAAGTTGAATTTAAGATTTATGTAACACATTACATCATTCTACATTTTCTATTACTTTTGTAATTCATTTATGGTTGATATATGTTTTTAGTTATTTGGTTTATTAAAAGATAATCACTATAATGTACAGTAGGCTGCTTTCAAGGGTCATTAAACTCAATTTAAACAAAAATCTAAGGTCAATAAGTATTTCCATATTCTCTACAATGTATCTATTTTGCTCTGCATAATACCAAAACCTGGCAGCCCTTAAATTGGAACACTTGCTCTGTTTTAAAATTAAATGGTGCTATACTGCTTGCTCGGGGCATCTCCAGCTTAAAGAGTAGCTTCAGATTCAGTGATGCAGGACCCCCATATCCTGTGTGACAGTAATCAAAACAACAGTTGCACAAACAGACCTCTCTAAATTCAGTTCCCACTGGTTTTAGCTCTAAATTGACAGTGCTCCGTTTCTCCAGACACATTTAGGGCTGTGCCACTCAAATCACTAAAAGGTCAGTCAAGCTCCAGGGCAAGTGGGATTTAAGAGACCACATACATATTCACCATTTCACAGGCAAAATCTGAGTTGAAAATACAGGTAAGGCAAATACAAATAAGCAGCAATAGCAACATATAGATTTACAAAATGTTCCCAGAAGGATTAAGTATGAAAGCGTTTGCAATCGGAAAAGAATGGATTTTGTAAATTACAGTGACGTTAATGGCGCTTTAGAGTTAAAAGTATTGCTCTCTCCAGTCTATAAGGCTCACATAGCGTATGCCTTTTGTCTTTCCCAGTGTCTGTGCACTGATCAATATACAGGTAGAAGTAATGGCTGCTGCTCTGCCCAGTAAAAAAGAGACTGCCACAGGAAAGCAAAGAACCCGACTCAAATATATAGTGAGCACCAGAGGCTTTTCTTTGCTTCTGTTGCAACTCGAGTCTGATACTTCAAGGACAGTGTCATGGCAACAGATAAATCATATTATGGCTCCACAACACGCCTGTAGGAAACTCCTTTTTACCGGGATCCTTTTCCTGGGTGAGGAACTTTTAAGTATGTGTCTCTGGTGAAAACCTGGCTCTTTATGGTTTCCATATCTATGGGATGAGTCGGATAGAGCATTAACATAATGATCAAGTAAAGTAATATGTCCCAGTATCCAAACATCATAGGCAAACATTATCTCCAGTAAAATTGTGAGCAGTGGTAATGCTAACTTTGAGTCACAGTAGGTTCTAACTACTCTGTGCCAAAACACTAACGGCTGCATATCAAGATTGTTTACAGAGAAGTTTACAGCGAGATTATCTGGGACATTGTTACATGTCCAAAAGCCTGTTGATGTGTTCACCTCGTGCCCCGCCTTCGACTGCCACCTTAGTCACTGCACCCAACCCCACAGCTCCCTCTGCAGTTGCTAAGTTCTTGTGATTTGGCCAAAATACAAAACCTTTGCTTAACTTATTTTGGATGGCTGGACGTCATTCTCAGGAGATGAGCAATAACCAAGCATTTATACCCCTGGTGGGATCATGGCTACTGTATATACCGATATACCGCCAGGCAACATCATGTTCCTTGTATTATACATCCTTCCCTGGGGTTTTTGGAACTGCCCTTTGTCTCCTTTGACTTATTTGCAAAGGAAGACTCTTTGCCGAGACATGATTCCCTGCCGGCACCACATCTCAGGATCATTTGGGCACTCAAACTCCCTCAAAACAATAAGATGACACTTCAATTGGGATGAGAGCGCCAGCTGAGCTGAGTTGATTCGGGCCAGGAGCCTCCTGGACACATCCTTTAATGTAATTTTACTGCCACTGGTTGCCACATTTATTTTGATGTATTATTAATACTTTTACAGGTATCACAGCAAGGCCTATTTCTGTTAATGGCAATACCAAGTTGTAAAGACCAATACAGGTATCCTTTTGATTTAGTGCCTATAGTGGCCATTGTTCTTTTCTCTGGATTTGATTTACTTTGTGTTGTGCTCCCTCTATTGTCCTTTTAGTGGCACAGATCAAAGGGTTATCCAGATAATGATGCACAGTGCCACACTCACATATTTCTCCTCTGGCTGGATCTTTCTGTCAGTGCAGTCAGACTGAGGGAAGGCTTTTCAGCTCAGCTCCACACAAGCATAACATTGGCTTTCACCTAAAACACAGATCCGTCAGACCTCGCCTTTCCTATCAGTGTTTCACTTACTTTTGAAAATGTTATGTTGTTTTGCATTCTTCCTTTTAAGTGAAGAACTTGAGTGCACTATATCAAGGAAAACTCCACATTTCCTCAATTATGCTTAGGTTGTCTTGTTGACCCGGACCATTGGTTCTCCAAATATATACAGTCAAAATTAAGTGGCCTTTAGACAACTATTAAAACTGTTTGATATCATATTCTGAAGATTCCTATTTTGGTTCAGACAGTCTTTCTCTCTCTTTTGTCCTGCATCGTCCTGTGTGGTCCTTCAAGATCTGACATAGTTGTGAGTATACGTAACGTTTGGGCAATGAATGCTCTGAAAAGTATTCACGAGGCATGAGCTGTTTGAATGCTTTTAATAGCACTTTTTTGTAGAACGTTTGATCTCTACATTGGGGGTAATACTCTCACACGACCAGACACCAGGCAGGATGTTCACAGGGATTTTAAAGCTATAAAACATACTTAATGGTGTGGGAGATTTTGCACATTCATTCAGAATCAGAGAAAGTTAAAGAATTCATTCAGACCTGCGGGCAAAGACATCTTTTTTGTTGAGTTTCAGATTGACAGTCTTTGGTAGAGGGTTTATTTTTATTAAAAGAACACTTTTGACTGTGTTTGACCCTAGATTTTATGAGCAGCTTTTAAGACTTTGGCTCTCCCTCAGAATAAAGCTTCAAAAGCTCAATAAGAGGTCATGAACAGTGGAGAGAAGGTAATTGGAAGGCAGGGTTTACAGAGCCGCAAAAAGTCTTTACTGCTCGCCTCAGGTATTTCACGATCTTGAGTCTTCAAACACTTTACTCAGCACTGTAAATTTGCTTCCCTTAATTTGTTGTATTTTTACATATGGGATGATGCGCTAAAAATTCTATACAGTGGAAAGTAGTAAATACCCAAAACAGGAGGGATTAGGGCTCAATTCACAGCAAATAAAAACTAGAGAAAAAACACATGTACATTGGGTTCCACTTTGGGGCCGGGACTTCTCTGAAAAAAAGATATGCAAAATTACAATCAGGTTAAAGTTATGGCAAAGCACATAAAAACATCAAGACATGGGAAATACACATACACGAGGTCATGTGTTGGAATTTTTTCTTGGGGACAGGAAGGATGACTGGCCATTGACTGGGGGGGTGGGGCTGAGGAAACGTGATGATGAGGGGGGTAGATGTGTGCTGTTGTTTACAATCCTGAGAGTGTTATCCAAAATATGTGCCAAGGAGCTCAGTCCTTATCTGGTTTAATGTCATGGCTTGGCCTTGAAGGGAAAGTGTTGACGGCGAAGGAGAGATAAGGTCCAGCTGCTAAAACCTCCTCTCTCTGGAGCTATGGAATTATTCCAGTAACAATTCATACATGTATAATTAATTAGCTTTTACTTGGTATCAGCATGAGAGCAGTTAGTTCTCCAGAGCAGTTAGTTCCCTTCACACTTCATCCCTTTTCGATATATTCTGACTCAGTGGAACCTTCTTGTTTAATAAATGTGTTTTATGTCAGGTTCCTAACATGGATAGCATTGAACCCCCTTGAACTACATGCACATTTTCTCTTTTTGCACAGTACACCATTACATGAAAGAATTAGTGAACCATGGAAAAACATAGCCTACTGCCTGTTCTTATCCTTCCAATAGAATCCACTTCATCATATAAAAACAATATAGCTACTTAGCTCCACCACTAAAGTAAATAAAACATGAAATAGCAAAAACAAAACAATACACAGACATAAAAAAACAAAAAAATTAAAAACAATACAATAAGAAAAATAAAATAAAAAAAGACACAACTCATGCGGTGTTTAAAGCCCGAGATCCATATGTTCTGAAATTCCCACAATCCCCTGCTCCTTGCTTGAGTCACCAGTGCCCCTGTAATCACCTGTCACATACTCAGTCTCAATTTCTTCCAATCACTCCCAATCGCCGAGCTGATTTTCCCGTGCCCAACGCTGCAGTACACCTGCCTCTGTCTGGAGCATGTTTCCTCTGCTGAGTTCTCTACACATCTGAAGACTCTACGGACTTCTTCTAACAACAATATATCTGTTTCCATTTGTCCTTTCAGATACAGCCCTTGACACATTAATCAGACTAACTCAATATTGATCGTAAATCCAAAAGCGTGCTGTGGATACGGCATCTTAGTAAATGTGGGAATATGTTTGTGTAACTTTCTTCACCTTAGTGTTTCCCCAATACTAAAGTGCGGTTTAGTCTTTATGCCGGAGAACCAAGAATTTTGGCATGAATTGGCAAACAGATCCTCAAAGGAACATGTTTTGTTTTCGTTGCTTTGCAGAAATGAATCCCACTCTGGTAATATTATCTCTAGACCAATCGGGGCTTCCCAATTGGACTGGGCAAACTATATTTGTTAACACATAATTTTTCTTTCTCCCCATTGAGTGCCTTCCATTACCCTAGAGGCATTGCAATCAGAGGTCTTCGTTTCCCATAGGAGATTCTTGGAAATGAACACATTTAATTCTCTGCAGGGACACTGGCACAGAAGAGCTGATTGGTGTCACTCCGTACCAGCTGAAGATATTGTAAACGGCATTAGTACAAGAGACCTTTGTCCGTGGGAGAAGCGCTTATTCTTTAAAAGACTTGCGTGATTTCAACTTTGACAAGCTCATCTGCAAGCCACTTTGTTCTGACAGCCTACGTTTTGCTCACTTGGTCACATTCATTTAGTCCACTCCACAGGGTGCTTCTATCTCATCCTCTCAGCCTTATTTCAAAGTGAGGTGCCCGTGGCACATATCCTGTATTATAGAAATTGTATAGTGGCTCATGGGTATAACATTTCTATATAGTGTGGTGAGAAGATGGTCTAGGACAGGGGTCGGCAACCCGCGGCTCCGGAGCCGCATGCGGCTCTTTCATCCTTACACTGCGGCTCTGAGTGGCTTGGGAAAATAAATTACAAAAAAAACAAAAACCTAAATATTTAATTGAAGTGTGTTTTATTTGTGTTAGTTCTTTAATATTTTAGTTCTAAATTGGAAGATTATTGTGTTCTTGACATGTTAGAATAAATATATTTTATTGTTTTTCGTCGCTCAAAATAAACGTCATACTCGTGAAAGCCGGTACCCGCCAAAACGCCGGCTTTTCCTCCTCCTGCGGTCGTTCCTCCTGATGTTTGGGAGCCAGTCCCTGCCACCCCTTTTGCCCCCCTGCTGGAGAACCCCACTGTTGTATATTTGTCCCGATTTTCCCCGCGTTTGTGGGGAAAAAAGGGACAGTAAGAAGCGCCTTTCCCGCGGTCCCTGAATGCATCTCCCACGCTCGCACCAAAACAACAGCGCGTGGTTCCAGCTACACCACAGATAAGTTAAGGCTTATTTACAATCTTAGACACGTAAAACAAGCGGCGGTGGGCGCGGGGCAGGTGAAGACAGGCCTGTTTTTGTGGATTATAAAGTTTTTTCAACTGGAGCTGAGACTGACCAGACGAGTGAGAATCATGGATAAAGAGGTTTAAGAGCAGCAAGTTCTACGACGGATCCTCAGAAGATCGAGTGCACAGTGAGTGTAGTGTTTTTATCCTTATTCTGTGGAGTAAAGTCAGCCCAAATTGTGCGGCTGTTGCACGGACTTATCTGACATGAAGCGCGTGCGTTTGTTGATGCGTTTGCCCGTGTTACACGTTGACAGGAGCGGGGTTGAACTGGTGTGACTGTCCCACAGACTGAAAAACTATTGCTATTCTCCAGTATATGGACAGGCCGGAGCTGGTGTATTTGCTTTTTGTTTAACCCGATTTGGCAAGAGCCCAACGAGTCAGCGGCGCACGGCGGAGCGAGATCTCTCTGCTCCGCCTCCAACCCGGTGTGCGCGGCAGGCGATCTTGTCCACATTCGCCCAATTCTTGACAGATTTTTGACAGAACGCGACAATTCCCAATAACTCGCAGCAGAACGCAACAGCGCGCAACAGCACGCAACAGCACGCAGCAGCTCGCAGCAGTGCGGGACGCATATTCGTGACCGTGCGTAATAATTCGTGCCATTAATCGTAACACGCAGTAACAGGTCGCAACAGTTCGTGGCGGCGCGTGAAACCTCTACCCCGTATCACCCACATTCGTGATCCTGTGCCACGAATGTGGATTCGTGGCATTCGTGACTTGTCGTCGTTATGTGTAAACCCAGCATTAGATGTCAAAAAGTATTTGCGGCTCCCAGTGTTTTCTTCTCCGTGGAAACCGGATCAAATGGCTCTTTCGGTGTTAAAGGTTGCCGACCCCTGGTCTAGGATGTGCATACAAAAGTGTCAGTGCAGAAAGATATCAACTGTAACTGTTGGTTCAATCTCGCAATGCTATATTGTATCACGGAGAGACAGGGACTTTACTATACACAATTTTTTTTATTTTTTTTATTTTTTATTTTTTATTCAAATATATAATTTCACATGCCGATAGGGAGCACTGCAGGCTCACCGAGTACGTTGCGTCCATGGTTTTACGTATGTCTGCCTAAATAGGAAATGAATCAAATCAATCTGGTCCGTCAGGTGTCCGTCAGGTGTCCGTCAGGTGTACGCCACGTCTACGGCTGTACGGCAAGAATAGCATCGATTCTATTGAACCCCGGAGCGTCATCAAAGGCTTTTTTCTTTAGCGCAGTAGTTTGTTTATCCTGCATAATGAGCCATGTGCTCCACAAAAGGCCAAAACACCGGATAATGGCCTAATTTTACCAGTGACGTGAAGGCGGAACTGCCTCTCCGTGTTTCGGTGGGACGATAAACAGCGTAACACCACTTCAGAACAACATAACAACATCTCTTGGAAAAAGTTTAGCTCGCGACCCGCGTCTTCAGAAGATATTTAGCTGAAATAAACTAGCTAAAGCCGTGACTGCGCCGAGACCCGTACGTTTGCTTCAGGCGTTGGATATGAGTATGGGGCATATGGGGATGATCGGAGGAGAACAGAGACATGGAGAGGAGGACAGAGGACAACAGACCAGCAGAAGACCGAGGGGGAAAGAGGAGTACCTGAGCGGATGATGAGAGGAGGAGATGACACAGACAGACCAATGGCAGCTCCATGTGATGTTTTTTGAAGCTCAGGTATACTCGTTAACAGCATTGCCTAAAAATGAAGCTATAATCTAGGAAATGTATAAGCTCCTATGCTGCATGTTAAACTCAGAAAATCAGCCTGGCATTACTGATGTTAATTTGTGTACTCTGATTTCTTACAATCTGACAGCATTCAATTCTCTAGCAATCTGAGCACTTGTTTAGATGGAAGCACATGGACTCACCATCACTCTCCATGTGCAATACCTGCCATCTTAGCCATCTAGGATCGCTTTTGACAGTGAGACAATAACGGATACAGACTGGAAGTATCTCACAATCACTGCAGTTTAGAGATGATTAACTCCCTAAGGCACTGCTGGGGCAAGAATGGAAACTTTATTGGGCAAAGAGCCGATAAAGCTGGTAGAAAGATCAAATGCAAACAGATCTGTGATCACATCCCCCCCCCAAAAAAAAAAAAACGATTGTAATTGTGCTGTTTAGAGGACACAATGTTTGGTGCAGTGCAGAAATGAATGAAAATGTCGATACTCCTTACAACATAAGCACCAGCTGTGTAAAAGAAAAGGAAGAAACAGATTCGGCCCCCTGGCACCACTTTGGGCTCTCCTGCTTTGGTCTGAAAGAAATTCTCTAGTTAACTTTTTTTTCCCCCCCCAAAAAAAGTTCCATCCACATTCAGAAGCACATCTTGTGTTTGGCTTTGCTTACTGTGTGACAGCTAATCTTATACACAACAAACTTCAATCCATCATTAGTAGATAGAAGCTGTTCCAATATTTCTTTCCAGGGCGCAGCTTTGACAAATGAGACTTTTACAAAAATATCAGGTCGCAGAATGTTCCTGTAGGTGTGCAAAATTGATTGCTTACTACGCATTGTTACTCATCCGATTTCTCCTCCTGGCTCCTGTGCAGCGCATCGTCACATTCAGTTTCTTTGTTGGGGATGAAATAATGGTTGCAAACGTTTATTATCATTTGCACAAGGCCACATCTTAGCTTTGTGTGTAATGTGTGACCGGGGTGGCTCAACATAATAAAAAGTAAAGCAATTATGAGTTCAGCTGATGGAAAGCAAATCTGAGCTTTTCAGTGTTACCGAAAACCATAATTCAAACCTCCAGTCTTCCAGTTACAAGACAAACCCTTCTACCTCCTGAACCAAAGTCAGTAATGGATTCTAGGGGTAGTTTTAATTATCTGAGCGTATAGGGTATAAAGGTAACAATATGGTGGCCGCGATTATTTCCTTTCTCCCGCAAGATATAGTACATTATGTTGCTTTTGAATTACCACTGTGTTAGCAGAGATTTAGGCTTTCTAATTGTCTCTGAATGTGTGACTTTATTCACATTCACATCCTCTTCTTGGGTGTGCGGTGCAGGGGGACAGTATGTTCTGATTAACTGGGAACAATTACAGGTGCCTCACTTGAAGGCATTAGAAATCCTGTTATGGAGCATATGAGTGATAGGCACATGTATTAATGAACTACGACTCCCCTTCACCATCTGTCTAGATTTTACTTGAGTTGAATGTTAAATGTGAGTTAATGCGTCTGCTTATCTAAAGCCATGATGGAAAGCTTTAAGTGGAGTTGCTTAAAGATTTATTATTATATCAATCATTCCTACCTGTACCCTTTGCATCTTTCATTCATACTCCGGGCAGCTGTTACTGATTATTGAGGAATGAGAAATTGAGAACTATTTGAACTATTTATTTACCCTTTACTGCAAATAGTAACTTCGGGAATAAGGTTAATATCCATTCAAACAGTGCAGGGATAGTGGCTTGCACATTGAAACAATTCGGATGTCAATAATGGGTTTGATCTTTTTCAACTCTGTTTTTATTTTTGAAAAAAACACTAATACAAAAGGCTGCCAATTTAAAGCAGTACTAAGTTACTTGTTTACCTTTTCGTAGTTCCTCTGGGGGTAATACAAGTGTGAATGGGATGATTGGGGGTCTTTCATCTCCCCCTGGTGTCTCTGGCCGGAAAACCATAATTGCAACTTCGCTGCCTCCGGGTAGGAGTGACCAATAGATAATAATGGAATCGAAGAACGAAGATGAACGGGCAAAGCCAACTGCGGGCTAGCACCACTTAAACTGTACAGCCAAAACAAATATCTCCATTGTGTAATTGGATGTACAATATCCCTCTCTCCCTTTGTCTTTTCTGTCAGCGAAGTATTTACTCTCACAGACAATTAATGAGTAAAAAAAACATGCTACACCTGCAGTGGCGCTTAGTAATGCGCGGGTTGCAGGTCTGCCCGCGGTTCGGGTCGGGTCGGGTCGTGAAATTCTCCTGTGATCGCGGGGCGGGTCAAAAAATGCCGGTAGCGGGCACACTATGTCTCCGTACGCGCATTCATTGAATTCAGTCACAACTTATTCCGTCGTCTTTACAGCAGGTTTTTGGCGTAAATATACGTCGGATTTTCATAAAACAAGCAGCGTTTTGCAGCTTGTGATCCAGAGAACTTTTGTGGAGCTCATGTCTCCTATTTTCCACGGTATGTGCGACTGTGTGTGACTTCGCGTTAGGCCTACCTCTACCGGCTGACACGCCGGTACTGTTCATACGAATCATATTTGTAACGCGTAATTTTTAGTGGTTGCGGAGCGGGTTATAAAAATAGAACAACGTTGCGGGGCAGGCCGGGTCGGGTTAGAACCTGCTCCAAATGCGGGACCCGCGGGTTGAAAAAAACCCTGACCCGCGCATCACTAGCGCTTATGGCCTCTAAGGTCATGAGTTACTTAGTACTACTTTAAGGGTGTTTTCACACAGGCTGTAGTTATGTCAGGGAATTTCGGCCTGAGAGCCGCACTTTTGCGTCAGTGTGAATCCAAGCGCAGCACTTTACGCTGGTCTAAACAGCCACTCCGAGTGCGGCTGAAACAGGTCATCTCGGAGTGGCCTGAAGAAGAAGAAGAAGAAGATCTTTATTTATATAGCGCCTTTCACAGACATGGTCACAAAGCGCTTTACATGAGACAATTGTACATTCACTCCATACTCGGTGGTGGAAAGCTACGTTTGTAGCTTCAGTTTCCCCTGGAAACACCAAAGCCTGAGCGGCTTTGGTGTGAATGCGGCTGACCTCACGCCGAGCTACTCTCACTTTGCTGCCTCTTTTTTGCGTGAAGAAAGAATGAATACGTGCTGCATGAACGTTTGGATTACTGCTCTGATGAGGTAAAATGGATCAACTTTAAACCATCCAGGTATGTCTTTCTTTCCCGTCTTTCTGTTCCTGCAGCAGTGAAACTTTCCTCTTCATTATTAAAGTGCATTTTTCCTGGCTTCGCGTATCAGCCTCACTGTATTTAAACATGAGGGAGAGGTGTGATCACCGCGTAACATCTGGAAGTGCGTACTTGCGCGCGTGTCGGTGCTTTGACAGGTTGATGCCCGTTGTCATGGAAATAAGTTCAGCGAACAGCTGTTTTGACGTGGCTGATGAAGCGTCTGCTGCGAGCGCGTGTGAACACGAACTGAACTAACTTTGGAGTAAATGTAGTAGTTGGAACTAGGGTGGTCTTGGGCCAACCAACAAGGCGGCCTAAGAGAGAAGATAAATAAACAAAAACCTCTGGATTTGGAAGGATCCTATTCGTCCACTCTGTCGTCTAGAAACCGCAGTGCTTCACCAAAATTATTTTACCCATGAACTTAAGTTTCATTGAAGCTTCATCTCAAGGTCTATTTTTCTGTCAGATTTTTTTTTTTCAACAAGGAATGTGTATCCATAGCAAATTGCAAATTGCACACCGTTATGAATTCCCAACAAATCAAACTTGAATGATTTTTTTAAAATAAAGGTACAGCAGTGTTATCAACCATTTATGAACAAAAGTGATTTTGCCTCATATGTAATTTGCATATTTCTTCCAAATGAGTTCTGAATAGCCATTCCCAGCCCTTGCCTGGAAGCATGTAGTTATGGCTGATAGGCAGGGGCTGCAGTCAATGGAGATGGATGAGTGCTAAAGGAAGATAGATGTGTTCAGTAGTGCTGCTGAGCATTCACAATGTTCCTCAAATGTTTATGGGGGTAATATCTATCAGGTGCGCCCACCAAGATTGATTAGATGTTTCTAATGAGAATAAACAACCCTTTTTATAATTGCTTTGGTTTTTTTTCCTCATCTTGTTTCTTCTTATTTAGCATCATCACTCATAGCGCTAGTTCAGAGCAAATTGAAGCCACCGAGGTCCATACAATTAATGCACGGGCATAGGTATTCTATTAATGGGACGAAGTCGTTAACTTTGTGCCATACATCATAAAATAACACTTTGTCACTGAGGTGCATTTCATTCACATGGCAAATTGTAGTTTTATGCGCACAGGCATCATCAGCATACCAATACATTTGAGTCCCTGGGGAGAAGTGTCTTGCTTACACACAATAAAATAGGCTTTAATTACAAACAGACAGAGAGGGCTTCAGGATGGCCAAGGGGTTGGTCGCAAGGCTCTGTTCTCCCCTCACCATTGTTAAATTCACATAGAAAATAGGGTGAATACCACTGGTCAATACCACTCAAATCTCTTAATCTAATAGTAAAGAACCACTAAAGTGGTCATTTTGGCCAGGCTACAACAGACCAAGTGCTGGTTTCACGTCTCCTCAACTCCTCCCTCTCTCAGTGAGGCATGAGATCAGGTAAGATTAAACTTGTCCTCTGCATCAGACTCATCCTTCAATGCCATCTGCAGATCTTGAGCTGCGGTGTGTCAGAATCACGTACAGCTGGAGGATTATTGTGCATATTTTGGCTTGAATGGGGAAACCCACAGAGGGTTAACCCCTCAGCCACTGTGGCGCCGACTAACGCGAATAACACTTTGAAAGTCCTGCGCAGCCAAGTGAGACTCTTTTCCCATGTTGGTGGAGTTTAGCAGACTGCCGTCCTCAGGGGGCTTCGGAGTAGTCAGGCTTTATTTACCATACTGCTACAGCTCCGCTCCCCGCTTCTTTTTCTCAGCAACTTGCCCAACACTTGCTTTTATTAATAACAGCAGCCAGTGTGAATGCAAATAAGTCATATTTTTACATTCTCTTCCCCTCCGGCAGGTCTCAGTGGGAAGCGGAGTGTGTGTTGGACCGCCCACATGGCACCCCAGCAGTGAACAGTGGGGCATAGAGGTGCCGGCTCTGCACTTCTTAACATTATATCAAGTCCCGCTAAGTTTTAAATAGCGCCGACATGCACAAGTATGGTAATGCTGTGCACTTGTTGCTAAATGATTCTTTACTTCCACACGGTTGTGAGTGTTGTTCTATTCTTGGCGATAGGGATTTTCTGCTCCGTGACAGATCTGTAACAAGTGAACAGGCCATTTGGTCATAACTGTTTATATTTATATATATTTTTATAGTTATGTCCTACTTCAAACTCAAGTTGAAGTGTAGCATTTGTAAAATGGCAAGAATAGCTTTGAACATCACACACAACTCACAAGCAACTGGTCAGTATAGTTTTCTTTTGTGTGAAAGTGGCTGTAGAAGCAGTGTCTTGTGAGATTGTTTCAGCACTGCGGGTTTTAGTTATGTGCTTACAACCTCTCCAGCTATCTTTGTTTACAACATCCATAAACTCCCTCGGCTTTCTCTGGGGCTCCTGTCGGGCAGCTCTTCACTCAGCATACACACTGTCCCAGCTCCAAGCCATCTCAATCTGTTCCTTTTCACTTTATGTACAAATATCCAGCTCAAGCATTCCCTCTAACGCACTTCAGCCCAACAGCCTCACCTCACCTTCCTTCACTTATGCTTCCTAATGTTTTGCTAATTTAAGTTTACTCCTAATGAAATAATAACACCAATGATGATATGCTTCTTAAAATTCTTTCACAAGCAAGGGCCACAACGGGAGGTACAAGTGGAGGAGCAGAGGAATCAGCAGACATAGAGAGGTAGGGTGGGTTCGAGAGTTCAGACAAACAGTGTTGCATGGGCTTGGCTGATACAAGTAGGGCATGTGGGTGATTTGTAGCCTGGCACGAGCCAGACTGATCCTCCATGTTAAGAGATACATGGGGATACAGTATGGAATTGTGTGATTTGAATCTCGCTGACTCTGGCAAAACCAGGCAGAGCCAATCATAGCGCGGGAGGCGGGAGTTAACAGTGCGTCATCTTCCGTGCCAGGATTTCCCATAAACACCTGCGTTCAACGTCCACGTTCTCCTGCCCATGTGGGGCTGGCCAAGCAAAATAATTTTGCTTGGAGTAAATCCGGTGTTAAAGAGGCTTCATAGGCGTGGTTTAAAGAGGCTGCAGTGGAGGAAATGCTGCCCCTCGAACAACAGAAAGCGCCACTGAGGGCACCAGACTAACAGCTGAGAACATTTGGAGCTCTTGCAAACGAGACAGACAGTATGGTAACATAGGCAATAAAAAGTGCATTAAAACAGCTACAGGTATGACATTTTTAACTGAAGAGTCTATTCGCTTCTGAAGTTCGCTTTCCACTTTTGTTAATGAGAGCATTGGTTATGTTTGTAAGCGGTGCCTTGTCCTTTACGCTTAATTAGCCATACCTGCTCCATGGAAGCAGAAAGTGTGTGCAAAGTGATGTGACAAATTAGTGATGACCCTTCAACAAACAAGAATATGTAATAAGCAACATCGCTTGTCTCCAAGCTCCAAATGTAGCTTTATTTTTCGGACAAAAGCCCATAACTGAGCCGATAATGTTTGCAGTGCAGCTTCCACAAAGCTTTTGCACTCGTTCACAATACATCTTGCAAATGCGTCGCTTTGACAGTTTTATTTTCTTTCTGTAACAGAGTCTGCATTAAAAACAACAGGCTAAGTGAAACATTGTATTGTTCATGCTGGTGTTAAAAATGGTTCGCACATCCGCATTATATCTTAATGTATGTAGGGGTGTTGTTTCTATGGCAGAGTTTATCATTACAGGCCAGCTCCCTTCTGTTCTCTCTGTGTATCAAAATCAATCCTGGACAACCATAGTGTTATGCACTTACTGCAGCTCAACAGTCCATTCACTTTGTTCGCTTACAAACACAATATCTCTCAGATATTGATTTATGTATGTCCTGAGAAAACTTGTATAACTAATAATATTAAATATAAGTAAGAAAGAGATTGACAACACTAGTGATTTTCATTTTCATCTGATACAAGGCAGTGTAGGGCTCAGACATGACTTCAGCACCTGGGACAGAGCCCGTCAAAAAAAAGAAAAAAAAGAAAAAAAAATAGTAATGTGTCTTGTTTTAACTTCCTATTAAAGTAAGTGCTTTATTTATATTCATTACCTTTGAGCAACTATGCAGAACTCTACACTTATTAGGGCCGATTTCACAGGCCTTAAAATCTTAAAATACTGGAGGTAAGTGGTGATGTTGCCGTTGTGCTTGAGTGTGTGCAAACTCCAGGAAGGGATGACTCCACCCAGCTCCAAACCGACAGACAAGGACAAGAGGGCGTGGCAACAAAACACACAGACACTATTTTACTTTTATATAGTTCACTCTTCTGCTTGTTTTGTACTATTAGCTTTTCTATAGCCATCACAGTTGTTAAATCTATCACATTTCTTAACCATAAACACAACATAAGCAGCCTACCCTTTTAAATATAGATTTTTGTGTAGCATAATTTAATTTTCATACATATTCAAAATTGCGTCTGCATGATATGTAACTCAAACAAATGAAATATATATTTTAAGTTCATCGTTATCTGTTCTCATTTTAAACAAAATACATTCCCACTGGAGAATACGTATCATCATAAACAAACAAAAATAGATCATTGAGGGTTTTTTTGCAGCGCTCGTTGTGCATAAACATAAACACGGCAGCCGCACGCTACCATAGGAGAGATCACTTCTAAACACTGGGCTGTCGTCAGTTCAAACAGTTCAGAATGTGGTAATTGTCTCACCGGCAGTTTCTTCGGTAACAAAACCCCGCGTAGTGGCTGCTTACCATATGTAAAACGATCTGTGCTCCAGCGTCTTGTGGGTAAGGTGCGCACAGCTGATTGTCATTTTACTAACACTGATCCTGCTGCGGTGCACACGCAGCCCAGGCAGAGTGCGGTCACGTGACGGTTGCTGTGAGAATTTGTCATTGTACAACTGCACAACGAAGTTGCATATCAGCCGTTATGCTGCCTACACACCTTACCGCATGGATCGGTAAGCACTAAGATATGAGTGAAAAACGGTTTCCTGATTCTTTGTTTGTACTTTGATGACAGTGGAATAGTTTTACCAGCCTACAATTCTCTGACTCTTGAGGCAAATCTCGCCTTGAGGTAAATCTCACTTTTTCCCTTTCACCCTCTCCTGGATATTAGCGATCATGTCACGATAAAATCCCCTTTATAACATGTTTATAATCCAGTGCATCCTTTATTTCGCCCGTGTTTTCATAAGTTTATTGAAGCGTATGATTCCTCAGATCCAAATGTCTGGCTCAGAAAAGGCATTTCAAACCACAGCTGCTGTGGCTTTTCCTCCTCTTTCAGACAGCATTTTTGCATTATGTAGAAGAGGCCTTCTGGGTTGGTCCCTATTTCAGAACATGGTGTCCCACACTGGTCAGCTCGCTACTTCTCATCTTCATCTCTGTCCTCCTCCCTCTCCTCTGGCTCTGACGCCATTCTTCACCTGAGAGTCACCTGTGAAACGCTGCATTACAGTCGAGCCAGGAAAAAAAAAGTGAAAGACAGTGAAAAAAAAAAAATCACAACAGTCTTTCACCACCTTCTGGGAAGAGCTTAGCAGCTTGCAGTTTTAGTAGAGGGCCTGAATCACGATGCCAATTCAATGCAGATACCAAAACCACAGGAAAGGCCCATAATCTCTCATGTCACCTGCTCAAACCAAGTAAAACTTAAAGCATTTCCTGTACGTAATGCTAACTTTTGTCAAATGGATTTGGGATGTTTGTTAAGGCCACTCTCCCCTGCAGTGAACGCTATCTCCCTGTCACCTCTCATTTCTTTCATTCTCTGTGAAAGTGCAGTGAGTGACTCAGACGTCTAACCTGAATCCTCCAGGGGGTCTGCTGTCTGTCTGGGGCCCACACAGAGCACACTCAGTGGAGTCAGTGGTGGGAGCAGGTGGAGTGGGTGGCCAAACATCATGAGCCTCCATCTTGGTTCTTGGTGCAGGCGAGGTACATGCCGCTGACCCTCCTTTCACTTTAACACTTTGGACACGGTTGGCTATGAGCACTGCACATGTTAAGTGCTTCAGGTAGAATTTGGGCAGTTCTTTTATAGGACAGAAAGAGAAAACAGCAGTTTCCTCTTTCTACATCTTTCTCAGAGACAACTCGATTAATGTATTAATGCAACCATTTTGTAACCAGTGGAGTGTGTTCATACCATTATTAAACTTGTTGCATATAAAACAAATGTGTGGCTATCCTCAATATGTTAAAAAACACAATTAAACAGCAAAAGCCCAAGTATTAATCAGGTGATTGCAGTGTTGACAGCACTGAAAACATGTCTCCTCTTTCTGTGAATGTGCTGCTTATTCTGACCGGGTCCACAGTGCTGAGCTTTCCTTTAGCATGAAAAATGAGCTGTGCGGAAAGCCAGTGTGTGATTAGTCACTGTTTTGGAGGCGGAGATAGGCCGAGTGTGTGGCACAGCTGTATGCCCTGATGATGAATAATGCTGGGGGACTATTGTTCACCTGAGTTTTGTTTGTTGTGTCTGTGTTTATGCATGGCATGTTTACCCAAGAGCAGAGGTTGATGGAGAACGGAAAATCTGTGTCAAGAAAAAATGCTGCTGTGTGGCCAAAATATTAAGAGATAAGATAAGATCAACTTCATTGTCCCACTTGGGGCCATTTGTTTGGGACACAAAGTGCAACCGCAGCTGCATAACAAATTTGACAAATTGCAAATGTTAAATCCAAAATGCCCTTGTAAGAATTACGTTTTAAACTATGAATGTCCAACGGGGTCGATCATGAACAGCCAGCCACTGCTACTTTTTGTTCTAAAGCAGGCATGTTTGGGACTTTGCTCACAGCCAATCTATTTTTTCTATTAATCCAATCATAGATCCAAATTTGTATCACAGACGCAAAAGATCCTCTCTAATCCATCAACAAATCTGCTTTGCACCCACATTTGTCTGAGTGCTTCCTCTATGCCAGTCGGCGTGCTCATGGGCTCAAGGCAGGGCTGTCACTCATCACCTGTCACATCTGGTTATTGTGTATGAAAGATTACACACTTATCCTGTGTCTGGGAGGCTCGCTTTGACTGATGATGTCACATGTAACTGTTGTACTTGGGGCCATGCTCTGGACGCGCACTCTGCCATGTTTCATTCAAGTGTGGGTATAAATCTGAATATTTCCACATGGTAATGCCAGGACTTTACTGTGAGCACATGAAGGTGGTGATTGTTTTGTCAGAGTGACCGTGCTCCCTCAGGTGTGGGTGTGTCTGTAGCATGTGGCTCACATAGGCAGGCATAGCTTTAGCCTAGTGAATTATTGATTCCAGCACAAAGCGAAGGCCCCGTTACTGCCCTTATTTGGTGAATGGATAAAACTTCTCCAATGATCAGTTAGACTCAGCTGTGCAAAGGTAAGGCCTGCAAATCAATGCAACAGATCTGACAGAATAATTGCATCAATCAAAACATGTCTACCTCTGCTCAGGTGTGCTCTGACTTGAGATATCAGAAGTTCTAATGAATGAATAAAACCTGAATAATACAGATGTGGTATGTGCCTTTGTCTCTTTTGTTGAACATATTTGTAACTGATTGCAAAATGTAAAATTTAAGTGTTTCCCAAATTGTGCCCATGATATGAATAAATCATTCAGCTGTGTGTATTTGTCATTGTGCGCACCGGCATTACTCCTGGATGCAAAAAATTCAGCCCGAGTATAAAAGAGAAATGCGCAAATTGCCTTGAGGCCTTTTTATCTGCAGTAATCGCACCTCCCATTGAGACAGAAATGCTCCTCACTTGTGCATCTTCATCCTTTGTATCCGTTGTATCCGTGGAGCTTTGATACCAAAATGTGTTCTATTTGATAATTTTTTCCACAAATTAACAAATCCTTTGAACTGGCCTTATCACGACAGTTTTTGAGGGATTATTCTACTTTGCGTAACAACCGAGGCCTCGCGCTCCCCTTAGCCTCTCTCCTAATCCGAGCCTCTTCTCGCTGTTCACTTCATCATTACCAATCCATCCAATCCCCCTCTCAATCCTCACTGCCCTCTCCTAACCCAACAATGTCCTTTTACGTTATGTCAAGTGAAATTCAATATCATTTAGGCTCTGCTGATTCATTAAAAAGAGTTACTGTGCTGCTGCAAAAGAGCTGATTTTAGAACCGAATGACAAGTTGACCAGTGAACCTGACTTTCACTATGGCAGTCTTGAGATGCTTTTCTGTTTGAGGAAATGTAATAAATGTTCACTTTGAAAACACATTATTTTTTCTGTAATACATCTCCAGAATGGAAAAGGTCGGCAGCGGACCAACCTCATAGCAGACATGCCTAGGTGGCAGGGTGGCACAGCAGTTAGCACTCGTGCGGGTCTGCATACTCTACTTGTGCCTGTGTAGGTTTCCCCTACCAACAATAGTCCAGGGTGAATGATGTGAGTGACGTCTGTGTCCGTGAATGAATGATAATGCTGATGCCGTATTCCTGGGGTAGTCGGTCTACCCCAAAGGGCAGCGGAGTGAATGAATTAAAATCCCTACCCTATGTGGAGCACTTTGGGTGACTTGCACCTATACAAATTCGATTCCATACCATGTCCTGAAATTGCAAGTGGTTTCACTTTGTTAAATGGCTTTGTATGGCACTCATCCTTCAATGAACCACTCTCCCATTCACAGGGCACTGTAGGTAAAGTGTCTAGCCCACTGACACAGCATCAGTCATGGTAATCCAAACTCCAACCTTTGGATTAGCGAACAAGTGGTTCATTATCCCCCATAAATCCCAAAACATGTCCATTTTGTGTGTACACATAAAGCACTTTCTCCCTTGTTGATCTCCATTTTGGATAAGGTTGTCTTCTTTCCCCTTTTGCCTCTTTACCTTTGACTTGATACTATTGTGACATGTCCCTAAACACACAAAATCTCCAAAAAGAGCCAAGAGATCTGCCCCGACAGTGCCTTCCCTCCGTCTGCTCATTTGTTTATCTTTCCCTCTCTCGTTCCCAAACCCCCATCTTCATCCCTCCTGGCTGGCTCGCCAATTCACACAAGCACACACACAGACCCTGATTGCGGCCTGGCGGAGCGTTAAATTGCAGCCTCCACAACACGGCTGTGAGGGGACCCAGTGTGCTCTGCTTACTGTTTCTTATCCGCTTTCCTTCTCATGCCCTTTTACACTCAGTATCTGCACTCGTCTAGCTGGCCACTTGATAGCCGCCATTTTACTCCTGCCCTTCTGGCCACTTGATTATATCACAGCATTGTCTTGTTTACCCCCCTGTCTGCTGGACCATCCCTTTATCTGTATGTTGTGTTGTTCTAAGTTAAGACCACCCACTGAAGAACACGCATATTAGTGTATTCGAGATTCCTTTTCTTTGTTTTTCATATCCCTGTGGTGTAGTTTTCAGACCTGCACATATTTTTTGTATTATACAGCATGTTCCATTTCTATTTATTATATATCCAACTTTTACCCTCTGATGGATGCTTCCTATAGGCTCCTTAAAAACCACTAAGCAATTCAGTAGGACTTTTTTGCATAAGAACATAATGCTAGTTAGTCCTGGCTGTGTTAGCGTGCCAACTGGTGCTGCTACTTCAAACCGTTTATGTTTCAATCCCTGCACGTGTGTGTGTTCACATGGTGGGGGGGCAGATGAGGGGTGTGGTGGAGGTGAGGCAGGAGAAATGCAGAGCTCCAAAAATCGTTTTGATTATTGGAGTTTTTAGCCCATTCTCAGTCTGCGTCTCCAGTTTAGTTCTCAAACAAACTAAAGTTGCTGTGTCCCTTCTTTTTTTGTCTTCAAGTGCACTACCCTTTATTGCTTTAATTCCCATATTACACTCAGCGTCACAATAGTCTTGAACTGGCTTCTCTTCATTCCTCTGTCTTGTCTCTCTATCCGTCCCTCCCAGCCCTCATTACCATGTGTGTGTCTGTGTCAGGTTTCATCCTGTCAGTGAAAGGTCAGCAGCGGGGATTTCCCTGGGCATCACAGCTAGCAGCTTTAGCACTGTGCCTCACCAGCCTTATGCTGCATATTAATACCAGCACCAGCGGCCATAGGTCTTGATGCCACCAGGCTGCATAATATGCAGCTAACACTTACCCCTAAGCCTGACAACAAAGACCCTAAACAGAGGGTTATTTTAAAGACCCCGTTAGCTGATGACCCCTTATGGTCAGCAGCTAACAGAGATGTAGCATTGCTTAAATGCTATGGCCTTTGCTGCATATTTAAAAGGCTCACAGCTGAGGCCGAGGGTTAAGCGCCACACCGCCAACATGAGTCAGAAGGCAAGGGGCATCAGCCTGAACTGTTCTGCAATAGATATTGCCCAAATGGAAATACAGTGCAGTACAGTTTTGCCTTCAAACAAACATTTACATGCAGTTGCTATTGTTAAATCTCTATTCCAAACCCTTTTTCTGGCTTAACAAAAGCTATCACAAACAAGTACAATCAAGTATAGTCACTAAAAAATACTTAAGTGGAACATGAAAAATGTATTGAAATGTTAAATCTGCCCATGCATGGCAAGTACAGTATATAGGGCTAGGGTGCTGACTGCAGCCGAAGCAAAACAATATAGGCAACAAGAAAGTGTGTGAATAAAAACTCAAGACAACAGAATTTCCGGTTCAAGTATTGAGTGTCAAAGTGTTTTATGTTTTAAGGAGGTATAGAATAGTAATGGAATTTGTTCGATGTTATGTATTTTACAGTATGAATAGGTGGTAGTGTTAATAAACAAAACAAATGACAATATTCAAAACAACAACAAAATAAACATGTCTGTCTGTCTGTCTGTCTGTCTGTCTGACTGTCATATGATAGAAATGCTTTTCACTAATGTGCACTTGTGACTGTGTTGTATGGTGATTATGTAACTTTGAACGGAAAACAGATTTCTTGGAGACCTAGTAAAGGAAACCAACTAAACTGGCGATGCACGTTTTCTACTATTTCTATAGTTGGGAGTCCTTAGCGATCAATAATAACAGAACTGAGTCTGTTTCATAAATTAAAATATACGATCGCTCAGACGGGGCATTTATGACCTAATCTACTCTACAACGGGTGTCACTCGTAGATCAGGAACATAATGACAACACGGGCATCACTGTGATTATAGAGCTCATCTCTTCAATATCTTTTTGTGTTAGCAGTAGCACACAAACGAAGCCAAGGGAAAACTAAATACAGTGAACTCTTTAAAAACTTTTGTCGTAGTAGTGCAGTGGTGAGTTGTGCCACAGCACTACTACGACACAAGTTTAACATGAGCCTGCTGCATTTAGTTTCCCCTCTGCTTCGTTTTATTTCATAATAAAATGCTATGACGATTAATCCATTTTGCTTTGTTGAGTGGTAAAAACAATGCGCCAAAACATGTAGGGAAAGGGGGTGCAACATATGCACCAAAGAGAGACGCTGCAATGAATATTTCCCCAAAAATAGATGTTTAAATATCGATACTGACGCTTTTTGGATCAATACGAGAATCGCGCAACGTAATATTGCGATATATATTGCCAAATCGTTATTTTTCGACACCTCTATTCAGTATTCACCTTATTCTGGAAGTTCGCGTGGGCGCCGTCATGAATTGTGCCTGCCCCATTTCTCCTATATGTTAACGTGGGACTGGAAAAGTCCACATGAAATCAGTCACTACACGAAAACAAAGCCGTTTTTCCGCCGCGCTTAGAAACGGTGCAGTGTTGACTTGTTGGTGCAAATGGACGTTGGCCATTTTACACAAATCAATCTACTAAAACATCAGATTTGAGCGGTTTATAATTCAGAGACAAACAAAGAAGGTTCGCTTATCCTACCACAGTGCAGGTATGAGGGCAGTGAGTTGGCAGCTCACCCTCCAGTGGTTAGAGAACGAAGGTTTCAGGGGGGAAAAATAACCTGACCGTGACCGGTGAGTAGAGGTATTAATCGGGTTACCCAGTGGGTCCCGAAAGGTTGATCTGAAAGAATCGATGTAGACTGCTACTTTAGGTAGGTTACGTCTGCATTGCGTGCACTAATAGTCAATTCACCAAATCAATTAACTTAAGATTGTCCATTCCTTTTGGCATCTCTTCTCATTTTCAGGGACCTCCTATGTTTTCGACTTGTGATGCAGCTCTCTGAATTAGAGGAATTTCTAAGACCGAGTAAGAAGTTAAAAACTAAAGAAATAGCCAAAGAGTCAACACATTTTCTCTATTAAATATCTAACAGCACAGTACAGAAAAGCTTATGTTTTTGAACACATTCACTGGAATCCTTGGGTTAGTTTTATGCACATATCACATAATTAATTCAGCTTTAACTTTATATTTAGCTGAAAAAATACCCCACTGACAGAAATCCTCAAGTAGGATTCAGTTTCATGAGAGCATAAGCGTTTGGGAGGAAAAGACTTGGTGTCACCATGGGAGCCTTCATTACTCTGATCTCCTCTGCACTACATTGGTTTTGGATAAGAAGTTGATGTGTCCCTGAATGGCCTCGATCTTGTTAGCTACAATTTCATTTAGCTCTCCACACAGTCTCGACTCAGCAGCAAACAGATCAAAATGGAATTATGGAGTGCACAGCAAAAGCTATTTTGGGAAAAGCCAAATATCTACTGGTCATTTATAACAGCGCTGTTGTTACATCACATGGCGCAGAGCTGGCGTGGATACAGCTGCTAATGACAAAACAAATCAGCAGGCCATGTTTAATTATTGTACATATGTGCATTGTTCTGAGACTTTTACTAAAAAGAGAACTGCTGCATCTGCAAAAGTTTGAGCTATCCCAGAAGGCACAGTGTTTTCCAATCAAGTTCTTTATACAATTTCTCCTGTCTTCAAGCTGAGACAGAGAGGTTCCATTTAAACTGGTTCACTGCACAAAAAAACTACATTTAAAGACTTAAATTGAGGATAATAATTCTGTTTGAAGTAGCTTTGAGGAAGGAGAAAGAGAGTACAGACGGGAGAGGTGTTGCACATGGAGGTAAGAGGACACTGACTTTACCAAGCTGCAGGTTTCTGAGATCCACGATGCGACGAGCTGAATATTGCCCCGTTTGTCCGCGGTGTTTCTTAAGCATGAAGTTGAAGTTGAGGAGATGCAAATGCAGTAAGCTAATAAGCTACTATTTGCATTTCCAACAATATGACACATTGAGATGTTTTGACACAGGGAAAACCCTGTCTAGCCAACGCATCATCATACTTTGAGATGCATACGTTTTACCACATTTGTGTTTTCTAAATTTCCCTGATTTGATGTTTTAGCCTGTACTCTTGTTTCCCAAAGTTAAATAATATTAATCGTGGATAAAAAATAGCCCCTGACAGATTCTTTACAACCGGGTCCATTAAAATGACAGAGAGAAAACCAGTGATTCAGAGGTTGAACCTTAGTTATTTCATAAACTACTCCAATGATCAGTTACTGTGTGGTCAGTGAGGTTCATGTTGTTGAGGGCTGAGCAAGTGCTCTCTAAAACAAAGGATCAGCCGCAGCATAAAGCTGTCTTTGTTATGACGCTATTCACTGGCTTTTGTTATTGCGTTTGAACTTTTACACGTATATCATAGTGCCATGCTTACAGTGTGTGAAAGCGATGAGGGTTCAAGGCAAAAGGATTGTTATCTGTATCAATCTATCAGCCATGAACGCTGCGGCCAAGTCTGACACAATGCCCAAAATTGCCCTGTGGAGCAGGGAAGAAGCTGAATTTTTGCCCAATCATTGTTGTCTATAATTAGTCTAGGGGTTATCTACTAAAAGTGTACTTCTGAGAGTTCCACAGCACAACACAAAACTGTAATTATGTTGGAGAAGATAATGATGCTCAAAGGTAGCAGCCCAACACAAAGGGCGATGGAGGAATGAAATGATTACTGTATTTAGTGAGTATTTGTGAAATGATTATTTCTACCACTGGCAAATTGTCATTAGGGCCGAATTAAGCCCAACACAGCCTGAGACATGATGCTGATAATAATAACAATCAATGAAAACGTCATTTTTTTCTGTGAGATGTTGCAGGATCTTATTATTTCTATTAACGAGGAGTAGGTTTCATAAGCTTTAAATCAAATTAGACATTGTCTTACTGCATTACGATAATTACTTTAATTAGATTAGCATGCTTGTAAGAACATAATATACTATAGGATAGTTATTTTTTGAAACCATTGATCTGCATTTCACGTTGCATCCTGTGTGTAATGTGTATGTATTTTGGAAGTAGTGGCACTAAGACATTCAATATTGTGACAGGACTATGGTGAAAATGGTGCACATCAAAGTGGATTTTTTTCTGTTCTTTAATAACACGGGGACAAAAGGCGGCCTATGCTTTTGCGTCCCTGCTCACTACAGCCCCTGGTCCTGTCCTTTTGTCAAGTCCCAGTGACACAAGAATTACTTTTTAATTCACTGCTTAAACCCATTTGTAATTTTGAAGTCCATTCTTTGCCCATTATTAAAACACAAGGTACCCACAGAAACGTGCTCGTAACAGCTTTCTTATTGTACATTTTGCCTTCAGCGATTGTCCGCTTAGGTGCTTTCGTTTGGTCTATATCTGCTTTGTTTTGCCCACGGCCTGCTTAGTGTATCCGTGCATCTGTCCCAAGGGTGATCTGCATATTGCCTGTTTGTTTTCAGTCCATGTTAACCTTTTTAATTTAGTTCTTCTAATAAGTGCAAGGACCTTCAAAAGGGAGCTGCGTGTAAGCTGTGTATATACCAAGACATTAATATGCAGTTTTCACATTGACTGCACAGCAGACACATTAATGTTTAAATGGAAATTAAAGAGTTCACACATGTTCACACATATTTTCCGCCATGTATCACACCGACTGAGATATTGACACTGAGATATTGATGAAAATGCTTTGCAACATACATGTAGGGCTGGTTTTGGTGCTCTTAAGTTATACAAATGTATGCACAGTTAGCTATTGACTTTCAGAGATGTAGTAATATTAAAGCCAACATTCCGAACTGTAAATCCAATTGGAGACAAGAAATGATACCAGAAAAAGTTGATGTTTCAAAAGTCGCTAGAATACAAATACATGCCGTTATTTTACCAATTCAAAGTGATTTGAACCGGTCCCAGATGATTTGGCAGCAAGTGAAGGTGCACTTTAGGAAGTGCCAGTCACTGGCAGTGCCAATGTAAATCACTCATTGGCAGAGAAAATAATGAAATGCAGTGGCCGAGTAGTTAGCATTCCTGCCTCTCTGCTAATCTTCATATCTAACTTCTCGTTTTGATACACATGCGATTCCCTTTGAAAATACATTGTATGTAATGTATTTTTCATCACTTGGGACCAGAGTTAATATAATTTTAGTCTTTTGACGAATAAGTTATTTAGTTTTAGTCAAGATATAGTCAAATAATTCTCTTCAATTTTAGTCTATTTGTTTCTAAAATTATGTGTAATTTTGCATTTATAATAGTTATTATAATAATATTTAATAAATTCCTCTGCTTCGTGTTTGTTCTCCCAGTGTTCTCCCCAATTTTTGGGAGCTATGCAGTTGTGCGAACACCTTTTTTTTCTCATCCTTGTGTTCCCTTTGATCCTGCACACTAATTCAGACTGGATGTAGTGTTTTTTTTTGTTTTCTAGTGCCTGTTCTCCCACATGGACACGGAACTTTCAAACTGTTTTGATGATTGTAGTCTCTTCTTTGCATTTTATTTTGTCATATTTTACTCTACAAAAATATCGGGACATTTTAGTCATAATTCTAGTCCCTAAAATTATGCCGAAGTGTTTTTGTTGACAAAATGAACACCACGTGGGACATCGTGTAAACAGTAAATGAACTTGTCAGTGCCACCAGGTCATGTGTTTAGTGGACCAGCTAAGTGCATGGTGTCTGCACCGGCCTGCTCCAAACCTCTCTTTTCTTGAATTGTGAGTGGGTAAAGTTTCCATTTGCCTTCATTTGTTTGTTGTGTTTTAACCTTTGCATGTTTAATATTATCAGGGACATGTCATTTTGTGATTAGACTTCCAGTTCCAGTCACTTAATAGTAACTTTTACTTCATGGATACATCCATTTTATCCAGTTTTATATCATTTTTAATGTGTTTAGCAATAGGGTTTGTTCTGTTATTTTGTTCATTTGTTTATTTTTATGATGAATTATTTATTTTTAGCTGCATGTGGTTTTCCAAGCGGTCACCACAAAACCATAACAGTTTTACAAGATCTGGCCACAACTCAACTCATAAAGTGCACTTCTTTTCATAAACATGTGTTGCCATTCAGAACAAATTCCCTGTTAAAATTAAAGTTACAAAGAATGTGTGACAACCTTTACTTCACTGCGCCTGTGTTCTCTCTGCTTTGGTTCTGAGGTCAGCTTGAACTGCCCGTGCTTCTTTCTGCTGTTTACACTGCAGACATCAAAAGCTACTCTTTATTGACTGAAGAGGAATGAGGATTTTTCTCCGTCTAAGAAAGAAAAATCCCAAGCACAGAAAAACCCACACCCATGTGAGCTTACAAAGAATGAAAATGAACACAGCATCCAAGAGGTAAACTGGTAAATGTTAAGTCTTGCCTTCCTTACCTCTTCTCTGTGGAGAGCAGTTACAGGTGCAGCGAGGCCACGTGTCGCTGCATGGATGATTGAAAGTGAGCAGCTTATCAATGTAAATAGAATTCTCAGGCGATAATGGAGGGTGGAAAGGTGAGCAGTTGGATAAATTGATTCAGAAATGTGTGTATATGGAGTGACACACAGGTCTGGGTACTTTTCTGCAAAGCAAGTAATCAAGAACAAACACGTTTCTTTTGATTGACAGAATAACAATAACTACTTCTACGGTTACTTGAGATGATCAAACTAACCGTGGTATAAGACATACTCATTACTGTTAAAAATACAAACAGGTTAATAATAATAATATTGCAAGATGCCCAAAGTTAAATTTGTGGATTCTTCATTAACGCACACTCAAACTGTAAGCTAGCTGCACTGGGGTGGACTGACTAAAGTGTGGCCGCAGAGGCGTGTTGGGTAATCGGGACAGTCGGGACGTTTCCCGGTGGGCCGCTTGGTTGCGGTGCTTTTGGGCCGGGCCATGAGAATAAAATTAAGAATTAATCACAGACTCACAGTTGTGCTATTCCAGGCCAGACAGCTTTAACTGGGCTGCAGCAATAGCCTGGGCTGCTGCTCCATATACAGTGGGGAAAAAAAGTATTTGGCCAAAATCCAATACAATGTCTATGTGAAACTGACCAAATACTTTTTTTCCCCACTGTACAAATGAAAGAACAGAGCGTAATTGTCAGGTCAAAATCAAATAACGACTGATGTATGCAAAATCAGAAAAAATGCTTGCATCGATCTTTTCATTCTTGTGGTAAGGAGATACCATTTGATGTTGAACTAACTCAGAGGGGTGTTTAAGGGTGTTTAAAGCAGTAACTCATGCCTCTAGAGGCCATAAGCGCCACTGCAGGTGTCATAGCATGTTATGTTTTTTTTTTCATGAATTGTCCGTGAGAGTTAATACTGCACTGACAGTAAACACACAGGGAGAGAGGGATATTGTACATCCAATTACACAATGGAGATCATTTTTTTTCACTAAAACTTGGCTGTAAATACTGTTTAAGTGGCGCTAGCCCACAGTGAGCTCTGTCCATTAGCCTGTTGGCTTCTTCTTCGTGATCCCATTAGTGTGTATTGGTGACTCCGACCCGGAGCAGGGAAAGTAGCAATTGTGGTTTTCTGGCAAGAGACACCAGGGGGCAATCATCCTATTAACACTTGTATTACCCCCAGAGGGACAACGAAAAGGACTCATTAAGGTAAACAAGTTACTTAATACGACTTTAAGTGCAACACCCCTCCGCTTTAGTTCAAGTTGGTGCAGTCCAATCCAGCGGAGACAAAATATCTGCGAGAGGTAAGAGAGACAAAGGCAGTGAAAGGTAGAAAAGTGGACAAGTAAATATTTGTATGTACATAACTTGGTGCTGATTGTGGGTTGTATCAGGCTCAGACTGTGTGTGTGCAGCGGCCCGTGTAAAAAGAGAAATTGTTAGAAAATGGTCAAAGTGGTGTTTGATCCAACGACCTCTTGTGTTTGAGACCAGCGCACTATTACGGAGCTATAATTCCGGGCCGGTCTTCTCCAAATTCCTGGGCTGAAATTAGGTCCCAGCACGCCCCTGGCCCCCAATCGCTCACTCAATCATCACATTCATACAGGATTGTTGTTGAGTATAGGAACACCCACATTTACTGTACTATTGTGAAGCCGCATGATAAATTTCCTTAATTTGAATTCATTTATTTCAACATATAAGAGGCAATGACCTGGTAAATAATGTCAGCGCAATTTGAGGATGTAAAAATGCTAATGTGCCAAAACAATAAATGAGAAACTGTAAAGGGCATGGGAGTAAAAGAGCAATTTGTCACCGGCATCAAATCGCCCCCGTCTGACAATAGGATTACAAACGACCTTTAGACGCATCACTCAGGTTCTTGTGGGAATCTGAGAAGTGAGGGAATAAGAACACAGCAAGTGTAAAACTCACGCCTCTCTTTAATTATCTTTTAATGACATCCCCTCTGCATCGTAACTCGCCTTGGCGCAGTAACTGACCGTGCTGTTGCTTAATGCCTCGGCTTGTTGGACAGGGGTTGCACACAGTGAAGCGGCGCAGATGGACAGAGGGGCGGGCTCTCGTAAAGTGAGCGGCAGTTTGTTTTGCGACCGGGTCGGTGTGTAAATGTGCGCTTTAGGAATATAGGAATGAACCATCAATCTGACTAACGACAGCTGAAGAGCCTGTTGACTTAATTTACTAAATGAGACGGCGCCGCTATAAAGACGTCGGGGTTTGCTAAAATGAAACGTCTCTCTCTCACGGAAAAGTGCGAGTAATTACAGTTCACTGTCGATGTCGGAGCGGGGGGAAAGATGTGCCATATAGTTTATTGTTTACATGTGCAGGGAAGAAAAGTATTGAAGAATCCACAGTGTTGCAGATTTAGAAATGTGTTGTTCATCCCTGAGAATTATTAAATTGTCTTTAAATGACAACTCGTCTTCTCTTTCATTTATTCTAAGTGTCCACGATCGCTGTGTGAGCAATGGACAAATATAGACAAAGCTGAAACTAAAATGCTGCCTGACAGTGCTGGAGGGCCATAAGCAACACATTTTATCACACAGGACAGGGGCCAAAAATATTGCCAGGTGCCATGACGGGCCCCCCGGGGAGAGACGCTGAATGTGTATCATGAGTAGTTGCCCAAAAAGAAAACAAGTGCCAAAAGAATGTCTTCTTTCAGCTCCATGATATAAACGTTCCACTAAAACACAAATCATTCTCCTTATGGCTGTTTTTCTAAGGCTCTCAGTCATCCAGGGTTTTTTTCTATTGTTGTAGAGATTTACAAATATTTTTGAACTGGACTGAATTAACTGAGCTACGATGTTTCACTTCTATATTCAGAGACGTCACACACACAGAACACAAAAGCCTGCCATGACCCCTGTCTGTGTACATCTTGTTTACACTAAAACGGTTTCTCTAAATAAAATACATATAGGGCCAGATCTTGTGGTGGCGCACGGAGGGGCTCAGGCTCTTGGCGAATGATTTTTTGAGTGGTGGAGCTCTATGCACCATTCGCCTCCGCCACTGGTGAGGGGGCGTCACAAGAGGAGGTGACTGCACTGACGGCACGCTGACATACATTTCCTCGTTTACATTGCGCTGCCTGCCGTTCTTTCTTAAGCCTCAGGCTCTCACAGGTCAAACAAAAAAACTAAAAACACCACATTGCGCGCTAAAGAATGTTAATGTCTCGGATTGGCCCGCGCTTGGCTTGAGTGCCAAACAAAACAAATGCACAAGTTCACCCTCCACTCCCCCACAACCCTTCTCCCGGCTGCGGAGTCGATCTGGTTGGAGGAAAATGTGTGTCTCCACCCACTTAAATGCTCTAAGTCTGGAGTGGCAAGATCACAAAGTGTGCTCCTACTGAGCGCAAAATGTCACGCCATCGTGTACGTTTTGAGACACAAGATCGGGCCCATAGTCTTTGTTTTGGGCTGGGATGAAACGGAGAGTTGTTAGGACTCCTTTGATTGGAGCCGCCCATTGTGGTGGAGACAAATCAGGTCACGCAATCCAATGCAGATTAAGTCTGGTTTATGACAAAAATTGCAATTACCGGACTATTGAGCGCACCTAAATATAAGCCAACAACATTTATGAAGATTTTTTGTTTTTACATATATTGTTTATATATATATCGCTGTCTGTCTCTGACAGAGGTAGAGGACACCATCGATAGGTTTTGCCACCTGTCTTGAGTTATTGTGCAGATGAGTCCGGCTACGTCCGCTCCACGTGGGGCCTTTCTGTGCATCCCCGTGTCTACATAGGCTTCCTCCAGTTTGCAGGTTTCCTTTAAGGTTAATTCTTCCGCCAGGCGATTCACCATGGCATCTTGAGGTCCCAACTGCTGTCGCCCACTGCTCTTCACGAGTTGGCCATAGAAAGGGGTCAAATGCAGCAGAGAGTCGAAAAAAAGACTTCAAACTTCAAACGCTTGGGGCAGGAGACGAAGAATCAACCCAGTATTGTTAACTGGCGCTTTACCTGAAGGCAGCGTGTGTTAATTTGTCTCATCAAATGCAAAGGACAAATTTACTTTAATCTTAACCTTATTTCCACCATATCTGATGTGTCTGGGGATTTGTTCACAAGATCATTATTTCTGGTGAATGAGCTTCAGAGTCAAGGCGGAAAAACAGTGTAATTTATTTCAATAAGCCACACATGAAGCCCTGCATTAATTTGTGTTTGCGGCAGTGAGCTGAACACACAGTACAGTATACAGTATCCTGAATAAGCAGGATTCATGTCTCCTGAGGTCTCTTGGGTGTTTCTCTTTCTCCTCTTTCAGTTTCGATTGTACGAAAGAATCTGGTCCTTGCACCATGTAGGTTTTCTCAGTCTACCTCCTGTTTAAAACATACCAAATACATTGTTTTCATACTAATTTGTACTTAAAAATCATTTTGCATTTTGTGTGGTTCCTATCAACTTGTATTCACATTTGTACTCAGATCCAGCATTTGCGTCATGCGTCTGGCAGCAGGACGTACTGTGGTAGTACAGTGCAGCATAGAAGTTGCTGATCTCCCATGTGACGCTGGGCCCTACATCCCGGCAATGTTTTTCTCCCTGAATGCTGTAAGACATTGTTGTACAGCCTCCATGCCTTTCCTGTCAGTAAACATAGAGCGAGATACATGAGTCAACATGGCTTCAAACGCCTGTCACTGCTCTGCTGTTCACTTCACATTTAGTCAAGGGCATTAATAATCCAAGATCTCCAACTCACTTCTCACGTCTTTAAAGCCGGGGCTGCATCAGTTTCCATTAACGTCTTCCTCTCGTGAGCGATCATCCTTCACTGAGCAGACAACGCTGATTTGTCTGTTTTCCGTGCTCAATGTAAACACGCATCCACACGCATTAACCGTGTATCCCATCATTTGAGTAAACCGTTATCCAATGATCTAAAGAAGAGAGAACTCCCCGAAGATAAGCTGCTAACTACCCCCCCGCTACGCTGCTCATGTGAGAGGCACGGGGAACGAGATCAGGATCAAAAGTGGAAGACTCAGCCTGGAGGGAAAAGGGGAAACTGAACCTTGTGTGAGATCTAAAAAAGAAGAAATAAAAACCCTCTCACTAAATGTGTGTTTTAAGCGGCGACAGATGGGTGAGGATGAGGATATGAGCCACTCCACTGACGCAGACTCGGGAGGCCGGAGTTTGGAATTCTTCCCTAAACTCGGCGCCTTCCAAAACACGTGGCGATGATCCGGAGAGAAATCAGAGCTGCTTTGAATGTGCACTCCACATAGGAAACTCCTTTTTCTGTCAAGGTTCACAAACAGCGATTAGCTTTATAATTGTAACTAGAGCCACACAATACGGCTGCACACGATTGCTTTTCCGTCATGTTGCGTTAAGACTTTAAAAATATACTTGTGGCAGTGTGGAGGGCATCTGCCCTCCCCATACCTGTTTCTTGGGGCGCTCCTCCTCGCGCTCCTCCTCGCACACCTGGCTTGGCACTGATTGTGGGGTGGAGACCCGAAGGGATTTAGGGTCGATGGATCAGATCCCTCTTGCCTCTTCCCCGCGCTGGTCTTTTTGTGGGTCCACGAAGTTGCGCCTTGGGAAGCGTTTGCGGTGGCTTTACACGCCGTGGTCACCGTGCAGTACTCACTGCTTTTACTCTGCATTGGTGAGTTTTTGTATGCCGCCTGTTATGCACAATTCATGCACACTTGGTGCTCAACAGTGCTCTCTTTCCAGTGCTCTGGCGCATGTTGACGCCTGGTCAGTTGTCTTATACAGCTGCTGCTTTGGGAATCACCGCTTACACCTCTCCGGTGAGTTTGCACGGCAGACACTTATGAGTGTTCTTCCTCCTTCCCCAGTGTCACCGCGGCCTGTACTGTAGAGGCTGCAACAAGGTTTGTTGGGCCATCAGCGTGGGACGTTTGGGTAAGCGGCACGTCTTGCCTTGTTGACCCGTCTGGCCGTGCCCTGCCCGTCCTAATTCCTTCTTCCCTATTTAGTGTGGTGCGTATCGCGCACGTTGTTTGCGGAGGCTGGGAGCGCGCTTCTGCCGGGGTCTAGAGACCGGTGCTTTTCCTGTTGGTAAGTTGCTGGTTTCTGTCTGACTCCTCTTTTTTAAATTCTAATCCATCGGTCTCCTAACATGGTGCGTTTCCACCATAGCGGGACCAACTGCACCTCCCGCGTCTGCTGGGGATACCGCCTTGGCCCACACCATCTACGCGCTGCTACCAGTGGCGAAATTCCTCCCACCCTGTTGCTTTGGATGACAACAATTGGTAAAACCTTTTGAGTTTTATTTAGTGCAACCAACGCTCGAGTCCCCACTGTTGTTCCCACAACTGTTCCCGTCTGTTCAACGGGAACAGTTCAATGTACATATTGTATATTTTTAACTGTAAATAACTGGTGTTTGATTTATATTCTATTTGTTTGTCGCATGGTTTGTATTTTTGTTTGGGTTGACTTTATTTTGTTCCATTTGTGCAATTTAAATAAAAATTCATATTTTTATATTAAAGGTTTTTGTCTCAGCCCTGCTTATAAAGGTAAAACGAACCTGTGTCTGCCTTGTGCAGGGTCCTAGGCCTATCCTAGGTGGCGTTGTTGACAATCTATCGACCTGCATTCCTCACCATGCCACATACTGAATTAAGGTCAGAGCAAGGCTAAAAGTAAACACATCGTTTTAATATCAGATGTTTATGTATGATAAAGACTGTGATAGCAGCAAAAAGAGTGCGTCTCAATCAGTTGGAAAGCCTCAGTGATTTTGCGATAAATAATGACTTCTAGCGATATCGATATTGCATCACTCAGTTAAGAAAATATTGTGCCCAAGTCATTTATTATTATACCAGCAACTTACTACAACCTTCATTTTTCAGGTCTGAGCCTTTATTTTGAAATCCATGCCAAAATATAACAATGTATGTACATTGCTCTTCAGCTTCTACAGTTTTCAATGTAGTGACACTAAATTTACACCAGTTACCAATTATCATACTAGAAACTTACTACAACCTTTATTTTTAAGGTCTGGACCTTTATTTTGAAATGTATGTAAACAAATGTGTTTATATAAATTTCAAATATGACACTGTATGGATAGTCTTCAATACCTTCCACATTTTTTACTGTAGTGGTACCAAATTTATACTAGTTACCAATTATCATACTATCATACATCATTTGTGGATATTACTCTTTATTAGCTTCTGGAGTTATGACTGTATTTGCACTAAATTGGCACCAGTTATTCATGTTTTCAAATTTGGCAAACTGAATAAAGAAAGAACTTGGAAATCAAAGCATAAGAGTATTAACTGGAAATTGTCGCATTCACCATGATAAGTCAGCGCTGAAAAAAGGCAACAATCCTTAATTATGTTATTGTTGATTTTTTTGGTGGCGCTTTACTTTACAGAACTCTACCCTGGACCAGGAGGCATCCGAAACAGCCACCTCAGCTGGCTCCTTTTGACGTGAAGGAGCAGCGACTCTACTCCAAGCTCCTCCCGGGTAATTGAGCCCTACACCGTATCTCGAAGGATACTGTATCTGCGAAGGAAACTCGTTTCGGCTCGCGATCTTGTCCTTTCGGTCATTACCTAAATCTCATGACCATAGGTGAGAGTGGAAACGTAGATAAATCGGTAAATCGAGAGCTTTGCCCCCTGACACAGCTCCCTCTTCACCACAACAGTCCTATACAGCGACCACATCACATGCATGCATGGTGCATAGTATGACAAAAAAGTAATAAAGATTGAGTTGTAGGACTTTTCATATTATCATGAAATAAACTAAAATAACAGGCATGTGTCCGCCTAACCCTTACTGCAGGAAAGTAGTGTAAAGACCCCTGCAAAGTATAGATTGCTAATCACTACATAATAAATCAGTGCGAGGCGTAGGATGGTCCATTAATGTCAGTATGTTACATTTCAGCAACTGAATAGCCGTTGCACAATACACCTCACTCATTGTTACTCAGACCACATATACAACTGCAAGTGGAAGATAAATGAACCAACTAAGGGCTGCAAACATGTTGTTCTCTGAGACAAAAGCCATGCTTCTAGAGTTTCAAAATGATTTCACCTACTTTTGTAACCTGTATGACTCTCGAGATTTAGAATTAGGGCCCTGTCACCCATGTGTTGCGCACACATCACACGTCTGATCTTCACCTTGTTTTATTTCTCCAAACTCTTGATCCTGCTGCGGTACACTGGTCACTTGGTCTCACTCAGTGCCTTCTCTATACTGTGTTTTCTCCTTGTATATTCTCTTCTCACGTTCTGAAGCTTCTGCCCCGTCTGATCTCGTTCTGCATGTGTCACGCCTCTCCTGCCCTCATACTTATTCCCTCTCTGATGCTCCCTGCTGCACATGTGGTTGACGTTCTGCACCAGTGGAGCATGTCAGAGTGGTTAGCCTGCTTGGCATGACACAGAGCAAACGTCTCAGCACGGAAGACGCCTGAGCACAGCGGGCCGGCGTGCACGCTTCTCACATACTGGTCACGTACAGGGTGAAGCACTGATACCCTCACACCTGTTCGAGTACCAGGCCTTCTTGACTTTTATTAATCAGGGCCATGCACTTAAATGAGCAACAGGGGAACTCATGAGTGTGTTTTTGACACTTCATGGGTGCTTCATGACGTGGGATTGTATTGGCTTTGTTGCCGTAGTCCATTGTGCGAATATAAGCATCTTAGTAAAGTTTTAGTTTGTATTATTCTCTATGCATTAAAATATGGTTTAAACATGATTAAGTATTTTTTTCTGTTTTTTTCTGTGTTTTTTCTGCCAAGCTATGGCAGATGCACATGATGTTTGTGATGTCCATTTTGCATGCTTTATAACCTTGCCTCCAGGTGGGCCTGTGTGAAATGCGGCCCTTTGCTCTCAGGTGTTTTATGATGCTTTACTCTGGGTCAAGCTGTGCTTTGCAGAACCATGTCATGCAGAGCTGAAATGTGATTTCTTGTGCAGTGCTGTGCCCCAGCCTTTTCAATGGTATAGTCTCTGCACTGTTCCCCAGTGGGCATGAGAGAGGTGGCATTGCCACACTGTTCAGCCTGGCACGCTCCATTGAATGTAACCATAAAGGTCTGTAATGAGCACTTAAGAGCCGCGCCACCACCATTTGAGAGTCCGGAAACTGTTTAACAGCAGCACGGAGCCACTCAACCATCCACCCTTCTGTTTGAAATAAAGGCAAGGCCCAAAAATCACCCTTAGCTCTAAATGTAAGAGCCCCTCCCTGATCATTAAACAAACTGAGCAGTGCCCTGAGACACTGCAGTGTCACATTAGCTTTTCACATGATATCATTTCACAGATCCACAGCACTGCTGATGGAGTTATCATGTGTTCTTATTCACAACTGTGCTGGAAGATTGACTGGAGGTTTTGTATTTGCAGTCAGAATATGATGTTACGAATTAAAAAACACAGATCCAAAAAGCACCAAGACGCTATAGCCGCGAGTTTACTGTATTTTAACAGGCTTTAGGTATTTTCACCTTCAACTAAATGTGTTCTTTGAACCCCATTTCCAGGAGGATTGAGCCATTGCATGATATAAAGAGCTGCTTTCTTTAGGCTTTATGCCCTCCTAATGGATGTGAGAGACGGAGTGGAGGCCTGGTGTGCTTTCACTGAATCATCACTTTCTAATTTAGGAAGCAACACATCTGCTGCTAATTAACAGGACTGATTCAATCTGGGCTTCACAAGAACACACACACACACACACACACACACACACACACACACACACACACACACACACACACACACACACACACACACACACACACACACACACGCACACACACGCACACACACACACACACACACACACACACACACACGAGATCAACACACACACACACACACGAGATCAACACACACACGAGATCAACACACACACACACACACACACACACACGAGATCAACACACACACACACACGAGATCAACACACACACGAGATCAACACACACACACACACGAGATCAACACACACACACACACACGAGATCAACACACACACACACACACACACACACACACACACACACACACACACGAGATCAACACACACACGAGATCAACACACACACAAGATCAACACACACACACACACACACAAGATCAACACACACACGAGATCAACACACACACACACACGAGATCAACACACACACACACACACACACGAGATCAACACACACACACACACACACACACACACACACAAGATCAACACACACACGAGATCAACACACACACACACACACACACACAAGATCAACACACACACGAGATCAACACACACACACACACACACAAGATCAACACACACACACACACACAAGATCAACACACACACACACACACACACACACACAAGATCAACACACATACGAGATCAACACACACACAAGATCAACACATACACACACACACGAGATCACACACACACGAGATCAACACACACACACACACACACACACACACAAGATCAACACATACACACACACACACACACGAGATCACACACACACACGAGATCAACACACACACAAGATCAACACACACACACACGAGATCACACACACAAAAAGAGGCACACACACATACTCACTGCTACATCACTGTGAGGTCGCTCATAGACATAATGCATTACCCAGGCCCTAACCCTAAACCCTAACCCCCTAACCTTAATCCTAACCCTAACCTAAACCCAATTCTAACCCTAACCCTAAAACCACATCCTGACCATAAAACAGCCCAAAACAGTCCTTTCACACAGTGAGGACAGGCCAAAATGTCCTCACTTTGAAAAATTGTCCTCAGTCTGTTGGTCTAAAACTCGTGGAGGTCCCTTCGAGTACACACACACAAACGCACACACATCCACACAGTCACACACCAGACACACAAGCAGATTCAGAAGTGAAGCGCTGATTCACTGGGATGACAAGGCCATGTCAAAGCTCAACCAGTCCAACAACACATCCAATGCAGGTACAGCACTCAAGTTTCTTCTACCACCAAGCATCAGATGGATTCAACACATTTGAGCCAACTAAATTGTTTTAACCTTAAACCACCCCAAAACCACCCAGGGAGAAACATTTGAATTGAACTCAGGACCTTCTTTCTGTGAGGCGACAGTATTTGACATTCTGTAATCAGTCAAATGAATCCATGTGATTACTGAAAGTCACGTGACGCTGATCTTAAACTATCAACACACACGATCGATACAGCATGACGTGGCTGTGTCCGGAATGACGGTCCCCAGTTCCCAAATGTGACGCCACCATTTGTTTTTTCATTTTAACACCAAGACATTCATGCACATTTTGCTTACTCATACTACGTGGGATCCCTCTTTACTGCTTAGAAATATTATTTTCACAGAGATTACTTTCTGACTAAGTGCTCCGCTACTTAAAGCACTTTGCATTATTTGACTGACTTCTCTAAGCGAGTCCTCTTTCTTTTTTATACAAATGACTCCTCACAAGGCCATATCAGTGTTAACATTAAGTACATCAGGCCACATCAAAGGTCTACAATTCCAACTCTTTCTTTGTATAATATGAAGCATGTGTCTTCTTTAAAGGATGCAAACGTATTACAATTCTGTGAGGGCATAGCGTAAGAAACTGTTAGTGGCACATAGTAGTAAACCTGTAAATATTCTGCGCCAATGCAGTTAAACTAAACAAAAACATGAGTGTGGATGTCTCCCATGAAATGCCATTAAACGTGCATTGTCGGACGGAGTATTCATACTGTCTCCAGGCCAAGCGTATACTGACTTTCTTCATCTGCCACTCAGTCAGGGTCTGTCTATTGACTTTTCCTCTGTGTCTTATCTTCTTCCCATCACTGTGCTCTGGCCCTGTCCCAGGAGAGCGAGCCGTTCAGCTCCTCTCCATCTACACTGTCCCACATTTACTGATGCACCAGCCTCTACTGCCGCATGCATCTCCTGCTCCCAGCGTGTGCTTCTCCCATGCGGTCCTACTTTTAACCAGCACTATGCATACAGTACATAGTTGTGCTGCACTGAAAGAAAAAAAACGGGGGGAAAAAAACCGATTAGGTTTCTATCGGTTCTCGCAGAGAGCCAGTAACAGTGTGCCGCTTCTATTTTCACAGTTCATTACAGATCAATTACAGTCTTACAGAGCAATTGAGAGAGTTTTAAATCATTAGCGATGAGTAAATGTTGATGTAAATTTAATTGCACAATTAAACAACGCTGAGACATTCTCAATTGTACAAAAATGTATATGCTTTTTTGAAGGTCTTTTGTCTAGAACCATTGTACATGGTATGGTAAATGTTGTACCTCATTAATGTAGACTCTTGGCCTTTTAGAGTATTTGAATATAATGTCTGCCCTCCATTTTCAAACATTATGGATGATGTTTTTTGGTGAAGTCAGAGTCTGTGGCTGTCCCTCTGTGCCGCTTTTTCTCTCTCAACAGTAGACCCTAACAACACACACACACACTGTCTGTCTCTTAGGTTGCATTGGCCTGTCTGCCCGTGTCCTTCCTCCGCCTGCAGTGTGTCCCTGTCCTGATAGAAGGCATGGCTGAGTCGAGGTGGTGGACGTGCTACGGGGAGAGCCATACGCACAATGTCCATTACAATACATCCTTGATACAGAAGGACACTGTTTTAACATCCCCGCTTTGTTTGTTACATTGATTTAATACGGGCGTGTGTTTGCAGCGTGCTGACATGAGGAAATGCTCTCCATTAAATCCACATTTCACCTCGTAGATGGATTAAATTGCCAGCTTGATTTTTGTTCCGGAGTGTTTTAGTGATTGAGGAATACATCTCAAAATGTATGAATGGGTTGCATTTCCTTCTTCTTTGCAGCACGTGTGAAGTTTGAAATACAAGGGGGGGGGGGGGGGGGGGTCTTATCTAAAAATCTATTATTTAAAATGTACTAGGATTTATCTGCAGCAAAAAGAATGATAAAATAAAGGTGATAAAACAAAGTGTAAAACTTGGCATAATAAAAAAAAAAACTTTGGGGACTCTTCCATAATAAGTTTTTGCTCTTGGTTTTGAAAAAATTGCTGGTGGTGAGAATTTGAATATGTAATTTCGGGTTTGGGTGTTGCTCCATTCAGCACAGTGCACTAGGTGAGCAGAGACTGTGGCTGAGGTCAATCCAACAAGTTTCAATTTGTCGCTGTGAAAACTAGAGAGTGCTCTGTTTCTCCTCTCGCTGATCGAAACAGAGAGAATTGTTTGTGGAAGACATATACTGAGGATGATGAGGTTGTGCTGAAAAAGCTGCCAAATGCAATCAAACAACACCATCCATCTGGAGAACTGTAAAATATGCCACAGACAAATCAACAGTGTCACAAGAAGCTGTAAAAGCGCACTTTTCTAACAGTCAGCTCTGCAATATAGTGTTTCAAGCTAATTTAAAAAAGATTTATACTGTGGTTATGAGTAATTTGAATATCTCACTATTCAGTGTGCGGTTACATAAGTATAGGTGAAGACAGAGCTGAGACCGGCAATGTTTTATGGATAGAAGAAAGTCAAACAGGAACAGACTTCACGGAGGCAGGTTCCCGCTATGAGCAGTGCCGGCTGTTGTGGACTTTTTGGGCAAGACATGACACCTTCCTTGCATGTGTCATGACTGATAGCAGTTGCGGGATGATGCAATCTGCAACAACTGGGTTTGGGGGTGGCGTACTGTGCAATAAAATCATTATTATTTGGCCCGAGCCAGGGTGCATGAGGTGTGCCGTGAGGAAGCAATTAAAATCGTGCAGCACATATTCACAGAGAGGCAAGTATCAGTGATCAAAAATGTGTTTTTGGTGAGCTATCTTTGAAATACAGTTAACACAGGGCCTATGGGACCTCAGCTGCAAGAAATGTCAATATACAAAGCAGAAACATAGGCCGTTCATTGACATTTGTATTATGGACCCTCAAAACTCTACAGGAAGTTGGCCATATTGGGTGGAGCCTTGGACACCCGTTTGGCCACTGAATTATGAGTCAGGGGAGCAGTAAATGTTCTGCTGTGAATGAAAGAAAGGAATATGTTCTCTGATCATGCTTACATAAAGAACATCTAAAAATACTCTCTTTGCTGACCCTTGCTTGGATATTGAAACTGTGCATGCAGCCCGTGTATATGCATAATGAGTCTGGTAACAGTGAAGTGATGTTTGAAGCAACATACACAAACATTATGACGAGAATGTCAAAAGATTAAAGCCGTTTGTGCAGAGACAGTGTATGTCTACAGGAGTTCTTATGCAGAGGTCTTAATGGGGAACCTTTAAGATGGCATAAAACCAGATAATCACAACAAACTCACACACATAGAGATATCTAGGCAAGGTATGTGTTTCCATTGAGTAACTAAAAGCTTTTTCCCCAGACATGAAATACTAATATAATGTATGTGTAACAAGTCAATAATCAAGTTCAAAAGTGTCCGGAAATTCTCCTCAATACTTCCTGCACCGGTTAGTGCACTTCTTAATAAAGCACTTCTGGACAGAATTAGCCAATCAATGTCAATCAATACCTCAACAGGGCCATTGATCGTCTGTCAGAGAGAGACAGTGATCTCGTGATCAGCCCATTGAGTGATCAGTCATTGACGAAGAGTTCAATACTGAAGTGACATGTAAGACAGGAGAGCCTGGGGGAGACCTGTGCAGACGTGTACAAATCATTCATCATTCATTCATTAATCCTTTATGGAGCAGTTACTTATGTTGCTATTTTTTCACAATACATTTAGAAAAGGCAAACCTTATTGTGGGAAATAAATCTGTAGTCTGCATTTGACACACTGGTCAGTACAGTGTTGTGACTGCAGTGCCTGGGGACTCATCTCTGGATTTTTCATTTTGGTCAAGAGATCTATGTAGGTGAATAATATTGTGCAGCTTTTTGGATGGCGGGGGGAACCAGAGCTATCACAGAGGAAACCCTCCCTGACACAGGGAGAATGCAGGTCCCCACTTGGTCCCAGGATTCAATTCTCGCATGAAGTATGAATCTCCTCCCTCCACTTTTTAATGGCCAGACGAAGTTACCTCTCAACCAGTCACCTTTCCTCGAGGCACTCTCTCTTCATGCTGCCATTTCAACCTGGAGACAAACATATGTCGTTTGTCACCTCTTCTCAGACCTGACTTGTATTTTTACTGGAGCGGGGAGTCTCCAGCTCGTCTCCATGGAGACATCGAGATTTAACTAGTCTAGGTCCTCGTCCAAATCCATTCTTTGATTACCCACTTCAAAAATAGCATTTTCTGTGACTAGCTGGTCATTTGGACCATGTTTTGTAGTGCTGGCAACAGCATAATCCAAAATGTTACACAGTGTGCCTTTAACTTACAACAAATAAAAGCATAAAATGAAGACTATAAAACATGCAATCTGTATTCCAGAGGCAATTACAGTGGCCTGGCAGTAATAGACTGCTCTAATGACAAATCTCTTGGTTTGGAGATGCAGATTCTGTTGCCTCCGACAATAATGGGAAGAAAACTACACGGAATATTCAAGCGGTGCGCAGCTAATTTATTGTATTTTCATTAACTGCAGCAGGCGAATAAAATACGGTTTCAGAACATGGCGTGCTGTATACCGTGTGTAGGGGAGATGCAGGGAGAATAATATGATAAAGTATAGTTTCTTGAACTGTAACTTTTCAGGCTTGACAGGTTTATTATGCAAATGGTATCAGTAGTAGTAGAAGTAGTAATTCTACTTGTAGTAGTTAATGCAGTACTAATAGTAATGTTGCGCTGATACCAACCTCTTCTCCACATGCTATTCTATAGACACCATTCTGTTAAAGCCTGCAGGGTGTTGTTATTCTTTGTGTGAGTTTGCGAACAGTTGGCTATATGCAAATAGCCACGTGCTACATCTGCTTATAGGGACAGTGCTTGTTTAACCCAAATAATACTGTAGCTATGGTAGAATTTTGAATACTTTATGGATTTAGCCACCATGAGCGGCTAGCACTCTTGCCTCATAGCAAGAAGGTCCCGGGTTCCATTCCAGAGCCATGCGGGCGTTTCTGTGTGGAGTTTCTCTCCTCATGTCTGGATGGGATTCCTCAGGGTACTGCAGTATCCCACATGGGATGACGGTGGATGGTATTTGGTAGAGCGGGTTGTCTCGTGATCAGAAGGTCATGGTTTTGAATTCCAGCTCCCGCAAATGCACGCTGTTGTTATGTCCTTGGGCAAGACACTTCACCCTCCATTGTCTGCATACATTGGTGTATGTGAATGGGTGACTGGTTCCTTACTGTAAAAGCGCGTTGGGCCTGATAAAGATAGAAAAACGTTATATACATAAGTTGAGTCCATTTACCATTTACTGTACATCAACCAAAAACATGCATAGGTTTATCCTCCAGCCAGGGGATTCTGACTTGCCTTCACATCTGGAAATGGGTTCCCTGGGCGCTGCACTGTGGTCACCCACTGCTAATTATGGGTTGCCCCACCAGAATCGAAGAATGGGTCAAATGCAGAGGACACATTTTCCTATATGTGAGGAATACGGGGACAATAAAGTACACCATTAGATCCATATAGTTTTTTTCCACTCTCCCGCTATAGTGATGACAAGCATAACACCCCCTCTACAATGTACATTCAACACTATGTGACCACATTATCTGAGTAGAGCTTTGAACACTTATTTCACCACTGCGTCAACTCTTTGAAGTAATTGTCTTTGCTCAAATCAAAAGTACTACCATTCATGTTCAGATTAACATTTAACATGCTGACTGACTTCAAAGTGATTTTGCTTTCATTGGCAGTTCAATAAGACTTCGTAACTGCCAGCCCTCAGACATGCTCCCAAACAGTAATAGTACATAGTGTCAGCCTCTGTCAGTGAACGCATCACACAGTCATTTGACAAATCTCCAGATATTTATATCTTGTGATGACTTAGTGACTTAGCACACATCTCGTGTCTGTGTGTGTGGGTCTGTGAAAAGAGCAGTCACGCTCTGAAATGAGGAGGAAATGTGGCGTTTGGAGAGGGAGACAGGAAGTTGTGCTGAGTGATGAGCGGGGGGCAGTGGAAATAAACTGTCAGTGTTGGATACAGTCAGAGAGATCAGAACGTGTTGAGAGGGGCTTTTGGCTTTTCTCTGGGCGGATAAGGCTTGTTCCGGCCTTGTGCTGCTCAATCCGGCAGCAGCGCTGTCCATGGTGCTGAATTGGCTGCAGGCTTCTCTCTCTTCTTTCAATCTGCGATCCTTCCCCTCCCTCTGCTCCACTGTCTGTCCTCGTCTGTCTCCTCATTGTCTTGATCATTGTGCTGCTAAAGTTAGTCATTTTTATACTGGGAAGATGGCTGGCTACAATAGACACAATTTCATACAATAGAACAGGCTCATCCTAGCAAATTTGATTCCAAACTAAAATATAGATTTTTAAATAGATTTTTGCTTTTTTGAGCTGACAAAAGATATGCGTTTATTGTACGGAATAGTCCCGCTTATAAAAAAGAAATAAAAAATGCAATACAAATAAGTTATATAATAGTTCAATTATTCCGATGAAGAAACAGTTTGGTTTATAACAAAACATGCCTAAAACATGCACTGCTAATTTTCTGGGCTCGCCTCATATTCCTGAGGGCCACACCTATAGCTCTAATTGGCTTCAGGGGTCACCTTTAACCCCACAGTTCCCTCTAATGGCCCCGCTGTGCTGCATTTAGACACAAACCTGCTTACAGCTACCTGACCTGTGAGACCTTGGGCTTTCCACTGCCGTCTCTATCCCAGACAGGTTCGTGCTGACGAGATCATTGTTCTCAGCTCCACCAAAAGAGTCCAAGTCAACACTATCTGTGAGCAGACCATGGGCATGCACTGTTTTCCAAGCTTTACGCTATTCTGAGTTTGTGTTTTGATAGTGATCTTTCTTGGGAGTCTATAAGAATTGACTTTGTTGCTAGGAAGGAAAAAAAACAACTTTTGGGGTTTGAGCTCTCTATGAAGAAATGTTTTGTTTTGTTTTTTATTGCAGTGATGAGAAGAGACCATAAAAAGTTAATCTTTCCCAGAAAGTACGGCAACAACAAACTCAAACATGAACCTTCGTGTTGGGCCACTAAAAATCTGTACTGAACTAAAGCAAATAAAGCACTCAGTTTGATGAGTTTAATGTTGACTATATTAACTTAAGCATATACTAAATTTACATCAAGACCAAAACTGATTCAATGTTGGTTATTACAACACTGGTGCTTTACAGGGGACTGAACTGACTGACTTTACAGTGTTCCAACCAAGGTATACTTTCTAAATTGACATTCAAAAGCCAACAGTACCACACTAATGTTCACTCATCATCATCATCATCATCATCATCATCATCATCATTTTTTTTTTAGGTCAGCCATTATTTTTCGAACCCTGGAAAATGTGGTCAGCTGCAGGGAAGCCAAGTAATTAAAAAACTGCAGAAAAATAAAGTCTGACTCAAATTTCTTGTTCTTGACGATTAGCTGAAATGAGCTTTCGGGCTCTTTAAACCACACAAATATGTGACTGGAGAGCCCTGAGAAACAAACTACTTTCATCACCCTCCCCTCTCCCCAGCTTGGCTTTAATTTAGCACTCTGACCTTCGCCTGTATAGCCTACAGGTGCTCCATTCTGAAAAACATTATGGTTTGCACTCCCCTGGTGTCTGCCTCGGCCAAGCCCATTCCTTTAATCTATTTGCTACATTATGATGAGTGCCCTCTGCTGCTAGTTTTTCTTTTTTTCTTTTATCTTTTTCATTGGTTTTCACCCGTCCATCCAGGCCGGCAGCTTGACCGCATGCTGGAAATGCTCTCATAGGTCATTGGATCAACGCAGCTCCAAGACAAACAGTCAGTGTAATTGCAGCCTCGTGCGTGGGTGCATATCAAACGGATGAAGTGAATGTTAGTGAGTGTCTATTTCTGTTGTGCATTATTATGAACATGCACTTAATTCTTAACACAGACGTTAAAGCAACAGGCCACCGTTTTTTACATACTGAGAAATGTTCTTACCTGAGCTTAGACGAGTTGATGCGTACGCGCTCAGTCACAACGACCAAAGATGTTGTTAGCATGTGGCTTCTCCCAGTATATTCCTATGGCTCCAAACGGGGGTGAAGCTGGAAGCTACCAAGCTCTTCCACAACCATGCACAAAGACCAGACAGGTACGTATCAACTCGTCTAAACTCAGGTAAGAACATATCTCAGTATGGAAAATGGTGGCCTGTTCCTTTAAAATAAATATAAGTTTAAGACAAACAATACAATAATACAAATCAATGAAACAGAGAACCAAAACAATCATGTTAAAAGCCAAATGATAAAAGTGGGTCTTTCTGTAACCCGTTTGAACCTGGGTGAGTAGAGTGTCCGACCACAGCGAAGGCCCAGCCCCCCCCCCTGGTTTTAAGTCTCGTTTTAGGCCTTAGAGCTGGAGCTGGCACACCAAAATATATTGTATTGAGGGGCGAGCCCATAAAAGTTTTAGAAACAAACTGTAAAATCTAAAATCAGCAAACCATAACTAGCTGGCTGCAGAACATTTTTTATTCCAAACAATAAAAAAAGAAAACACTAAATCAAAATGTTAGTTGCGGTCCAAACTCACTCCTAACTTTTCTAGCATCTGTAGCAGGGACGAGTCTATGGGCTCATCTCACAACTAGCAGGATCACTTCTATGGTCAATTAAACAGAAATGCTAAAAAAAAAAAAAATGTCTCAAATGTCTCAGTTTACAAAAAAAATCACTAAAGGGGGAATTACAGACACATTTTGTTCAAATTCTAGAGGTAAAATCAGGTATAGTGCCTTTAAATATAGCGATTTTTTACCAAAACATTCAATCACAGTATGTTCCATTATATTCAAACAGAAATTAAGCCTTTTTGTTATTCATCAAATTGTGTCAGAGCAAGAGTTAAGAATGACTAAATTAAGACCAAAGGGAAAATGAGTCTAGATGGAAAAACTACACTGACTTGTATTGTGGCTTTTTGCAATGCAGATATATTTAATACAATGCTCTGATGACAATAATTTGGTAACACTTTGTGAAGCCATAATTATTATAATTTCTTACAAACTAGAGAGAAAGTAAGAGGGGGGATAGCTTTGCATTGCTGGAGCCTATGCAAGACATCTACAATAATAACCAATACGAAGAAGGTCATTTCCAGCTGTGCAGAGGGTGTTTCGAAGGTGAAGTATCTATAGGCGCTCCAATAAAGTCACACAGTTTGAATGCGATTCCACAAGTCTGTCATTGTGTTCACTACCACATACGAATCTCATGTCCATGTGTTGCTGTTCCAGAGTACGCCAGTGCACTCCATAGTGAAAAGGTTTGCACTATTGGCAGCGTTTATACGGATATATGTTGTTGTTTTGTCCACATCAGTCTCTCCAAACAAATTGAATAAAGAAATACATTTGTAATCCACTGTAATTGCCTTTAATATGTTATGTTATATTATTATTAGGCCCGAGCGGCCTGGCAGGGCTCGGGCCTATTGTAATTGTACGGCAGTGCGCGGAGCGCACTGAAGAAAGACGTGCGCGTAGCGCACGTCCCGAAAAGAGCGCGCAGCGCTCAAGAAACAGAGCGCGGAGCGCTCCCCATGCATTAGACAGTAATGGGGGGACTCCCGGCACCACGCCCTGTCCGGTGAAATAGGCGTGTGCCGCGAAAGCGGCACATTTGTATCTGCTCGTGTGAAAAAAGGTGAAAAATCCAGTGAAGGCGCAACATTGACAAGAAAGTAGTCGATGACGAGCGCAACGCGCTCGTCATCGACCATGGCCACTTCCCAATGCCCAAAACACTACTAGAGTGACTCAGGGCATTAAGGCCTATCCAATGATATAGGTGTTTGCCGCGAAAGCGGCATATTTGTTGTTGCTCGCACAAAAATCTGAAAAAAAAACGCATTAAGAAATATTGACAAAGAAGTGGTAAAATACGAGCGCAACGCGCTCGTATTTGACAATGAACCTTACGGTTGGGTTACTGGACGTGAGACCTTTCCGACGATATAAATATGGGCCGCCGGAGGCGGCGCTATATTGTTATTGTAAGAGTTTTTCTTATTCTTATTAGGCCCGAGCGGCCTGCCGTCGCAAGGGCCTATTGTAATCGTAATCACAGCGCAGTGCGCGCAGCGCACTGAACCTAAGTGCGCGGAGCGCACAAAAACAGCGCGAAGCGCTGTCCCCATGTGAAACATAAACTCACCATGTAAAACAGTGAAGCCCACACCGGAGGTGTGGGCCCTTTATACTTATTATTGCATTAAAATGAATGGGGGTAAATAGTGTGAATGGGGGTATATAGTGGATGACGAGCGCGAAGCGCTCGTCATCCACCCAGGAGTCCCACGGATGCGTGCGGATTGTTGAAAGCTTTCCAAAAATGTATAATATGACATCGTCGCGAAAGCGACTATATTGTTTTTGTAAAAAATATTATTATTCTTTCTCGCTTCTTTCTTCTTCTTTCTTCTGCTCTTTGAGCAGGAATTTGACCCCCTGAACATTGTCAAAAACTCACCAAACTTTGCCCAAAATTCAGGTCCGGTGAAAAATTAATTTAAATGTGTGTTTTATATTTGGGAAAAAAAAAATGGCGCGACAGCGCCACCTACAAAAGTCAAAATACATTACGCCAATGGGGGAGGGGCCGAAGAAAACTTTGTCGTAGAGCGACGAGATTCGGTACAGATATTCGTCATGTGACGACAAAAAAAAAATATTATTGTGGCCACGCCCCCTGACAAACCGGAAGTCCGCCATTTTGACAGGAAGTCTGGAGAATGCTGAGTCAGCGTTTTCGCTGACATCGCATTTTAACGAACTCCTCCTAGGGCGTTTGACAAAATGAGCTCAAAATCGCTCCAGCTCATCTCCAGATGTGGGGCATCAAAAGTTATCCAAATTTTTTGCCTAAGTTTTACGGTTTGTTTGCGGCGAAGCCGCAATCTTTACGAAGAATTTTGCGATTCATCAAAAACTAAAAATCACTCCCATTCGCACAAACAAACTCCGATTAATAATCGGAAATATACATTTTGTTGAACTTTCACCCCTGGACACAACAAATGTGAAAAAGTGACATTGGGCGCGATAGCGCCCCCTCCAGGTGCAGAAGAAAAATTGCATTATGGGAAAAAAATTAGTTTGTCGGAAATGAATGAAATTCGGCACAAAAATAGTTGATGGCGTCCCGATCCAAAAAGCCAATGAGACCCATATCGTATTTTGTACGGTGTTGCCATGGTGAATCAAAATACATTGCGTCCATGGAGGCGGGACCAACCGGGGCCAACGTCAACTTTGTCGTAGAGCGATGAAATTCGGTACAGATATTCGTCATGTGACGACTAACAAAATATATCATTGTGGCCACGCCCCCTGACAAACCGGAAGTCCGCCATTTTGACAGGAAGCCTGGAGAATGCTGAGTCAGCGTTTTCGCTGACTTCGCATTTTAACGATCTCCTCCTAGGGCGTTTCACCAAATGAGCTCAAAATCACTCCAGATCATCTCGAGATGTGGGGCATCAAAAGTTATCAAATTTTTTTGTCTATGTTTTACGGTTTGTTTGCGGCAAAGCCGCAATCTTTACGAAGTATTTTGCGATTCATCAAAAACTAAAAATCACTCCCATTCGCACAAACAAACTCCGATTAAAAATCGGAAATAAACATTTTATTGACCTTTCACCCCTGGACACAACAAATGTGAAAAAGTGACATTGGGCGCGATAGCGCCCCCTCCAGGTGCAAAATAAAAATTGCATTATGGGAAAAAAATTAGTTTCTCGGAAATGGATAAAATTCAGCACAAAAATAGTTGATGGCGTCCCGATCCAAAAAGGCAATGAGACACATATCGTATTTTGTACGGTGTTGCCATGGTGACGCCCGGGGCCCCCCATGTAAATCTAATGGGGCTGACACATAAATCTCACATCCCCCTGTCAGGAGCTTGTGGACAGTGGACATGGAAGTACGGCCCGTTAGGGCTGTCTGATGCTACTTGTTAAATTAAAAAGTTTATGGCCGCGCTAGCGCCCTCTGCAGGCTGGAGCCTTTATTCACATTGAGAGGCTAAAAATGTTGTTTTGATGTTTACTGACAACAATAAATGGCACATCAGGGCAATAAAATGCAGTGTGGCGCCCTTGGTAGGGTTACATAGACGCGGCAATAGAGGCGCTAAAGGAGGCACGGCCCGCGAGGGCCGTTCGATGCCGCTTGCGGCTTTAATTCTTATTAGGCCCGAGCGGCCTGGCAGGGCTCGGGCCTATTGTAATTGTACGGCAGTGCGCGGAGCGCACTGAAGAAAGACGCGCGCGTAGCGCACGTCCCGAAAAGAGCGCGCAGCGCTCAAGAAACAGAGCGCGGAGCGCTCCCCATGCATTAGACAGTAATAAGGGGACTCCCGGCACCACGCCCTGTCCGGTGAAATAGGCGTGTGCCGCGAAAGCGGCACATTTGTAACTGCTCGTGTGAAAAAAGGTGAAAAATCCAGTGAAGGCGCAACATTGACAAGAAAGTAGTCGATGACGAGCGCAACGCGCTCGTCATCGACCATGGCCACTTCCCAATGCCCAAAACACTACTAGAGTGACTCAGGGCATTAAGGCCTATCCAATGATATAGGTGTTTGCCGCGAAAGCGGCATATTTGTTGTTGCTCGCAAAAAAATCTGAAAAAAAAACGCATTAAGAAATATTGACAAAGAAGTGGTAAAATACGAGCGCAACGCGCTCGTATTTGACAATGAACCTTACGGGTGGGTTACTGGACGTGAGACCTTTCCGACGATATAAATATGGGCCGCCGGAGGCGGCGCTATATTGTTATTGTAAGGGTTTTTCTTATTCTTATTATTAGGCCCGAGCGGCCTGGCAGGGCTCGGGCCTATTGTAATTGTACGGCAGTGCGCGGAGCGCACTGATGAAAGACGTGCGCGTAGCGCACGTCCCGAAAAGAGCGCGCAGCGCTCAAGAAACAGAGCGCGGAGCGCTCCCCATGCATTAGACAGTAATGGGGGGACTCCCGGCACCACGCCCTGTCCGGTGAAATAGGCGCAACACTGACAAGAAAGTAGTCGATGACGAGCGCAACGCGCTCGTCATCGACCATGGCCCTAAAACAGTCCCTAAAACACTACTAGAGTGACTCAGGGAATTAATTATCCAATGATATAGGTGTTTGCCGCGAAAGCGGCATATTTGTAGTTGCTCGCACAAAAATATGAAAAAAAAACGCATTAAGAAACATTGACAAAGAAGAAGTAAAATACGAGCGCAACGCGCTCGTATTTGAAAATGAACCTCACGGGTGGATTACTGGACGTGAGACCTTTCCGACGATATAAATATGGGCCGCCGAAGGCGGCCCATATTGTTATTGTAAGGGTTTTTCTTATTATTATTATTTTTCCTCTCCCCCTCCGGAGGCCGTTTCGGCCACTTCCCACCGACGAAAAGTCCTGAATTTTTGCCCAAAATTCAATTAGGGGAAAAAAAAAACCTCCACATCTCCAAATTTCAAAAATTCCAAAAAATGGCGCGTCAGCGCCCCCTGGAAAAAACACGTTAACATTGCGGCCTATGGCCAGACCCCCCAAAATCCCGAAAAACCCGAAAATTTTAGTTTGTCGTAGACGAAAAAAATTCGGCACAGTGATTGGTCGCATGAAGCCAAAAAAAAAAACATATTGCGCGGTTGCTAGGCAACCATCTGTATGGCGGCCATATTGGCCAGAAGAGCGACCTGGCGCCGAAGGCGCCATTTCGTGCCCTCGCATTTGAACGAACTCGTCCTAGGGCGTTGAACGCAGCGACCCCTCGGTCGCTCCAGATCATCTACACATGTGGGGCATTAAAAGTTATTAAAAACTTTCTAATAGAATTTCCGGTTTTGTCATGGCAACGCCATGAATTTGGCGTTCGTTTTCGGCGCTCGCCGTCGCCTTCGAAGAGTCATAACTCGCACATACTGTGGCCGATTTAATTGTAACTTGAATTGTTGGTCGAGTCGTCGACCCCGGATGTTTCGATATAGGACATTTTAAAATGGGCACGACAGCGCCCCCTGCAGAGCATCAAATAAAAATCAATGAAGAAAAAAAGTGAACTTTGTCGTAGACAAATAAAATTTGGCACAGACATCCGTCACGTGACCCCGATCAAAAAGTAAATTATGGCCACGCCCATTTCCCCACCGTGTTGCCATGGCAACGACCCGAAATAAAGTTTGGCATAGCCAAACCAAAATTGGTACACACCTTCGTCATGACCGTCCGAACAAAAAAGTACATTACGTGGTTGCTAGGCAACCCCCACAAAGTCGGCCATTTTGGGAAATATCGCGTGGTCTGGCGCCGAAGGCGCATTTCTTGCCTTTGCTCTTTTATAAACTCAACGGAGGGTGGCAGGGACGGCATAACCACGTAGGGCGCGGCAGCGCCCCCCGGTTGTTGCGGTGGCGTGCGACGGCGTGCGCCAACCGGCCAACGCTGCTCGCGAGGGCCTCTAAATGCCGCTTGCGGCTTTAATTATTATTATTTTTCTTCTATCCGTGTTTTTTTGGAATAACTCGACGAGTCGTCGACGAAAACTCACCATTTTTTGCCCAAAATTAAAAATCCCGGCGATACACAGTGTCAATGAATCCCATTAAAAAATGTTGAAAAATGGCGCGTCAGCGCCCCCTGGAAAATCAGGATTACATTGCGCCTATGGAGAGATTCGAAAATTTAAGTTTGTCGTTTTTGCCCAAAATTCAATTAGGTGAAAAAAAAAACTTTCACATCTCCAAAATTCAAAAATTCAAAAAAATGGCGCGTCAGCGCCCCCTGGAAAAACGGCGTTAACATTGCGGCCTATGGCCAGACCCCCCAAAATCCCGAAAAACCCGAAAATTTTAGTTCGTCGTAGACGAAAAAAATTCGGCACAGTGATTGGTCACATGAAGCCAAAAAAAAAAACATATTACGCGGTTGCTAGGCAACCATCTGTATGGCGGCCATATTGGATAGAAGAGCGACCTGGCGCCGAAGGCGCCATTTCGTGCCCTCGCATTTGAACGAACTCGTCCTAGGGCGTTGAACGCAGCGACTCCCCGGTCGCTCCAGATCATCTACACATGTGGGGCATTAAAAGTTATTAAAAACTTTCTAATAGGATTTCCGGTTTTGTCATGGCAACGCCATGAATTTGGCGTTCATTTTTGGCGTTCGCCGTCGCCTTCGAAGAGTCATAACTCGCACATACTGTGGCCGATTTTAGTGAAACTTGAATCGTTGGTCGAGTCGTCGGCCCCGGATGTTTTGATATAGGAATTTTGAAAATGGGCGCGATAGCGCCCCCTGCAGAGCACCGAATAAAAATGAATGGAGAAAAAAAGTAAACTTTGTCGTAGACAAACAAAATTTGGCACAGACATCCGTCACGTGACCCCGATCAAAAAAGTCAATGAAGGCCACGCCCATTTTCCCACCGTGTTGCCATGGCAACGACCCGATATAAAGTTTGGCGTAGCCAAACCAAAATTGGTACACACCTTCGTCGTGACTGTCCGAACAAAAAAGTACATTACGTGGTTGCTAGGCAACCCACACAAAGTCGGCCATTTTGGGAAATATCGCGTGATCTGGCGCCGAAGGCGCATTTCTTGCCTTTGCTCTTTTATAAACTCAACCGAGGGTGGCAGGACCGGCATAACCACGTAGGGCGTGGCAGCGCCCCCCGGTTGTTGCGGTGGCGTGCGACGGCGTGCGCCAACCGGCCAACGCTGCTCGCGAGGGCCTCTAAATGCCGCTTGCGGCTTTAATTATTATTATTATTATTATTATTATTATTATTATTATTATTATTATTATTATTATTATTTTTATTATTATTATTATTATTTGGATATATTGAATTGCAGTTGATGCAGGTGCAATGAAAGAATGGACCATCTATTCAGCATCCGCTTCAAAGACCGTGTCTCCGTACGCCGTGGCCGTAAATGGGTCCGCGCCCCTCAACGTGAGAACCCTTGCCGGTGTGTGGGTTTGTCTGCGTGGAGTCCTAAAACACCACCCCCGCTACAGGCACACGCCCCACGCCGCCGTCCCGCTCGCGCGCAGAGCTTTCAGCCCCGGTGCCTCGTCGCCAGTAGACTGGGCAGGACACGGATACAGCCGCTCCAAACGCACCACACGAGGCGCACTGGATTGGACGGCAGCTGAAGGTAGGCGTAGCGCGTCGCGGGACAAACCGACGCACACTGCCAGAGTAGGCGAGGAGCACAGACGCAGATCGGGCACGGCGTGGCGGACAGAACAGGAGGGAGAAAGAAGTGCTTTGGAGAACTCTACTGAAATCCTGCGTCTGGAAAGCGCTCGGGACGTAGGCAGGCGTCCGTCTCGCCGCGGACACAAAAGGGGAGGTCAAGACAAAGTCACTTCGGTGGCTGGAGAAGCGACCTTGATCACCGCTTTATAGGTTGCACTTTGCCTCTGTATCAATTAACGTTTTTTTTTTTTTTTTTTTTTTTATAAGAGCGTAGAATCGAGGCAGACTGCAGCCCACGTACCTCACTGCAAGAAGAGGATATTCTCGTGGACAAATGACCATTACGAGAGGAATGTTTAGAGCTCTGAAAGATTTGGTATCGGTGCAGGACAAAAAGATCGTTTAGGGGAATTTGACAGTCAAACGGCTGTAGCAGGAGGTTCGACGCTCCCCATCCTTATTACCTGCCGGGGGTTTCTTCGTTCTTCACACTTTGCTGATTTGAGGATTCTTACAAAACTATTGGATAAACCATTTTAACTCGCGAGAAGCCGCTCCTGTGGACAGCTGACGAGTGCGCAACGCGGTGGCGCGCCGGTTTAAGGGCGCCTTCTCCACGCTCTCAGCCCCGTCCCAGTAGATCAGCGGTGCTCGCCTGATTCCCGTAACTGCACCAAGACCTTTCATCTCTAACTGCCTCTATTTGAGCGCGTGAGAGTGGTCTCCTTTGGCTCCAGGGTGCGACGTCTTATTTTCGTGTGAGTAAAGGATTATTGGACGTATTGATTCTTCAGTGGAGTTCTTTACCTGGAGTCAAAGTGTGGAGATAAGTGCGGCGGACAGACAGACCCGAGGACGGATAACGGCGTAAATAAGCACAGGTATTGCACTGTTCTGTTACTTACTTTACGCCATTTCCGAGGTTTCCTTTCCCCACACTTGTCTTTGTCGCATCGTTTCTGTGGTCTTATGGTTTGTAATTTTAGGAGAGGAGCACATGCACATACAGCGTGTGCGCGCACTGTCACGGGAGACATAGACAGGAGAGAAGGCAGATGGGGAGATAATGGCGCTGGTGTTTTCGCTACCCACACGGTTTAGACATGGGTGATATCCATTTCTGTAGATTAAGGGCATGAGCTGGGGAGAAGGGATGTGCGCGTGAGTGTGTGCGGAGGGGTGCTGAGGAGAAGAGAACGAATATCATAGACTAAAGGCAAGAGCATAAGCCCAAGTTTTAGACTCTTAGGGTCAGGAAATTGGCTGAAGTCGGATCAACTGACCATCGGTGCAGAAGACAGATGCAGGTTTGTGGAGCACTGGTTGGTGAATTTGAATTGGGCAGTGTGTGGGATTTCAAGAATGCTGTAAAGGTGGCTAAAGCAAAACAGCATAGGATAAGAGAAGGTGTGTAATTAAATAGATTGTGAAGCCAAGAGGTGCTGCGCTGTGGGAACGACTCGGGAGATTTAGGACAGCCGTGATAAAGGATATATAGAGGCCAGGTGTTGTAGCTTGGCATGGTCAAAGCTCCCTTAAGATTGCTCTAACAATAGCTTGCTGCAGGCCAAGTCAAACAGAGGGTACCTTAATTCCCATATTGCAGAATCTTCTATGGCTCTATCCAATATGATTTCAGCACGCGGTGGGAGCCACCACAAGCTCAAGTGGGAGATCTCATCTTGCTGTGTCAGCCGCTCATGTCTGACCCTCCTGCGCCTGCTTTCTTCCTTTTGCCTAACTGTTCAATTTGCATATTGATGGGCTTGAGAGATGTAGCTCAAAGCCTCTTTAAAACGCACGCAAACACATATGTGAAATTAGGTCTGGTTAGGACTTGGGCTTGCTGTTTGAAAAATGTATTACTGTGGCTTAACTCAAGCCCTTGTTCAACACCATTTGGGGGGAAAGATTCACTTCCAATTATCTTTGCTTCAGTTGCTCAGATCTGTTGCCTACTCATCTATTTCAGAACTTTAGATCACGTTGTAAATGCATTAGTTTACAGACGTACTGTATACTGTAACTGCTATAGGCATATACATTATCTCCCATTATTTTGTCCCATTATTATGACCACTACTATTGAGTTTTATATATAAATGTATTTATTATTTTTCTTTTTTGACGAGAAAAGTCCAACTGAGATTTCAGAACAAATGTCCAAGCGAGTCCTGGTCCTTAATGGAAAGCTATTGTACATATTTTTAGTAACAGTGGAAACCAAAGCACAGCCCGATACACAGACGCATGGGAAACACCACGGAAAGCCCTCACTCTCCTTGGGTCAAACATGTAACCTTTTTGCTGTGAGGTGAGAGCCAACTACAGCAAAATTGTGGCTCTAAATCAGATGCACAGAATGAATGTGACTTTGAAGGCATGTCCATCAGTGACATTCTTAATGTACTCTATTAGTTTTGCAATTAACTGCCAATCGTCCATGGCCAAAGCAGCCGGGATTGTCTCCAGCTGCCCATGAACTGGTTAAGTGGCCGAAAATGATTTGTTCTGGTTTTAGTCTTGGTTTGGCCCTGGAATTGTTTGTACATCCATCCAGCCTCCAGTTTGGTCTTTGCATTTGCAGTATCACTGCAAATGCATGTACTGCAAAAATACTACTGTGGTACTTGTATTTGCATTTGAGTTCTATCCATGGAATTTGAGCACTATTCCATTGTATTTCAACCTGGATAGACTCAAACAGACAAAAGCAGCAATTAGGAAGATTTATTGACATGTATTGCCGATCAGACCCCGGCGGTAGACATCGATGTATGCATGAAAGTCAGTATGGATGAACAGCTTGGAGTTAGGGATGTCTTCCCCGTAGCCTGGACACTGCTGATGGTTTGGAAGACCCGTGACGATGCAGCAGGTTTAAGAGGTGGAGATGGGGTGGAGGCCGGTCGCAGCGCAGCTGGGAAGCGAACGAACCATGATCGCTGGGGCTTAAAAGTGGGGCCGAGGGCGATGATTGGCTGCTACAGAGGTGCGGCACTTACGCTCATGGGCTGAGTTGGAGCTGTGGCCCTCTCAGAAGCAATCATTGGCTGGAGGTAGGTGATGCTGAAATTAGTCTACCAGGTTGAATTAACGCCTATGCCTCATTTCTTTAAGTATTGTTATCACTACATGTGCCACAATGGCAGAGCGGTTAGTGCTCTTGCCTTACATCAAGTCGGTTCCAGGTTCAATCCTTGGGCATAATGGGGTCTTTCTCTGTGGAGTTTGCATGTCCTCCCTGTGCCTGCATATTTTTCCTCCAGGTGCTCTGGTGTCCCCTTCCCTTTTGAGCATATACAAGAGCAGAGTTAGGGTGAATGGGAGCGCGTTTGTGAGTGCAAGTGCAGGGCATGTTTATTTGCATGTTCTTAGATTTCCAACTCGTTTTTTAAGTCTTAGAGAGACAGACTCAAGATGACTGCGAACACTTTCTTCTTGTTTCTGTTGTCCAGAGACACTCAAATATTTCATGGATCTTGATATCATTGGCAGTGAAGACGATTTGTACAGAGGCGCAAAGTTAAAGAAGCCATTCGTGAAACATTGCTAACTCTGGCTTTCAAGTCAAGCCCACTCCGTATGGACCTAAACATAATGTAGTCTCCCTCTCTGTATGGTAGTCCACATTAAGCTCCGTAGTGCGAGAGATTACACAGACTGTCAGTTAGAATATCCAGTTCCAACTCATCAGAAGCCCATCAGACGTAATGAGAAATGCACTCAGATTTGTCTTTGATCTTAACATGATTTACAGCATGACATTATTCTGTGGGAAGATTGTATTAACATGGAGATTGATCCCCAAAGGAGCTACACCCCGACATCTAAATCACTGCCGTTTCTGACATATCCGTCACACTGCTGCGCACACACATTTCAGGCGCAAAAAAAAAAAAAAACTCACTAATCTGAGCCAATCGAAGATGCCTTTCTCACGGATGCCTTCCGAAGATCACCATGAACAGAATAGGCTTCAGTGCCATGGAAACCGAGTTCACACAGCAGTCAAAAATAGCAATAAGTCTTGTTAAGTGTAAAGCAAAAGCATCCCAGGCTGTTTTGGGGGTGTTTTATGTACCTGGTAAATGCACCTTAAGCACATTCAAAAGTGTCTCCACCTATTATATATTTATTTGAAAATGACGGTGTTTGCTGCATGCATTTACATGGGAGCTTTGAAGATATAGCTTTCAGTGACGCAACATGTGTACCATTAGCATATGAATGAGGGAGGAAAAGTTTGCATTCAGTAGTGCACTCCCTTAGATCTGCTTCACGTATTGGAATTGTCCATTAGCATCTTAGCACTTATGCATGAGAGCCTGATTAATGTATAGGCATTAAATATCACTTTTAACTGTTGAATTAATAAGACACACATGGGGATTTAATGTACAGTGTGTTATAGAAGACAACTTATTCCAAGTATTAACATTGTAAACAACAACGTGAAGGAAATTATAGTGGTAGGCTTGGTTGTTGCCCAATTTCCACTGAAAAAGCCAGTGTAGGTCAAACATAAAGTGAAGTATTGTTTCACAAGTAAAGTAAAGTGCTTTATTAGTAGTTCTACAATTGTACAATGGAAATGTGAAGATGCACATGGAGGTTTAGTACCAGAAACATTACATTGTTTACTGGGATACATACTCGTTTACTTGAATTAATAATTCTATTTAAAGCAGTACTAAGCAACGTGTTTACCTTAATAAATCCTTTTCGTAGTCCCTCTGGGGGTAATACAAGTGTTAACTGGATGATTGAGGGGTCTTTCATCTCCCCCTGGTGTCTCTGGCCAGAAAACCATGCTTGCAACTTTCCTGCCTCCAGGTCGGAGCCACCAATACACACTAATGGAATCACAAAGAAGAAGCTAACAGGCTAACGGACAAAGCTAGCTGCTGGCTAGCGCCAATTAAACAGTATTTACAGGCAAGTTTGAGTGAAAAAAATGTCCATTGTGTAATTGGATGTACAATATCCCTCTCTCCCTTTGTCTTCTCTGTCAGCGAAGTATTACTCTCACGGACAATTAATGAGAAAAAAAAAAAACGCTACATGCTACGACACCTGCAGTGCTAATGGTCTCTGGGGGCATGAGTTACTTAGTACTGCTTTAAACAAGAATTAAATGTACATTTCTTTGCCAATGATGACACTATTCATTTGATTTTTCTTCCATATGTTCAAAGAAAGTACAACACATGTGGTCCCAAATACATTCAACAGTGGGTTTTGCAAAAATTCAGTACATTTTCTGCCAGTGTTACGCAATTTTGTTGTTCCAAACTTGCCTATGGTGTCCAATTTGCTTGTGAATATCTAAACAAAGTAGCAGAAACAGTTGGCATGACACTTAGAAACCTCTCTATGCTACCAACATGTAGACCGTAGATTATGTTATTTTACCAGCTTAACAATACTAGCGAATGGGTCTTATGCTGTACTTTCTCAGAACTCAAAGTCACTTCATAATTATGTCCTCAGTCACATGCAGACACTAAAGCAAACCAAAGTGTTTCATTCAAAGGATGCAATGGCAGTATGCTGGTATCAGGGATAGAGCCAGCACACTTTCAGATCAGTGGGCGAATGTGTAAGGAGTAGTGTCTTATCAATTGAGGAAAATTGTACTAGTTACATATATGTTGTTGCTATGCTACACGGTTGCTCCCTCCCTCCTGTACTCGCTGCTCCGTTGATGCTGTGCAGATGAAGTCTGTTGTGGTGTGCTGACAGGTGTCAATCATCCGTCAGACACTGCACCCTTGGTTCTTCCCATATGTGCCTTCTTGGTCGTCGTTTATTGAAAGCTTTCCTAGTTTCCCATTATCCTATTCAGGCAATACATCTTCCACTTGATACAGCATTTTCGATCAATATGTCGAGAGCATATTTTAAGGTACAGGCATCTCTTCACATGTCACACTGCTGGAGGACAACACTGTATACTGCATCACCTCCACAACGGATCAATAAAACTCAGTCATAAAACAAGTCACCTGTCTACATAATGCCATTACTTATCAATAAAAAGCAAGTGGTCAGTTATTGGAGTCATAGTGTGTCCTATCCAGATTATGTCCACTTACAAATTATGGGTGAAGACAATCTCTATATGACAGGTGATTTATGGAGCTTCTTCTTTCTACATATTAAAAGATGAGGTAAAGTAGTTTTCATCTAAAATAAAATCTCAAAAGATCTGTGCATTCAGTAATGATTGTTCACCAGGCTTTGGCATAATGTAAAAGTTGGGTTCAGAACCATTCATAAATTGCAATGTTTTATCGCTAATGCTAACGTCTGTAGATCAAATCTGGCTTTTTATTTCTCTGCTTTGCACCGTTCAAAAGATGTTATGAATTCTTAATTGCTATTGCAATGGATCCCATATTTCATCGTTTGTACCTATGTATGTGATATGCCTTATAATTCCAATGGCTACTCTGTAGTGGGGCCGTATTTTTGGTAAAGTACCTTTCTCACAGTCTACGTCAGACAGAAAAATGAAGCCTTGGAGAAGTGTAAATTCTGGAGGAGTGTAAGTGTAATTGATTGATGTGTCTGCTCTGGAGAGAGAGAGATAGAGTGAGAGAGGGAGGGAGGGAGGGAGAGAGAGACAGAGAGAGAGGAAGTAAAAAGAGAGAGGGAGGGGGGAGATAGAGAGAGGGAGGGAGAGAGGGAGAGAGGGAGGGGAGTGGGAGAGAAGGTGGGAAAGAGAGTAAGGGGGAGATAGAGGGAGAGAGAGGGAGGAAGGGAGAGAGAGAGAGGGATGGGAGTGGGAGAGAAGGGGGAAAGAGAGTAAGGGGGATATAGACGGAAGGAGGGGAGTGGGAAAGAGGGAGGGAGGAAGGGAGAGAGAGAAGGAGGGGAGTGGGAGAGAGAGGAGGAGAGAGAGAGGGGTGGAGTGGGAGGGAGGGAGGGAGGGAGGGAGGGGGAGGGGGAGAGAAAGAGAGAGAAAGAGAGATGGAGTGAAAGAAGTGGAACCCACACACACTATTTCATTTTTGGAGAGTCGGGAGAAGCCGGGAATTCACCCATCATGGCTTTGCTCAAAAAGGTGCTTTCCATTGATTTGCTGCAACTGTTTACTTTATTTTTTACCTCAGTATGCAGAACATTGTGTGCACTCAGTCCCTTTCATCATCTAACCTCACTTTACGCCATTACCCACGAAGCAAACAATCTATTTTTTCACCCAAACAACAATTCAACAGCAAATATGGAGGCAATCTAAAAATGTACGAAGGGCTAATGGCTAATCTCAGAAGCCGAATCAAATATGTGTTTTGTTTTACGATGACACACATATCAATATTAGCCAATCTGATGCAGACTTTGCGTCAGACTTTGTGTTTTTGGAAGTTGTGATAATACACCTTTTGTGCAGTGATTTTGTGACACCAATTCCTCTCTGTAGGAAAACAGGTATGGGGCCTTTAACCTGTTGCTTGTTCAATTCTCTCAAAATCTGGGGCGTTTTTATTTATTTTTCTGCTTATCCAACAACTGTAATTAAACTGAAAGGTTCAAACTGTGCTGTTAAGTATGACAGTGTCTGGCTGTGGCGCCGTACGGTTTTACATTCTAAAGTGGCAAATATGTCTTTATGGTGTTCCCTGCTGTCCACTACAGTAGGGGTTTAAATGGTCCGTATGCACACTTCCCTGCATCGAGTGCCGGCTTTCTGTGTATCACAACAGACGCCGGTTCAGTGGCGCAATCCCACCTCACCAGGGAAGAGCGGGCGAGCGAGGCTAGGAAGGAAGGACGGAGTGAGAGAGGGCTCGCAGGACGTTAGAGGGGAGCAAGAGGGAGCCAAGGCTATGAGAAGAATGCTAAGCAGCAGACTGGAAGAATGGTGCTGTGTTGAGAAGCCAGACTCTGGACACCAGCAAACCCAAATCAAGTTCTAAAATTGTCTCCGCAGCTACATTTGCTTTGACCGCAGACAAACGTGGACCCTTTCTTCCCACTTCTACACCCTTTTGCTGTCAAAGTTGTGAATTTCATAATGCATCGTGACTAGTCCGCTAAAAAAAAGATGCTGTTTTCTTCCAAGCATAAACATTACAATAGGTGGTTTCTGTCGCTGTAGCTATGGATACCACAACTACTGTAGAGTAATGTGGGTTTCTATTTTTACCGGCCTATGATCTACCTTTTGGAGCTGACTCGTTCATCGCAGCCGCAGAATCCTGCTGCCAATGTTTTTTTTTAACTAGAGACAGCACAAGTGTTGCTTTTTGGTTTCAAGGTGTGAAAACGTTTGAGAGCTGCAAAATTATGGGAGGTGATGCTTTGTTTGTCATGTTATGTGTAGGAATGTGGTGGGCACACTTTTAGTTAGTCCTAAGATGCTACTAACTATAAGAAGAGTTAATACAAAAGCCACATCATTAGCTTATTGCTCAATTTCTAAATCAGAATTTGAAAAATGTACCTTTCCTCCCTGAGTGTAATGTAATATGTAGTGAAACTGACACCTTTATACCTCCCATTTATACAACTGCTGTGGACATTTCTTGATTTTAAGATTATTTTTTATTTTTGTTTTGCTCTGGCTGCATTGTATACATTCCTGGAATATGCTGCTGTCACCCTCAAACCCAAATGGGAATAAGCGGAAGATAATGAATGAACAACATCTCATAGATCGGCCATTATTGACCGATAAGGACACTCAACATGCATGGATCAATCGATCTATGTGCAAATGTAGCACACATCCCATCCATCCCCCCATTTAACTGACAATGCTTATAATATGATAAACATTATTCATCACCGCCTTTCAAAAATCCAAAATAAATGAATATGGTGACCTTAAAGATTGAACCAAACCATTCACCACACTATAGATTTCTTCGGATCCCTAATAGCCGCTAACAAGTCAATGTCTGGCGTCACTACGTAATTACACCTATTTCCTTTATAGATCCGGCAAAGGCATGTGCTTGTGCAGCGTCTGGCGATGGAGACAATGTGCAGCGATAGAAGTGGCCATGAGAGAGTGTTTAAATATTAACCGTGTTGACAAAATGCTTAATTCAGGATATTACATAAATAAACTCATCAATAATGCAGTAATGGGCTGGCTGTTATATTTGGCCCTGAAGATGAATACAGTGTCCATTAGCTCCAGGAACAATACGGGGCTCTTCTCATTAGCCGTCTGCGCGTCGCGTTGTAGCCTCTAATTGCGCCGGTGTGGAAGTGACAGGGCAGGCCTTGACAAGCGAGCTCTGATGGCGCGGGCAGATACAGAGGGGAGGAGTGTCTGCGCTCCTCTGTATCTCTCTCGATCTATTACCCGTGCCTGACAGACGCAGCGCCGCATGATGGATGGGTGCCCCGCGCGTCTCCATCCGCTCGGGCTCCTCTCTCCTCTTTCGCGCTCGCCCTCCTGTTCCTCATCTCGGCTTTCATCTCAGACATCACTTCCTGCTCTGAGATTGTATTATGTCTTTCCTCATGGTCTTTCCACGTTCTTCAGGTCTCTCCTTGACAGGTGTCGTTAAGATACTTCTGGATGTGGACAGTACCAATTTGTAGGGGGCGGTTTGGAATAACCAACCACATTACTGACTCTTGGTGTGTATTCTGCGCTGACTAACTGCTCAGTGCAGCATATACTTGAACATAAGCCTTCTACAAATAAACAAAACCACAATTTGAAATGCTGCACTTAGTGAGGTAATATATTGTCTGCTTCAAAGAACAATATTTCCTATGTTCATCGGGTCTTGTTATGTGTAAGAACTGTTCCTTCTGTGGTTTTTACCTCTAGAAACATGTCCTCAGGTCACTCATTAAGCGATAGTCTTCTCTAAAATAGGTCTTATGGTTTTCTAAAATCAAGCTAAATCAGTCCTATAGTGTGGGTCTTCTGAGAGACTGGGCAACAGTTTTAGCTTCATACACGTATCAACTGCATGAAGCTAAAACTGTCACACCTTTCAGCTGTTCACGATTCTGCTCTTGGTTCACTTTAACCAACCAACCAACCAACCAACCAACCAACCAACCCACCCACCCACCCACCCGACCCATCCATCCATCCATCCATCCATCCATCCATCCATCCATCCATCCATCCATCCATCCATCCATCCATCCATCCATCCATCCATCCATCCATCCATCCATCCATCCATCCATTTTCTTCCACTTGTCCGTTGCACCAGCCCCCTATGGGTCCTCTTGCAGGTCCACAGAAGGACGGCCTCACAATTCTCAGACCTGTTGGTCTCTCACAAGGGGCTTCTGAACCACTCTTTGTCTGACCCGTCACCTAGGACCTATTTGCCATGGGAGACCCTACCAGCAGAACGAAGCCCCCGACAACAGAGCTCCCAGAATCATTTGGGCGCTCAAAACCCCCCACCACATTAAGGTGGCTGTTCCAGTAGGGGTAGAACTGCACAATTTTGGTCAAATAAATCCAGATTTCTGTAGGGCAGATTTGAAACATTCATATCCTACAGAAGACCTTATGAACAGAGGATATTTTGTTGTTTCAAGAGGATATTGATTGAACTGGAGTATTTGTGAGGTGCAGTTGTGACTTTTATTGCGATTTGTTGTGCATGCAGAGTCATGTGCTAAGTCGTCATTTAACTCACTCACATAACAATAACTGAAATTGCTTTGAATACACTCAGCGTTTTCTTCCTTTTCTAAACAAGTGTTTATTAGCGCGGGCTAAAAGGACAGAGCCTGCAGAGCCGAATGCTCCACTTGATGTGCCATGAGCCTGATTGTGCGCAAAATGGCGTGGGAAATAATTGGACTTGAGGGGGCAATCTGTGACAGATAATTGCGTTCTTAAGGACCACACAGGTAACATTAGTTTATACAACTCAGCAATAGCAAAGGCAATGGTGCACAAAACACAAGATCAAATGGGTGAGGCATGCTTTGTTACTCATGTTAAGTATCTATAAAATCAGCGCAATACCTTCTGTTTTTGGATTTCTTTCTTTTTCTACTTTATTGTCCTCATAGGGAAATTTGTCTACAATGCATACAATCTGTGGCACTGGGCAAACTAGAGAAACTGGCAACTGCAGTGTAGCGTGCAGATCTTGAAATATCCTGCTGGAGAGTTAGCTTACTCTGCATGTTAAGGCACTCACTAACTGCACAGATCAAGCATTTCATACCAAACAGTTGTTAGGAAAAGTACCTGTAACCATCCAGCCCCTCTTTGGTCACAGTAAGCTCCACACTCCCTCTGCTTGTATTCACACTGACAAACATGAGGTTATGTGCGCCCGTGTGCGATGTCAGTGCACGGAGCTGCTGCTCAACTGAGCAAAACAAACTCATAGCATGTTGCTCCAAGGCAGTCAGATTTTGCTTTTTACTATGGGAAATTTATATCGGAGTGAGAAATACAGCGTGCAATGTCTGGGCTTTTACAGAGAGAGACAGGAAGGATTCAGTGCAAGTTTTACTGCTTTTGTTTTTTATGACTCCACACAGCAAAAAGAGGTGCTCCATATATCAACAATGGAAGAGGGTGAGAGTAACTGAACTCTCCGCTGGATTCAGCAATAGAAATTAATATTTGTAGGTTATTGATTCCATTGTTACGTAACCATGTTGCCAAAGCTGGTGGAAAACTTCTGTCTGAAAACGTATCTAGTTGTACTAAAACTACGACCAGATGCCCTTCCTGTTGTGTACTTTAACGTAGGTATCCAATGGTAACGTGACCCAAAATGGAAATCTGGGTGAAGGGTATGAAGAGTCGTTTTTCCACTGGCAGACACTACACAGCCCAGCTTTATGACTGCCGAGGCCAAGGCAAAACCGGTCTGACCAGGTATAAGTTTTGGCACCGACCTCTGACTGTGGTCAAAGCGCGCTGAACCGAGACTAACGTGATGCGAACAGACGCTGCCGTCTGATTGGCCAACGAGAGAGAGGACAGACCACACTATGCACACATGCAGGTCATATAGATGTAATGTTTCTCAACATCATACCGCTGTCCTAAAAGGGGATTTTGCCAATGTTAGCATTTAGCATATTAGCGCAACTTTAGCCGGTGTTAGCATAACATTAGCATGTTGCTTACCTTCATCGTTCGTCTTTTAGCTGCTTTACCTGTAGTATTTGCCTTGGCACCTCTGAATGATTCCATAACCCCCACCAGAAGGCAGCTTTTGTTCTCATCACGGCTCACTAAAACGTGTACTAAAACTACTACCAGATGCCCTTCCTGTTTTGACATGCTTTAATCTAAGTATTCAATGGTAACTCCACTCAAAACGGAAATCTGGGTGCAGGGTATGTAGAGCCGTTTTTCCACTGGCAGATACTACACAGCCCAGAGCTGTCCAGCCCAGTGCTGACGTTCTGTACAGCGTGCACATCTGTAGGGGCGCCGCCCACAACAACTGCAGTATGGTCGATGCGTGACAATGCAAATACATAGGGATTGTTGGGAAAAAACAGCTAAAGTGGTGTACCGTGCCTGCATTGGGAAATTTGATCCATCCTTCAACGCTGCTAACATCTATTACATCTATTTTCTTACTATAAAGAACTAAATACTATTATCATAATGCTTCTGCGACGCCCTGTGAGAAAACCGGAGCACTCAGAGGAAACCCAGACATGGAGGGATTATGCAAACTCCACACAGAAAGGCCCACACAATGCAAGACTAAACCGGGACCTTATTGCTGTGAGGCATGTGCGCTAACTACTCAGCCATCACTCCGTATCTTGTTGGAGAAGTCCAAAAGCCATGTTCCTCTGTTGTCATGTAATCCCCCTCTAAGAAGCGCAGGTCTGGATGTCTTGAGTCATATTATCTGATTTGTCTCTTACCCTCTGGCCAAAAGTTTAGTATTGAATCTAGAAGGTTAAAACCTATCACACCCTCATACATAAATCTTTAAACACAATTGATTACCTTTTGCCTCAGTTTTTCTGCCATTTTCCCTTTTTTTTTTACGCTTCTTCTACTTCCTTTTTTTGTGTGCCCTTTTATAGTTTGGAACACAGCAGTCCTGCAGCAGCTGGGAGAATTCAGAACCGTCAAATGTGTTTCCTTTGTATATAGATGTGAGACCGGTGATGCTGTTAGAACGTACTTGTGGAATTGTCACACATACGCAAAAAAAAACCTCAGAAAATGCCTTTATATGGTGGGGCCTTTTTCTTCACACATTTTACAAGTGGTGAATTGAAAAGATCGGATTGGCAATGGCAATCTTTGGATGTTCTGGGAATTAAATTATAGGAAAACATATGATTATTTATTTGTCAGCTTGAACTGGCTGAATATCTCATCAGTGCACCTTGAATTCAAGTAGTTGTGTTCAGGGGGCTCGGGGCCTTTTTATCGCAGGGAAGTCGCGGGGCACACTGCTTATCCCCCGAAGCAGCTGCGTAGAGCCACTGCCTCAATTCCACTGTGTGTTCGAGAGTTCAGCCAGATTACTTGCCACGGAGAAGGCTTCAGGCGTCCGGGAAAAGAGTGTCAAGTATTTATAATTTTGACATTTTAGTACAGCTTTGTCATGTACCAGTGGCATATTCGAACGCTCACAACTCAACGCCTTGACGGGCACTTATCACGGACTGGGATGAAGGTGCAGCAATGCAACTTAGCTAACGAGACTTCTATCTCCCTAGGCGCTTCCTCCCGCTCATTCATGAAAATCAGCAAAATAACAGGGCTTTCATTTCGCAGCTTGAATCTGCCGAGAGTACAGGTTGAGGAAGTGGAACGAAATTGACTGAGTGGGAGTCAAGTGAGAGGAGGCGGAAAATGAAAATGAAACATTTTAATGTTTGGATTTGTCTGATGAGGTTTTAATTTAAGCTAAACTTCAGCTTTGTTTTTTTTCTTAATTGAGATCCAAAGTTTGAGATCACGCAGAAGCAAATATCCAATTTGTACTGCATAATTGTAAAGCAACAGTGACTTTAAAGCAGTGCTAAGTAACTTGTTTACCTTAATAAATCCTTTTCGTAGTCTCTCTGGGGATAATACAAATGTTAATGGGATAATTGGGGTTTTTCATCTCTCCCTGGTGTCTCTGGCCAGAAAACCATGCTTGCAACTTCCCTGCACCAGGTTGGAGCCACCGATACACACTAATGGACTACCAGGCTTACGGGCAAAGCTAACTGCGGGCTAGCGCCGCTTAAACAGTATTTACAGCCAGGTTTGAGTGAAAAAAAATATCTCCATTGTGTAATTGGATGTACAATATCCGTCTCTCCCTTTGTCTTTTCTGTCAGCGTAGTATTTACTCTCACGGACAATTAATGAGTAAAAAAATGCAACATGCTACGACACCTGCATTGGCATGAGTACTTAGTACTGCTTCAACACGAGACTACTTTTTTCTGACATAGTGTCTTACATAAATACTCTACATGACACATTTATTTACTCTTCTATATGGAAGCTGTTGCCTGCGAGCAAAACTTGTCAGATTTTACTCATATAGTTTGTTGTGATGTATATTTGGGAGCTCAAATTACTATGGATTACTACTCTCTACATAATTGTTTCAAGTCACCAGCAAATATATGCCCTCCGCTGTGTCAACATCTTTGTTACAGTGGTGAAGGCCCCATGCAAATGGGATCCTGCCACTATATACTTGAGTAAAAATCATTAACTGTTTATCGGACCACTGCCTACTAAGATGCAACATCTGTTCAGGGCTCCTCACCAAGCTGCAAGCTATTTTTTTCCCGGGAAGAGCCAAGCGCTCCATAAATCAGGTTACTGTGAAGCAAAACTACTCCAGAACTGCCATGGGCTACGCTTATGGAGCCAAGATGGCCGCCTGTAACGATTGCAGAGTCCAAACAGGCCCTAATCACTCCTGATTTGTGCACAATTTGTCACTTTATTGCTTGCGTTGAATGTGTGTGTTTTTTTATATACTTGTTTCCGGCGTTCCCGTCATCATCGTTGCTTAGTGGGATGTGCTCTTTAGTTTCGATGGCGTCCGGTATTAACTTATTTGACAGTGTGTGGGTGATCGCCGGTGCATGTGTGGCATCTGGAGACTTAGCCCCAGCTGTTGCTATTGTGCTGCCAACTCAACAGCATGGCATCTGTTACAATATAGTCTCTGCGTGCCGTATCTGTGCCATCCCATAATAATCCAGTGACGCACTTGGACAAATACTCCACATTTTATGGCTAGCATTTGTTCTGGCTCTTGTGTTTACACCTTGTTGGTGCTTTTTACTGTTTTCCAGGCGGATAGTAATTGTATATTGACTCGTAAAAATGCTTTAATTGGCGTCCTACCCCAAGGACTGTGAGTAATACATTTTTCATGTTATAGAACAAATAAATGGGTCGCAATGTGGGGGGAAACTAAATGCTGTTAAGAAGAAGCATGTCAGGATTTTGCCATGTGATTCATGGGACTAATTTGGCCATTCCTATAACCATCAATAATATATATCTTTTTTTTTTTCAATTTCTGCAAAAACAATCTTAGACTTGCACAACTGCAATCCCACCCCATCACAGTAAGATTCACCACACATACATGTTATTATTAAAAGTGAAAGATTAAGATTTCATCAACATTTTGGCTTTTCTACGTTTTTCGTAACGCATGACGAGGCGGGCTAAGATCAAAATGTGTCCAGTTTGACGTGGTCAGATAGCTCCTTACATGTCATTACATCATAACTTTCTCGTGCCAAAACATCACCCACTTCTTTCCTTCAAAGCCAAGACATATGATGCCTGAAATATTACCAGGGGTGGGAGAAGAACTATAAAACTCTACCACTGAAGACGCATGCTTTAATCCGCCCATACTCCCAGCAAGTTTATGGTGACTGTTGTTGCAAAGCTTTAGTAGACTGTCCCATCCTTCAACCAATGCCTCGGGGGCAACCTGCCAGGAGCAGTGGGTGAGCAAACTCCAGAGCAAATCCAGATCTTGTGCCAGGATCTTGGTCAGGAGGAGGACCTGGTTGGATGTTTGAGCGATGGCAGAAAACCGGAGCCCCCAGAGGAAAACATCCAGACACGTAGAGAACACACAAACTATTCTGCCTTTTAGTGTGTGAGAACCAGCTTTGCAGATAGAAAATCTCCAATAAAAAACAGGAAGCATCTTGCTGTATTGGTCCAAAAATTGTGTGGTAGACGTCATTGCCCGCATTCTTATTGGTGGGACGCTGAATGATTATTTACGTTAGCTACAGCGAAACAGAAGAGTTTGCAGTAAGAATGTTGTGAGCAGTTGTTGTGTGAAAGGTTGCTGTACCAATTCGGACCAAAAATACACTGAAACCTTTTCATTTCTAGATGGAAAAGATGCCAGTGAGGACAGGTTGAGAAAATTAGCAGAGGACGCCAGTTAGCCTGGATCTCAGCCGTAGGGCGCAATGATTGCCTTCTCTCCATGCTACAAACCAATCAACACGATTGACAGGTGTCATATGACATGCAGCCAAAATGGCGACCTCCAGTGGAGTCGTTGGTCACGTCTTCTTTTGACCAATTGGTGTGATTTACTGAAGGACTGTAAAACTGTAACATACAGAAACACAAAGAATGCATATAACAATCTTATTAGGGCAAACAAACAATGTAAATATAAAAGAAGTAATTTAGCGTAAACGTAAAACCTCAAAAAACGATCGCATTAGCGAGCGATTAGCACAATGCTAATTTACATGGAAAATGACATTGGGATACTAACGGTATTAGCGCCTAATATATTCTTACAAAGTATTAATTGGAAACATACTAAAATCAATGACTACATTTGGTATCTAGTTGAAGCTAAGATCACTATCATTTGAATACTTACAGATATTATAGTATAGGGCCGAGACAACAGCCCTACAGGCTGAAACCATAGATGTCATATAATAAAGGCTAGATGTCTTAAGGCGGAGACACTTCCGGCATAACCGGCGGCCATCTTGCCACAGGGAAGCTTTCTGGCGAGCTCAAGTAAGTGAGTGATCAGCATAAACACAGATCCTCTTATCTCGCTGAAATCTTGACGGATTTACAAACAGTTTGGTTTCTCACAAAAGTTATTAACGTGGCTATAATTCTGAATGCTGCAACATGTTGATTATGTTCAAGTTCATATGTATACAGTGTCATAACTACATATCTGACGTTTATAACAAACACAACCATTTTAAAATTGGTAAAAAATTGAGCAAGTTATCGTTCTTTAAAAAGTACATGCACCATGAAACACAATGTTACGAGTGAGCGAGCTCCCAGTGGCAAGATGGCCGCCGTGTGCGGAGGTCGCCCTCCATTGGCCAGCAGCACGTATACGAGACATCCAGCCTTTATTATATGATATCTATGGCTGAAACACTGGAGTTTGACTTTCTGTGGGGGGACTGCTAGGAGCATGACTGAACTACGGAAGCTCTGTGTGGACAAACCACAAGAAACTCAAAACACAAATGACTCTTCCCATGGAGGATGAAAACACAGCAAAATGGACGACAAAAAAGTGATGAAGAAGCAACAAAACGCAACAAATACACAACAAATACATAACAATAAGGTGACAAAACAGGTGCCACACAAGTGGTGAAATGCAGTTAAATGTATACTTTTACTTCTACATTTTAGCTGAATTATTTCAAAATACCCTCAGCTAAGCGCTCGTCTACCCCCAAGGATAACCGCTGGAAAACACTGCTGTTTGCTCTCTGAAAAGGTATAGCTCTCAGTTTAAGTAGGACTGTTTGCTCATTGTCTTTTTTATGTATTGTAATTCCTACGTGTCAGTTCAATATTTACACTGCACTGTCCAAGAGTTTATTATCTCCCAGCCTGCCTTAATTCACAAGTGCTCCAGTGCTGCTGACAGGTTTTTAAAAAACAGCTTCTGGTTTTCCTCCGCCAGGTGCCTGAACTTACGTTGACTTGCTAAGGCACCGTCTAGCATCCACCACGGCTGATAATTGTCCGCTGTGTACCTGTGAGATAGAATGACAGCTGTAAAATTCCAGGAACAAGAAATTGCATGCAAGCCTCTCTCTCTCTCTCTCTTACCTTCTTTTAATCTTGTCCAGAGTGGATTTGCTGGTGCCTGCTCCGCTATTCCACCTACTAGCTGGCTTAATCCCACAGAGACACAAACACACGATGCATCACTGTAGTGTGGACTGCAAGCCAATGGCACGTATCAGCTCCTGTAGTGAGGGGCTACTTTAATTAATGCTTCTGAGAATAAGTGCACCTTCTATAGCTTCCTGTCATGTTTGTGAGATACGATGATAACTAAGCTTTGGCATTTTGGTGCAATTAAGAACAGCAGCAAGCTCTGAGTGAATATTTATAACTTCTGTAACGGTGGCAAATGTGCTAATTATTTATGACTCAAGCGCTGGGCCAGTCATGTTTATGTACAACAATTTAGATCATGCTAAGAAAAAAAAAATGCAATTATGAGAAAGTAGCCTTGTGGTCTACTCTATACAGAACAAAAAAATAACACAAACAAAGAAAACAGTGAGCTGATTTAGACCCACTTTTGAGTTAGCAATTGGTAAAAATGGGTTATATTTTAACACTAACAACACATAAAGGGGGTCATTTACCAAGCATGTCACCCGTACAAACATGCTGTATTCACAAAGATAAAATAATAACTGGGCTGTTTTGATGGTGTGCGGGTTATAAAGACAGTACACTTTTCTCTTGGCTCTACACTGAACTGCAGTTCACAGCCGCTGTCCATTAAAAAGGCTCCACAAGTCTGTCCCACATCCTTTTAAAGTCCTTTATACTTACGAAATCTGCGGGGTCTTTGCACAACGGGGACGGCGTGTGGATATGGCGGTGGCCTGTGCGCTCCGTACGCACAGCAGCATGTGCTCCACAGAACAGCATGTAGGCACATAGGCCTACATGATAAAATTATTGATGGCAACTGACACAAATCACAGGCAGTGTCTACAGGATTGATTTGCTAAAAATAATAATAATAATAATTTGTTTTTTAATGAAAGTGGACATCTGTCATAACTTTGTATACGTTCCCTCAAAGGCGCTCAGTCAGTAGTAAGAGCAGTAGCAGTAGTTCTTCAAATGCTGTGTTTGCAATGTTGACCTATGGTTGTAAAGGAAATAAAATATATTGCACCAGCTTCAATATATCTTTAAAGGGAAAAAAAAAAAGTCGTGCTTCAAAATGCTGTAGTATTGTCAGAAGCAGGCTGTCAGGCGTAGAACAAGTAATGATGAATTAATAATCATTATTTATTATAGAAATATTGCAGGTAATTATAGGTCTCAGTATTCATCCACGTTGGGGCGCTCCCTGCCGTTGTGTTGAACCATGCTGGGTACAGATACTCCTTGAATTATTCTGTGGATGGTGACTAAGAGCTGGCACCAGCCTAAAAATAGATACATGGTAATGTGCCTTAGGGCAAATTACCCCTTGGTTGCTTTCTTTAGGCATATCCCAACGTCTGTCCCTTAAAGCCCCAGTGATTAGTACTTCCTTTTTTTTTTGCAGGTGAGGCCACTAAACCTTCGTTTCTGCAGTACTTGTCAAGCTTGGGTCACTCCCTCTGCTCCCTGTGGGCTACTTGCCCATGTGTCCACCTTCAGATGAACCAGCCGAGATTCTCTGGCAAAAAACAGCCTGCCAGATTCAAGCACAAGGCAAGGTTTCAGTGCTGGACTAGAACACTGTGAAGTTTGATGTTAGTACTTGTACTGCAAAGCAATACTACAGTAAGTATTGCCCAGTTTAGCAAAATGGCCCACAGAAGCGCTGACTGCAGAACTTTGGCTAAAGCCCTTTCACTGGACAGCAGTAAAGCCTTCAGTGGTGATTCCCAAAGGCACCCATGGTTTAGTGTAAGATTTACATTTATATTAGAAAGAAAATGTCCTGACTGTTAGCACCTGCTTGTGTGCGCTCAAGCCTTCGGAGGATGACCAAAATTGCTCTTGTGAAGTGCACACTTTTGTACATCCAATCTTCTCCTCTGACGCCAGTCCCAGGGGCCGCAAACTATCTCCAGACTTTTTTTTCAATCCTGTCATATAGCATGAAGCAGTCGGCCTCTCTGTTACTTAACATTTATTTCAGCTCTCGAGATGAAAGTTGCAGCTAAGTGTTCATTCTATTCCCAATGTGGCTTCCTTTTAAGAACATAAATGTTGCAGCTTTGTGAAATGGGCCTTTTCTAAAACCATCAAACTTATTAAAAAGACACAATTCTCAAAGGCTTCGAGGCAGGCCCATTTTCTGTTCACGAATTTAAACATTTACAAAGAGTGTCATTTTATTTTGAAGAAATATGTTGTGAAGGCCTTGAATTTAACCACTAGTTCAGGATTAAATGCTACATCTAAAGTTTTACAAAAGAACAATTAAATAAGCATTGAATAATAAGCATGAATAATATTGCAATCTGGAAACATTTCACATTTGTTACACATTTGTACAGCTCAACCACACAATCGGAGTCGCCTGGACAAGCCTGACCTAATCTTCCCGACTAATTGAATAATTTAACCTGCCCACACAAACAAGTATCAAGTGTGCCTCCTCTGCTTATCTCACATCTATTGTTCATGGGATATTTATTTCAGAGCCAAACCTGCTCTAAATCTTCGCTTCAGGTGTAAGCAGAGGAGCCACATGTAACATAGACTTTGGGCGGGCGAGAGAGGGACGTTTTCTGTGAAACCAAGTGATAATTACTTTCATTTGTAAACAATTATGGGTCGAGTCTTACAGCAAGGTTATGTTTGTATGCACACCTGCACTTTTGTGTATTTGTGTATGTTTTTAAACAGCACTGTGTAATTAACCTTGAGTCAGGAGGTTTTCTTCCCATTAATATCTGTTCATGAGAAGTGAAAAAACAGCTACAAAATTGAAAAATGAAAGTGGCAAAGACCAGCTTTTCTTGTGAAATCGAGATCCGCTTAAGTGATTTGCAGCTAAAGGGCCTATCTCACCGGAGGAGGAGGAGAGAGAGAGGCAGACGTTGTGGAAATTGAACATGTTTTCACCGAGACTACCTGGAGACTCACCTTATCTCCAGGGGGCATCTCGGAGACATCGCCGCAACTCGAGTCTCCAACACGTCTGCAGGCCAGTGAGAAAGGCCCTTAAAGGAACAGGTCACAGTTTTTACATACAGAGATATGTTCTTACCTGAGCTTAGACAAGTTGATGCGTACCTGTCTGGTCTCTGCTTGTCTGGTCTCTGCTTGGTTGCTTCTAACTCTCACTCACTTTAACTCAACTTTATTATTGAATGTACATTTATTCATTGGCTTTCAGAAGAGATAATGATTTGTATTGGGAGAAAATAGGTGTGCTGAATCTACCAGTTTCCCGTGAGAACTAATTTCAAGCCTTGACTAGTTACAAGCCAGGACCTTCTTTCATGAATATTCCCATTGGCTTGCAGGACTACGGACACATACATGAATTAGTCGATATCTCACTGATAGGAAACATATTGCTTACTCTGTGATAGAAATATTAGATCATACTTCCCAATAAAAAAGTTAGTTGACAGAAAGTGGTTAACTTTCTGTCAGGAGCCTAAAGTGTCACATAAGGACAACATGCCAATAGATGAACGTCGATGTATAGCGCTCTTGGGAGTGGGAATGGGCTTCAATAATGACATATTTGTCTATCAGAGTTGTTCAGCAACTGTTTATCCTTAAGGCGCTGTCTCGTCTCGGGAAGATAGAAGCGATCAATTTTAAACCAAAAAAAAAAAGTGGGGGAAAAAGTGGTTTCTTGCTCAGCAGTAGACGTGCACAGTCAGGAGTGGTCGGAAGTCTCAATGAACAACAACGTATTCATATCTTGATCTTCAGTCATTGTGTTAAATGAGAAGGAATAGTATTTTATTGATGGAGTGCTTTCAGTAAATCTATCAAGTGCAAACTTAATGAAAATGTGGAAACACTATTTTGACTATACAAGTATTGCATTTCATTGTAAAATGTTCTGAATGTCATCTAAATTTACGTTGCTGACAGAGCAGTATGAGGTGCATTACGGTAAATAACTCGGACTCGCTGTGATATACGTAGCTTACAGCTCACGTGTACCTCTCCCAGTTCTGTGTTGGTGTATAGATTGGTAATCAGTGCAGCATGTAATGCACCTATTGATCCTCATCAGCTGCCATTGTGTCTGGGAAGCTGACTCTATTTCCACGCATTCAGCATTTGTGCTCTGTTTCCCACTTTAATTTGTTGTTTCAGTATTAGCTGCATAACACCTTTTGACCCAAGTCCAGATCTTCTGGTCAGCATGGGCTCACAGATGTCCAGGAATGCGATGGAGACTGGACTGGAGCGACTGAGTGTAGGGCACAGATATGACAGATGAGTGGGTCCCATTCAGCCCCATTCCTCTGTGAAACTTACATGGCTGCCTGTTCCTTAAAAGGGCAAAATGGCAGGACCTCCACAGAGGTCCAGAGCTTCATTGACAGGCTCTGGAGCCAGTCAATGCACTGATAATACTTCCACTATTTCGGGCTGATACACAAAAACCAGTGTGGTTAAAAATATTTCACCAACCCCAGTGTTGTCACATGGGTCATAGCGACATTTAGAAAAAAACTCTTTAGAATCAGGCTTTTAAAGGAACAGGCCACCGTATTTCCATACTGAGATATGTTCTTACCCAAGCTTAGATGAGTTGATACGTACCTGTCTGATCTTTGTGCGTGCCCGTGGAAGAGCATGGTCGCTTCTAACTTCACCCCGTTTGGGGCCATACGAGTACATTAGGAGAGGTCAAATGCTAACAACATCTTTGGTCGTTTTGCGTGACTGAGGGCACGCACAAAGACCAGACAGGTACGTATCAACTCGTCTAAGCTCAGGTAAGATCATATTTCAGTATGGAAAAACTGTGGCCTGTTCCTTTAAGCCGTTCTTGAGAGGTTTGAAGCCCCATTAGAATCCTGGAGAGGATATTGCGGCAATGCCAGCTCCCCGCCCTGAGGACCATAGAGAAGCACATTCCTCACCCTTTAGTATAGGGCCATTATTCTACAAGGCAAGAATGCTATCCCCTCCGGCTCTGCGCACCCTAATAGTCAGACCATTAACTTTATATTTAATTATGTTCCGGCTAAACCTAGATTGACTTCATTCCCCAACCTCTGTGTTCGAGCGTCTTTGCAGCAAGTGCACATTCATACGCCTGCGTCTTCTGGGTACAGGTTACGTCAATACTCAGGTTGGGGGCCTTTGTCACATTTTAAAAGAAAATCAATGAAGGTCAGTGACTGGCATTTCAATGTCTGTGGCAGCGCGGCATTTCGCACCTGAGTAAGGCGCCATGTTTACACCTGCCTGAGCCCTCTCTCTACACAAGATGACACATGATTTTGAATAAAAAGTGAAGAATTTTGGTTAAAAAGTTGATTACAAAGATATTCTGTCCCATAAAACAACATAACACAATTAACGCTGCATGATGATGATGCTTAGCTACTTCTCTAGGATTTATCAGGTTTTTAATTAAAGGTGGTTGCTGAATTGGAAAACACAAAAATAATACAAATACCCAAAAGGAGTATTATAATCAGATGATAATGATGTCGTCATGAGGTTGTTTTGGGCTGCTGTTAAGTAAAGTTCAAGAGTATGGGGTGAGTTCTAACTTAGATGACTAGGGTTTTACTGGACTGACAGGGCAAAGGCTGCGAGGCTGAAGTTTGGCCTTTGTGAATCAATGCAGACTCTGTTGAGACAAGTGTACAATATGTTTGTTTTGAAATGCATCTATTTTTAAGTACTCGAACTGAGAGCATGAGGTTCTGGAGCCTTACCTGAAACTTCGATCTCATGAGTGCGGTGCTCGCTGCTAGAGGGCTGACTGAAAACACAGAGCACTATCCAACAGGGAGAACGGTTTCTAACATAAGAAATAACACAAGAGAAGAGTTGTTTTGAAAAACTGGGAAGCTACGTTACCAGTGAAACCCACTTCAAGCAGTGACTCGAAGCCGATGAGTCCGTTACGTGACCAATAACAGGAGCACGAAGGGTCAACCTCTTCCTCCTCGGCTGTGCTGCGGATAACTGAAATGCACTGTCTGGTTGGTTGCATAAAACATTCATGGGTCGGCACCGCACCGAAGCATACCTCAGCAGAAAGAAACTATCTGTGAGCGGAAGTTGTTGGCATATTGCTTCATATTTTGTGACAATCCACACACAAACCCCACACCACGAAATAAAATTGAATAATGTCCACAGTTAATGTCACACTGTCAGTTTCTCAGTAGGACAGCAGTTACTTATTTTCAATTTACTGAGCAGAGCTGAATTGTAAACACATTAGCTGGGACGTGGCCTAGAGCGAAGGACATTGGCTAACTGTTGGATGAAGACACAAATTTGCTGTCCCGATTTGACCGGATAGAGATGGATAGTAAAGGCAGAGGAAACTTCTAAGATCTCTTCCTTGTCCTGAAAAAGGTCACATATCCCCCCTCCCCCCCCCCCCCCCCCCTCCTTCCCCTCTCTGTCCTATGCAGGCTCAAACTTGCTTAGCGAACAGTAGAAGAGGACACCAGACATCAAGGGACCTACTTAGGCAGTCGACATAATTTTCTGTAGTCTTTCTTCAGTCTCTTTCCCCGCACCCGCTTCATCCCACCATTTCTCACTCCTTTTATCCTCTTTTTTCCCTCAAGCCCCAACCTTTTTTTTTAATCTTGTAAGCATGTTTTGGTATAAACATGGCTCTAAATTTAAAACATTTATAAGTAGATGAAATGTCTTTGTTGAGACATGTTTTTGTGCGCGTATATAAAGCTTTTTTCTGTAATGCTCCCCTTCCCCCATTTCCCTGCCAGCGTCTCAACCTGGAGCCATGCCACTGGTCCGACAACCCATTAAAATGTATCATTGAGCTGTGTCCGACATCTCTAACCCAGTTGTGTTGTAGATTAGAGAGCCATATACAACCATTAACCTTAAGGTCAGTGGACTCTTGCCTGAACCTAATTTTATTTTTCAACCCCTTCTCAATGGAATAATGACACCGTCAACCTTATACCGTATTTTCCAGTCGCACTTTTTTTTCATAGTTTGGCTTGGGGTGCGACTTATACTCAGGTGCGACTTATATATCAAAATATGTTATGTATATCCCACAATGTTTGTTTTTTTCACACTGACAACCGCGAAAGGCCACTCTAGTCTTGTGTACCAGTATCTGCTATTCCTGTACCACTGTAGATTTAAAAAAAAAAGGTAATCGAGCATCGGGAGCGTTTGGCGGGAGTGAGAAACTTGTGAGGGACGAGTTCGCAAATGGGTGCTTGAACAACGTGCTGCCGGGAGAGGCCTGTCAACGGTGCAGTTACACCTCCATGCCCTGGTTGCCAAGGCTGGTGCGACTTATACTCCAGAAAATACAGTAAATTACTTGATGCCAATATATTGCAGTAACATTAGCTATGTGTGTAACTTCTGCCACATATGCACATACTTTTTGTGGAGTAATTTTGGCGTATTTTATGAATTCCATCATGACAAAAGTTCTATTAATGTGAGATGGGTCCCTAAGCCGCCCCCATCTCTTCCCTCTTCCCAAGCCACTCTCTCTTCCTTGCTTGGGTCCACCATGAGTCAGCGTTTTTTTCTCTCTCTCTCTAGGCCAGGAAATAGAAAGGGTGAAAAAAAAAAAAAAAATCAAACTTACCCCTCACAGTTGCCCCGATGCAGCAGGAGCAGGCGCGGTGCCGGTGGGCTGAGGAGCGTAATGGCAGATTAGTGGTTGTCTGGCGGCCACGGCTGACCTCTCTCCGGGCAGCAGCTCATAAACAAACCAGCAGTCCTTTGATTCGCCTTCCCATCGCACACTTTTCATTTTCTTTTTTTTTGTCTAATCGCAGACTTATTATTTCTGTTTTTTTTTCCAAAGCCGTCTGACTCATTTCGGCATTCTCTCCATAGACGGCAGTAATTGGATCGGCTGCGAGACCCGTTGCTTAAAGTAATATTGCATTAGTTTGTATTCATTCATTTCTCTGGTTCGCACGGGCGCTACTCTGCTATAAATAGGCGGAGGTAGGTGGTGGAAGCAATGCCAGATTGGAATGATTTTGTTTTTATTTGTGAACAGTGGAACGCAATTATACCTGCTTTACAAACACCAGAGGAGGCAATCTTCAGAAAACCTAATATGTGTGATTTGTGTTGACAGATCAATGTTGACACACCGGAGAGCAATATAGTGCGGCGGTTTATTTTCAAAGCATTGGAGAGAAACAGACTCAACAAGGTATGCTTTTGTTTTTTTAAATCTTTTTGTCACCTGCTCCCTATTTACTCAGGCGTCTCCACTGCTGTACAGATGCATGGTGATTTGAACTCGTCACGCTTTTGTAACTGCGTGGACAATGGATTGAAGTCTTACCCAGGGGCACAATGACCCCCAAAACCCCCATACACTGTGAATTAATAATGGACCAATGGAGGGTGGTTTGGTTTTCAGAGCCAGTTCCAATATTTGGAATAGGGCAGAATAAAGATATAGCGAAAGGAAAAAATATAGGATGATTTTGCAAGTGTTAAAACAAACACATGGAGGTCAGAATGACAAGCTTGTTCAATGATGATTGTTTACCTTAGTAAATCCTTTTCGTAGTCCCTCTGGGGGTAATACAAGTCTTAATGGGATGATTGGAGGGTCTTTCATCTCCCCCATGTATCTCTGGCCAGAAAACCACCCTTGCAACTTCCCTGCCTCCGGGTCGGAGGTGCAATACACACTAATGGAATCACAAAGAAGCTAACAGGCTAATGGGCAAAGCTAACTGCGGGTTAGCACCACTTAAACAGTATGTTGGAGGAAAATGTGTATCTCCACCCACTTAAATGCTCTAAGTCTGGAGTGGCAAGATGAAAAGTGACGCTACAGGTTGTGAAACGTGCCACTGAACTTGTCCCTGTGAAGAATTGGGATGCTACAAATATGTTAGGAAAGTTAGGAATGAGTTTGGATCTGGCTTCCTCTTTCATTTTTTGTGAGCAAAAAATCTGGTATAGGGCCAGAGGTTTCAATGGAAACTCCATTAGAGCAAGGAACTTACGTCTTTAGGATGAAGGAGGGCCATTATCTGACCATTCTTAATTTAAAGTTCTATGAACCATCTGCCCCCAAAAATAAAACCATAGTGAACGAGTGCATTGTGATTGATATGCAGTAGACACATACATGAATGAAAGCTATGTTTCAAGACCAACAAAGTCTCTTCCTCAGAGCAGGATTCTGCTGACAGAGAAGGTGTCCCATGACCATGCACAGATGTTAAAAATCAGTCAACAGGCAATGCTTAAGCATCATCTGCACTTGGTGTATGAACATTAACAATGGTGTTCGATGAAAAATAGAAGAAGAAGAGAAGTTAATTTACCATCGGTGCTGGACAGGGAGACATGAACCCTTCCCTGGTTGGTTTTCTCCGCTTCCTGTCTGGATTTTTCCAGGTTTGGGATAAAAACCCTCTGTCGAGCGCCATACTGATGCGCAAGCAAAACATTCAGTGGCTGAGCGAAGGCGCCTGAGCACCACAGTCAAGGCTACGACAGAGATAGTACGACTGTACAGCTTGACCCACAGGAATAGTACAACTTTACAGCATGACCCAGTATGATAAATAGCTATTTAATTTTATTCTCTACCACTTCGTAGATTAAGTGTTGGACATTTCTCCTCTCATCCAAGAAGCTTTGTCAGCTTCTCGAATACACAGCATACATGAACGGTGCAATTACAAATGTACAAAAGGCATTGTATGACAAAGAGCTCATACAAATTAATGAATAAATAAACTTTTATTGAAGGGTCGAAGGAAAAGTTTAATTGGGCGTGTCAGTGAATAATGCACAGACTTTAATAACTACAACAATGTACATGTAAATCTGACAAACCGCTCTTCCACTGTGTGGACACAATATCCATTGTAGTTGTTCATGGTTGCAAATGGCTTCATGCATTGTTATATATTGGTTTATTACTTGCATTATAACAACGCTTTGTCACGCTCAAACAATAAACTCAAGAAAATAAATATGAAACTTCCCCGCTGCTTTTGTGTTGTGACAAATTACACGACACTTGAAAACTCCCGCGGCTGGGGTTACTACGGATTAACAATCACCGTCTTGCGTCTAATTTATTGAGATTACTTATGCAAATGTGTTGTTTTTCAATTACAATACTGAAGGCACCCGAGACACAGTGAGGAGTTATCCGTGCAGAAGACCGGCGACGGCCTTATGATTTTCCCTAACGTTTAAGTCATAGGCCACTGATGAATGGATGTCCCGACACATTTCGTCCTAATACAACAAACAGCTGGCCTAATAAAAAGCAAAACAAGCCGCGGATATTGATTTGGAACGTCACTTAGCATTTAGCTTCAATTGCTGGAAAATATCGTCTGCTTGCCCTCATTTACTTTCTGATATTTGTGTAGCGCTTGTTTTCAAGTCTTTGAATAAATTAAACCGCAGCAAACAACAACAGTGGCTATGACAATGAGTCTTATCACACAGCACACAGAAGAGGAAAACAGGCCTGGCATTGGAATCCCTACAAGGCTAAATAAAGCTTGTCCATGGATGGATTGTAAAAGCACCCATTAAAAAACTATAATCCTGTGCTTAAATCTTGTGCATTTGAGAAGCTTGTTGGTATAATTTCAGCTTTTACTGGTGAGAACTTTGAATTCTTGAATAATTGTCGAAAACACGAGCCTCTGGTTAGCTGTTTGGAGAATAGATACAATAACAAAACACTTGAAATTAGAATATGCATTATTAAAAGGGCCAGGGACATGAGAGTGAAATTACACACAAAAAAGTTGCCAAATAAAGGTCTAATAATTTGTTGAACCCACACCATTAGGGAAGAAGAAATCCTTTGATGGAATGACCTGGTCATTCAGGTTGTTCGGGTCGTCAGCTGATTATTTAGTCCAGGGACACTGAATAACAATATAAAACATATTCATGAGCGACCATTGTCCATTGACCATTATTTATTGCCTGCTGTCGTCAGTTTGCAAAATGCCATCTGGTTAATGTGTGTTTTTGTTCCTTTTTTAAATACTATAACAATGTATCTGCCATTAAAGGAACAGGCCATTGTTTTTCACATACTGAGATATGTTCATACCTGAGCTTAGACGAGTTGATGCATACCTGTCTGGTCTTTGTGCATGCGCTCAGTCATGCAAAAAGACCAAAGATGTTGTTAGCATTTGGCCTCTCCTATTCTTATAGCTCCAAACGGGGTGGAGTTAGAAGCGACCAAGCTCTCCCACGGGCACACACAAAGACTAGACAGGTACGCATCAACTCATCTAAGCTCAGGTAAGAACATATCTCAGTATGGAAAAATGGTGGCCTGTTCCTTTAAACACAAAGACCTTTCTATGAAGCAACACTAAGACTTCCAGACAGAGAGATACTGTGCCTTGGTGAGAACACAAACTATCCGAAACTCTCGTCTTGTCATTAGATTTTTAAATTGCAAAATGTCCCACTCAGTGATAGTTCAGGTTTATATTTATTGACGTGCCAGGGCTTGCTTTTATTAGTCTCACAAGTGCAGGTAAAATTGCCACGATATGAATTTGTTTTATTGAGGAATAAAGTGTGTCCTCGTGAAATGAATATTGGTGTTTGGGACATCTGGGGCCAGGCTGTACGGGCTTATTGGATTTTCTCCAAATGGTTGTGCGTCTTCTGGGACATTCCGTAACAGAAGCCCTGTGTAGTGACGATGGGATGCATTTAGAAGAGCGTTTAAGATGATTCATCACAAGGGAGGCCAATAAGTGGGATTGCCAAGGAACTTGAAAGTGTAAAAGAATGGTTATCTCAGGGGGGCGAAAAAGTGCATGGTCTAACCAAGATTGCGTGAATTTGCAAGTGTTCTAGCATGCGACACTTGAAGATGATGAATGGGAAAAGGTACAGTGAACGTAGGTCGATTAGGTGAAGCAGTGGTGAAATTGACATATAACAAATTCCTGAAGAAAGCACTGCAGTCATCCAAATATCATCCTCTATTTGCTTGAAAAATATCTCCACGTACCCATTCTAGCTGCCATAAGCTGGAATGGGTACATGAGGTGGTGCTCAAATTGTACAGAAATGTTATCCAACATCAATCCAACAGCACTTGGATTTTTTAACCGGGTACTTGCCGTCCCCCCTGATCAGGGGGCTAGGGTTAGGTTTAGGTCAGGGTTAGGGTTAGGGCTAGGGTTAGGGTTAGGAATGGTAAATGTGATGTAAGTTGGGTTAGGGTCAGGGTTAGGAATGCTAAATGTGATGTAAGTTGGGTTAGGGTTAGGGTTAGGAATAGTAAATGTGATGTAAGTTGGGTTAGGGTCAGGGTTAGGAATGGTAAATGTGATGTAAATTGGATTAGGGTTAGGGTTAGGAATGGTAAATGTGATGAAAGTTGGGTTAGGTTTGGGGTCAGGGTTAGGAACAGTAAATGTGATGTAAGTTGGGTTAGGGTCAGGGTCAGGGTTAGGAATGGTAAATGTGATGTAAGTTGGGTTAGGGTTAGGGTCAGGGTTAGGAATGGTAAATGTGATGTAAGTTGGGTTAGGGTCAGTGTTAGGAACAGTAAATGTGATGTAAGTTGGGTTAGGGTCAGGGTCAGGGTTAGGAATGGTAAATGTGATGTAAGTTGGGTTAGGGTCAGGGTTAGGAATGGTAAATGTGATGTAAGTTGGGTTAGGGTCAGGGTTAGGAATGGTAAATGTGATGTAAGTTGGGTTAGGGTCAGGGTCAGGGTTAGGAATGGTAAATGTGATGTAAGTTGGGTTAGGGTTAGGAACGGTAAATGTGATGTAAGTTGGGTTAGGGTTAGGGTTGGGAACGGTAAATGTGATGTAAGTTGGGTTAGGTTCAAGGATAGGAATGGTAAATGTGATGTAAGTTGGGTTAGGGTCAGGGTTAGGAACGGTAAATGTGATGTAAGTTGGGTTAGGGTTAGGGTCAGGGTCAGGAACGGTAAATGTGATGCAAGTTGGGTTAGGGTCAGGGTTAGGAATGGTAAATGTGATGTAAGTTGGGTTAGGGTCAGGGTTAGGAATGGTAAATGTGATGTAAGTTGGGTTAGGGTTAGGGTCAGGGTTAGGAATGGTAAATGTGATGTAAGTTGGGTTAGGGTTAGGGTCAGGGTTAGGAACGGTAAATGTGATGCAAGTTGGGTTAGGGTCAGGGTTAGGATTGGTAGATGTGATGCAAGTTGGGTTAGGGTCAGGGTTAGGAACGGTAAATGCGATGCAAGTTGAGTTAGGGTCAGGGTTAGGATTGGTAGATGTGATGCAAGTTGGGTTAGGGTCAGGGTTAGGATTGGTAGATGTGATGCAAGTTGGGTTAGGGTCAGGGTTAGGAATGGTAGATGTGATGTAAGTTGGGTTAGGGTCAGGTTTAGGAATGGTAAATGTGATGTAAGTTGGGTTAGGGTCAGGGTTAGGAATGGTAAATGTGATGTAAGTTGGGTTAGGGTCAGGGTCAGGGTTAGGAACGGTAAATGTGATGCAAGTTGGGTTAGGGTCAGGGTTAGGATTGGTAGATGTGATGCAAGTTGGGTTAGGGTCAGGGTTAGGAACGGTAAATGCGATGCAAGTTGGGTTAGGGTCAGGGTTAGGATTGGTAGATGTGATGCAAGTTGGGTTAGGGTCAGGTTTAGGAATGGTAAATGTGATGTAAGTTGGGTTAGGGTTAGGGTCAGGGTTAGGAATGGTAAATGTGATGTAAGTTGGGTTAGGGTCAGGGTCAGGGTTAGGAACGGTAAATGTGATGCAAGTTGGGTTAGGGTCAGGGTTAGGATTGGTAGATGTGATGCAAGTTGGGTTAGGGTCAGGGTTAGGAACGGTAAATGCGATGCAAGTTGGGTTAGGGTCAGGGTTAGGATTGGTAGATGTGATGCAAGTTGGGTTAGGGTCAGGGTTAGGATTGGTAGATGTGATGCAAGTTGGGTTAGGGTCAGGGTTAGGAATGGTAGATGTGATGTAAGTTGGGTTAGGGTCAGGTTTAGGAATGGTAAATGTGATGTAAGTTGGGTTAGGGCTAGGGCTAGGAATGGTAAATGTGATGTAAATTGGGTTAGGGTCAGGGTTAGGAACGGTAAATGTGATGTAAGTTGGGTTAGGGTCAGGGTTAGGAATGGTAAATGTGATGTAAGTTGGGTTAGGGTCAGGGTTAGGAACGGTAAATGTGATGTAAGTTGGGTCAGGGTTAGGAACGGTAAATGTGATGTAAATTGGGTTAGGGTCAGGGTTAGGAACGGTAAATGTGATGTAAGTTGGGTTAGGGTCAGGGTTAGGAATGGTAAATGTGATGTAAGTTGGGTTAGGGTCAGGGTTAGGAACGGTAAATGTGATGTAAGTTGGGTGAAGGGCTAGGAATGGTAAATGTGATGTAAATTGGGTTAGGGTCAGGGTTAGGAACGGTAAATGTGATGTAAGTTGGGTTAGGGTCAGGGTTAGGAATGGTAAATGTGATGTAAGTTGGGTTAGTGTCAGGGTTAGGAACGGTAAATGTGATGCAAGTTGGGTTAGGAATGTGATGTAAGTTTCACACACACAGATCGTACACATATTTTTAGAAACTAGAAGGTCTTTGCTTTCAAATGAGGAATCACACTGGCATTAAGAGGCTGTAAGGTCTCAAGTCAATACGCTTTGAGATTTGGATATGCATAAGTTCTAAACCTTACTCTAAGATGGCATGTAACAGGTTAAGCCAAAGTGGGTTTTAGGAGACTCCCCTGAGGTGGGCGTCTCAAGAAGCTTTCACATTGTAATACTGTGATTATAATATAAAACTACATAAACCTGTGAATTGGGGTCAGTATAAATGATTGTAAATAAATGTGCCATATTATTTTAAGTGTTTATATGGAGTCTCTTGTAGTGCACAATCGCATTGCTATTTTGGGTTTTGTAGCTCAGTCACACATTAAATGTTATCTAAATCCAATATTGGGTGTGAACTAACAGAGGTCAATGTCAAATAGAGGTTTCACAAATAGGGAAAAAAAAAACAGTTGTTAATTCAGCACTAACCATTCAAAGCAGTTTTCTGCCACACATCATGCCCTGCCTCTTTCACTTTTCAGCACTTCTGGATCTGTGTGACTCAGGCATGTGTCATGCTTTGTTTTAATCTTTTCTATGCAAGTAATGTTGAGAAAACCATTCGAAACACACTTTTGCATGCACAGTGCGATGTACTGGTGAGTCATTGGATTTGTGATAACTGGTGTTTCTTTTTGTTTTCCGATAAAAGGGTCACGTATTGTCATTGGTATGTCTTGTATGCTAATATATATACAGGCAGGCCGATATCTTTTGTACAGCGTTGATGCTGCGGGACAGAATATTGTCAGCCCACTGTTACTGTCCAATAAGCCTGCTTTATCTCGATGGCCTCTTTGTTGTGCTCAGTCTTGATTATTCTGGCTTCGTCCCAGTTCATTATTGTGTTTCCTCTGCCAGTGATTTCAATATGCCAGATTACAATTTCAAGTTCTGCTGTTTCATTTGTTTGTATCGCTGTAAAGTCAGCAGCTCTTGTGTAGCTCACAAATTGGTTCCTACCTGAGAAACAGAAAATGAACATAGTTGAATTTTAGAATGTTGAGCCGTCCACTCAATGGTTGGCATTATGCCTTTGGTTTTAACTGGTGGTACTTGGGCTTCAGGAGGTGGTATTTACATTTCTTGGAAGGTCAAACGTCTTGTGACATTGTACTTTGTGTTGCACAAATAGGCAAGGGAGATTGTTCTTCTGCTCTCCCAGTATGAGCAGCTCCCGGCCACTCAAGAAAGATGAAAAAAAGAGCCACTGCTTTATACTTTACTATCTATCATGCGTTCTTGATCAAGGTAGTTCATTCCCAGACACAATTGTATGAAAGGCAGAGGCCGTTGACACAGTGTACCCTGCCTCCTCTTTCTCTGCTTCCACCAGCAAACAACAAAACAAATGAATCATTGCGCTTTTTCTCATCATGTTAGGTTCTGATGGCAAAGTTCAATTACTCTTCATTTATTTGACAAGCAGAACAAACAGATTCAGGAAAATAGTCCCTTGTCCCATATCTCTCATGACAGAAAGTGTTTTAGCCGACTATAATAGCTTCTAATGTTGCCTCTTAACAGCACAGCATGGCCATAATTTGTAACCACAAAGTGAAAAACCGCTGCTTGGATGAATATTATCTTTATCTGTTAAATAAATATTTTTGGCACCCCCTAAAGGGGCGCTATGAAGAAAATTGCTGTATTTATTCCGCTTCACAGCACGATTCGCAGCTTGCAATATTTAGATGCGCCCCAAAACAAAAAATACAAATAACTTTATGGCTTCAAAACACACATCGTGATTGTATGTTCTTGAGCTTTGTCACAGTTCAGCTGCTAAATTTGGCTCCGGAGAAGTGACCCGAGTGCGTTTTGTGACAGTCTGTTTGTCCACTGTTAAAGACACAGTTAGTGGCCTGGGCTTGTTCCCGCTGAGCATTTCAAAACCAACCGGGTCGATACAGAATAGGCCCGGGCATCGATAGCTGAAACTGCAGGCATTGCTCTTATTACGTTGTCGTTTTTCTCTCCTACTTTCTGTTCTTAGCACTTTTTAATGCCTCTGAGTCTATAAATAGCCCTGGTGTGTCACCATCTGGCTCCATAGCTCCAGGACACCTCTGTGTGCTATAGTAAGTGAGCCTGTGGTGAACTGTGTCAGCCCACCGGGGCACACTCTGTCTATGTGGAGAGGTGGCATCGGCTGCAAATTTAGAACTGCAACTGGTGACGCTCTTTCTTAACTTTTCCACATTTATGTCATTCATGTAGGTCTATAAAACTGATAGGGATAAATCCATCCATTTGAGCTGGAGATGAATCTAGGTTTCTTTTGTTTTGGTATTATCTTTTTGGTGATGCTTTAGGGGGGAAGACGGCTTACTTTCATGGGTTGAGTGATGACTGAGTCGCAGAAGGCTGTGGCACATGCTGTAGCCGAAGCAGTATGATAGAGTGGGCCTATTCGTGACTTGAGAGGTGATTGATTGAGAGGCTAAAGTGGTTGTGATTGATTGACAGTGCCAGACAGGTTAGCATAGAAACAACGAAAAGTAATACACATGAGGATGACGCTTCACAGTGAAGCGCAAAGGTATAAAGCAAGACATGTTTCACTTTAATGTCTGGTCTCGAGTTGACATCTCACTAATGCATCATTCCTATGATTAGAAAGGGCCATTACTGTGTTCACTGTGGTGTGTAGTTAGGACACTGCACATCATTATCTGGTGCCCTTGTTATTCGTATGCAGCTTTAAGTGTGCATGCCATTTTCATTTGAATGTGTTGAGTTGTACAATAGTTAGCATATGTTGTTAACCAAGAGTTCCAACCTATTTCAATGCAATTCCCTTTAGTTCTTTATGCATAGATTGTGTTTTGCCATATGCTTGTTTCAGATTTTTGGCAGCATCAAGAAGTAAGAAAAAGAAGTTCACAGGAGGCCCTTGAAATGTTCTGGTGTTGAGTCCAGACTCTCCTGATAGCTTTGCACCAACTCATTGTGGAAACGTCAGTCGACCGAACATGTCTTTGGTGCGGTTGCCTTTTGTTGTTGAAATGGCCTCTCTCCCTCGACAAATAAGCGCCGGTCTTGTCGTAATCACAAACTCTTGATACATAATTCTAACAGATGTGCTCCATTTCCCTCAATTTACCCTTTAACTTTCCGCCCTGCGCCCAGAAGGATCACATTAGTTTGCTGACATCTGTCTATTTCTAAGATACACCCACACCGAATGACCCGCGGATCGACTGCACCACTCTATTCGGATTAGCCCTGGCCGCACCAGGACTAAGGTTAGTGTGCTGGAGATTGTGATGAACACGGGATTAGAGTAAGCACGTCAAATAAAATAGTGAAACAGGTGAAATTCATGGAGGGATAAAGTGAGTGGGAGGGAAGAGGAAAGCCATGGAATTGGGTTTTGGGATTAGCGCCACTACGCCCTGGATGTTCCGCACGCCGCATTATCGATCCACTCGACCAACCGTTAATCCGACTGTCCGTTCGAGCGTGATGTCTTTTTGACGATGCAAAATGATGGGGTGCGTGGCGCATTTTTTAGAGTGGGACAGTCGATAAAAATACATTAGTAGTCATTTCTCAGATTCTTCATTGACATTGAAGTGGGATCGACCCGGGCTGCTGCATTAAGCGTGCCTAGCAAACACATCAAGGTAGAATACTGTTGAGTACGGGGACAAGGAAAGGTTGTGGGTTGGAGGAAGTTAAGAGACAGACGAGCTGAGAATAAGACAGAGAGACACAGAGGGCGGCAGGGACAGGGAGGCAAGACAGGGAAAGAGGGTGTTACGTAGCCAGCTGTTACTCCGTGATGATCCCTTGTCCTGGCAGATTGTCACCGGTACTTGCAAACAGTATTTAGCACTACAGGACCTCATGCCCTGCTGCAATGGAAAACTGGCAATCATGCTAACAATAGTCACGGCGTGAGACAGCATTGTAGTGTGCTGCTATGTCTTAAATTCCTTATTTCTGTTGGATACTCAGTAAAAAACACAATCAACAATTTATACGGCAAGTGACTATTTTGGGTAATTTCCGCACGCTTTACATTATGGCCTCCATGCAGCACATCACTAAGGCAAAGAAGCATGTAGTCCTCATTCAGCCAATCAGAGGAGATCACCCTACATTACAGATCCCATACTATGGCATTTGACCAATCAGCAGAGACCGGTCGCGCTCTCAACTTTCAGTTTTCTCTGGAGTCCGGAAAAGACCCAAATCTGACTAAATTTATGGTACATTTCTTTACATAACTTGAAAACTAACCGTGGTAAGTTGATAAAACTCACACATTTTATTGGTGAATAATTGTGCTATGTGATGATGTATGTGTTGGTTTTGGAGGACGCAGTGAAATAAGTGAAATTACAGCATGAAAAAGGCAGACACCACATTTGATCATACGCCCTGTTCTCTTAAACCTAAAGTAAATTAGTTTTGTCCATATTTGGACATGCCTGTTGCACCAATTCATACTTACAGTATTTTCTTGACAAAAGAACCAATAAGACTAAGGTTTAATGGTTTTATGTTGCCAAAGGTTATTTTTAGTAACATTTTTAGGCAAACAATATTGAAGGTGACTGACCCCTCCCACTGCACGTAAAGCAAAATCACATTACAAAAGCTCTTGCCTATATGACAGATGTGATCTTTCAAACAACAGTATCACAAAACACAACGCCTCCTGAATACCAGCACCCCCCGAGACCTGAAAGTACTTTTTGTTTATTTCATATACACCTTTGTATTTTTTTTTTTTTAAACACTTAAAGGGCAATGAACCAAAAAAAGTTACCTTCGCTCATGTTGATATTCTGCATCATACTGAAAAAATTTGAAAATGCTAAAACAGAACTAAACTTGTGTTACAATGAGTGCCCTATAAAGGGTTAAAGCACAGTAGCGGATAATGACAAAGTGTCGTCTCACTTCAAATGGGGTCTCTCTCATCTGCCTCAGAGGTGTGAGTTTGAGTCCCAGCACCAATAATCGGAATGTCACTCCAGGCCGGTGTTACCAATAAAGGGGATGTACTTGTATCATTTTTTATGCTAAACAGAACCGCCCACCTTCCAGACTTAGTGTCAAAACAAAAAACACATTTCATAACTCAATGCTGACACTCATTTTGCTTCTGTTGCCATGCCGTTGCCATGCTGTGACATCATCTCCCGTCTTTCGGTGTGTTGACGCCTATTGGTGACAACCTGGTTTTATGGATTTATATTATACCTGAAATCCACAGAAAAGTTTACATTGACTGACTCTTGGACAAAATAAAGCTGTTGATTTGTGCCTATGCCACCTGACGCCTGCCGCTATAATCACAGCCTTTTACCCTCTCTTCTCAATCAATCCTCTCTCGACCTATTTATATTGTTAGAGTTCTGTAAATATGGCGTAACCTTTTCCAGGCAATTTCCACCGCAGCACATGAAACGATTAGCTAACTCATGCTCTCGCCATCATGCTCTTCAACGGTTGTAGTCCTGAAAGAGAGATTTTACTGATAATTACAGCATACTTTTATTGCCTGTCGGTTTAAGTCTTGTGATAAATACACAAGAAAAAAGATGTGCATAACATATTTTTTAGGTTAAACCTCTGTGAGTCTCTTTCCCCTGTGCTAATGTCTTGTCATCCTTTCCAATTGCCTAATACTGTTCTCTCCTAAATGTGCTGTAAACTATGGGCACGGTTACGGTTGGGCCCGTAGAAAGATCTAATTTTGCCGGTTCTGCTCTGTTTCTCAGCATCTCTGAGGTACTTTGTGTTGTCCTACCGGGAGTCCGACAGCCAGCATATCCACACACACAAGCTAGGCCTGCACACTGCAGGTCAAGAGCCAAAATAGACCATGGCTCAGTCCCCGGAGTCTCTGCCCCTAAGTGTGCCGCTTCACTGTAACAACTCATATATTCAAGAGAGAATAGTGAACTTCTAATTGGAAACTTTCCGGCAACTTTTCAAATGACTTTGTTAGCAGAATAAGAGCAGCAAAATGTGAACTTATAATTACATCAGACTGCCTGCCGCGATGGTTTCTAGACCGTTGAAATTGGGATATAGGCGAAAATGTAGGCATGCCGTTGCAAAATGATGTCGATCTTTAAAGTAGATTCTTGACTGGATGTACAAGGAAAATGTAGGCAGGCAGAACCCATAGACTATACACAGAGTGAGTCCTGCTTCCTGAAGGAGTGGAAGAATACTGGCATAATCCAAAGCAAGGCCATTTTATTAGCAAGGCTTTTTCCCACAACAATATGTAAACTAGACATATTTATTGATCAAGATGCAATGATGAAGATGCCAAATTGGGGACGTTGAAAGCAAGTTGCTGAGAGCAGGTTGCGGGCACATCGGAGTGGATGATGGCTGGGTGAGATGAGACTCGAGAATGGAGCTCTCTGTATGTTGCAGTTCCCCAGGAAAACCAAAACCCCCTTTCCCTCTTGGACACGGAGGCTAATTGCATACAAAACAGGTAAAGGTCGAGAGAGGCACGTCTAAACTCACTACCACTGGGCCACTTTATATTTTGGTATAGAAATTACATGCATAGAGTGTAGGCTATGCACTTACATCGTTTTCATTGTAAACAGAACTCTCAATCTTCCCGACTGTGTGTTACAATGCACTCATTCATTTGGCTTCCGCTGCCATTCCATTGCAATGGCATCACTTGCATTACCTCTAAATCTTGTATGAGGGGATTAATACTTTGAGGAACTATTCGTGCCACATCTTTTGCAAGAAATAAAGGGTGTGAGAATCATTTAAACATAATTCTAGCTCAGCCTCAAGCTCAACGTAGAGATATCATCAGCTACAATTACTATCATCCATAGTCTGAGTGACAAGACTGAAGTGACACAGACAAAAAGATAACGCCATCCTTTCAGCTTCTGTTTTTAAAAAAACGATCTCAGATAAAATTGCCTTGCATTTCATGGGTTTTCAACTTCTCCAGCAGTAAGAGAAAAACATATTTGTCAGCTAAACAATGACGGCAGATGTGGTTGCACAAGGAAAAACAAATCAAATCTCTGAAACATTTCCCAGCAGCCTGAACTGCACACATCAGCCTGGATGGACTTCTAAATTGATATCATCGCATTTATTTTTAATCTTCTTGTCAGATACGAGCTGAAAGTGTGACTTCTGAAAACATTAGTGTCTTGTTGGGTGTACTCCGTGCCTCTGGGTATTGGCGCTCGACAAGTTGTGCTTTTTAAGGCAGGGTTGTTCTGCGGTCTCTGTTGCATGACTGTGAACTGCAGCTGAACCGCTTGATACCTAAATACAAATGTGGCGTTACATTGACACGCGTGGGAACATGCGGTCAGAAGATTGGAGCCGGGAGCTGATTACACGCGTTCGGAGGCGCTCATATTTTTTTCAAGATCTCCTGAACTTTGCGCCGCTGTTTACTCCCCCTTTACCGATGATTTATTGATGTTGATGGAAGCCATTGTTTGAACAGCGTGTTAAAAGAACATTGTCATTATGAAACATGACAGTGCTTTAGTTTGTTATACTAGTTCATTATACAAACTGGAATTTCAACATTCAAATACTGTTCAAGCGAATTAATGATCAATTTTAGACAAAACAATCCAAGTTGACTGGTTGTGTCATGTCTCATTGTTTGGGATAGCCTTCTAGAGCAGACCTGTGAAAGCCCCGCCCCAGATGATTTAATCCGGCCCTTTGAGCATGTTTAAGGGACTATATGGAGACTATATGGAGTTTAAAAAAATTAAATTATGTATTTTCCTCCCCCTACATGTTCCAGCAATGTCCGAAGGTGTAGAATGAGAACAGATCCGTTCACCACAACTGCCTTTAAAATCCTGCACTGTCACTCAAAAAGGTGTTACTTCGGGTCCGAATTGCCGTCATGCACGAGCTTAATATAGAAGGTGCAGTTACACGTATGATCTGAGGTGGCAGTAGTGAGTATAAAATGGCCAACTTAAAATGGTCAAGTCCCTTTAAGATGCTGAAAGGAAGTAACATAGATAGAGGTAAAGTTCCGGCACGACAACAGTTTAACATGGTTTGCCTCTATCTATGTCACTTCCTGTCAGTGTCCAATAAGGAGGTGAAACTATAAACATCAAGAAAGCTGGGCCAAAATTCCTGGGCAAATTATTATTATGATTTTTGAAATAAAGAATTCCACACGTGTCCAGCAGAGGGCACTGACATAATGAGAGATCAGGATATAAACAACACATTGTAGCCATTTGGGAAATGGACAGTCTGTCCGGGGCAGCTGTGGCTACAATAGTAACTTACGACCATCAAGTGTGGAGTGAATGAACAATGACTACAGTGAAGCAGAAACTTGTGACACAGGCTGGTAAAGTGCAATACAAGTGGAAGACATTTTTTTTTTCTGGCTCATTATTATTCATTCATTGAAAAACGTTTCCTCAATTGTATTTTCCCAATCATTTGGAGCTTCTGTTTATGGACAATACACTCCCAACAAGTTAATGAGGATAAGAAGGTGAATAACCTAAATAACGATGCACACACATGCGTGTCCTTGATATGGCTAAATATTTACAGAAAATATTTGTCCTACTAGATAACAGTAGGTGTCAGCTATATTCAAAATACACAATTTAGTGTAATGTACAACAGGATAAAGTTGAGCAGAATAAGTTTGAGTTATTGTTGGTGCTTTTGAGGCTTCTCATGTGGCCTCTTAAATAAATTGCCCACCCCTGCTCTAGAGAGTGTATTGGTTATCATAATTATTTTTCTGTCATAAAATTGACTCAAAAATATCATGTGTATTGGAACAAATGTAAGATATTTATCCATCCATAATACACAGTTTAATATGTAGACCATAAGGATGTGTTGCTGTCCATGACTTTGCTTATAAATAAATGCCTGTGTCACAGTATACTTCTATATAGGCAGCCACGTGGTTACTAAGCAGAAATGTCATTTTTGTTCCTTCTGGTCCACGAAAGAGGAGGGAGAGATGTGTCTGAACTGAAAATGTTGCCTGGCAGTGATTATTTAAATAAGTGCACTCTCGCATATGAGCCAAACCCCCCAGTGTGTGATGACACGCTGCTGTCAGCATCTCCCACTGAAACTCTGTCCCTCACTTCGCTCTCTCACTTCTCTGCAGAACCCGCTCAACTCTACTGGAATCACATATCAAACTTGTCAACAGTCTGGCGAAAGTCCTAAACTGTGGCCCCTCTTAAGTGACCGAATGCTCTGGAGACTCACCCCCCCAAAACAAACAAAAAAGACAGTACTGCATTTTTCAGTATTTTAAGTATTTACAATCCACAGTTTTCTGATGCACTTTGTGAAACTACTATGTCCCAACTTAAGGAAAAAAAAAAAAACAGTAAAACCTTCTCTGTAATATTCTTTCTGTAGATTTCTCTTGCAGCTGTTATTGGGGAGATGGAAGCTCCTCCAGTGGCACTTGCAATGAGTGTGCGTTATTTCATCTGGGAATTGGGTCATTTTTATTAGCTGTGCTGACAGTATTAACAGCTGTGCCATAGAAACTCCTGTAGCGCATTCGAATTTTTATCAGAGACCTAATTAGCCAACATCATACTCTACAGCTTGCATTGCTTCTTGTGAGCCACAAGCTGATTTTCTGCATGATGTGTGGAACTGGTAACATTTTCGCGCAGAGAACTTTTTGGCACACTTTCGTCAGCAGTAACGTTAAAACAGTCAAGTCACGGGGAGCTCTTTTGGAGTTTTGCAGTAAGTGCCACACTGAAATGACGACATGAAGAATGAATTTGCGTTATATTGCAGTTGTAAATGCTCACAACTGGAATTATTCAAGATTCAAGATTCAAGATTTTTTATTTGTCAAACCATGTGAGCGGTCCCTGGCGATTTTGATGGCTTTGCGGCTCAGACATGGAGTACATGTCCTTAATGGAGGGGAGAAGGGCTCCGCAGATCTTCTCCGCTGCTCTCACGATGCGCTGGAGGCTCCTTCGGCAGGAGGCAGTGCTGGGACTCTGGCTCTTCTCAACTTGCGGAGAAAGTAGAGACGCTGATTACTTTTCTTGACCAGTGATGTCCAGGAGAGCTTCTCTGTGATGTGCACACCCAGGAACTTAGTGCTGGTCACCCTCTCCACTGCAGCACCGTTGATTGTTAGAGGAGCATGATCGATCCGCGCTCTTCGAAAGTCCACAACAATCTCTTTTGTCTTCTCCACATTTAGAGAGAGATTGTTCTGTGTGCACCACATGGTCAGACTGCTCACCTCACTCCTGTAGTCTGACTCGTCTCTGTTGCTGATGAGACCCACCACTGTTGTGTCATCTGCAAACTTGATGAAGAGGTTTAAGTCATACTTTGGAGTGCAGTCATGGGTCAGCGAGTGAACAGGAGGGGGCTCAGCACACAGCCTTGGGGAGCCCCCGTGTTCAGTGTGATGGTTCTGGATGACTTGCCACCGACACGTACAGCCTGTGGTCTCCCCGTCAGAAAGTCCAGCAGCCAGTTGCACAGTGATGTGTTGATCCCCAGGTGGAGGATTGTTTTATGAACCCAGCTGTAGGTGAAACTAATTTTGTTCCATGATACGAGAAGTTGCACTTGGGGAATCTGCATGTAAACTAAACTTCTATAGGGCATATTTATATATATCATATCAGTGAAGACGAAAGGTTCTTTATATAGTAATCTGAATGTCATAGACCTTTTGTCTGTATTGGTGCTTTGTAAACTGCTTTTTGCTCAAACATCCCATAATACAGTATGTTCACATATTGCCACATGTCCATGCACAGACTCCCACTTAAACTGCTCACAGATCTTCAAAGGCTTACTGTGGTGGCTCCATCATTTAGATGATAGGAGCTTGGGAAAGTGCTGATTTAAGCCTTGCTCATCTCACTGTAATTTAATGTAATGGGCTGGCCCCCTCAATATTTAATATTGCATATGTTGAAGGCCTAAACACTGAGGGGATTTTATCCACCGTATTATCACACCATTCCCTGTCTGTTTCTGTCTACGCCTGTTTGCACTGTTGACCTGCTGTCATGGGCTGCAGTCTGCTGCCACACTTATGCTTGATTTTTAATCATCTGTAATGCAGGACCAACTATTGCTTTAGAAAAATGTGCCACTGTCGATTAGCCCTGCTGTACGGTGTAGACACTTCTGTAATTCCATGCTGCAAGATACAGTAATAAATATACTAGCAATACAAGAGTTACGATGATGGCTCTTACACATAAGTAATCTAATATTTAGCAGAGCAGTCACTCGCTATTATTCTTTATTAGAATACAAATAATAACAATCACGCACCCAAAGTAAGAAGCTATGTTAAGCTCCGAGAACAAGCCAGCTTAGCAATGACCATCCATCAAATTCAAAATGCAAAGTGGTAACTTTTTATGCATTTAAAATGCACAGTACAATTTGAAGTCTATTATGATATATATTATGTTCTACAAGAAGAAAAAGTGTGTCTGTTGTGGGTGGAGGGCTTCTTACCATGACAGTGAAGCTCATAGTGATTTATTGCAGAATGGCAGTATTGCATACACACACATACGCACACATACACACACACCTACACACGCACATGCACACACACTCTCTCACTCCTTCTCTCTCTCTCCCCCCATTTCTCTCTCTCTCTCTCCCCCCCTCTCTCTCTCTCTCTTTTTCTCTGTCGCTCTCTCTCTCTCCCCCATTTCTCTTTCCTCTCTCTCTGAGGTTAATTTTGCATGATGCATGATCAAGACAAATACAGCAAGCATATCTTTACATCATACTAATGTGGGGTCGCATGAATCAATAATCCACCTTCATTCAGCTGCAGTATCTGCAGAGTAACATCAATTCAATTGGAGCAAACAACCTCTTAGTACCTACAACATGTAGCAGAAAAGAAAATTGCAAGTTATTTTTTGAACGCCTACCATGATGAAAGATTTTCAATGGTTGCAGGCCAAAATTATTGGGTGTGGACTATTTAGTTAATTTCACCCACTTGTTTTGAAACTCTATGTATGTTTTTGACAAATTAGTGAGATAATGAAGTCTGAATATTGATGTAGCGCATTGAACACATTTTACTTTGATACGATCAAGCTTAGTGGCCACAACCACAAACCTAAAAGTCTGTGGTTTGATCCAACCTGTTCCTATTTTGTTATGTCCTTGGGCCAGACCTTCACCCACCTTTGCCTGTAAATGGATGTGGTGTGTGAGTGATTGGGTGGGTGGTGGTTGAATAGGCTGTAAGCGTATACCCCCCATGGGTCCTGGGGCAACAGTAGTAATTACCCCTGACTATGGAGAGTGACTAATACTAAAAATTATGAAACAACGTTTAGCATCTATTATTATTCTACTATTACTATTTTTATAGAAGTAGTGGGAATTATAAGGTCCAGGTACAAACTAACTAAAAGTTCCTTTTTTTTCACTCAATAATGTTCCCACAACATGCTGTATTTGTGAAACAACTTTCAGACCATATGAGCGTAAAAACTGATAAAGCTGCATAGTTGATGTTTATGTGACCCACTTCTTGGCCTTGACCCACCAGTTAAAAATCATTGCACTGAAAGCGTCTATCATGAAAATACAGTGCAGTAATTGGCTGCCGTTATTGATCTGTTTAAATCAGACATCAATATGCCCTTGTGGATATCAAGGTCACCGTCATTGTTAAGTCGATGTTTCTGAAATGCTGATTTTGCTGTGAGTATTCCTCCACGCTGATTAGAAGCGTGTTTGTTTTAGTGTCTAACCTTGCAATTTCCCCGGCTGTTCCGAGTCGCTGCAGAGCCCTCCTTAACTGTATGAAAGATTGTGCTATTTTTTGCCGCCTGTCTATTTGTAGTTTTGTTCTTTTTTTTCTAGTATATATAACCAGGGCATACTGTACCAAGCGGCCTTTTTTTTTTTTTTTTTTGGAAACCAGATGGGAGTTTATTTGAGCAGCCGATTGACAAGCATTAGCACAATGCAGCTCGCCGGCACTTCCAGCCCCGTTCTGCCACAGGGACGTTTTGCCTGCTCCATGTACAGTCAGGATTAGGAGTGTACTTAAGAGATTTTGGCCAGATGAAGGGTAAACTGGGACTGCTTGATTGAGTAGCCCATCAGCTTCACACTGACCTTGTCCAGCTTAGAGTGACACACTGAGGGGGAGAGCGAGGGGTAGTGAGATGGGCCTTATGTAAGTGGTGTCACATTTAGTCTAAGTGTTGCTTGAGGTGGTAAGAATTTCAATGGCAGCTGTTTTAAATGTTACCGCAAGCCAATTAGGACTGAATCAAAATCATACGCTGTGTAGCTTTGATTCATACATGGAACATTATTACATCCATTGGTTCATTTGGTGGCTTGCCGTACAGATATTGCATTTGTTGTTTATTCAGATGTGATAAAGATGCGACGTTGTGCAGCACCAAACTAACTCGCAGTAATGACTGTTCACAATTCACACAAAGCGCCCCATGCTTTCAAATATGCAAAGCAGGAAATAACCATGTAAATTGCAATAAGCATTTTGCCCAAGCTGTTTCAGATCAATATGACATTTTCTAACCAGCAAAGATAGAAGTCAAGATTTGAAATGATGGCCAAATATTTTGAAAACAGCTTTATACCCCTGCGTTCAAAGTGGCATTCACAGCTTGAACAAGTCAGACTTAAATGTTTATCTAAAATTGGTGCCTACACCCTTTGATGACTGTTCTGAGCTTTCGCTGCACATTTGACTCTCAAACGATCCAAACCGCCCCCAAAACGATTGCTGACCATTCATCGCGCCAAGGCCTGGAGTCCCACCTGTGCCTCCGCCCGCGTGCTTGTGTCTGTGTTTGACTGAAAGAGTGAAGAGTTGCAGGACACCTGGTTTGTCAGAGGGATTGCCCATGCTGGACTGTGGGATTGGTTGCGGCGTGTGATTCATTCAGTGCTCGGCGGAGATGTGTTTCTCTCCGAGCTGAGCTGCCTGCAGACATGAAGGAGCACAATGATGTACATGAAAAAAAAAAAAGGGAAAATGGAGAGATAGAGATTGCGGAGATGGCATCTGATGTGATTTATTTGTGTTTATAAAATGGTTTCTCTGCACCGACATCTTTCATGCGCATGGCTTTGGGTTACGGGTCCACAATGGCACTTTGCTGGTACTGAGTAAGTGGTTTTCCTTGTCCCTGAAAGCAGTTGGTTGTGTGTGCACCAATGTGTTTGGAAAAATGAATCAAGAACTAGAACATAGAACAAGAACATAGACTCTTTTCAACGATAAACATTTGTAATTAGAAGCAAATGAATTGAATCTAGTTTTGATCAGAGCTCAATAAGCAGAACATAATAAGCAGGTCTTGTGGTTAATGAAACATTTTGTAGTCTGCAAAGCAACAATGAGAAAAGATCATTTCCTGGAAAGCACAGCATTACATATCTTCAGGAATCTAGAGCCCTGGTGTTGTTTTCAGTGCTGTTATGTCACACTGGTGTCCCTTAGCTTGTTGTCTTTTAGCGGAACTTGCTCTCTAACCTCCTCTGTCAGCTTTAGTAAGTGTTGTGACCTTTGTCAAACCACTTTACCTTCCTTGCCCAGTGTGATTGATGTGGTTGAAGATGCCGTTGGCGCAGCAGGGCAGACACTTCTGTTTCAGACCGTACCAGGCAGCTGTCGAGTGTGACGGAGGAGGAAAGAAAGCGAAAAGACTACCGCGCTCAGAATCCTGCTGTACTGGCATCGTTTTAAAAGGTTACATATGCTATCCATCCATTAGAGTTCACTGGACATTTAAGGGTTGTAAAGTTAAGTTGGTAAAGCACTAGAAAAATCTCTCTGTCTCTCTCTCTCTCTCTCTCTCTCTCAGTGCCATATCATGTGACGAAGGCGACCATGGAATGCCAATCGTCTCTCTTCTTTGCCAATCTCAACATCTTAATGCTGTCCATTCCAATCCTGGCAGCGATATACTGGAGGAAAGTTGTTCTCTGCCACCCTGTGTCTCGCTTTCCCTGTGAGGAATACCAATTGGAACTCAGTCCGTCCATACAGAGTGTCCCAGAAAGTCTAGTTGTTGTTTCCGAATCTGCTTCAGGTGTTTTCTCTGTTGGCCGCTTCTCTGTATCATTGGTTGTGAGGCTTGTCCAGTGGATTCTCATCATGCGCTGTAGGAACCACATTTCTGTTACTTGTAGTTGGTTTTCCATTTGATTTGAGGTGGTACAACTCTCACATGCGTATTTCAGCACTGGCGTGACATAACACTCAAGGATCCGGAGTTTTGTCTTCATTGTAATTTTGAGATTGCAAAGTAAATTGCTCATCCTTGTGAAAGTTTCCTTTGCTACTGAAATTCTCAAAATTGTCACATTTTCCATCTGAGGTAATCCGGCTTCCCAAGTAGCTGAAGCTGGGCACTTGCTTTGGTTTGTCCCCATTAATATCTATATACCCCTCTTTTTAGTAACTACGAGGCACTCTTATTAGACAAATATACAATTGCAAGAAAATAGGTCAGTAACATGCAGTATTATATCTTCTTTGTCCTTGTATGTGTTGCCATAGTACGATCCCTGTGTGATTAGGTTAGCTAGTCAGGATTGGTTAGGGTTAAGAAACAAATTGAGAAGTCAGTCATATGAATATGTATTTCACAGTGTGTCGCATGGGTACCTGGCAGGGGCGGTACCTGAGAGAGGCGGTCTGCAGTCAGCCCCTTCACGATCAGTTTGCACAACTCACCCCTCAAGTTCTTTTCCCGCTTCAGCACTGAAGTGAAAAGACGGCAACTACAAACACCGACGGTTACTCAGCTAGCGCAAGTACCTGGAACTAAGAGATGCAACAAGAGAATTAGATCAGGCGCTTGAGGACACGACAGGTGCTGCTGCGCTACAGTACGCATGCAGTATTTTAGGCCAGCTTAGAGCGAAAAGAAGCAGAGAAGCAATTTAAATGTCTACATCTGTTGTGTCTTCCCTGGGCCGGTTTACGCACAGCTGAGTCACAGGACTTAATATGCGCCCGATTCCACAGTCGTCTCCAGCATTAGCACTTGCCTCCTGCATATATTTGTCACTGGCAGGATGCCATGGTGACTGTGTGTTCCAGTGAGCGCCTGATCCATTCGTCTGTGTATATGTGGCCTAGAAATGCACCTGATGCCCTACAGTGTTTGCGTATGTATGTATACATCGAAAGTAACAAGGGATTTCCGGCGCGAGATACCTTTCTGTTCATCAGTGGTTTGTATCTTTAAAGGAACAGGCCACCATTTTTCCATACTGAGATGTGTTTATACCTGAGTTTAGACGAGTTGATGCGTACCTGTCTTTGTGCGTGCCTGTGGAAAAGCTTGGTCGTGTCTAACTTAACCCCATTTGGAGCTATAGGAATATACTGGGAGAGGCCAAATGCTAGCAACATCTTTGGTCGTTGTGCCAAGACAGGTGCGCATCAACTCGTCTAAACTCAGGTAGGAACATATCTCAGTATGTAAAAACGGTGGCCTGTTCCTTTAAAAGTCCGATTCTGGTACTGGATCTGTTCACTTATATTCTCCAGCCACAAACAGGCACCATGGTAACAGGTACATAATTTGTGCTATGTACTTTTAAGTGGCCTCTTTAAATAAACTAGCAGTATTGTGACTTGGATTCAGGCCAAATGCCGTCCCTAATGCAAATATCTTCCTTTATCCTACCTATGTATTTGCAGTAAGTGCACACGGGCATGTACTCCCTCATGGCTGTATGGAGTACTGTTGAGGTGCCACTAAGAAATAATAGTATTTTAATGTTTGTTTTTTTATGCTGTACATGCCCATTATTGCAGTGCTGTCTCACCTGTGAATTATTTACAGTGTGGCGTTTTGCGCCACGAGAGAAAAGAAGACAAAATGTAAATTCCCGTGTGGTGAGGACAGATATTTTCCTATTATCGCTCTCCTGAATGTATTTATATTTGGCCCTATACATGTTTATATTGCATGAATAAATTGGATGCATATCGTTGTTTGCCCTAAAGGCTGCTGTCATTGATCTAGTCTGACAGCACACTGTAACCACCAGCACTGAAATAATGAAATGTTCTTATGACTCGCCTTTGCCAGGTATTAATGTTCAAACCTCATTAGTGGGTGGTTTAACATACAGGATATAAAGCAGCTAATCCTTAAAGCTTTTACAAAGAATGTATCGTTCTGTCAGAGCTGGAAAGTTAATAAAGAATTGCCTTTTAGTTTCATTTTTTTTCCTCGGAGGATATAAATCAAAGATTATTTTTCGTGCTTGGGATGTTTTACATTTTTTTCACTGCCCGTTTTCCTTATCTGTAAAGGACTGTACCTGCCACTGTTGACCAAAGGATTAATAGGATTTATGCACCGAACAGCACTGCCGTTATGAGTCGCACATACTGGAGACTTCTGCCAAACTCACAAGCAAATTAATGAAAGGGTGAGTGATACAGGATTGGATAGTATTGCATTTTAGTGATGTGATAAAAGACTTTGGGGATTGACTGCAAGCGGACAGCCAAACCCTTCTGCCCCTGAACAGAAAGTAGGTGTGGGCTTGTAGAGATCCATGTTCTACTCATATGGTTGGGTTCTCCCCAGTTGGGTAATTCCCCAGTTGCAGTTACTCCTGACCAAGATCCTGAAGCTTAGGTCTGAAAATGTGTCCCCTGGTGCAACACAGAGATCACACACTGCTTCTGACAGATTGCCCCTGTGGTATTGTCAAATGCAGAAGATACATTTTCCTGTGGGGACATTACAGTAGATCTTAATTTTGGTCGACCTCAACTCAGGATTTGACCTCCAGTCAACCAGAACTGTCCCGCGGGATTTACTTTCCTAGAGCGGGCTCTAAAGCACTTTTTATGGCAGGTGAGACTGGGACACATCGAGGACACTGTACCACGCGGGGACAACAAGTAAATCCAGCACAGAAAGACACGCTTGAGTATGTTAATCAAACCCTGCAAGTGCTGTTTCTTTAGTTATTGATTTGATTGAAAGGGACTCATTCTATAAAACTAAAATTACATGTCTTAAACGTAACTTAGACCTATTGGTGTCCAAAGCATTTGAGAGTAGAGGTCGACCGATATGGGTTTTTCTAAGACCGATATTTTGGGATGTTAAATGGCCGATGCCGATATGCTCGACCGATATTTTTGGCAGATTTTTCCAAATGTCTGGTCTATAATCCTGTAAAAACAAATTTATTACTGTAGGTGATCAATCATAGTTTCAGTCCCAGCTTTGATTAGTTGTCGTTAGCATTAGCATATTACTAGTCGCGGCATTTTGCACGGTGATCAAAAATACAATAGTGGAGGTTAAAACAAGCTCAGTGATTGAATTCTCCAGATTCTGCACTTCAAAATGACATGCAGCATGTCCATATTGATGGAGGTTTAGTGAAACTTGTGTTTAGCAAACTTGAAGCTAACCAATTTTCATTGCGATGTTTCTCACCTCCTCTGAGGCCGAGGGAGTGGTGGGGGACTCGTTTTAAAGCCTTTGCTCTTTTCGGTCCTAGAAATATTGGCTTTTTTCGGCGCTAGATTGGCCGATATTGTAAAATCCCCAAATATATCGGCCGGTCGATATATCGGGAGAGCCTGCTAGTGATTACAGTGTTGTCTATCAGTGTCTGCTCTCTTCTCTTAACACAATGAGTACAGGTATCTTTACTCTATATCATGGCCAGAACTGTTAGTAATGTTTGCCTCAGTGACCCTATACTTCCTCCCTCATTGCTATATGGCAAAAGGCAGTTTGGGGTGAAGCCCAGATTCCATCAATCAGTGCACCCAGGCCTATCACCCATGCCGATAACTAATGAATAATGAAAAAGCCAAGCTTAGCTCAGCACTCTGATGAAGCAGAGAAGCCTGACTAGATTGGCTTTGGTTCTTTCTTTTTTTTGTTGTTCAGTCTTAAGTGTAGTTTTGGAGCCACAGGGCGAAGTGTTGCTGTGCAGTTGTTTTCTGTTCCCCCCAGTCCACACATGGTGAGAGAGGGATTTTCAATGGGATAAGGATCCCTCTGGCAGTCCCCTCGGACCGTATGAGCAGGGACAGCTGGCTGCTGCGCTGCATCACCCTGAGATCTCAATTGCTGATGGGAGCCAGAAAAAATAAAGTGCAAATAACCTTGACTTACTCCAACACTTTAAAGTAAGGCTGGAGTAATTCAGGATAGGAGCACCGTCCTTGTGACAATAAATAATGCAATAGACTGTATGCAGGAACATTTTTTAGATCATTTGGCTGTAAATCAGTGATGATTTTGTTGGTATCGACAGAAACCGTAAAGGATCTTATCTTACTACGTCTCTCCAGCACCAGATAACATAAAAATGTGTGTTAAATTCACTGTCTACTTGTGGACTGGTGCCTAATCTGTTACTATGGGTTTTAGAAGAGGTAAATCATGGACAGCCAACAGTCTGGGCATACAAAGAGGCAATTTGTTGTCTGAAGTTCTCTCACATCAAATCATGTATACTGCACAAGACACTTGGTTTACATATCAATTGGAATTCCTCAGAAATATAAGCAATAAAGCAAACATTCTAGCTCCACATTCTGCATAGCACTCAACAGTATTTCTCAAGATAAAAGCACACTCTTTTTGAAAATCCCACTTAAATTAGTCTCAAAAGGAAATAACACCCGCGCTAGTCTCTGAGGATGCTTTGTCGTGTCTGCGCTGCCTCCGCTGCTTGTGCGAGCTTGTATGCAAGGGTGGCAACATCACGTCTCAGAGGAATTGATAGATTTTCTGGATGACAGGCGGCGTACAACTGTCACACACACGCGCACACAGTCGTTCTCGTGCTGGGGGGATTTCACCCGCTCGGCACTGACAGGTGTTCAGTCTTGGTGCCAAATCACACCTGCATGCCGACGCGTCGGGGCGACAATGCGTTTCTGACCAGCAGGGGTTCCCGGTGAGCCCCAGCCCTTTCGTTTAATTGTTTGTTTTCCAATTCGTCGTAATTATGCGCTCATTTGCACCTCTTGTCGTCAGTCTCTTCCTCATTGCTTCACGAACATGCATTTGTGTGATCTTCATATCGGAGTGTGATTGCTGCTGGTTCTTTCTTCTCCCACAACAATTCTGGGAAAATTGTCATATTTTTACTGACACGTTTTGAATATTTTGTGTTCACAATGCATCACTGGTTACTGAAATACTCGCTAAGACAAGACAGGCAAAATTATGTTTTAGTCCTTATCCCTTTATATTATTTTTGGTAATTTCTGCACACTTTGCACATGGCCTCATGGTACATTTCTTTACATAATTTGAAAACTAACCATGGTAAGTTGATGAAACATACACATTTTATTGGTGAATAATTGTGCTAAGGGATGATATATGTGTTGGTTTTGGAGGACGTAGCGAAATAAGTGAAATTACAGCATGAAAAAGGCAGGACCCATATTTGATCATACACTTAAACCTACAGTTAATTAGTTTTGTCCATATTTGGACATGCCCATTGCACCCATTATTCATACTCACAGCATTTTCTTGACTAAAGAACCAAAAAACCATAGACTATGTTTTTATGTTGACAAAAGTTATTTTTTGCAACATTTTCAGGCAGACAATATTTGGGGTGAGTGACTCCGCCCACTGCACATAAAGCACAATCACATTACAAAAGCTGTTGCTTATGACAGATGTGATCATTCAAACATCAATATCACTCCTCAATACCAGCAAGTACTTTTTGTATATTTTATATGTACACCTTTTGTATTTTTTTTTTTACCACTTTAGGTCAAGGAACCGAATATGGTCACTTTCGCTCACGTTGATTTTCTACATGATACTGGAATAAAAAAAATAAAAAGTTAAAACAGAACTAAACTTATGTTAGCTTGATGGTAGCTTCATAGCATGAGGTTACATTTATGATTTTGACGATACCGCTGACTCAAAGCGTTTATATCCGGTACATATAAATAGCAGTTCAATAGCTCACCTTCCCTCGTCTTATCACCGTCATAAACATCCATAGTGCTGACCATAAAGCACTGATGCATAAACAATGTCGTAGATGACGCACGCCTCCTGGCCCGCCCCTGTTCATCCAATATAGATAATGATACAGATTGGAATGTAACAGAACATAGAACAACACAGTCAAGGGCGGATGATAGGTAGGAGAGCACTTCCTGTCGAATCTGGGAGTCTTTTAGTTATTTCATGCGAGAATGGGAAAAGTAATCCACACCGGCCGAGGAGGAAATAAACAGTAAAAACGCTGATGTGCAAAGCGGGGAGAGGATCCAGAGGGCACGTGACGGGAGCTGTGCAGATATAGCAGTAATCGATATGAAGCGGAAACTGATCAGCAAGGGCCAAGGAGCGAGGGATATAAACCCGTAAGCAAGGAGGAAGAGGAGAGGCTGGATTCTCTGACCTTTTCTATTTTGTCTGTAGCTCGTCATAAGCCCCAGTGATATGTGTGGTTGTTTGGCCCATCTTTTTCTCCAGCTCTGTTTGCTCCGTGTCCTATTTAGACAGATGGGAAAGAGACAGTGAGAAGGTTTGCTGTGACCTTTTAATAGAGCGTATTGTAATTTGTTAAAGAAGAAAAAAAAAAAAATGAAAGAGAGAAGAGAGAAGTGAGTGACCAGTTAAGCCTAAAGCAAAGACAAATATTCAACCAGAAGCTCTCAGGGGGCACAGACCGTCTCCATGACAATATAAAAAGCAATCTGGGCTCGAAACAGACTATTCAGAGTCCAATTCTATTTCTACCTTACCTAAAGCAAAAAAAAAATCAAGAGCAAAATGTGGTCAATATTTATTTTTGAGATATCTTAGTAATCCAGGTAGCTCTTTTGCCTACAGCGAGAAGATCCCTGGTTTCACAGATCCTGCGGGGCTTTGTGTGTATTCTGCTTGCTTTCCCTGTGTGCGGAGGGGTTTTCCAAAGAAGTGCATCAGGAAAATCCCGCAGCTGGGTGTGCTGACCATGAATTTATCATAGTTTAAAATCTGGACATGGGTCCTTTGGGCTTTCACCCACTGTTCCTGACCATTGCCTCAGTGTATAGGATGGGTCATATGCAGAGGGTAAAATTTCTGTCACATATGAAACCGTTTACTGCACATACTTAAAATGAACCTTTCTTTAAAATTAATATTGAAATACCCCCCAAGGGTTCCTGTACCCATTGTTGTGAAACACTGCTATACAGAATTACCCCACAAACAACTGCACAGTAGTTACGGCCAATATCTGTGACAACTATGGAGCATAAAAGCCTACAAAAGAGGACTTAATGTGCCAATGACAATGCCAAATGTCTCAAAGCAAATACATGGCACTAATGAAATAGAACAAAATGATTGTAAGCGATAAATAAGATAAAACTGTGATGACCGTGAGAGGCCACTGCATTATCATGGTCCATATTCTAGTTGCATTATAGTGACGCCTGGTTATAGGCAGTGAATCACCTCCATCCCTTTGCCGAAGCCCAGAGCAAATGGACACATCAGGAGTATAAGTTTTATGCATCTTCAGGGGAGCTCCCGCCTAATGCATGCTCTTATACACCCGCAGCAGAGTCTATATAGTAGCCATTAATTCTCCTGTCAATCTCACTCCACTATCTTCCATTAGCACTGCAGTGGCAAATTATAAAGGCTTTGAAAGACCAAATTGGAACACAAAAGTTTATCAGCTAAGGTGGCGATGTGATAATGGCACTTATACACCAGGCACACTGACAGCACCAGAGACTGTGTGTAATATGAGGGCAGCATGTTGTTACTATGGTGATATTATTCTTATATGATTTTACACAGTTATTTTCTCTAATAGACACGTGTTTAACAAGAATGATACATGGACAACATCTGAAGTCATTGTGTGGTGTCAATTGTACTTGGCCAAGGTAACCAAGTTTGCAGTCTAATCTTAACTATAGTGGTGATTTTGACTTTGAGTTTTACACGTTTACTTTATTAGTTTATTTGACATGGACTAAGTACAAAATACATTCACCTTAACAAAAGGATGCTTCGTACCATCTGCTGTCCCAGGGCAAGAACACAACATTAAAACACACGTTATAATTAACTGTAAGTAGCACTAACACATACCGTATATATACATAAGCTTAACATAAACATTTAGAATGTATCAAATGGTTTCCTGAAAACAAACTAAAATTGATACAAACATACAAAAAAACTGCTGCGGTATTATTTGAGCAATTTAACTGGGCTGATGCTGACAATGCGGGTTATCGACCATGTGTTTCTTTAAACTTCGAGAGAAACCTCAGACTGTCGGGAGTTGATTCTATTGTTTAGTGGCTTTATATGAAAAAGTTGTCTGTGCAAAGGCAGAGGATCAGTTTCTATGAGCTGTGGAACGTGATGTTCTGCTTGATTGTTCAGAGTTAAGTTTTATGATTTTTTTCACACGAGAGTCCTATAGGCAGCTTCACAGGCACAATGCTTAGCTACAGTGAGCTGTATGTCTCTGTGAAAGAACAGAGGTCAGTTTCCACACTTGAATACAATAACAATCCTTTTTATAGATACAGTGGGGAAAAAAAAGTATTTGGTCAGTTTCACATAGACATTCTATTGGATTTTGGCCAAATACTTTTTTCCCCCACTTATTATTTCGTTCTATCATTAACCTTAAAAAAAAAACTAGCATTAAAGTTGGTTATTCATGTACATATATGTTCCAAAGTATCTTAACTAATCCAGTGTTCCATTTTTGTGTCCACAGCTCAAATTTCAACTCTCATTGCCCTTTGCCTCAATGTGTAAGACATCTTCTCCTAAGCATTGTGCGTACACTAACAGAATAAAATATGAATCCAGGAAAACAAAAGGCTAAAAGTATCCTACATAAATGCACGCTCCAGGAATGCAACACTTAAGAACGAGCTCGCCCTTGTAATGCGCACATACATACACAAAGGATTTGAAATTAAAGTCATGTCTCTCCTTGAGCCGAGGAAGTCACTCATGCTGCATACAGAGCAGGGTCATGAAAGGGTGTGATGCTAAAAAAAAAAAAAAGAAAAAAGAAGAAGTCTCTGTGCATGTGTGTGCTACTAGTGTGTTCCTCGTTCTTGTATCCATTTGAGGACTTGAATCTGCAATGACCCTCGGGGGTTTGTACTCTTAACCCTTGCCCTAAATAGTAACCATGTCGGGTTAGGCGCGGGTTGACGTTGGTTACAACTAGAGAAGATAAAAAAGGAAACATCTCAGTGTGCTGAAGGGACCATGGGCGCTGCACTTTTCCTCTCAGGTTGCCATATGTTGCCACATGTTGAAATGGAGTGTGCCGCTTTTGTCTACCTCCTCTGCAGTAAAGCGGGACATTGCATTAAAAAATAGCACTGCATGAAAGAATACATCCGTAACTTAATCATCTCATGTATTTCCACTACTCTCGTATCTGGTGCGCGCTGTAACGATGCCAAACGCAAAAGTCAAAAGGATAGAACGAGATATTTCATGTGATCAAATCAGTTTCTTGACATTTACAAACCAGTGATTTGTCACAACTTTTCCATTGTTGTGCTGTGACATGAGACGAAAGGCACTTTTTGGGTATAGACGGTGACCTATAAAAGTCAGTCACATGCAGCTGCCAGAAGGTAATGTTCTAATTTGCAGATGATTACACACACTGAACCCTAAAGAGATGCCTGTGCAGGAAATAAATGTAAAAAGCAGACCTAGCCCACTCGCAGGCTGACTATTCCCCTGCATTTATTATCCTTTCCACTGCCATAGTCTTAACTAAATTGTGTTTTCCGCCTTCAGTTATACTTAAATAAGCTACAACCTTTTTGAACGATGTGGCGCTGCAATTCACTCTGCCAAGTTAAAGCTTGTTATCTCGAGCTCTGCGGCCAGGAGGAATGAAAGTTTGAGTGCAACTGTGGCACAAGCGAGTGGATATTACCCCAACGCGGCGTGGCGTGTTTACATGCCAGAGTCCCACGTGTGTTCATTGCACATCTCGAACCAGATAAACAGATTAAATATGTTGAAATGTTCTGCCTCAATAAATGAAATGTTTTCCAGTTCGTGATAACAGCTTACCTACACCAAGAGCTGCTGTGCAAGAGGTTGGTTTGTTTGGAGGATTTACATTTCTCAGTTAAAGCAGCACTTGTTTACCGTAATAAATCCTTTTCGTAGTCCCTCTGGGGGTAATACAACTGTTGATGGGATGATTGGGGGGGTCTTTCATCTTCCCCTGGTGTCTCTGGCCAGAGAACCACACTTGCAGCTTGCCTGCACCAGGTCGAAGGCTCCAACACACACTAATGGAATCACGAAGAAGAAGGTAACAGGCTAACGGGCAAAGCTAACTGCAGGCTAGCACCAACTAAACAGTATTAACAGCCAAGTTTGAGTGAAAAAAAAATCTCTCCATTGTGTAATTGGATGTGCAATATCCCTCTCTCCCCTTTGTCTTTTCTGTCAGCGTAGTATTTACTCTCACGGACAAATACTGAGTAAAAAATGGTAACATGCTACGATACCTGCAGTGGCACTTATGGCCTCTAGGGGCATGAGTTACTTAGTACTGCTTTAAAGCACTTTACAGTTCAATGAACATGACACACTCATAACTATAGTTTGTTTTGGATGTAGATCTGAAGCGCATAGTTAGGCAAGGCAACTTTATTTATACGACGCATTTTTGAACACAAGGCAACTCAATGCGCCTTTGTAGTTACATTACTTTTGTGAGAAAGATGCTATTCCCAGCCACAATGGGGGAAGAATAAACTAGCTATGAGTCTTCTCTTTGGTAAGTAGATGGACTGTTTACCATTGAATAACATGCTGCCCTATCTGTCTGAGTTATTAGGCCAGTTATCATCATCGTTGTTCTCATCATCACTACCTTTTTTTTCTCCATCTTCTTGCCTGTGGCTATTAGCATCGCTCAGCATTTCCGCGTTATCACCTTTGCTTTTTTTTCTTCTTTGCCATCGCTGCAGCATTTACCCACTTTATTGAGCTTCTGGGGCAGAGACAATATTGCTAACAGCAGAAATACCACCAGCAGCACATTATTCTTCAGTAATTATTGTCATACTGTGTTTATTTATCCCTCAGTAGGCAGAAAACGTTGCTTCCATCTAAGCATTAAAGGGGTATGGAAGGATCACTGGAATTTTCTTGGGATTTGCGACGAGCAACAATAAGATTGTGGCGCAACAAAGTGTTGTCAGATCAGGAAACCTGTACACAGAAATATGAAATTGCCACCCTGTAGGGAAATCACTAAAATGCACTGTTTATGTAGTTTGTCAAGTACAGCTGATCCAACAACATGTCAACACCAGACTGCCTTAAAACAAATGGCCCATATTTTGTGTAATCACATGAAGTATGTCAGGAGAAATTGGAAATCCTTCAGTTGAAGTATTGGCAACAAATCAATGGTTGAGGGGATGCAAATGAAATTGTCTAATTTCTCGTGCAGAAGGATTGACTTCAGCTCACTGGGGCCCAATCAAGAGGGCGGCAAGTGTGAGGCAACAGACACGCAGTGGATGTCAGCAAATGAATAGTCAAGTGTATTACGAATGCCATTAGTGACTAAGAGCTGGGCTAGGGCTGAGAAAAAAAAATGCAATATTTCATATTTCTCTATAATTTGCTCTCTAGAAATCATATTTTTGCAATAATTTAGGTGAGCAAGTCAATTGTGTTAACAAAAATCTAATGCAATCTGTTTACTAGTCAGACTTCTGTCATCTTAATGACTGTATGGAGTTAAGCGTTATTTAGCGTAGTTTATCCTTCTTCTTGCTATATTTCGTCTATGATTGCAACGGTAGTTTAGTGATAATGTGTTGCATGGGTCCCCAATAAATGCACAGCTAAATCCAAACTGAAAACAAGTGTCTTTTTTGTCATGAACTCCTCCATTCAATAGACCATAGTGCCGAAAGCAGAGTGCAGGCTTTTGCATAATGACAACCAGACATTGTTGCTAAATAATCTACTCTAATAAGATCTGGTTGTCATCATAATGAAAAACCATCTTCATGTTTAACATGTTCTTCGTGACTCTACAGTCTGGGAACATATAGCGAGCTCGTGGACCTAGACCATTACTGTATCAAAGCTGGGTTGGGTGGCCCAATGTGAATATATCATAAAAGCTCATCTATTATTAAGCAATTGTGTTGATAGTGTGTGCATTTTGTGTTTGATGAAGCTACTCCGGGCTCCCGCTTCATCCGACCGACCGTATTCTCTCTAATAAACGTGCGCAGGCACTTTGAGGAGTCACCACTGAGACCCAGCAGGAGGCTTGACAGCTCCACTGCCTGACTAATGATTTCTCTTCCATCTCGCAGTGCACTCAGCCAGGTGTAGCCCTATACACCGACAAGCTCACTCACTGGTAAATCACCTGTTTGCCATATTGGGTGTTAAGGCTGATCCAGTTAAGCTGTTTACACGCACCTTAAAACCTCTGGAGCTGTGAACATCTGAACAACTCTTGGCACATATGGAGACCACAAGCACCACCAGAAAGAGCAAGTGAAGAGGGCATAATTATACCTGTAAGTATTTGTATAGTGCAGTCGATTTAAAGGTCCAATATTTTGCTTTGTTTCGGTGATTCAAAGTCAGAAGTCAATCTACCTACCCACCTGCAAATTATCATCCACAGTATATGCGGTTCCTCGAACACACTTGCCACTCGAGCTAATATGCCTAATATAGTAGATGGTATTCAAGTTGGCTGCTATTGCATTGTGTATTTTTATGTGTGCTGTAGTACTGGGAGCTTGTCACAGGAGCCTTAAGCCTCTCACATTAGGCTTTCTAATCTTAGCTTTCTTGTAATTATGCTAATTTAGTCAGATTCTGCTGCAGGACTCATTGTGACTGTGAAAGAAAGGGACTGTACAGAGCTGCTGATGCCTCGTGTGCGCTTGTCATGTTCGGGGGTAAAATATATCAGCCTACATGATAACTGAAAAACAAGCTTTGTAACTAGAGCATGTATTAGTGTCGGCGTAACAACACAGAGGATGAGCTTTGGTTATGGGGATATGTTAAACAGTGGGACGTGTGGTAAGTTGATACATTCACGGAGATAAGAACTGTACGTGGTGTTGATAAGATAATAGAGAGTTATTTTCTTTTACATAGAGGGGGACATGCATAGAGGAAATGGTAAGCAGAGTAGTAGTAGCAATATGAGATGCGTATAGCATTAAATGTATTACATATGTTTTACTACTTTGTCTTTTCCTCAGACTAAATTCATGATGTGTAATGGGTTTTCTATTTAAGCTATAGAGGCCCTTCTGTTCTTAAACTATAAGGGTCTTTTTGTCATATGCTGCTGGGCCCCCATGGACAATAATGGATCTTTTGTTTTGAACAGGATGCGCCCATAAGTGGAATCACGAGGGTCTGAGCTTGCATATGCCCGATGTCCTATAAAAGGAGATGTTTTAGAACGAGGAGGACTTACTTCTCCTTCGAAACAGGTTGTATAATGTAAATGTTTTATTAAGTTGAATTTCTTAGCTTCTGTCTGCTTCTGGTTTTGTTCTGAAAAGAGTTTTGGTTTCTGTGCCTTTATCCACACAATTAAGGCATAGAACGGCGATATTGTAAAGGTCTGTTTCTTCACAAAGAGGTCAACGCGAGGAACAGCGCGAGTGTAAAATACGATGTATCTTTAGAGTGTAAAGAAAGATCTCAACTTGTACTTGCAAGTCGTAAATTTACATTTTCATTTCACAGAGGCGGGAAAGCACCTACAGTTCTTGACACTAGATCAGAGCAAAGAAAATTGCACGATTTACACAGCAGTGGGCACCTCAGCGTAAACTATGGGCGTATGTGAGTGTGAAGAAATTCAAAGTGGCTGTAGTAAATAAAATTAAGCTTTGAACTCTGTCATATACTGAAAAGACATATAGAAGAGAGTGTGTCTGGAGGAGGCAGATGCCGACATTGTTTAAAGGTTGTCCAATTGCGTTTTAGCAGTACGAGAGAGAGATTTTGTTTTAGATTAGATACTGTAATAATCTTAATCCCATCATGGTGGGAAATCATTGGTACAAGCTCCTTTATGCTTCTTTTAAACCAATTGCAAACAAACACTGTGCCGTGTAGGATCACTTCATTAGGACAGCTTGCCTCGCCACAGGCCAAATGGCTCCCAGTCAAAGCCGTCCCTCTCGTTCTCTCACGTACAGTGTCTCTATCTGCCGTGTCTCCCTCGTATATCTGTGGGGTTGCCAGCTTTGTGTAGTCTGCGCTCCAAAGATTAAGTTGCGCAAGTGATAGACTGGAAAGGATACAAGAATTGGGAGAGAAAAATCATTTGGGTTGCCTTTAGGATATCCTAAGTCTGTACTAACTAACCCTGTTGACTTGTTTCCATCATCTTCACTCACACAAGCCTGGGATAATAGGCGCGTTCATAAGCTTCCTGACTGTTCTCATCGTATAATCCAATACCCAGTCCAGTAATATCTGGCTGTCCTGACTTAACGTCTAGCGAGTGCTGTCAGTCATTACCCACAACTGTCACTAAAGACTAGCTCTCATCTTTAAACCTTGCAACATTGCTAGTGACACCAATTTGCATTTTCAAAATTAGCATGTCATCAAGAGAGGGAAATTTTGCCTGAATGTTTTGATTTACTGAATAACAAATCACAAACCAAAACCGCATTAACACAGTTGCGTTATGTACAGAAAACACTGCTCTCAAAGGCTCTCCCCAACTTTTGTTTGGGTGCATTATCAACAGTATGAGTCAACTGTGCAGGCAGCGAGCGGCAGCAGTCAAGTGACCACTTTGAGCAGTAATGGTTCAAGTGCGGGTGATTTGCTTTGAAGTGGTTGGTGGATGGAGAGTTAACTAGTTTATTAAGCGCGTAATAGGTCAACTGTCACTTCAGAACAAGCATTTATGGCTAAGAGAGAATCCCCTCCCAAAGGCAGATTGATTTGAGACATAGTGGTGGTTAGAGTTAGAGCTATCTTTGAGTTCATACATAAACAGTGTATAGCAGATGCCAGATTTGTCAATTTGTGAGGTTTTCTTTTCCACATTTTCCACATGGCTGTACATTGACTTGGATTCATTTTCTAGAAGAAGTCAAACCTAGAGTTAGAGTTCATCCTCTAGATTATCTTGACAAGTCATTTGCATTTTACCCTACATTTAATTTGTGTACTGTAGTGTCCAGGGACCCATCTTCTGATCCTAATCTCTTAACCCCAACCTGAACCAAGCATATTTTGTCCAGTTTGGCATCACCCAAATCTAAAAGCTGCTTGGAAGAAGAAAGCCTAAAAATAGGGACAAAAACAAAAACAAAAAAGTGACACAAAAGAAACAAGAGCGCCAAAAACTTGCCAGAAAATAAACACTAACACATTAAACAAGTGACAATAACATGCCTAAAAATGCTGAAAGAACAGTGAAAGAGTGATGAAAGAGTGGTGAAAGAGCAAAGAAAGAGAGACGAATGATTGACGAAAGAGCGACGAAATAGAGATGAAAGAGAGATGAAAGATTGACGAAAGGGCGATGAAAGAGAGAGGAAAGAGCGACGAAAAGAGAAAGAAAAGAGCGACGAAAGAGCGACGAAAGAGAGACAAAAGAGCGATGAAAGAGCGATGAAAGAGAGGGGAAAGAGCGGCTTTCAAATGATGCGTTACACTGGCCTGTAGGCTGTAAGCTCCAGTCAAGTGGCTTTTAGATTTGGGTAAAGCTAAACTGAAGAAAATGCGCTTGGTTAAGGCGGAGGTTAAGAGGTTAAACTGGGCTTGGCCAGGACTATATATATATACAAGTGTAGGATTAGCTTGCTTTACATGTTTCGGGTTGATTGGGAAACCTGCCCAGACAAAGATGAGTTTATACGTTTGTAGTGACAACTAGGTGTTATTAAATTAATTTTTAGCATCAGCACCACTTCCAGGAATAAATTGTAGAAAAATAGGCCATACAATGCGCACTGTGGTCTTTTTTCCTCCACAAATGTCAGTGAACACAATATACAGTAAAGCCAGCTTGATTCCTGGATTGAATATATCCTCCCCACCAGAACTAAGTTAAAGCAAAACCAGAAATTAACGTCTGTTAATGTAACTAAACTGAGGAATGAAGTGTAACATGGGGAGAGCAGGAGAGCCATTTTAATCACCGTTGCCATCTTTTCCCAAACAGAAGCAGAGAGTGGTTGGAGTGCCCTGATACACATCCTCTCAGTAAACATCAACATTCAGCAGTGTTGGCTAAAGTGACACAGATAAAATCTTGAAGATAGTGAAAGAGGGAGAGTGGCTGAATGGTGGAAATCCGAGTGAGAATGTATAAATAAATCTGGCTCACATTCCCTGAGTTATATGGCTGCATTCTCTGCACATGTCGGACATTATGGCACAGCAGATTTGCTGTACATCCACTAGATCCTGGCTCAAAGTCAGTAAATGTGTAAAACTACCGGGAGCTTGTGAGTATTGTACACAAGAAAATTAAGCAAGAAATCTTTTTACCCCAGTATCACATCAGCCGAATAAAAATCTAATTAGCGGCTTTTGTAGAATAATAAGCTGAAACAATAGTGACCATGAGAGGCGCTTGATTTTGTTGGAATGATTCGTGACTTGTGAAGGTAAAATCGATTCACTATTAAACATTTAAAAGGCCAAAGTGGCTTAGGTGTCAGTTTAAACCACTTCTGTGCCTGCATAAGCCGCGGACTAAACCTTAACATTTTCTCTTTCATTACCTAAAGGCTCAATTTTCATTCCTTTAGAAAGGTGTGAAACTACAGCCCACTTAATCGCGCCATTCATTCCAGGACTTAGATTGTAATAATCATTGAAAAGAACAAAATCTGCAGGGGAACAGTCAGAGAAAGGGCCAGAGAGCAGACGTACTGCTGGGACATTCATTCTGACCCATTGAGAGACCAGTGTGTATAACCAAATCCACATAATACTTATACACAGTCAGCAGACCGTCTTATACAACTGACATGTATCTTATGTATTCACCCTTTACACAGGGGTTTCTGATTCTTTTCTTTTTAGCCAAACACGGCCTTTTCCAGTCCGTCGCTGTGACGTGACCGTTCTCTGCGAGTCCTTGTTCTTACCAGTTGACATGAGGCCGAGCTGCTGAGAACGGCCTCCTGCTGAGAGATGAAAACTACCTCCTCCTGAGTTTTCAGAAGAGCCCAGTATCAGAAGTCACGATGTGGGCTAACGTGCAGTATAAACGGAGTGTGGGTGTGCCGCGGACGAAGTGTCTTGAGGTTCGAGGTGAAACATCCTTGACACTGAAAACAAACCCAGTCCGGATGACAGACGAGGAAGCTTTGCCTTTGATGGCATCATTTTCACGACGGGAAAACACTCTCTCTCATGTGCTCATTGGCAGGTTCCCGCTTGCTTCTCTGTCTTTCTGTGTGTAGATTGTAAAGACATCTGAAGTGCTTGGCGTGGATTGTGGTGGAGCCAGGAGCAGCCAGCCAATAGAGCGCAGTGGGTGGCAGCCTCTCAGCAGCCACTAAGACTTTTCTTACTGCCTTGTATTTCATTTGAAACTAAAGCTGAGTGACAGGTGAAATAATGTCTATTGTACTTTATGAAGACACACACTGCGCTGTAGGAATAACAGGCGTAAATTAAGCGGGAAAAATGTGCTTTCAGCGGAAGAATGCTTATGAAGAGATCAGGCGTGTTGGCCTCCATCCACCTGAGGATATAATCTATGGTTATAATCTTACCTAAATTATCTATGTCTTGACTTGGAGCCATGGAAATGTTCTGTACTGTTGATCACTTTGAAATGAATATGGTGGACTCCACTGCATTCATACTATGCACCAAATGGAAAGGCAAAGCAGTTTTCTTCGAAGCTGAGATTTAGTGATCTCCAAGATTGCATGTATTAAGTGCTGTAAGTGTTGCTTCATTTGGAAGTCATTGTTACGTAATCGCTAAAGCATGCTAATAGAGCCTTTGAACAAAAATAACATTGAAGCCTGTGTTACACACTTTTAAATTCGAGGAGCAGAAACAGGCTGAACTGTATTTCTAGACATAGACAGGTAACTTGTAATAAAGCTAAAATTACTTTCAAGTCATAATCCATGTCAGTCTAATAACTATTATCAACACCAATGACATTGGAAGGCAGAGTCATTCTTACACTGAGCAGAAAGCTGGAGGTTCTAAGCCCTGCATCCCACATCACTTTTGTGAATAAGACACAGTCTGCATGACCGTTGTTTATTCTTATCAATTCATCCGGTTACAAGAAAATCCGCTCTACCATCTGAGCCACTGTTATGTACATGTATTGCTCTGATATGTGCGTACTTTGGATGTCAAATGACTTAGCATAATGATATAATTTACACACAATGTCAGACCATTTTAAATACAGCACTTTTGTCACCTCATGTGTTTCCAACTCCGATCCTGATGGAGGGGTTCTTTATTACTAATTCCACATAGACCACAATGTCTCGGCCAGAAGCCAATGTAATTTGGGAGTCTATCATTTCAGGAACAGCTAATCATTTTTGTTGCTCCTTGGCTAAAACGCCTTACTCATTGACATGTACGATGTCTTGATCATCACTATTTTCTCATTCATTAGCCCTGTAATACAATTTTTACCCTTTTACAGCAGTGAATGGCATTATCCACTGCTCTAATTTGAAAATGGCTTGAGGCTTGAGAGGTTCTCTGCGCTGAATACAATATCAGCTGGAGTAAATTAAATCAAATTGTTGTCTATATTGCCAAGGCTGAATGGAGGTCTAATCAAAAACCCGCCGCGGCTCCTGTTCCCTTGGCGATTCTACATCAAAAGAGGACACCATGTTGGAAGTGATGCACCATTTTGACGCGAATCGGGCGCTTGTTTAATCCCTGCACCCTTGGCATGGCTTTAAAGGTGCGCGTGAAGTGTGATGCCAACGTGACATTTTGCACATAATAAAGCGCCATTATGTGTGCTCTTATCACGACCCTGAATGGAGTGAATGCGTTTAATTTTGGGGTGGTCAAAACAAGCATGTACATGCCACAAGAGACGGCATTCAGGAAATTAATTAAAAGTCAGAAGTTGGACCAATCGTAAAGAGTGATGGAGGCGCAGCTGCAGAAAGGGAAGAATGGATTAGATAGGATTATATGTGACAAAAGGAAAGTGGCACTGGCACTTTCTGATAGAATTCACTGAAAACTCCATACTTATAGTTGCTGCAGTGCTTCTCGAAAAGGCTGTACATGCATTCAAGTGAGCACTATTAATCACTACACCTATAAATGTTGTGAATTTTGAGTGGTATGCCTGATTCCCTGGTTCACAGATGATGGTTTGAATAGGACATTAGATTGGTTTTCTCTTTTCCCTTGTAAATGTATCACCTGGCTGTGTTTTTTTTTTGTCCCTCTATCCAAGCAACGGGATACACGAATTGGGGAAATTGTGTATTAATTTGAAAATGGGGTTGAACGGTGGCGGACATTCTTTTAGCCAAATGATTTGCATATCAAGGGAAGTCCAAAGCAGCCGGGTCAAGTCTATTGAATAGGCTAACTAGCAAAATGATAGGAATGAATGAATAATGAATCCTGTTGTTCAAGGTCAAATTAATTATTCGCAGAAGAGAGCGGTCCCTCGGTGAGTGGGAGGGGTTTCGTAGTCCTGCTTGCCTAGAAGGAGACACTGGTTCGAATTGTTTTTGGTTAAAACGTCAGCTGCTTTTGTGCTTGTATCTCGCCTGCAAAAGGAGGGTTAGCAAAAAGAACCGTTATGTTGTCCTTGAAGGGAAACGGCATTAAAGAAGAAAAAGATAAATAAAGCATCTATGTCTGTGGAAAGTTTCGAAAATGTTTAATGAAGATGGTTGATTCGTAAAGTCTGATCTACAGAGGACAGTGTTTTACCAAAAACATGTACTCACCCTGTCATCAAAGGGTGTGAAGGATGCGGAAAAAGCACCTTTTCTCAAGTGTACGCATAGTATATTGCTTTCACTAGTGAATTCATTATTGATCAAATCTTCAGTGGCAAAGAAATCAACATAAGAATGCAATACAAAGGGAAAGGATGTGATCGAGGGAGCGGAGGCACGCCGGAGACACCGCATTAAACAATACAACACTATAGCCTCCTGTTAAATTGCACAGTAATGAGGTCCGGGGGAAGTCAAGTGTTGAGGAATGGACCACAGGATGTATGGTGTGTCGGGGCGACCATTACTCTGTATAGGCCTGCGTTAATGTGGGTTTTTATCTTTGATTATCAAAAGGTTGATTGGGTCACATTGAAAAGTTCACATTAGCCGGCCCTCTCATTATCGCGTATCACACAGACATACAGAACAGATAAAGAAATGACCACGGCAGAAGGGCGGAGAGAGAAAGAGGAGGGGGGTTGGGTGGATTACAAGCTTGAAATAGAGACTGAGGCAAGCTGAAAAAGCTCAAGATAGTAACGCAATTAGGGATCAAAATCATAGTCTTATAGTGCAGTGGTAGGCTATGTCAGGCAGGGGGGAAATCCAGTTCTCCAGCAAAGAACCTCTGGCCCTCAGAAATATCGTTACACACATCAGAGATCAAGCACCTGTTAAAGCAGTACTAAGTAACCCCCCCATCATCCCATTAACACTTGTATTACTCCCAGAGGGACTACGTATAGGATTTATTAAGGTAAAGTTACTTAGTGCTGTTTTAAAATACCAAGGCTGAAAATACTCAATTCTTTTGCAAACCACTTTCAACACCACTTACAACACTGGGACATGGAGAAAGTGGTGCTTTATTTCAGGCCACGATCATGAAAGACATGCTTCAGTAATTGTGCTTATTTATTGCAAATCTTCCTGCAAACTCTACTCCCAGATGCAGATAAGCATGTTTGCCCGTTTCTATTCTATTCTATTGAAACTCTTTAGTGTCACTGCAGCAGTAGAAGGAGGACCCTTGGCTCTTGGTGTGATAACTTTTATAGTATCTGATGCACAATGGGGTATTTTCTAGAAACAATAAACTACAAAAATCCAGGCTAAGGTGTCCTAATAAAGAATAATATAGAAAGGTTAAAGACTCTTGGCACCAGTAAAAAGATATGGACTCTCATGACCTCATGCACTAATAAAGAACTGAAGCAAGCCCAGTTTAGCCACGCAATTATATTACTATTTATTACTACATTATCTAACTGCCCTATCTAAAAATGTACTTTGGCAAATTGAATGGACCAGTGTAGTGAAGCAAAGCAAAAAGAAGGTGGATGAATCACAGGACTGACAGCGTTAAAGGGGTCAGAGTGATAAGGTAATGGGGGGTGACTGAAGGTCATGCGTCTCCAGGTCTGCACGGTGCCATCAGCAAATGCCCCAGCTGTTAGACAACCCTATAATCAGCCCGGTGGTAACATTAAGCTCCCTTATGTGTCTTAATGTGGCCTATCACGAGGGTCGATTTTAGAAGTTCAGACTCATACCATATACAGTGTCTCCATTCCCAGTCGATGTACAGTCGCAAAAATGTACTTGGGAGTCCAGGTCTCTGCCAATAGAAGTGGGCCAGAGCAGGTCACAGAGTAAAGAGCTGTTAGAACAAGAGCACTGATGACCTTCACTATTCCCAGAAGTGATACAGTACAAGTGCAGTCTTTGCGCTTTCAGGGAGCAGGCGCTTGTGCTTATTGTGTTTCCAAAGATAGCAGAGAGAGAGCAAGCAAAGACAGTTACACCATTTATTGAATTCATACACGATTTAGGCTACTTCTGCCTTATTAAATTGCTTCCTGGGATTGAATTAAACGATTTGAATTTACAGTAATTGATGTCCTATCAATTACATGGGATTTCTTTTTTTTTTATTACACAGGTTAATTCAAAGATATCCCATGAGAATAAAAATGTTTTTATGGCATTGTCACCCATTGAAATAAAAAGGATATGCGGCGTTTAATCCAAACGTTAGCAAGCAGGCTAGTCCATGAGCCTGCACAATGTAATTTTCCTATAGCCATTAGCATTAGCCACTAAACATTGCAAATTATGAATGAGCCAGATGTTTTGCTGTCAACCCAGCGACCACTTTTAGGTGGCGTCAAAGCCTAGTTGGAGCTGAACGTACAGATTGTCTGAGATTTGACTTTAGATATAGATAAGTCTTAAAGAGTCTTAGCTAAATGCTAGCTCAAAGTAAGTAAGTAAATAAGTGCAACAGAATAGTGTTCAGGTGTGACTGAGCCGTGCCGCCACTGTGGGCCAACCTGACCAGCATGTGTTTGGAGGTCGGGGAAACCGTAGCACCCGGAGAAAACCTGACTGGCTGAAACGGTGCACCGCCTCCTGGGTTTGTCCCTGTTTCAGAGCGTGGTGTCCTGCACTGGTCAGCTCCACCTCCTCCTTCCTCTTCCTCTTGCGCAGCTCCCTCCTCTCCACAACAGTCTTTCACCATCTCCTGGGAAGAGCTTAGCAGTTAATCTGTCTTTATTCAGTGAATGTCCATTAACCAGAACACTAGTAGGGATAGAAGGCATGTGTTGCTTAGCGATGAGTCTTGCCCGGATACCTCCTCATTTTTCCTGTAGTGCCTCTTGTGACGCCTCCACTGCGCTGCAGGTGTGAGGGGTTCTTGGTGCCTCGTCAGTGTTTCAGTCAAGTTTTTACTTGGGGTCAGATACTCATCAAATGGTCCCTAAACATCATCTTATAAAACGTTGATGAGAAAGAAACCACAGAAATTTTGTAAATGCCATGAAACGGACTAAACATACCTTCCAATACGTTAGTCCTTCATTGTATGTTGAAGGAACATTCAATGGCGGCGAACAAAATGTGCTCATTTGTATGAAAAGGCTCAGATACTAAAGGCATTTCTGTAATTTCTGCGTCATATTTTTCTATTTTTATTGCTTTAAAATTAGCAACCAAACAAAACTATCGGCATGCGTTTATCTTTATAAACTCAACTTGAATACATTCAATATCTTATCTTATCTTGACAAGCTTTTAGTCGACTGAAGATTAATTGCTCCCGGGGCGTCTCACTGTGTTGCCATATGGATCATTACATAAATAAATACACTTACAGCTGGTTGAAAACCCTCAGAGACACATTGCAGGCGGGGTGCAAATTTAGGGCCGGTCGTGTTGTTGTCTGACTGCCTTTATGGCCTCATTTCCACCCGCAAAAACCGGCCGTAATGTTATGAGAAATTATGTCGGACAGGGCGGCCTGCGCGCATCAGCCATTCACCGCACACGCTTTGACATAGAATTGATATTGTACACTCGCAAGGACACAGACCGCCATCAAGATTTCATTAGCGCCATCTCACAGCGCGCGACAGCCAATGAACTTGCTACATGACTTTTACCACCCAATTTGTGCCGCGCCTTTCATGTGGTGAAAAGAGCGCCGCGCAACAATGGGCGCGAGGGAGGCGGCGTATAAACTTGCACTCATTCGAAACCACTTCAGAATGGGGAGAGATGGCGCGCGTGGAGACACCGGAAATTGAGCCTCTGTAAGAAGATTAAATGTTGTTATATACTTCTAAGGATGGAGCGATAGACTGTAAAAAAAAAAAAAAAAAAGGGAAGAGAAATCAATGAGAGCGAGACAGGTGCAGGGGGTCAATGTTAACTGCTCTGCTCCGGCTTTCTCCCCAAGACCTATCACAACCTATCAACCCAGTCTGGTGGAACGCACACAGCGATACACAGCCCGAGAGTGGACAGGCTAAATAGAGAGGAGTAGTGGTGCTCTAAGTGGCTGCAGGACAGAGAGAGGGATGACGCCAACGTCTCAGATGAAAGAAGACGAGGGATATTGGTCCGTTGAGTCATGGCAATTTGGCTATTGCAATGAACAATGGTTTTCTTCTGCGGCTAAATGCATTTTTCTCTTTTTCTTTTCTTTTCTTTTCTTTCTTTGTATTCAGGCACCAAATCAAACACTTCTTTTGTCTGTTTGCACATGCTTAAAGGAATAGGCCACCGTTTTTACATACTGAGATATGCTCTTACCTCACTTTAGTCGAGTTAATATATCCCCGTCTGGTCTTTGTCCGTGCGCTCTGCCAGGCAAACGGAGCACATACGCAGCCTCTCCCACATGTCATATAGCTCCAAAAAAGCTCACGATAGAATCTACTAAGCTCTTCCACGTGTTCCCTATTTAAATAAAGTTACGTGAAGTGTTTTCATGTATGTGCTCCGTTTGCCTGGCAGAGCGCACGGACAAAGACCAGACGGGGATATATTAACTCGGCTAAAGTGAGGTAAGAGCATATCTCAGTATGTAAAAACGGTGGCCTATTCCTTTAAGGCACATGTGGGGGAAAAAAAAGTGTAGCTTCGATCTTGATTGATGGAGGATTTTGGAATAGCTTGGTCGGCTTGAAGTCAAAGCACCTTCCTTTAAAGGAGCTATACCTGATTGTACAAAGACACAGGGTCACTCAAATTTCAAATTGCTATTTTCTGGTCCAAACTCATCTCAAACTTTCCTAATGCATTTACATCACAATTCGTCACAGGGACTGAGTTTAAACCAGGTTTCACAACTTTCAGAGAGGAAAACTGTGACTTCACTGTAAAAAATGCCTAGCCTGACATTTTATGACTGTTTAAAATGCTTTAAAACCAGTGTTTTTTGGATAAATGTCTGCTTTTACCACATACTAAAGGACAAAGTAAATTTTATTCCAATAACAGAAAAAAAAAACATCAAGGATAGCTCCTTTAACAAAGCAAAAACACATAATATATTAACAACAAACTGGTGGAAAGCGCAGGGACAGAAGAGATGAGGTGCCATGTCCTTTTCTGGCTATATGCTATTGCCAAGGACAAGACTTGAATGCTCCAGACAATCGTTTAGACCTTATCAAAGGGCCAAAGACCAGGAGAAGATCTGTGGCATTTGCTTTCATTTCGTAATGGCTTTGCGTCAAATGCAGTTTAAGGGATCACTTCTTTTGAAATGAGAAGTTCAGCTCCCATCTATCAGAGGCACTCGTGTTGATTGACAGTGAATCCCCAGCAGAGTGCGGTCTGACAGCTCTGGAGGAATCCTGTTTATTTGAGCTAACTTCTCTCTTCACTCGCCTGGCTCTCTCTGCTTATGAGGGCAGAGATTTTTTACTTCTCCACTCCAGACGTCCATTTATTACACTTTCTTTTCCTTTCTCTGTGCTCTGTGTGCTTAACAATGTTATTCTCTTTGCTCTATTGCCCTGTGTTGGAGTTATAAATTTGCTGATGGCTGCCAAGGATTTTTTACTTTTTGTTTTACTTTTCATCATATTTACTATGCATTATTTGCTTAACATATAGCATTTTCTACACATTGCATCTATCCTGCCTGCAGTCTACAAGAAATGCTTTGGATACACAATTTCAAGTCATCCTCTTATCATTCCTCTCTGAGTCATAGTTTAAGGTTTTTTGTGAAGGAGGAGAAAAAAGCACTTAGACGCAAGATGATTATTGGTTGTAACAAGACTTGTGATTTGTTTGAGGGCGTGATAATCTAAATATGCAGCACTGTTTGGAAGGCAGAACAAAAATCTCATTCTAGCCACAGAAATGATTTGGGAAATGATGGAGGCTGACAATTTGTCATTTAGTTGGAAGGCCAGATATTGTCAGGCAACCACTGAATCTTACATTCAATACAGACAATTGAAACTGTTACTTGCACACTTAAAATAAGGTGCTGAACCAAAAGAGAACATAATTGCGTTGGAAGGACAAGAATTACATAAACTCATAACCAAGGCGTCCATAGAACATATCAGCATTAAGTGATATCTATGCAATGTAGTGATGTGACATTTTGCTTTGGTTCTATAAATATTGAACATAATGTTTTCCTTTTTATCCAAGACAGCAAAAACACAGAAAAAACTCATTGCACATAAGCACTAACCACTCTAGTCACTGCACAACATGCCCTGCCTCGTTTTCCCACAAATCTCCCAGTGTCCTACAAATAAATTGTTTACAGCAGGAAGTCAAGTTGAGCTGATGAGCTGTATCAAAACATCTGTGGTATTATACCATTGTACAGCAATCGGGCAGAGCATTTCCTCCACGTAACATCCATGAAAGAGCCAACTGCCCACGAGCTTATTTATGTTCTTATATAGGTTAAATGTCTGAAGATGTATCCATGTGCCGGTCTTTATGTACGGTGTGTTTTGGTCGATTCACCCTGGTTTTCCCTTCTAATCTCTAATCCCCTGCACAGCTGGAGCTGTATGCCTGTGCGTCTGCACAAGTAAATGCTGCATTGCCATATGGCTCTGTGCGATCTGTCTGGGATATTCTTAGCTTGTCTCGCAGCAAGGAAGTGAGGTGTTAGTTTTGTATCTTTGGCCCCAATTTAGTTAATTTGAGCTGCAGGGCTGTGGTTAACAATCTCATCTCATAGCAACGACGTCCCAAGTGTGATCACTGAAATTACAGTGGGACAAGACAGACAGTGATGATCAGCAAACTTTCAGTTAGCTTTGCTTGTTAGCCTGTTAGCTTCTTCTTCGTGATTCCATTAGTGTGTATTGGGGCCTCCGACCAAACACACACTATACAAGTGTGGTTTTCTGGCCAGAGACACCATCCCATCAACACTTGTATTACCCCAGAAGGACTACAAAAAGGATTTATTAAGGTAAACAACTTACTTAGTACTGTGTTAATCTACAGCTACCAAACTAATTATTGCTCATAAGAAACTGCTGGTACTGGTCTCTGTTTAAACACAGGTCTCATTAACTTTATACACATCAACAGGTTTGTTGGTAGAGGATCGTGGATATGTGGATGAGGATATGTCTTGTCTTGGTATGTTGACTGAGATCGAAAAAAATTTGACTCTGCAGTGGAAAGGAAAAAAATAAAATCTCTTTCTGTTCCTATGTGTCCCTGACTGTTGTAATCCCTTATTACCCGTGAGTGAGAGTGACCATAGTGACTGACCGTGTACTTTACAGTATGGTGTGGCACACTCGAGGGAGGATGTAAGTGTTCTTAAGTGCACTGGGCATATAAAGTATGTGTTAGGAGTGTCATAACATGGAGAGTGCTGACCAGATCACACAGAGAGGAGAAAGTGAGAGTGCATCTGTCGTTCTTAGGATTTAAAAGGGAAATATTGTGTTTGAGAGGGATTTTTGCGCAGTAATTGACGTGTTTTTGTGTTTGAACATAAAGCTGCAGAGTGACACATCAGAAAAAAGAATATATTAACTCATTCTATACTCTCTTAATCAATCAATCTTATTAGATGTGGCTTCAGTGGGTTATTCGGTTTAATTTATATTTAGACATCCTCTGTTGCCATATCAAAGGAGGATAAATAAAGAATGAGACATTTCCTTGAGCTATTCGAGTTATTTTTTTCATGTTGATATAGCATGTGTGACTGTGAAAGGCAGACTGTTGACATCGAGTCTGTAAAGTGAAAACATTATGACATTTTAATTCGAGATATGTCTCTTTTTGTGTTTCCATGTCAAAACTACCGGCATATACTAAATTAGCGTTGTCATATTTGTACATTTGCTGCAGCATTTAAATCCTCTATTGAAGTATCCTGAAGAACGAGTGACTTTTTTACAACACATTCTGGCTGGCTGCTCATAGTATTGACCTTTTGTTCAAACATTTATCGTTTTGTCTTTTAGTTTTTGAGTCTCATAATGATACAATTTATGCAGAGTTGGGATTTCTAGCAAGCTGCCCATGGGCTGATAGATGTTTACTCGATTCTTTTCCACTTTTTCAATTGTCTATAAGCTTCTTTAAAGCAGTACTAAGTAACTCTTGCCCCTAGAGGCCATAAGCGCAACTGCAGGTGTCGTAGCAAGTTGCGATTTTTTATCTTATTGTCTTGGAGAGTAAATACTACGCTGACAGAAAAGACAAAGGGAGAGAGGGATATTGTACATCTAATTACACAATGGAGACACATGGCTGTAAATACAGTTTGAGTGGCGCTAGCCCACAGTTAGCTTTGCCTGTTAGCCTGTTAGCTTCTTCTTCTTCGTGATTCCATTAGTGTGTATTGGTTGCTCCGGTCCGGTGGTAGTCAAGTTGCAATTGTGGTTTTCTGGCCAGAGACACCAGGGGGAGATGAAAGAACCTCCAATCATCCCATGAACACTTGCATTACCCCCACAGGGAAAAGGATTTATTAAGGTAAACACGTTACTATAGTATAGGCGTAACAGAAAAGTGACCAAAAAAAGTGCTGAAAACTGCAACAACGTGAGGAAAATGATTCATTTCGATCAGTTTTGTAGGCGTAACACTAGCCTATAGGCTGTAACCTATTAGATTTGGGTAAAGCTGAACTGAAGAAAATTCACTTGGTTAAAGGAACAGGCCACCGTTTTTCCATACTGAGATATGTTCTTTCCTGAGCTTAGATGAGTTGATACGTACCTGTCTGGTCTTCGCGCGTGCCCGTGGAAGAGCGTCGTAGCTTCCAACTTCACCCCCGTTTGGAGCTATAGGAATACATTGGGAGAGGCCAAATGCTAACAGCATCTTTGGTCGTTGACTGAGCGCACGCACAAAAACCAGGCAGGTACGCATCAGCTCGTCTAAGCTCAGGTAAGAACATATCTCAGTATATAAAAACGGTGGCCTGTTCCTTTAAGGGAGGGGGTCAAAGAGGTTAAAATGCCTGAACAAAGCACAGCACAACACCATTGCTACAATAGACGTCAGTTTTCTGGATGGTTACTTCCCTGAGTTCCTGATATCTTTTACATCCCGCAGTGGATCTCTCGAGATCTCCAGGCCCGGCGTCTTTCTCCCTCTCTCCACATAATTACCAGCGCACCAGTAGCAGTGTGGTGTGGGGCACTCGAGTGGCTTCAGCGATGAGACAGCACGGGGCCAGAGAAAGGCAGGGAGGTTGTGCGTGTGAAAGTGTGTGTGTGTGTGTGTTTGTGTAGCTTGTGTGTAGTCGTCGCCAGATCTGGGGTGTTTTTTTGGGGGTTTTTTTTGGAGGAGAGCTGCAGAGCACGGCCGAGCAGATGGGTCTATAATGAGGAGAACAGAATGATTTTGATGATGATGATGACCAGATAATTATAGCGCATCAGAAGAAGGGAAACGCAGGGTGAGACGTAGAAGAAACCACGCAAGAATACGTATTTACAGAGATATACAGTAAATCTGTCAAGTCTGTGAAGAACGACCTCCCCGTTTTGCTTGGAGGCAGAATATCAGATTTACATCAGGTCTACATGTGCCAGATATAACGCACTGATCTGTATTATATGGCAGAGACGCTGGAATTAACACTTGTAAATTGTGCGTAAACTAATTTGTGGTCTCATATGAAGTTATATTTCTTCAGCTTGTACCGAACTTCGAATATCTGTAAAGTAATATGATTCTATGGGATTTGTTGTTATTTTTTTGCTTACAGAAATAGCCCTCGGCAAAACTTCTTTTACAAACTTTCCGCACGTCTCAGCACAAGTTTGACTCAGGGTTTAGAATGTTTTTGTAATGTTTCAATATTTACCAAAAACATTAGTCTTTGTCAGTTCTTATTTTCCACTTTAGAGAGTCCTACTTGAACTGAATCAGGTATAGAAAGCAAGAGATGAGAACCGAGAAAGCTGTTTCCACGCTTCATCCAGTTCAGACTTTGTTGTTGTGTTGTTTGGTGAGTTGCATCATTGTCCGGCTCATTTTCATGCTTCATGAGCAAAGGCCGACGCAGGCTATTGTGTGACGTGTCCAGGTTTAAGAGTAGAAAAAAAATATGACAGACCTGAGGGAGGCCAAGATCTGATCAAAGATGAACTGAACTGAAATGAATGATTTATCAAAGAAATGTACCCAGCTTTGTTTCCCCGTGTATATACGGTTAAATGTGAGCAATGGCTTGTACCTTGTTTGTTATGAGATGCATTCTTCTAGAAACAACTTCAGTCCAAAGACATTTATATTAACATTTATGATTTCTTCCGTTGTAAACAAACTCTATCATCAGTTAATGCCTAACTCATAAAGGATAGTTCTTCACATACCACACCTTTTCTTTGTCAAAATGACATGAAAACGAGGATGAACATAGAAACAAGAGAGTGATTAAAAAAAGTGACGAAAATGTGATGAAAAAGTAGCAAAATGTGACGAAAAAGTGATAAAAATTTGACAAAAATGCAATAAAAATGTGACAAAAAAGTGACAAAAAATTGATAAAAATTTAATACAAATGTGACAAAAATGTGACGAAAAAGTAACAAAATGTGGCAAAAATGTGTTAAAAATGTGACAAAAATGTGATAAAAATGTGACAAAAATTGGTTGAAAAAATGTATGTGACAAAAATGTGATAAAAATGTGATAAAAATGTGACAAAAATGTGACAAAAATGTGATAAAAATTTGACAAAAATTGGTGATTTTTTTTATGTGACAAAAATGTGATAAAAATGTGATAAAAATTTGACAACAAAGTGATAAAAAAATGATAAAAATGTGTCAAAAAAGCAGCAAAAATGCCACAAAAGATTAACAGAAAAATGAGGAAAAACTTAAAAAAAAAAAAAAAAAAAGAAAAAGAAAAAAAGCAATGAAAAGAAGTGACGACAATGCAGCAACAACGCAGAGGAAAAGATGTGTAGATGAGTTTTATAGGTTTTAAATGAGGCGTTCCACTGGCCTATCGGCTGTAAGCTTTTTGTAATGGGTAAAGCTGAGAAAATGCTCTTGGTTAGGGCGGAGCAGAAGAATCAGAAAGGTAATGGTTGGTTGAGGTGTGGCCCTGCTCCTGCACCTTGTCAATATAAAATGAACTCCATATAATGAAAATAATCATCATCCTGAAGCAACACTGCACAAGTTTACAGAGGAAGCCTTGAAAGTGAATGAAGAACAAAAGCTAAAAGATGAAAGTTTCATAACTGCGAGAAAAGCCCTTGAATAAAAAGTGGTGTTTGGATGAAAGTGCGAGGTGTTGTGGTGGACGCCGGGGACAGAGATGTGAAGAGTGGAGAGGCAGCGCATTTCAAAGCGTTTCCCGTTGACAGTAATCAAACATTTGACAACAGGTCAGAAATCCGAGCGCGCCGGTGTGTTTGTTTTAATCACGGGGGCCTCTGAGGAATAGCTTTTCCCCACTCCCACTGTTTCATCTGCCATAAGTTCAAAAGTGGGTTAACGCGGGGAGATTGGCAGTCAAATCCCGCACACGCCACTGCTTTTTGCTTCACAATCCGCGCCTCTTGTCTCTTCCAATACGCACGGACTCGCAACTATACAGAAACACGCGCATCCAGGGCGCGAGCTCACTGACAGGTCAATCCGGCACAATCTAACGTAGCTGAGCGGAGAAAAGTCAAGCCAAATATAGAACAAAAGCGAACGGAATACCAATAGCTTTTGTCATGCAATATATCAAGTGGCGCGAGGTTGAGGTTTTGGCAAGAAGGCGGACGTTTTTAGAGCAATGTTCAAAGACGAGGTGGGAATTTTCCTTAAATTGGTGAAATAATCTGAAATAGCTAAAGTTCGCCATTGGGTGTGTTTGCTATAAGTGCCCTTGTCTGAGTGATGGAACGCTCCCTAATGCGGTGCGTGAGGCTGTGCATAAATGAATGGGACAAGTGTAAGTGCTCTGAGTATCAATTAGGTAAAGTGTTACACAATGCACCCATCGCTCCTCTGGATATCGCATTACAGGCTTGATGCAGCTTTATGCCACAAAAGGTACTGAAAATGAGGCTGGGGATCTATCAAAGGGTAAAGAAATGGAGGCAGGGGACACAAGTGTTTAAAAATAAAAGAAGCCACCATCAAATCCGTGCAAGTTTTCTCAATCTGGTTGCTCATGTTTTCACCCTACGCATGCGTAATTCAGTCATGAATTATAGTAAAGTACATGCAGTACATTTTTGGGATGCATAATGATACATTAAAGGGAAATGACATCTTTTTTGGACATCTCCCCCTGAACCGAGTGCATTATCTCCAGTTCGGCTTTACCCAAATCGAAAAGCTTCTGGACCTGCGAGTTTACAGCCTTTAGGCCAGTGTAACGCCTCATTTGAAAGCTAAGGTCTACAAAATGGCCTCACTGTTTTTCGCAGATTTATGTTTAGTACAATTTTCACATTAAAACACTTGGACACTACAGTGTGTTAGATGTATTTACCAGCAGTAACTCTGCAGCTAACGGAGTTGTTCCACAGCTTTTTTCTCCACTTTTTAAACAGTTTTTAGCTAATGTTAGTCTATGGAAATGTATGCTAACAGATGCAAAGATGGCGGATCTCCATGGTAACTGTGGAATTTCCCGAACTCTATAATCTTAGACACAAATAGAATCGCACAGTGTACACCAGGCATAAGGGAGAACCCGTGTGAACTAGTGAGAAAAGTGTATAAAGCGTGTGGTGAGGGGTTTTACTAGCCTGGCTAACGCTAGACTAACATCACAAGTGATATTTCGCCTAATGACCACCAATTCATTTTTTCGTAGGAGAGGTGTGGTTTACAATTGTCCATATCCGTTTACTGGGCGCTGCGAATGTCTATCATATGTGTCTGCACGTAGCCATAGCCAATTGTATCATCGTATCCGATGACGTATGACTTACCTGCTCTAAACTTTCGAGCACGGTCAAAAGCTTGATCGAAAGATGGCGTCGCGTCTGCTGCTGTCATGTTGAATCTGTAAATAAACTTTATTTTATCCCTAAACAAATTACAAGCTTCCGTATGTCAAATAGCTGGTCATCGTCTCCTCGTTCTGCGTTCTCGGTTAAGGCTCGGTAAGAGCTTAACTGGCATTGCTTTTGCAGAACTACATTCTCAACTTTTGACTAAGGTCACGGATGCTGCTTGGATGGGGAACTGAAGACTGAATATCGCTCATAATATATTTCCCAATCCTCATTTAAAACTCTGGTATTTTGAAATGGAACCGTGACTGCACAAAGCCATTAAAAACATTGTGGAAGAGGGAATTCCATTAAATCCAGCTTTACTTTCCACTGGGGACTTCATCATAAAGGCACATCCTCACATATACCGCACGGCGGAATCCTCTCGTGCCTTTTACTGTTTTGATGCTGAGCTTCTGAAACAAGTGCAGAGCTAAAATGCCTTCGTCCTCTCGAGCACAGACAATTAGGTGGATAAATATAATTACCACAGTCTTCTATCATGGCTGTGTACTCTATGCTATATATTATGATAGCAGTGGGTGTTTTCTTTTCAGATCTAAACTGACATTAATTTCAACTGTCACCGCCACATCCATTTTATCCTTGTCGAGCTGCAGTTCAACCCTTGGCACTTCTGAATAATTTCACAAACTCCGTCAATAAGCTGCCGTCCTTATTGTGTGTATTGCAGTGATGCCTTTATAGTTATGTCTCAAACAACGGCTGCTCTACCACTTTATGTCTCCTCAACAACGCCCTTTCCATGTCATGCATTTAGCTGGAATAAACTCAGTTCGCCGGAAAATCCACTGCAGAAGTGTCAGCGTATTATTTCTCGGCGTGTGCACTTTGTACTTTTTTGACTAGAGCACCAAAAGTATGGTCTGTCACCTCCCATCTGATAGCACTTTGATCCATGTTAGATGGTCGTGCAAAGAAGTGACATAATGTTTGCATCAGTGCCCACATTCTGAGGTGCCAAACGACGTAGCTTCAGTGTAGGCGGTACATGCTTTTATGCGACTATGAACATAACAGCCGTTTTGATATCTTAATTTAGAGCCATGACTTTGACTTTAAATAGAGAAAATAGAGCATCAAACCTACAATGCACTTAAGTCTTGGTGCAGGATGTTATTGCTTTATGTTATTGCTTTGTCACCAGCCTTGTGTCCTTGCGTCGGGATCTTCACCTATGTTGGGCTTTACATTTCATTACAATCTAATCAAATCACAAAGGCTGCACTTACTTAAAGTGGCAGTCTGGAAATCTAAATGTTTTACAAATCAACCAACTGGTCTTGCATTTTGATGCAGTGTAAATTGTAATATATACATATATTTAGGGCTGCAACTAACGATTATTTTCTAATCGATTAATCTAACGACTATTTTTATGATTAATCGATTAATCACTTGGCTGTGAATTGTGTAGGAAAATTTTATTTTTTTCATCACATAGCGCTAAAGTGGCACAGCTTGAGGACATATTGATGGAGTAAGCTTAAAGTGAGTGTTTGTTTTAGGCTAATTCTGCTTTCTGATTGGATGAGACACAGACAGATATTCAAGAAATTTACAGTGTACAAAACACTACAGACCATAATTATAAAAACAAAGTAGGTTTTCATCAAAAAATACTACATTTTCATGTCAGTTTTGCTCTATTTGAGTCTGTGTGAACCAGAAAACGATTAATCGACTACTAAAATAGTTGTCGACTATTTCAATAATCGATTAGTCGTCGATTAATTGATTGGTTGTTTCAGCCCTACATATATTATTACTTAAAGTCCCTCCTTCCCGGATATCAGCAACTATTCAGAGTCTAGTATCCTCCCGCCTCGACCAATGAGACGAGCTTTTTTGTGAACCAGCCTGCCAGGTCCAATCAGGAGGGAGGAGGAGGAGCTTGATTGTTTACTTTTGAAAATTCTGTTCCTGCTCTCCTCATTTTGCATAAACGAAAGGTCTGCACATACTACACAACTTTTATGCCCGATTTTGCTCTAATTTTCAGTCAGTAATTTTCAGGCAGTTGCACAGAGTCGGGTCGCGTAGTGTGGGGGGTCATGACTGGACGTTCCAATCGTGTAGTGTGAGCAGCAGTCAGACGCGACTAAACCCTCAGTCACAGGAAATCTAAATATTTCATTTATACGCCCAATTTTGGATGCACAGGAGAAACGTGGGTGATTTGACCGTCCCCAAAGCGAACACACAGAATGCTGCGGCCAATGACAGAGCGAAATAAAGACAGAGAAACACCACAGCGCTTCCCTTTTCATTTCTCTGTCAAAACAGCGGCACAAACAACTCATTTCATGGCCACACCAAAAGTTCGACCTTTTCCAGCTACATTTCAACCGCAAACAGAGTTGAACCGCAGCACTTACCGAGTTTGGACACGAACTTTCCAGCTACTTTTCTCCGTTAGCTTCTCTCCGTCTCGTCCGCCTCGGGGCTGATGGTCCGTCTCCTTTTTTTTTTTAATCCACTGATATATGTCCCGCATCTTCCTATCGCTGACGTTTATCTCCATTTTGACAGAACTATAGCCAAGTTGAAGGCTCGTAGTAGCAGTAGCCTGCAGCAGCATTGAACTGCGTTGTTGTGACAGTGATCACATGACTCTGTTGACACTGTTGACCAATCGGGAGACGCGCACGTTCCCTCACAAACAGAGGCCTATATTATCTGATCTGGTGTCAGTTTTTGAAGCCGGAGGAGAAATGAAGTGGCAGAGAGAACAGACGCGCTGCGTTCTAAAACATCAGCTCTTTGACAGAATCGTGTAGTGAGTTCGCTCTTACGATTCTCAGTCTTTATGTGTGAAAGCCCAGATGTTTTATAATCACACTAAATCCAGTCGTGTAGTGTAAACCCCCATTCTTTATAAAAATCATTTAAGACTGGAAAAATCATATAGTGTGTGCTGACCTGAAGAAGGGATTTATGGTTAAAGATGGGATAAATTTGATTATTCACTTTCAAATTTTACTATACCTCTCCTCATTTTGCACACTTACAGACTATCTCTTTAAGTAATCAAGTTCCCTGAGGGATTTTCTCATATAATGTATACATTTGTTCTGCTATATTTGTTGTTGCTGTTTTTCATTCGATGCTGTACTTGAATTAATGACTCTTGGTGGGAGAGGTAGAAATCTTAATCGGAGGCAAGTGTGATTCCCAATGACACAACATGCTGCATGCATTGCCAGTAGTGCGAGTCAATGAACTTCCAACCTCTGGCGAAGTTAGTATGAATGCAACATAATCACCTATTGCTTTTGAAGGCTAACGCCGTATGCTTTGAAAATTGTTCTGACCTCCCGCTATTCTCTCTTTGCAGGTTTTGAAGCCTTCCCTCTCATTGGCGGTTTGAGTCCTGAGCGCCGGTCTTCATGTTGAGTCCCACTACACCAGAGCGCTACAGATAGAGGTGAGACCCGCTGTGAGCTGTCTTCTGCAGCTTTAAACCAACATAACAAAAGGAACAAGGATGCACTATGCAGGGAAATGTGACAAGAAGCTTTCTCAAACAAACCCCAACACTTACTGGGTATTAGCCCTATGCAACTTTAATCCATATCCATTGAGAAAACGGTAGAGTGTAGCATTATTCATTGATGCTGTAAAATGCTTGAATGTATATACTTTATTAATGCTATTAACATAATGTTTGCCCACCTAATGCTGTTCTATAGGGTTCCCTAACATACGCAAAAGTATGCGGCAGTCTTAGCTTCGTATATGCACACTATGACTTCTATTTATGATTGTATAACACAGGATCCAATATGCGCATCCCAATCCCTAAAGACTAAGAAAATTACAAAAAGTGCGGTTCACAAATGAGGCTGTAGAAATGCTGACCATTTGCAAAACATACCAGCCCCTAGTGTTGCTTGAATTAATTTCCGTTCGCAGGTTACAGTGGCAGATAAATGTAATATTAAAGGAACAGGCCACGGTTTTTCCATACTGAGATATGTTCTTACCTGAGCTTAGACGAGTTGATACATACCTCTCTGTGCGTGTCCGTGGAAGAGCTTGGTCGCTTCTAGCTTCACCCCGTTTGGAGCTATAGGAATATACTGGGGGAGGCCAAATGCTAGCAATATCTTTGGTCTTTTTGCGTGAATGAGGGCACACAGTTCGTCCATACTGTGATATGTTCTTACCTGAGCTTAGACAAGTTGATACGCACCTGTCTGGTCTTTGTGCGTGCCCGTGGAAGAGCGTGGTTGCTTCCAACTTCACCCCCGTTTGGAGCTATGGGAATATACTGAGAGAGGCCAAATGCTAACAACATCTTTGGTCTTTTTGCGAGACTGAGGGCACGCACAAAGACCAGACAGGTACGCGTCAACTCGTCTAAGCTCATATTTCAGTATGGAAAAACGGTGGCCTGTTCCTTTAAGTTATTTTTTTATATAATCTCTCTCTTTTTAGCAGCTCTTGAAATGTATGCGGTCTTACAATGCAAGACACCGAATACCCATTGCCTGCTGACTGACTTGAGCTTGTTTCCTGCACCTTCAGACAAACAAAAGAAAGATAAACATTTCCAATGATAAGGATTTGTAAAGAATGAGGTCTTGAGACAGTGTATTTTTGTTAGCAAGTTTGAAAGCATGTTTGGTTCGTACTCTTGGAAATACCTACCTCCTAGCACTATAGCACAGAGTTCAGTGGCCTGTGCTCCCTCATAATCATTTGTCTTGTTGAACATTGCACACATGCTTCGACAATGCTCACGCACTTTCCACCTTGCTGCTTTTTGATGTTGATGTTTGTTGTGTAGTTTGATTGTGCAAAAGCAGATATTACCTGCGCTGAAACACCCTGGAGTCATGTTACGAGCAGAAAATGTTTAGCGCGGCTGTGGTTTAGATCGTCCAGTGAACAAAATTAATGCTTCTGTTTGCCTACAAAGGATTGTTGTTACATAATTCTAAGCAAACAAACTTTTACTGGCTGCAATTTGCAAAAGTTAAAACCAGTAAGTCATCCAATTAAACCTTTTGCTTTAGTTGGAAGGCATTTATCTCTTCAAAACTTAGCAACGCCAACTTACGAAAACAACACCTCTCAAAATAATAAGCAGAATATCAAAAGAAAAAAGAAAAGAATGCTCCATTGATGCATAACAGTGGTGATCAAGTAAAACTCAAATCCCCTGCGATAACTTTAGACTTAAAGCAGAACTAAGTAACTCATGCCCCTAGAGGCCATAAGCGCCACTGGAGGCATCGTAGCATGTATTTTTTTTTTTTTACTCATTAATTGTCCGTGAGAATAAATACGCTGACGGAAAAGACAAAGGGAGCGAGGGTTTACAATGGAGATTATTTTTTTCACTCAAACTTTGTCTGTAAATACTGTTTAAGTGGTGCTAGCCCGCAGTTAGCTTTGCCCGTTAGCCTGTCAGCTTCTTCTTCTTGATTTGATTACTGTGTATTGCCCCGGGGGGAGATGAAAGACACCCCCCCCCCCAAATCATCCCATGAACACTTGTATTTCCCCCAGAGGGACTACAAAAAGGATTTATTAAGGTAAACAAGTTACTTAGTTCTGCTTTAAGGAAGGAAACAATGGCACCAGCAAGTCATAGGCTGCATCTAAAAAGTGGCCAGATAGCAGATAGCTCGTTTCTCCTTAACCTTTGAGGCCGACACCATGAGGTCAACCTTGAGGAACCTTTTGTAGGAACGAGAGCTTCAGCTGCTCCTTCTGCCCGTCAGGACCACCTGAACCTTCCTAACCCAGCGGAGGGAACGACCAGGAAGTTACGTCGTACAATCTACGCTCCATATCCTCCTGCACTGCAGCACATTTAATATTATTACTTACCAACAGCACAAATATAATCTGAGCGACTGCACAAATGTCAAAATGATGTGTTAAATAAACAGCAGATCTTATGCAAAGTAGCCATGTGGGCTTAACTTTTGTTCTTGTAAAATGTCAACAAAAGTGAGTAATTTTGCCAGAAGTTCATAGATTTCCCATACTCAGACTTTCAGATGCTTCTGTGGCTCTAACGCGGCCTGACCTGTTTTATACTTTCATATAGGACATAGCTCATGTTTTTATTTAATGAAATGTCACGCAGCACAACTGTCAATCATTCCACACTCGTGCAGAGATCAGCCGAGTTCGGATTGTGGGATTGTTCTTCAAACGGATAGCTATGTGGAGGATTATTGCAGTAAACGTGTGTCATTGGTGGTGAGGGCGGCTGCTGTTCTGTGAAAGGCGAGGGTCATCTGTTTGGCAAAATTAAATAATTTGATTGTGCAGGCTTCTCTCCCCCTTTCTATCACTGTGTCTGAATCTGAAATAGCTCTACAATAAACCTGCGGACAGTTTTTTTTCCCACCCACAGAAACCCTAGGAAAAAAAACGGTAACCTGCAGCACACAGCCGAAATCTCTCACCCTGGTGCACGATCCGGGCCCGGGCAGAGGCTGTACATGCGAGGACATTGTCAGGACTGGAGCCTTGTCCCTGAAAAATTGATAGTTAGAGATGTTATAAAGTTTATGTGGATATTTGAGAGGACATCTTTCGGGTTTGAGTGATAAAAGATCGTGATTAGATCGACAACAAACTTAGAATGAGTAGCTTTAAATCGAACGTAGGAGTGGGTGAGGCTGTAGTGGTGTTGAAATCCTGGTGCCTTTTGGTCCTATGGCGTCAGAGCACAAGTCATGTTTGTGGCCGGGATAAGCTGTGTCAACTACAGTAGAGTCGCAGGAGATCCACGTGAGTAATCCTGCCACGCTAGCTCTTCACGGCCAACCTTTTTTCAGCATATTAGCGCTGGCCTACACACTGTTTCACAAGTGCTCTGAAAAATGGTCTCATTTCTTTGGCTGTGGAACAATCGGTAGCACTTCCTGTTTTCTCCTCGCTCCGGGCTGCTCTCTTCCATCCTCACATTGTTTTATTTGGTGCCTCTGCCCTAGAGAAACATCTGCCATGAGGAGTTTATTAGAGTCCGCTAACTGGACCAAGTTCCTGGTTGAGATGATGACTTTTTACAGAAGGAACTCGAGGCATGGAATAATAATAGACACTTCCCGATGCCATTTTCTCTTGAAGTAATTACAAAAGACATGCTATTTCCAAAAGATTTTATCTGCTAAACTGACATGAATTCTCATTTCTTGTTATCGAGATTGTACATTTGCCCTCCCAAAGATCTCGGTTTTGGTGAAATGGGAACATGATAAGAAGTTAGACGTTTGATGAATTATCACTCAACTTATCTTCAAAGCTGCAAAGGGTTTTATCTCCATGTGTGGCCATTTATTTTTCTTTTATATGATGCAGCAGCAAGTAAACGTTTTGAACTGATGGTGAGACAGCTGGGTCATAGCAACTCCAAAACTGTGAACTGTTTTGTGGGCTTTTGGCAACAGTCGCCTCATAGTTAGGAGGTCCTGCATGGGTTCAATTCCTGTTGGGTATATCTTTCTTTCTGTCTTTCTCTACAAATGCTTTCTCTATAATGCATCAGCAAGAACCAAGGCAAAGATAAAATAATAAGGAGAGACCTTCTTAGAGAGCTGAAGAGAGACAAGCTTCTCAGGTATAGGAACGCTGCTCCTGGGCCACTTAAGTTCCAAAACTCCCATTTAGTTTGACAGAATGAGTTGTTCATGATGTGGGGTAAGTAAAGCCTCGTGATAGTTTCTGCTCCTCGTTTCCAAGTCCATAGGCGATTTCAAACATGTCCTCAGCAACTCAGTAACAAAACAAAACAACGCGCCATTTCTCCACAGTAAACTCGTGGTCACGTGACGCCTTCCCGTTTGCGTGACAGCCAGGCGTGTTTTTGATGTATGTGTGTTCAGGTCGGCAAATTGAAACCCATCGTTTTAGGGTCAGGTTGGGCCGGGTCCGAAAAAAAAGTGCATTTCGCCATGTTGTCTCTCGATCTGATAAAGGCTTCAACAACCCATATGATTGCCTTTGTCTGGCAGGAACACTGCATTTATGACCCTGAACTAGCCATTTTACCATGTTTCCCCTTCTCCTCTGCCCTCAGCTCATGGCAACACGCCAAACATGCCTCCTCCGTGTGTTCAAACCTGTAATTCCTCTTATGAAAACATCAGGGATTTAATTGTGTTCGAGAGTGTGCAGGTGGTCCTGCACTGCTGTCAGTCTTCATTCAGCCTCAAAACCGGACATGTCAACCTATATGTTTGCAATATAATTTAAAGAGCCCAAGGTGTACTGAATAGACCCATTTTTGTGTGTCCATTTGTAATCCCAGTACAGTCACTTGATCATTTCAGTGATTAACTTCAACAATCCGTTATTCAAACTTCTTCGCTACGGCCAGTGCACCTGCTATTAAGCATTTGTTTATATAAGCTGTTTATGAAAGAAACTGAAAATGCATGATGTTGGACCTTTAACGTGTGTATATCTAAATATACAAATGGTTTTAATCAAATGTGCCTTAGACAGAAGGAAAAAAGTAACATGCTTTATATTTTACACCTGAGCCGCTGTCCTTACTGGCAGATTGTAATTACTGACACTTTATGCAACAAAATGTAAATTCCAGTGGCACTTTTCATACCTGGAGAGCGTCATACATATTCATAAGATGTTGCATGGTCTGATGTATTTTTGAAACAAGACACAATGTAAATAAGTGCATAAATGCATGATTGTGTAAAATGACTTCTCTGCCGTTCATTAAGCAGAAAAATGGCACAGGAAAAGTCAAACTAGAAACAGGGAGAAGCTTAAATCCAGCTTTACAACCATGCATGAAAGAGGGCTGCATCAGGGAGGGATTCTGATGTCAAACTTTGCCAAAACAATGTGCAAATGACTCCTCAAAAAGACAATCATTCCCATGTAATCAAAAGTAATACACATTTTGTTTTGCTCGCAAAACAAGAGAATGGTAGTTTGCGAAGACCACAATGGTGCATTTGCTATTGTAGGGGAGAGATGGAGGATTTTACATTGAAGAAAAAAAACATGCACGTCGGCCAGAACCATTGATCTACATTATACAAGTGATCGATCCATGTGTGCTTTGTCAAGATATAAAGACAGCCATGTCGCCCTCTCTACTGCGGCTGCACTCTGACAGAGTTCAGACACAAAATCTAATTAAATATGAATCTATTTTCATATATTATTTAATGCAATGACAAAGAATGGTTATCTTTTTAATTCAGGAAATAGAAAGGTTTTGAACAGTGAACGCCCCCAACGCTCTCCACAGCTGAGACCTGAACTGGCACATGCTGCTGGCTGGAGCTGAGCCAATCATATCCAGTCATGAGAGCATCATTCTTCTTTAAAAGCTGAAGGCAAAGACGTGTGAATACAAGGTTTTCTAGAAACAAAAGAAAGATCGACTAATTTTGCCCATGTGGTTGCTGCTTAATCTGTGAATATTTTTTCAGAAAGACACTTCAAACACCTAGCTTTGCTACAGTGCTTAAACTGAGATCTGATCTTAAAACCTTGTGTTTTACCTCATGACACTGGTTAATGGAGAAGGGTGAATAATGACGGGGTATATAATATCAGAACATTATTAATGCCGGTATTTGAGGGTGTTGGAGTTCAATTGTGCAGAAGTTTGTTACTGTCTGAATGAGAGTAAATGTGCTCTCATTTGGGGGTCACGTATCCAGATCCCTGTTCACCCTCCCAGGCCTGGAAGCCCACAGTTGAATCAGGCTCTTCTGCTCAGGCTGGTGGACCCTCTTTCCGTGTGAAATACCTGCACCACTGCTGCACTGAAGACTGCTGTCATGTGGAGGGCTTTGCGCTGCGGCTGTCACTAAACAGCTGTGAACTCAGCATGTCAGTGCTTATCATGGCAAAGGTAAATAAGGCAATAGATTCCCCAACTTAAGATCTAAGATAAATTGTAAGTCTAAATATCCAGCTGAAGAAGAGAACCGTGACAGCCGGGCAACTCCCTAAACTGCCTCAGAAAGCTATAATATTCATATTTCTTCACACCAATAAAACCACTTTACCGTATGAAGGCCATATAATAATATCATTATGAGACACACTCTGTGCCTCTTTAGTGGCAGGAGAGGTTCAAAGCACAGCCCAGAGCATTTCTGTGTGTGTGTGTGTGTGTGTGCGTGCGTGTCTGTGTGCGCGTGCTTGCGTGTGCACGTGCTTGCGTGTGTGTGTGCGCACGTGCTTGTGTGTGTGAGATCAGGATCCTGCAGTGACAGCAGCTGCTGTTCTGAACATACAGTAGGAGCCGCACAGATGACTGAAGTCAAATCTCTGACTGAAGACTTTACAGGACTCCACCTTTGTTTGGATTTTTGTTTTGATCATGACTATTGTATTTTCTCATGTGTTAGATCCTCCCACTCACACATCCATATACAATATACTGTACATAAAATATTCTAATCAGCGACTTTTTGCCACATTATCAACCGTATAGCCAGAGTCCCTGTAAGATACTTTGAACTTCCAAATGATCAGGAGAGAGTGATCTTCCTCGAGCCCTGTTTGAAAGTAGGATGTGTTTGAAGTCAGAGACCTGTGTTAGCCATACCATATACAGTAGACCATATATGGGACATGAAGAGATGTTGCCATTAGGACAGTGTGCGCATTAGACTAATGTATCAGTGAAGAGCCATATATCATTGAAGTGTCTTAGCTTCCTGAGGCCCCAGGCTGCTCAAGTCTCCAGTGGCGTGGCGTGGTTGTATGAGCAAGTTTCTCAAAGTACAGCTGAAGGTGAAAGGGAAAAAAAAACTCTATTGGTTTCTGTTTTTTATTTCATTTTATTAGAATCTACAGCCTCATAGTCTGCATTCTTTTAAGTGTTTATTGTCAAGGTCGCTGTAGCTATAGGTGTTTTAGCATTTCAAACATGGGATGATCAAAAAGCGCAGAGATCTCCATATTCCCAGAGCTGGAGACGCTTCTGTTCATAGTGTTCCCATCTTTGTTGCTCAGGGTCCTCTCACTCTTTTACTGAAATAGCACATTTTGGAGGAGAGCCGCAGTCTAGACAGAGAGGGGCACAGGGGAGAGCTGAGGTGGGGAAGAGATATCTCCTCATCGGTATTTTGGATGCAGATGAAGGTCGAGTGTGATGGCACTGAGAATATATTGGCTCTCAGACAGGAGGTGGACTCTTTATTTCTGGTATTCAGATGCAGTGATCAGTTCTCTGAGTCCAAGCAATAAAGAAAGTCAAGTTAGATCCCATTTGAATGTGCCTCGTTTTAGCCAATCACAGCCCAGTCTCAGAACAATGACACAACAAACATATGCTTTTAAGTGCGTCGCAGCATGACTTTCTCTGTGCCATGACGGTAAAAGTGCTTCTTGTTGTCTGCAATTGTAGCACCCACCTTCTCACAACAAAACTGCCACGTGATTGACGAGAGCGACCGCAAGTAGAATGTAGGGCATCCAATGATGTCCACATAAAACACAAGCAAAAAAGAGAGCGAGAGAGAGACCAAATGGAGGGGAAAAATGAATACCAAAGAAAGGACTGTATGGAGCGCCGCTGAAAGCAAAGGAGTCATGTAACAAAAGGGCCATTAGCAACTATCTGTGTCCGCTCAGCTCCCATGAAAGAAGCATCTATGTGTTAGCGACGGAGATGCACTGGCCTAATGCATCTAGTAAAGGGTTAAGCCTGTCTCCTTACACCGCTTTGTGATATTTTTGGATTACAGATCATCATCCACCTTGGTTTTCATGGGTTCCCTAGCAATATCCTGCTCTCTGTTGAACTGTTGTCTGAAAGTAATGAACTGGATGAGCACACACTTCCATGCAGGCCTCAGTGCTGTCTCACAAAGAAAATATGTTGGACGTATCAAGACATGATATTCAATTCTCTAATTGCTTCTTTACTGACTCTTGTGGTTGGGTTGAGTATTGTTTGGGTATAATGTCTTACACTTGTAATGCACTTTGCAAGCCTGTATCACCAAGTTTCTCAAAGCGCTACACTGTTGTCATTATTCATTCACTCCGTACTTGGTGTTGGTAAGCTACTGTTGTCGCCACAGCTGCCCTGGGGTAGACTGACGGAAGCGAGGCAACTAGTCTGCGCCATCGGCCCCTCCAACCACCACCAACTGCTCATTCACTCACTGCATTCACCCCAGGCTTCCTGGTGTTCCCAAACGGTCTCCCGTCCAAGTACCGACCAGGCTCTTCCCTGCTTAGCTTCCAAGATCAGACGGGATTGGGCATAGCAAAGGCGGTGTGGTCAAATGTATGTCTTCCATCATCCCCACACACTTTTATCATATGTAATGCAATTCAACCATAATCGTTTGCTGAATGAGCAGTGGTGAATGTTTGTGTGAGCTCTCTGACCACAAATTCTTGGATGAGAGGCGAAACGTCCAACATTTACAGTATATTACAGAGAACAGTGAATCTTTGTCTATGAGCTGTGTTGAGGGGAAGACAAATAGATGAGTCGGTAAATATTTCTTTCATGAGCTATCTTGGAAAAAAACAGCAATCTAAGAAAACAGATACAACGTAGAACCTTGTGCATACATTATTAAAAATGCTCATCAAACACCATTATCTCTAATGTAAGCTTGTAAGCACACGAGCAGCTTCTTCACAGCAGCTTAAAGAGGATCCAGTGTGCAAAGAGGCGATTGCTGAACAAGCATGTTGGTGGTCAGAGCAGGGTAAGGTGACCATAAATCTGTGTCCAGTAAAAGCTGCTAGAAATTGAGCCACATCCTGGATCATGTCCATCCCACTATATATCCCCCGCTGATTTAAAAAAGAAATAAAAGGTTTAATAATAAACACAGGTATTGTTTTAGCACAACCAATATTCAGATTCCTCACTGCCAAACATTTTAATTAAAACAAAAACGGAGCCAGGGAAAAAGCGATTTTGATGAAATACCAAATTCCTGATTGAAAGCACATGCTCTGAATCATGATATTCTATTCCCCGTCAGCTGCTTTGACTGCACAACCAATACTATTGACTTTGCATTCATTTGTGTTTTACAGTTTTTCCATTAAGTCGGGGATATGTGCCTGTACACAATGACTTAGGGCTTCTTTTTATTGATGGGTTCTTCACCAAGCACCTTGTATGTTTGGAAGGAGATTCTATTTCCATGAAAAGAAAAAGAAACTGTAAAAAATTGATATAGGAAAAGGAGGAAATGGAAACTGCTGCAACTGAGCTCTCCCATTGCAAATATACATGCAATTTTTACCGTATCCCTGAATTGGTCTATTGTCTACAACAGTTGAGCCGTAACACTTGGCACAACAAAACAAAAAAGCTACTTCTCATTCAGTCAAATGTCAGATTGGAAGCACAGAAACGCCAGACTAGTAAACCCATATTTAAACTCTGTCCCCTCCTGTGGGGATGGGTCAGGATGGCCATAACCTCACCTATTTTAACAGTTTAATTGAAAAATAGTGAAAGCCCTATTTTAATGATTAAACAAAATGAAAAGATGAGTTGGAAAAGTCCATTTGTGATCTTGTCTGCTCTGGAGAGGTTACAGACGAGGCTACTTCTGTTCGGTCAAAAGTGCACATGCTGTTCTATGGATTTCAGAGCTTGACTAGCATGATGCCATAGGGCGGCTTCAAATAAGAAGCAGCGGTGGAGTAACATGGGATCGGGGGGGTTTCTTCGCTTCGGAGCATTTTGGGAGAGCGCAGATCGTCACCGGTGTGCCGTTTGCCGCCGTAATGTCTTCTGTTGAACACACTGATCTCAACATCTGAGCTAAGAGAACATCGACTATTGAAGGATCAGAGACGACTTATCAAACATTTACAGGGGGATTTTTCAAAGAGCGCCACTGAAGATTACAGCACAGTGCTTTTGATGTGCACGTGGTTGAAAAAAGGGAGCCATATGGTCGATATTCCGTACGGACCGGCTATTAACGCTAATGTGCCTCGTATGAATCGCGCGTTCAAGGTTAATGCCGGTAAACACAACAATAGCAGAGCAGCAAAATGCAAATGTTTTAAAGCAAGACATTTTGAATATACTGCGAAGTGCAAGCGAAAGTTATGGCCACAGATTTTAACTGTGTATTTTTGAATTCCCCGGCGAAAGTCTCATTGAGTCGAGCGATGTATTACCAGAGGGAAATGGTACTATTCACACAGTGTTAACTCTGACTGATGGATTTTTTTTGAGCCAGTGGAAAACAGATGGATTTTCGAGGGAGTATGTTTTTGTCTAAATCTCGAGCAGTCCTTCTGATATCATTCTATTACTGTAAATTCTGTAATGCTGCAAATGGCTTTCAATCCCCACAAAATGCATTCAAATAACAGAACCCAACAGTCAGTTAAGTACTTCCCTCTCCCCATTGTTACTACAGACTACCGCATGGAAGTAAACATTTTTTTGTTGCTTGCTATTTCTGCGCGCCACACCCTCCCTCACGGCCCCCTCTCCACTCTGACAGCCGCAGCCCTCCCGATTCATTACTTGTGAGATCTCTGGACCAATCTTGCACTTTCTCGCAGACGCTCTCACTACACCCCCACAAACCGCAACGCACCCTCTTCCCACCTCCTCACTCTCACCGTCAGCGCATCATTGGCTGTTGCTTAGTTACAAGCCCCCATCGTTGTATCCTCGCTTTATTTTGGTTGGCCAATGACAACCTCGCGTGCCGTTACCACTGTTTTTGGACGGTTTTGTCTGAATGTTTCTTTTTGTTGCTTCATACTTTCTTGCATCTTCATTGCAGTTGCAAACGCACTATGGGGTTCGGAGGGGGATTGATGAGATGAGGTTGAGGAAGTGGGAGAGTCCTGTGGAGTGTTGTAAGTCATTAGGTGACAGTACAACTGAGTAAATACTGTATTCAGGTTTTGAGGCCACAAAGTCTTCTTTAAACAGTTTTCATAACAACAATCAATTTTACAGCTTTGCTCATAACTAAATGTGGGATCTCCAAGTGTGAGGCAATGGTCTGACTGATGAAGATAAAGTGTTCCCTGTAATAGTACCAATTAGAGTGCGGATCGGGCCGTTTTTTTCTGTCCGAGCCCGGCCCTCGTCCGACAGAGCAGTGATCAAATCCGAACCGAGCCCGACAAGCATTAAGATATTTGTGTCCGAGTCCGACCGAGCCCGACACATTTAAAATCACAATATTTCCATAAGCCTAATGACACAGTAGGATACGATATTGTTTGTGTGGAAAAAGTCAGATTTTATCCATCAAAAGGCATTCGGAACGTCAACACAGATGAGCGGAGCACGCACGGCCGCACGCACGCACGCACGCACGCACGCACGCACGCACGCACGCACGCACGCACGCACGCGGAGCAACAGTTTTACCTGTGCGGTCACTGCACGTGTTTCGTTGTCACAGCAGTTCACAACTTCTTAAAAGCATTACTGCGTGTGCACTGCGCAGTGCATAAGCGGGTTTAAATGCCGCATCTTCTGTTTATTTATTTATTTAGTTTAATGACAAATGAACGCTTGCAATGCATGAAATGAAACAGACCCATTTTATTTAAATTTTTTATTATCGTGCTGATGTGTCCGAGTCCGACCCGAGCCCGAAAATAAGTTCTAAATATTTGTCCGAATCTGACCGAGCCCGTCGGGTTCCGACGTGTCCCGTCGGACGTCGGACGGGTTGCAGCACTCTAGTACCAATAGCTTTGAATGTGCCATACAAAGCTAGCCTGATAGATACAGACATAGAAGGGGGCGTGGCTTCGCCGAGCGACACAATCACTCTTTTTAGCCATTTTCTAGCGAAATCTAATTTTGTTATTTATCACATACAAATAAAGTCAAGTCTAAATCAGGTCCATATGGATGTTTATTCAGGGCAGATTATTTAGTAGAAGCGAGCTAGCAGTCGTAGCTAGCGTTAGCGTTACATGAAGCATCATGTTAGCAATCTCCAGTTATTTTCTGCAGTTATTTATGTATTTATGGGCTGTTGAACCACTTTGCTCCTCTCCATGTCTTTGTGTCTTCATTGAGTCATAATTCAGCATTTGTGAGAGTAGTTTTTGAATAATTAGAGAAAGTTCAGATTTTTCCCCAAATTGTTTTCCCCCTTAACTGTTTTCAAACATGACCATATATGGACAATTCCAGAGATGCCGTCTGTATCTGTGCTGTCATTGCTGAAAGTTTGCATATCCTATTCTTCCTCCCATTTCGTGGTCGGAGCACATCACTCATCAGATCGCGCGTGTTGGCTTCTCGAAAATATCCAAATTAGCTGGTAGTTCAGCTTTTAACCATGACATGCCTTTACACAATTTCACATTGAAATGGGAGGAAAAAATGCTGTTAACACTATTATGAACACAGAGTGCAGTTCAGCTTATGAGCTGGAAGAGTTGGTTTAGAGTTTACTTTGAATTATGCAACAAAATATCAATGAAGAGGTGCGAAAAAAAATTGTTAAGTTTCTTCATTTATATAGCGCTTTTCCACCTACATTAAGCAATCAATGCATTTAACCTCAAGGAATCACTCACCTCTTCACACTCAATCATGCACCAATGTGCGCAGACACTGGATGCAAGGTGGGTGAAGTGCCCTGCCCAAGGACACAATGACAATCTTTAAGAAGAACATGTATAAGTTTGCATATTTGAACACAAGACAGCGATAGAAACTCAAATAGTATAAAGAACATGTTTCCATACGCATGAATAGCCCCACGCTTTTTACTCCGATACTGTAGATTACACACAGCAGACTCTCCACACTGCGCTGGCTGCTGGTTGACAGGGTGATCCATCTCCATTGTGAGGCGCAGCGTTCTCTGGGAAAGCAGGCGGGATTGTACTGTAAAACACACACAGTCTCATGCACACAGATCTAGACACTCTAATGTTATCCACAAAAGTAGCCCACATGTACGGTCTGCCTGAGCTGAGTGGAATTGATTATCCAATGATAATTCAGTTTTGTTTTGATGATATTAAATTGAGAACAAATGCAGTAATTACACTACAAATGAAATCCTTTGGACATTTTGTGTACTTTGTGTGTTGTAGCTTAAAATATTCCTTGACCCATCCAAAGGTAAAAGAACAAAACCTTTATAATCGTTGCTACAAATTTAAATATAACAACTTCTCCATCTGTATATTGATTATTAAATATACAAAGTAATTTTCAGCGCCAGTTATAGTAAGTAAGTAAGTGCTTTATTTGTCATTGTACAAGCGTACAACGAAATAGTGTTCAGGTCGTGGTGCCACTGTGGGTCAACCTGACCAGCATGTTTTTGGGGGTAGGGGAAACCTGGGTGTCTGTCTTCAGTGTCCTTTGATCCTCTGAAACGGTGCAGCGCCTCCTGGGTTTGTTTCAGAGCGTGGTGTCCTGCACTGTTCAGCTCCACCTCTTCCTTCCTCCTCCTCCTGCACAGCTCCCTCCGCTCCACAACAGTCTTTCACCATCATCTGGGAAGAGCTTAGCAGATAATCTGTTTAATTCTCCAGTGAACGTCCATTAGCCAGGACAATAGAAGGCATGTGTGGCTGAGCTGTGAGACTCGCCCAGATACCTCCTCGTTTGTCCCTTTTTTGTTTCCAGTTGCTCCTCTTGTGAAGCCGCCACTGTGCTGCAGGTGTGGGGGGAAGCTGTTTCTTCAGGACCATTATGGACTCTTTGCAGTAAAAACATGGCAAAGCAAAACAATGTGGAACTCAGAAACTACAGAAAAAGTCAAAAAATGCAGCTGTGCGGAGAGAGAGGGAGGTTGCCGCCTGTTTACAGCCTGTTTTATCTTTTCATCTGTAAAGTTCTCTTTATTCTAGCTGCTCTGTTCAGCTTTAGTGGGCCCCCTTGTGGATGTGGGCCCCTGCACGTTTGCCTAGCGTGATTACAGCGTGAGCCGGCTCTGACTGGGTTTCGAAATGACTTGCCAACGCCATTAATGTCACTTGTTCTCATCCCAGTCATTAGGGAGAAATATTTGTGCACAATTAATGATCTATTTTGGGTGAATTAATTCTGCAGCCGTTTCCATCATGATAACTAATTCTGGCAAAGCTGGCTGATCAAGAGCATGATTTAACCATGCAAGTGGTTAGAATTTTTTTTTTTTTATCACCTGTGTAATTAGGTTCTCTGAGGACGTTTCATGGTTTTCTGATTTAATTATAAAACAATACGGCCGTATGGATAATGTTAATTACTCAAAGGAAATACACAGAGCTGTTAACTTTTTCTGGCCACAGGCTAGCTCTTTTAAAATGTTACCAAAAAAATTAGGGATTACACTAGCCAGAATTTAATTGTGCCTTTTGGATATGGAGCAGGTCTATTTTAACTCAACTTTATTTTTCACTTTTAAGAGTCCAATTTACCAACTTGTGACTCTTAATCTGAAACCCTCTTTAACATTGTCTATTTTCTTACAATTACTTTAACTCCTTAGCAATGTGGCTGGTTTTAAGTCAGCTTTATGTTCTTCAACTTAAAGCGGTAGTCTGTAAGATTGCAGAAATTGAACATATGCCACTCCTAGTTTGCAAAATGAGAAGGGTTACCAAAATCAGCAAAGGTAGTGATTTAAGGTAAATAAAAAAAAGTTACATTACTGTTATGTCAAATTGCAGGACCCATTCAGTCACTTGTACTCAGTCTATTAAATTTGTAAACTACACTAAAATCACTTTAAAAGCTTGAAATTGGCCGTAACATCCTTGTTTTTTCCGATACATTTGTTATGCATGGACATGAAGGGGTGTTAAGTGGCTTTGGGACACTCTGATCCTGTGTTGTACTTGTGTCTCGAGAAGTGCGGCCTCATCAGAAGAAAGTCAGCTTTAATCGAGGCTTAGTCCCTCTTCAAACCATAAACACTGCAGTCTGCCTTATTACGATAAACACATTTTGCAGGGATGCCTTGTTTTCCGATTGATTTGCAGAAGAAAAATAGACTGGAACAAAGCTGTCTTTAATCTTCTCAGGTAGGGTCGATACCATCTGTGAAGGACACTTTGAGACTTATACAGGCTCCATAGATATATAGCAGATTTAGAGGCACTGACTCGTATCCTGCCGTTTTATCAACAGATTTATGCATTGTGCATAAGCCAATAAGACGTTTCTTTTTTTCCATCTGCAGTGGCATTTTGTTCCCATTGAAAACCCTTATTTCCATCATTTGCATGCTGAAATGGAGTTGAGATACAATGTGAACTAGACAAAGAAAGTTGAAAATAGTATTATTTCTTGTTTGTTGTAAATGGATTCATTTTCTGTATAAAGGACAAATGTCAGTGCAATTTCCTTGTGTTTGGATCTACCTAAACGACATACTGGATTGAGTTTTAGTGGCTTAAGAAGTTACAAAACAGATGACAAAGGAGCTTAATCCACTGAAAGGAACTACACCTTATTTAGCCTTAAAGGGACACTACGGAGTTTAAAAATGTTCAAATGATGTATTTTCCTCCCCCTACAGGTTCCAGCAATGTCCTAAAGTGTAGAATGAGCCCAGACCTGTTCACCACCAAGTTATCAACAATGTGAGCTTTTCCTAAGTAGACTATTCCTGCTTTATTACATCTTTGTATAATATTTCCCAAAATTGATCAAAAAGACTTAACTATTCTTTAAAAGAAGCTAAGTAGTGATTAAGAATGAGTCGCACTTGACGGGCAACGGTGGCACAGTAGAGCGGGTTGTCTCATGATCCGAAGGTCAGAGGTTCGAATCCCAGCTCCTGTCGTTGTGTCATTGGGCAAGACACTTCACCCTCCTTGCCTCCAGTGTCTGCGTACATTGGTGTGTGAATGAGAGTGTGAATGGGTGACTGGTTCCTTACTGTAAAGTGCTTTGGGCTTGATAAAGGTAGAAAAGCGCTGTATAAGTTGAGTCCATTTTACCATTTTATTAATGAATGGTTCATGATTAACTAAGTATTAGTTCATGATTAATTAATGCTAAATAAGGTGTAGTTATTATAAAGTGGTCCTGAATATCTTATCTTATATCTCACTGTAAACTGAGCCTAGTCGAGCTTATTTTTATGGCGTGTAAGCCACAATTACAGGATACGTCCTTTTTAAATCATCAGCAGCGGTTTTTGACTCATATCCATGAGTTTACTGACAGGACACATTTCTGTCTTGAGCTATTCATCTTTAGGTGTTGAGTCCTTGAGTAGCTCCTTCTCTCACTAGCTGCTCATTCAAATAATTACCAACGGCCACACTTCCTGATGCTGTTTTCGCTGCAATTATTAAGCCCCCATTGCCAATTGAGCAGAATGGTGAGTAATGGCGGGTGACTGATTGCTATCATTCTCCACCGAATTATAAAAAAAAAAAAATCCCAAGTGTATATAACTGAATGGCCTCAAAAAACATATAATCTCTTGATGGCGTTGAGGTGGTGCCAAATGTGACAGCGAAAATGGTCATTACACAGATGCCAGTTGTGTTCGCACGCAAGCTGGCTGAGTGAGTGAACCGACTGAAAAATTTAAATCGCCATCACTACCAATTCCAGCAACATAAACACATTAAAGACACATTGCAATAAAAGCGTCGTAAAAATGTGCGAGGCGGGCTGAGGGATGGGCGTTAGGGGAGCACAGTGTGGTGGAGGAATGGGAACGCTTCTGGCAAGGCTTCATGTACTGCATTAAGATAAAAACAACTTTGGGAATTGATAGTATTTCAGACTGAAGCATGTGGTGGCCAAAATTTAAAACTGTTTAAGGACTCTGCACCGGTTACTGCATTAGCATTCAGGCTTGATGAATTCTCATAGTCTGCAATGTTTTAATATAGCATAGTGATTATTATTATTGTCTATGTACTGCCCCCTTGAGGGAATTGTTATTTGTGTTTTGAGTTTCCTGTATTTTGTCCACTTAGTGCTACCATAGTTCAGTCATGCTCCTAAACTCCAGTGTTTTTGCCTGTAACATTTTATGTTGGCCCTAAAAAAATATCTGTCTGTAAGTATTCGAATGATAGCAATGTTAGCTTCTATTGTATACCAAATTTAGTCATTTTTAGCATGTTTCCAATTTGAAATTTGTAGGAATATATTAGGCGCTAACACCGTTAGTATCCCTATGGCTTTCCCATGTAAATTAGCATTGTGCTAATGCGATCGTTTTTTGAGGCTTTCGTTCACTCTATTTTATATTTGAATTGTATATACGCCCAATTAAGATTGTAGTATGCTATATATCTATATGTTACAGGTTTACCTTCCAGTAAATCACACCAAAACAGCAAGACACTTCCTGGTCCTTTATTGGAGACAGTTCGCTCTCTGTAAAGCTAGTTCACACACACTAGTGAAGGCAGAATAGTCTATATAAATTAAAGACCTTTTTGATTATGATGCAAGGGTGAATGAAGTCTTCTTTTCCCCCGTGTTCTTGAACATAGCTTTGAGAAGGCAAAGTATCACAGTGTTCTCACAGCAAGACTGTCCATGGTTCAGTTCCTGATGGGGCCTTTCTGTGCAGGGTTGACATGTAATCCCCTGGAATCCATGGCATGTAGTCCCCTAGAAAATTGATTCTGAAATCTTTAGTGGGGCCATCCTGGTTACATTAAGGTAGAAAAAAAAATCCTCAAGGACTCGTTTCTCGGGTCAGATCTTGGAATGAACCACAGACCTTCTGCGAATAAACCACTCTCCCATCATGAGCCCTTTGTCCCTGCCAGAAAAAAAGGCCTTTTGAAACTTTCCACACAGTATTTAATTTCAGTTTGTTTGTTTTGGCAGACAAAATTGCCAGACTAAAGCCATTTTTCCCTCCCTTTCACTCCCCTCTGTTGCTCTGTTGCCACAGTGCCGCAAAGGCAGTGTCAAAATTTCGAAAAATCTCAATCTGAGCAACATTGAGGTGAAAATAAAAAAAGTATATATCTTTTTCACTCTTGACGCGAACTCAATCAATGTTGAGAAAACACCGGTTCCTAATTAGGCATAAAGCAGAAAAATCTTTCTGAAATCACCACCATACAGTAAATACTCACAGGTAATTTAGACAAATGAGGTGTCATTGTTTCTGCAATGTGCTGTTCCTGAGCGGGAGGAAAAAGCATGTGTCTAATTACTGTATGTCTATTTTTAGTCAAGCCCATTAGATTTGGTGATTTTACATTGCTGTATTTTCCACTAATCAATCTGACTTGAAAGAATAGAATTTGAAGTTGGGATAAAAGCTGGCTGCCTGTATTTTATGTTGGATAGTAAAGTATCATTTGAAAGTCATATTTCCTGGGGGCTCTGTTTTAAAAAGGCACCTGGTAAAACGTGTGAGTGGCGGAGTACAATCCTTCAAGAGCATTTTACAGTCAGGTATGATTGTGTTTGTGTTATAGACAGTACTATATGGAACACTCAGATAGTCATTTCTGCAATCCAGTTGGGTTCTTCACAGTTACTGCTTTTTTCCCCCCTTCCACCCACTTCAGATGTCCAATATTAAGTTTCATTGACAGTGATTATGTTTCTATTGTTGTGTGTCAAAGTCAGCTTGTCCATTGTCCAGTAAACACTCACCTCTTTGACCCAAAGATGTGTTATTTCCCCCTGTGCATGCAATTCCAAACAGGAGAATTTTGATCAGGTAATAGTAAACCATGACCAAGCCAGGACAATGAAGTAATAGTAGTATAAAAGTATAGTTGTACTGAATGTGGAAATAGGTCTGAGCAGTATAAGCGCAGTTGATAATGATCTTTTTCTTGTAGACTTTTCTCGAATCATATCAAGTTTTCACCACCTTAGACTTGAAAAATGTCGCTTGGGTGCTGTATGTTAATACAGATTTCCTTCTTTGTCATACAAATCGCATCCCCAGTTTTATAAACTAGGCCAAAATATCCAACAGACAGGAAATTCTATATCAAAGGCGAATACAAGCCTCCATGTACCTGGGCGATAATAGAAACCATTATGTGCTCACAGCATTGTGTGATAGGCCAGCGTCAAGCCTTTTATAACTGTATCCTTCCTTCCTTTGTTAAGTTAAAACATGGGCTTTTACCAAAAGGGCTTGTGCGCTTCACTGCAATTTAGCTGTAGAATTTCAATTTGTAAACCTTTGAAAACAGAAATTTCTATGAAAAGCACCACACCTTAATAGTGGTTTGAGTCCTCCTTGTCGTGAGCCTGAACGCAAGCTTTGTGAGATTTACACAGGAGATGACGGGCTGAAAAACTCAATCTATTGTGAAACGAAATGGAAAACAAACAACCCCTGGTCATAGCGACAGTACTATCGACATATAGAAATCCAAGGTAAAGGCGAAAGCAGTTCACAATGTGTCCACGGAAAACAAACAGGCCCAGCAGTCCTTGTGTATTATATTGATGAGCAATGATTGGCTGCACGGCCCAAGGTCCCAGCCAATTAGGGCGAAGAAGTAAACAACAGCAGGGTTCCGGTGCTGAGGGAAGGGGGATACTGGAGGATACGGCACATAAATGAGAAGTGCATCCGGACGTGGGCTGGGCGATATACAGTACAGTGTGGTGTATTTTGAGCCATGAAATCAATAACCTGTTTCATGCATTTACTGTACATTGCTTTGATGATAGATGTTGTAATCACTTCAGTCAAAATGAATGAGCCAAAAGCAGGAAGTGTGTTGTGTGCAAGTAGAGGCAGGCTCAGAAATCTCATCTTTTTCATTAACCTCTTCTTGCTGGAATGAAATGTTTTGTCTGAGTTCATTTAAATCTATTTATTTTGTTTTGTTGGTTGTGGTTATGGACCAATCAACATACCAATTGAATCCGTTGGGGTCATTAGTAATCTAATTATGGTGTTTGCTGGACAGTTGACTTGGTGTACAGCGAAACACTGACTCCTGCATATTGAATCGGGCTACGTTGGACAGCTCATGGAAATCTATGGTGTGAAAGAGCTGATTGATTCATAAGTGTGGAGTAAAGATTGTCTTGTCAAAGCAAACAAAGAGTCTGTCAGTGTCTGTTTGTGCTGTCCTTTGAATAAAATCATAAGCTTTTGTTACTGCTGGAAATGTATCTGGTATTGTTTTGTTCACTTAGCTTTCCCTAAGTGAGCTTAGACACTGACAGATACAGTATATGCTTAATGTAAATACAGTAAAGTTTGACGTGGATTTATGCATCCTTAAGACGCAGGGCCCGATCTTCCACCTGGCGCAAGGACAGCGTTGCTCCAAACACGACGTTTGACACGCGTCATCTTGCATGTTGCACATCTTTTGCGCTATGTGTCTGCGCCACTAGCAAGAGGGAGTCGCTTATTTTACTTTTTTAAACGGACGTCAACTGAGGCGTGGTTTATTACAAGCGGCCTCACATTCTTTTCCTCGTTTAGCCGAAACGTGAAGACTAAAACGAAAGCACATGTTCACCCCTACTCACCGCGCCATAGGCCGTGGGAGTCTGTCATGCCCACATAGAGCCCACTAATGCGCCAGGCCTGGGGAGCAGCAGTTTGTGTTTAGAAACACAAGATCGGGCCTGCAAAGATTGGTTTAAGACGTTTAAATATGCATTACTCATTATCATTTTAGAATGTCTCTTAATCATATGCGATTATTTTTGTACCCAGGCAAACAGTGCGTCATGTACCAGACCGGTCATCTTTCTCAGTGGGTCAATGAGTCACCCAAGGTTGTCCCTTCTGCCAGCCCTCCCCTGTGCTGATGACGAGAGAGCCTTCTTGTTTCATACACTTGACTTCTACGCCTCATTTCCTTTTTTTTTTCTTTGCAGTTGCCTTGTTCCCAGCGGAGGAGAATGGAGAGGCTGTGGTTGTCTGTGCTCTTGCTAGCAGCAGTGTGCAGGGGCCAACCATGTCCCAAGCGCTGCATGTGCCAGAGCCTCTCCCCCTCTCTCGCCATCCTCTGCTCCAAAACCGGTCTGCTTTTTGTGCCCGCCGCCATCGACCGACGCACTGTTGAGCTCCGGCTGCAGGAGAACTTCATTACAGGTGAGTTGTCTGATTATTCGATTAAGGACTTAATCAACAACTGGCATTTAGATCACTCTGCCCGTCTTGTATAGAGCGGATTAATCTCTCCGAACGAATGCAATGTTCTCACTTCCATTATAGAATTAATTTGCGCTTTATTGGAAAATAGAACAATCAGGCAGCGAGCTAAACAGGCCTTGCAGAAGGTGGGAACATAATGTGGATAATTGTGGTACAATGCTATTGGAACAAGCAACAATAGTTATTTCCTTTGCCACTGTCAGCCTTCAGGGGATTCATTGTCTCAAGATTTACCTGGATCGAAATGATAATTAGCTGCAAATTATAGTTTTACTGCAAGGATGCTATTGAACAGCAGATTGTGTACAATGACAAGGGGCCTGGGTGCTTTTCACAACCGACAGTTTTAATGTCTCGACAGCAAATCTCCGACATGATTCATCTCTTTACAGCAAAGGATTCTCCTTTAAGTCCAAATACACATCCTTTAAACCGGAAACCGTTACATCATTTCAAACTAGACTCCCAGACCAAGGCAGCCGCTTAATCATTAACACAAGCACATCATAGTCTGTATAGGACTTAATTTTATCAGTGGATCGCCCCTATAATTTGCGCAAACATGTGCTTCACCCAATCATAATATTATGGTATATTTTATTAAATGTCGGAAACAAAGTGACCGATAGAATGAACAAATCTGATTGCATGAGCCTTTTTGAGTTTGGCTCAAAAAGAGGCCGTGTAGTGGCCCGACTGATAAAAAATGCAGAGGGGTATCATTCTGGTCTCGCTGGGCTAGAATGTGTCAGGTTTTTGAGGACGCCCATAGGGGAGCTTTCAAATTCCACACAAAAAGACTCCACATGGTCCATCAAACCGGTGTCTTTCATATAGCTTTTTTCCCCCAATGCGACTAGTTGAATGTGCCCAGTCCCAAACTGACCGTGTTGTATTGCCACGTTCCCCTTTCTCTGGCAGCTGTGCGGAGGAAAGACTTTGCCAACATGACGGGCCTGCTACACCTGACTCTGTCCCGGAACACCATCAGTCAGATCCTGCCCGCTGCCTTCAGTGACCTGCGCCGCCTCCGGGCACTCCACCTCGACTCCAATAGATTAACTGTGATCAAGGTGAGATGGATGGATACAACACTCTCTACATTAATCACAACCAAATCAAGGAAATGGTCAATCTTTTGCCTGATAAGAAAATTGATGGAAGCGATGGGTTTCTCTTTCATATGTAATGAGGCCACCGTAGCTTGTTGAACACTGGCCACATGTGTATAGGTTTTATTTGATAGAAGTTGGGGCAATCCAATGGGGAACTGGAGGGCAAACAGGAAGTAGGGGTAAGTAATGAAAATTCAGGGTCAGAAGGGTAAAAATAAAGCCTTTACCAGTCTCACACTAGCCATGAAGCTCAGGAACCTGCCGGGTCAGACCTGTTCACCACAACTGCCTCTAAAATCCTGCACTGTCACTCAAAAAGTTGTTACTTCGGGTCTGAGCGTCATGCACGAGCTTAATATAGAGACTGCAGTTACGCGTAAGACCTGAGGTGGCAGTAGTGAGTATAAAATGACCAACTTGCATCTAGTTTCTTTAAATCTTGAGAAGGAGCGCGCTACAATTACAGCACTAGTGTTATAAAAAAAAATACTTCCTGATCAGCTCTTTAACCACTTAACATTCCCCTCAACCAAGCACATTTTCTCCAGTTTGGCTTTACCCAAATCTGAAAGCTTCGTCTTGAAAAAACAAGGACAAAAACACAACAAAGAAGGTCAAAAAAGAGCAACAGAAATGAGTCAAAAACATGGATGAAAATGCAGCTCAAGTGACAAAAATGTGTGACCAGTAAGAGATGGAAAAGTGACAAACATGTGATGAAAAAGTGTGACAAAAAACGCAACCACATAAGAGCAATAGAAAACACATTAAAAAAAGCAATGGGAAAAATAAGTTTTTAAAAAGTGGCGACAACACGAGGAAAGTGATCAGTTTAGATGAGTTTTGTAGATTTGGGTCAAGCTGAACTGTAGAAAATGCTGAAGGGGGGGGACTAAGAGGTTAAAAATGATTAGGTTATCTCTATATGTAAGAACCTTGCAATGAAAGTTGCAATGACAAAAACAAGAAATTCACAGCAGCGTCAAAGAAGAGAATTATGCATGTATTTGATGATGATTTCAAAGAGATCTTGATCACTCCCTGTATTTTGTTGGTCTGAAAAGGATATGTTGATCTGAAATGTGCGTATGCAAAGTTTCCCTGTGGCACGGCCAGGCGCCGCGCCATCTCCAATGTCTGCCGAGGGAGATTTCTCAAACATGGCACAAAACATCTCCAGATATGATTTTGATGAGATGGTAGCTTTGTAACATACACACACACACACACACACACACACCCTGCTCCCCTTTAACACGCAGCAAAAGGAAAAACTACTGATCTACTACAATGGAAAATGACGCCTTTTCTTCTTCTTCTTGTTTTTACTCTACAGGATGACCATTTCAAAGGTCTCACAAACCTTCGTCATCTCATCCTGGCCAACAACCAGCTCCACTCCATATCCCCGCATGCCTTTGACGACTTCCTGGCCACCCTGGAGGACCTGGACCTGAGTTACAACAACCTCATCGAAGTCCCATGGGAGACGATCGGACGCCTCACCAACGTCAATACTTTAAACATGGATCACAACCTCATAGAAAATGTACCACAAGGGGTCTTTACGAACCTCCACAAACTGGCCAGGTATTGCGATATCGAAATCCGCTTAAGTGCACTCTCCTGTGGATGCTTTCCCCTCTTCTCACGTCATCCTTTTCCCTTGAACAGGCTTGACATGACGTCCAACAAGCTCAAGAAAATCCCACCCGATCCATTGTTCCTGAGAATCCCGGTTTACGCCAAGTCCAGAGGCTCCCCCCTCACATCCCTGGTGCTGAGTTTCGGTGGGAACCCTCTCCACTGTAACTGCGAGCTGCTGTGGCTGCGGAGGCTGACCAGGGAGGACGATCTGGAGACGTGCGCATCTCCGTCGGATCTCAGCGCCAAGTATTTCTGGACCATTCCTGAAGAGGTAGTGACTCAAAAGTTGCTGTTTACCAGTGCACGATTTTTAATAAGATACCGTGTCTTTGTACTATCGTTCTTTGAGCTTTTGTCTTCAGAATTTTGGTGCGCCGTGATTGTACAGAACACGCTTTTTTAGATTTAATAGATTCTTTCAGCAGTAGTTTTTTTATTTGAACACTGAAAAACAAAGTATAAAAAAAAAAAAAGTTTTGCCCATCATCTAAGAAGCTAGGTCATCTCTGAAGTTGAGGAAAGCTGATTTATGTACTCCCCCCAGACGACTATTTTAGAAATTTTTAGTTTCTTTTTATCTTGCCTGGCTGACTTGAGGGCTGCACTGACAAATCTCATGAAAGCACTGTTGAAAAGTGCTTCCCAGACCATACTTAACACATTTATATCATACATAACCAAAAATAATTACATAGATCTTAAAGAACTCACTCAAAGGGCCGTTCTACCTCTGTGTTATCTGTCATTATGCATTTGAAAGCCTATGATATGGAACTAAATTGAACTGTGTCAAAGGCAGTCATCATGGTAATCGGCTGCAGCTCTTAAGACTGGAGATGGAAGCTTGTAGATTAGCTGTTGATGGATTTTTAATGCTGATGAATAGACTGATTACATATTCATACCTACACGTAAATGGGCTCTAAATGTATTTATTTAAATTGGCAAAATCACATCTCACACATACATGCTGGGACCGGTGGGGACAAAAGACTGGGATTGGGTGACATGGCGCCAAATGAAAATGTCCTGTTGTGAGACTTTATAACTATTTAAACGTTTCCTCTACTTTTTTGGGATGTTTTTTGTTTTAGGAATTCATCTGTGACCCGCCAGTTTTGACCCGAAAATCTCCACAAACCGTGGCGATGGAAGGACAGCCCGCCAGCCTGAAGTGCAAAGCAAATGGAGACCCGGAGCCCGAGGTCCACTGGATCAGTCCCGAAGGCCGCCTCATATCAAACACAACAAGGTAAACAGCATCCAGATGTTATATGCTTTTGTGTTTATTCCAATATATAAATGTAAAAAACATTGAAGATTTTCTTGCAGCAGGGATTGGTGGCTTTATGTGTTATATCCTCTTCTAGCTCAACAGCTCAAAAAACAATCAATGTAGAGAAACTACTTTGCTTTGCAGCACAATACAGGCAATGCCACAGGCATTATGTAGACCAGGATGTAGGCCGCAAAGGTGGCGTTGGTGGAGTGAGATTTCCATGTCGTTCCAAGGATCCCTTTGTGACCTATTAGCGGCTTGCCATCTGGTAACCTAGCTGGCACATGCTACTTGTCAGCTATGTGCTCCATATGCAATATAATGACTCATAAATATTGTAGTGAGGTCATTGTGGAGGTGTGCAAAGACATTTGGATTCTTACCCTTTAATTACCTCTCTCTATAACATAGGATTTATCGTTACAGATAAAGCAATAGATTGTCCAAATTGGATATTTTTAACAAAGATAATTTAGCCATAGAGGGCACAAAGTAGTGTACTTTTTGTGCTAGCTCTGAATAAATTGAGAAGAGTTGGAAGAATTGTGATGATTTGCCATAGTGAAATGAGCTTCATGACCAAATTGGACCTTTTGACTCACAGGATAAACTGAAACTGATAAATGTTGTCTTTTATTATTCTAAATATCCTGTGGGATGAATATAAATATACAGTCTCTAAAGATAAATCCCATCACCAGCTCAAAATCATATGTGTGCCCATAGCTAGGGTAAAGGGCCCAAGAAACCCTTTACCTAAACTAGCGATACTGTTATTTGTTTTTATATATATATTGTAATCATTATTTTGTTGTCATCAAACCTGATAACTTATTCAACTTTCTGATATGACCTGAAACACTAAGGACATAAGTGCATATGGTGCATGAATGAAAGAGACCATTTTGATAAGATGTGATTATCACTTTTATCCCTTCAGTCAGTGGGAGAGTTTATCTGCCTGGTTAAACTCTTCACTGTAGTCACAAATTAGATGAATCACAGAGCTATTGTCAGAGGCTTCCCACCTTCTTATTATCCATTAGTTTTTCTTTGTGATTTAACAGTGTAAATGTGTGTTGCATTTTTAGCCATGTGGCATAGACCTCGACGGCTATAATTGGTTCCTGCCCTTAAATTTACCACTTGATTGATTTTTAATGTGAACATTCTCATCAACTATTCATTTCCTGTTCATTCTTCATTTTGTCGAGGGTGTAAGGTTAGTACTATTGCAAAAGAAGCAGAAAACCTGGCAGACCTTTATCGTTCAGTTAATATGCACTTGGGGGACATGGCTATGAAAATTATGCAAACTGCGGTGGCTCTGTTGTGCCATTTCAAGGCAGAACTAACAGGGCCGGAGTAAACCAATCAGAGAGACATCAAATACAACTTGTGTACCTGTTTATTTCTTTCACTGCGAGCAGCTGGTGGATAAGATATGTTTCCAAATCTAGTTGCATGGCAAAAAATAATGTTTCAAGCTACCAGTTGTTGTGGTTTTCAATCTCCAGACGTAAGCAAGCCCCATAACGAATCATTGATCAGACGTGGTCTCCATTTTGTTTTTCTTCTGCTGGACATAGTTACAATTAGGGATGCACCGATCTGATACAGGTGTCGGATATCGGAGCCGATACTGTACAAAAATACGATATCGGGTATCGGCTACAAATATCCGATACCAGTTTTGGCTGTCAATGCCTTAAAAACACAACTTTTACCACATAAATCTAAGTGAATATGGGCATGCTGTATGCCATTGTAAAGCTAAGAACCAGGAGAATTCAACCGCCGAGTTAGTTTTTGATTTTATTGATTGCCGCGCAAAAAATCCGCAATAGCATGCCAAAGCTAGCGGGCGTATGCTAATGCTAACGAAAACTAATCAAGCCTGGGTCAGAAGCTCTGATGGAAATACCTCAAGAAGCCTTATACAATAAAATAACCACTGCTGAAGCCAAGTGTTTGTATTTTAGTTTCAGAAATATCTGATCTCACATATTTGTAATGATAAGAACACTTCATGTGAGTTGTTTATATCAACGTAACCTAAAGCCTGTCATATACCCAAGGATAGCCTAATTAGTGTAGAAAAGTCGTGATCCTTGTTAAATGTTTATCCATTAGTTTATCAGTAGATATAAATTATAATTGATCTGTAAAAATCATGACAATAAAATACTGACTTTATTGATCTTAAAATGGGGAAAAGACTCAATTAAGTTTTTCACTCAGAGAAAGACACTTTTAACAAATACTCAGATACAGATACTCAAAACCCAGTATCGGAAAGAAAAGCTGGATCGGTGCATCTCTAGTTACAATTATATTTAAAATGTAGCTTTTAAAAACAAAATGAAGTTTGATATTTTGGTGATGTTTGTTATTCCACTTCCTCATTGGATATGTGTACATCTGTGATAGGTAGCATACCGTGTGATTAATACTTTATCCCATCTCTTGTACATTTCAGAACAATGGTTTTCCCCAACGGAAGCTTGGAGATCAATGGCACGACTGCCAAAGATGCCGGAAACTTCACCTGCATCGCCTCCAACGCCGCTGGGGAGTCTACCGGGCACGTGGAGCTGGTGGTGACCGCGGTGCCCCACCTGGCCAACAGCACCAGCCGGAGTCGGGACCCCTCCTCGGAGCCGGCCCCCTCGGACATCCTCACCTCCTCTAAGGCCGCGCTCCCGAGCAACGAGACGCGAGGGGCCGATCGGAAAGTCTCCTTGGTGGAGCTGACGGGGAACTCCGCCCTCATCAGGTGGAGCAGCCAGACGGCCATAACCGGAGTGCGGATGTTCCAGGTCCAGTACAACAGCTCTGGGGACGACACGCTGGTCTACAGGTCGGTGCATCTCACAGACAATGGCTTTTCTTTGTCTAAGAGTCAATCAGAGATGGGTGTATTTTTTGTTTTTTAACTTTATTGACTGATTGAACTTGGTTATGGTCAGGTAGCTCCCCTTTGGCGCCCCAGGCTCTCCCTTTGTGTGCTGGTGTTTTGGCACTACAAAGAGTTCAATAAGAGGCCAGGTTTAATCGAGTTTCATTTTGCTTTAATCACCGCTTTTATTTGGCTTTCTGTTCGGTTTGTTGTCTCCTCGTTTTTGCTTGTTCATAGGCCTGCTTTTATTCTGGCCCATTTTAGGACCTTATTGCCTGAGGTGCTTCTAAAATCTAGGCTTTATATTCGTGTTAATCATGCATGCAAAATGGTCCTTGGAGTGAAAAGCTTGAGAGCCTTGAACAAAAACATTTTGAAATGTTCTAAGGCTACCGATCGCAAAAAAGAAAGTATGCCTAAAACCATCTAGCTATGTTTAATCAATTGTGAAATCATGCAAGAATAGGACTCTCGATGAAGTAGCTGAGAACGAATAATGCCTTTCTGCCAGCTGCGCGCCCGGGACGTCGATAACAAGGCCCCCCTGTCTTATTGTACAATATCTTCATAGTATTGGTACATCAATGCTTCTGTGCTGCTGCTTCGGAGGCATGGAGGAAAAAGTGACCCCTCGCTGTGTTTCGATGGTGCTCTACTGCTGACTATATCTAAGCTACATTTCCAACTCCCTCTTTGAAAGTTGTAATTGTCATATATCCACCGGAATCCCACGCTAAGCTTTATCGGTCTTTTGCGAGAGTCTTTGCTGACTACTTGAGTGTTAGCAGATTTATGCATGTGTGCCTTTTCGTATGTAAATCCCGCGCATGAGCTGCTGCCGCTGTGAGGAGGAGAGCGCAGGAAAGATGATACAAGTGGAGATTATGCAGTCACGCACATAGAAACATCTAATCATGGGAAATTGTGAAGATGATTACAGCACTAAGTCACTCACCCATGTAATATGTTGGCTCAGGCGTTTGCTTTGTTCGTGTCCAGATTGGATGATTGTTTTTTTTCATATAGTTCTTGTAAAGTGGGAATCTTGATGCCAACTTCTTCACTTGACACTGCGAACAAGAAGTATAGAAAATGTGGTGCAGCTTCGGGTACCACCCTCAACCTATACTGTGACAAACTACGAGCAGGACCAGAACCGTAGCAGGTGTTCAATGTTTCTTACATAAGCGTGGAGTGTTGAGCGCACACACAATATGACTTATGCACATTGTGTTCCCCTGTAAAGGCTTGTGCTCGTGGGCTATGTGGTTCGTCTTCGCGCCTAAACCCAAAGCGCCGGATAATAAATTACTGGATAAATGTCTCTGGAAGCCCGGGAAAGCCCTGTTTATTTTCAGCTCGGCGTGATATGCTCCAGAGTTGTCATAGCAACGGTTTGGGAAAGTCTCTCAGATCTCTGCGGCTATAACTGTCTCCTGGCACGAGAGTGATCACACATTGATTGGAGGTATGTCCAACCTTTAGAAATAGATTCTCCGTACATCCTACGCAAGTGGCGTTTAGAGAAAGCTTTGAAGATAAGATTTTTCACTTTATCAAGGAATAAATAAAGCAGTTAATAGTAGTTTTCTTCACCTGTGTTGTTGCAGATTTAATAGTTTCACAGGTTAAACGTTCACCAACAGCCTGTAGTAGTTATAGGAGGTAATCCATTATTTGCACTGCTTGACCAAAGAAGCGTTCACCTGGATGTAAGTAACTGTTATGATCTGGGGTTGCTGCAGTTGGTCAGGTCCAGATTCAGCAACACAACCCAAAAAAACGAGATCAGCCAACAACCTGAACATCCTGAATGACCAGGTTATTCCATCAATGGATTTCTGCTTCACCTTAAGGCACAGGCATTTTCCAAGATGACAATGTCAATGTCATTCTTAAGGCTCACTGGAAGCACGGGCCATCATTTTCACATATGGATTGGCCACCACAGATCTGAACCCCATTGAGAAGCTTTGGGATGTGCTGGAGAAGGCTTTACGCAGTGGTCACACTCTCCCACCATCAACCCAAGATCATTGTGGGAATTGAATGCAACACTGGATTTCAAGGAAGCGTGTGACCTTTTTTTTTTGTGCCGACTTTTTCCTTTTTTTTTAGGCTCAGGCAGTGAATCTCTTATTCAAGATCATTATTGACCCTTTTGTGCATGTTATGGAAGCCAGAGCACCAGAAAGAAACCCAGACAGGGAGAATGTGGAAACTCAAGGGCCCCAATTGAATTGCATCTCAACCATCGATCCCTCTTGTTGTGAGGCGAGAGGGTTTGTTTGACTTGTGACTAATCTATATTTTAAATGGCAAGACTGCAACTTGACCCTTTGTTTGTAGGATTTCTATTACTAAAAATCATTGGCCCGTTTTATCGGACACAGAGAAAACCCAATAAGGGCTTTTAATCACGAGAAGCTATAACTTGGGGGTGAGCCCTGAAGGATTCCGTTAATTGAATGTGCTAAATCTCTCCCAGTTGACAGGACAAGAGAGCACTTTATTTGCAAAATCCAACTCTTGAATATGGAAGTGCACATCTCGGTTGATGGCTGATTATGCTCTTATTTTCAACTCAGAGAAGGCACTTGTTTACTCACATCATCTAAGCGTGGGGGGTGAGATTTTATTTATTTATTAATTTTCATCCCGTGCCTGGCAACCGACGGATCATAGCAACTGTCTGTGCGCACCTGCGGGCTGGAGGCTGGATGTCGTTCGTGGGTGCAGTCATGGTACAAAACACCGTGCTTGAATGCCGTGAGTTGATCCTGCATATGAGCATGGCTTTTCAGCTTAATCATAAGCGAACCGTCTAGAGCGGGGGTTCTGAAAACTCACCTCCTAAGTGAAGCCAATGGCAGTTCCCAGACACACGTAGAAGGAGAGACGCTTGTTTGCGATAACCGCCCACATGTTGTTTCACGACTGATATAAACCCGAGTGGAGTTTGAAGGAATCATCCCCCCAAAAAAGTACTACACGTTAAAGTAAAGAGAGCACGGAAAAATGGTTGTGACAGCTACGATTTTTGTGTACTAATAATGATATAACCTGTGTCCAGATGCTGCTTTCAATCAGAAATTTCACCAGGAATGCAAACAAAAACTCAAGAAATCCACCTCTGGGTCGACACCCTAAGCTTGAGAACCAACGCGTCAGAGTGCCCATTGAGTTTAGCACTCTGCATTGCACTTAAGTCTGTCTTTGGTCAATATCCATTAGAGCAAACATGGAGCCATGAGAAGAAATGAAGTCGGGCAGAGGAAGAGCAAAAGGCACACTTCTGTCTCCAACCTGGTGGGGCAAGCCAAAGAGCTCCACCGCAGAATAAAACTGTGTCTTTAGCACAGTATCATTTAGCTTTCTGCGTGATCTCTGCCCACTGTAGTTTAAAGTTAACACTGAATATTCTATTGTTGCAGTATACATTTAAATCCATGATTTATCTGGTTGTTGAGGGCTGATGCATGAATTGGCTGCGGCTGCATTATGTTGTGCCTGTTGTTTTACACCTGAATGCTGAGGCAGCTTCTCACAAATGCCATTAGTGTATCACCTTATTCAGCACATCTACTGTGGAAGGATGTGCTCAAAGCAGATTTGTAAAGATTGCATTGTAACTTTCTCTGTGGGAAAAGTTTGAGGTCATGAAACATTGATGGCATCACTCAATTCAGAGATACTGTAGTTGCAACTCAGCTTTCAAAATATCATTCAAAATAAATAATTAGATTGAACATATTTCACAAGAGATGTTATGATGTGGATAAAGCAGCCCAACAGACTCCTTTTAAAGAAAGTATTATTAAAATGACAAATGCAAATATCCATTTATTTCCTTTGGACATTTGCCTCAGGAAATGATTAAGCTTGTTCCCTGCAGTCATTTGCATATTGATATGACAGTGTTTTTGACGAGAGCCTGGATTGTTCTACTGTTTTTACAAAATTTAGTTGAATCACACTTGCCCTGGTAAGCACTGACAGGGATGCGGCTGCTCACTGTGCACATTTTAAATATCATTGGAAACATTAACATTTGAGAGAAGACCGGAATTTAAAAGCCACAAGGGATACAAAAATGAAATGAGAACATGTTTAGGTCTATTCCACAAAGTTGGCAGGTTTCACATCATGTTAACCTGTTTACCCCCACCTGAACCAAATACATTTTTCTCCAGTTAAGCTTTACCCAAATCTTAGAGCTTCTTGAAAAAAAGCATCAGTATAGCAGTTCCTCCCCCTACATGTTGTGGCAGCCATGTCCTAATGTGTAGAATGAGCCCAGACCTGTTCACCTCTAAAATGCTGCACTGTGGTTAATTCGGGTCCGAAGTGCCGTCGTGCACGAGCTTAATATAGAAGGTGCAGTTACAAGTATGACCTGAGGTGGCAGTAGTGAGTATAAAATGGCCAACTTGCATCTAGCCCCTTTTAAGGTGCATTATGCAACTTTTTATGTTGAAAAAAAAGTTGATGTTTGTGCGCATTTGTCCTTGCAGTGACTCCGTGGCTGTGTGAGTGGTCAGCATGGCGCCTTTACTTTCCATCACAGTGGCCTTTATGACGCTCCAGGATCAATTGTGTTATAGTCAGCAGAGAAAACCTTCCAAACACTTGATCCTGGAGAGTCCTAGAGACCCCTGTGATGGAAATTAAAGGCGCCATGCTGAAAACTCATAAGGCAGCTGGGTCACTACAAGGTCAAATAAGCACAAAAATATCAACTTTTTTTTTCCACATAAAAAGTTGCGTAGTGCACCTTTAAGCCTCATTTCCAACTGTACTTGCAATCCTACACTTCCACGGGTCATTTTGATTTGAGTATTTAAGCGATAAGTTAATTCAGAGACATTTCCGCCTTTGCAAAGACCGTTGAGCTCCCCAAGATTTCCAAGGCATAAAGAGGGCTTTGTGATGCAGCGTTTGAACCCCCCCACCTACTGTGTGTGTGTGTGCCTCCGTCTTTGCATGGGCTTGTGGGACACTGGTGAATAAGTTAGCCCAAACTCTGAGACATGCTCTTCAAAAACCCTCTGACTAATAGAATCAATGTCTATCCAAGTGCACCGGCGTGTACTGGGGGAACATCACAGCCCTGCTGAGTGCTGATGTGAGCGCGAGTGTGCGCGTCTATGGGCCCTCTGGCAGCACAAGCTCAGTGACAGAAATACTGCTGCTGATGGCATCACACGCCTGCAGGAGAAGAGCTGTGGGAATGGTTTGGGTCAAAAGATCGAACGGTGAAAAAGGCTTCTATTATGCTAAATACATTTTTCACACCTGCTGCATGTTAATTTATGTTACAGCTCCTGTGGTTTCAACACCTTCATCCAGACTTGTTCTCAATAACCCAACTGCCTGCCCTGCAGTGTTGGGAACGTTACTTTTAAAAAGTAATTAGTTATAGTTACTCACTACTTGTTCCAAAAAGTAACTGAGTTAGTAACTGAATTACTCTATAATAAAAGTAACTCGTTACCAGGGAAAGTAACTATTTGTGTTGCTATATGTCAAAGAATTTTGTTTTTTTGTTGTTGCTGTTTTCACAAGTCAATTGAAATGGTTAGAACAGACAGGTGTTCAAAGATGTTCAAAGATGTTCATAGTAACTGAATGAACTGAATGGGGGGTGAGTGGGGGAGGCCCCTGTGACTGAGTGGTATTGTATTTGCGCCGCTGTTTTATTAATGTAGGAATATGGCCGTATTCAAAGAGAATGGGGAGGAACAAGAGTAACATGTGCCAACGATCAGGGCAGACTTTACGCACAAGCATGATGTCTCTCCGTGAAACAATCGACAGCAAATATAAGTTTACATGCCCCAGAAGGTTAGTGGCCTTGCACTGTTCTATGGAGCGGAGAGCGGGGAGAGAGGAAGAAGAAAGGCGCTGAGAGAGAGAGGGAGAAAGACGTGTCTCCACCGCGTCCACTGCGTCTTTGGGTTAAAAATAAGTTCCAACACTACTGATCAATGATCACCAACTTGATTCTCCCCTGCGGCTGCACCGCGCTGTGGGGATGACAAGCCGCGGGTCGGGGACACAAGTAGTTTATGGAGCAGAGAGCGCGATGCAGTACTCTGCACGGACAGTCAGATGTGCGTGTTTTGCTCCGTCAGACTCCGCCCACCCTCTCCACTGCTCTCCCCATGCTGACACCGCGGCGCTTCATTCAGCCCAATTGTAACGTGCCACTTTGTTTACCCAGTAACGATAACGGCGTTGTAACGACGAGGAGAGTAATGAATTAGATTACTCCGTTACTGAAAAAATAACGCCGTTACCTAACGCCGTTCTTTTAAACAGCGTTATTCCAAACACTGCTGCCCTGTGCACTGTGCAGGTTAGCTGAACTGACCATATCTCTCATAGTTTTTAGCTCGATTTGAACAGTTCCATTTACTATTGCTGACTAGATACTCATTTTGGCCTATACTGACATTTTTACAAATAGAAGTCATCATAACGTTTCCTGGACTCTTACATTATCGTATGTTTTGCTACAATACATTTGTACCATGTACAGGGCCAGTATGACCACCATTCACTTTAAAGTTATTTGTGTCAGCAGTTTCAGGAAATATTATAGTTTGGCATAAGTTGTCTGTTTATCCCACAGTGGCCCAGGCTTGTGGACTTCCATGTTGTTTGTTATGGCTGACTTTCCCATGCATTAGTAATATGCTCTGGGTTGTGCCCTGCTTGTTGTCGGACTGTGCCTCCTGAGATCAGTGTCTGCTGTGAGTCAGGGTCCTCTCAGCTAATGAGTGTCTCCTTTGCTCCTCTTGCTCACCCCCTTATTTCATCTTTCTTTTATCAGGTGACTTTTCCACCTTGCACCTGTGTGTCTCTGCCACCTACTCTCCCCCAGTTTTACTCATCTCTGGCCTTTTGCACTCCTTCACTGTCTTTATTACATCCCACCCCAACCTGTATGTTTTTGTGTCTTATCAGCCGGCTTCACTCTCCTCCGCTGTGCATCTCAATAATGTGAAATTTATTAAATAACATGAACTAGTGCAGCCCTTTGAAGTTAGTTGACGTCACTCCAATAAGCTCTCCACTCAGATGCATGAGAAATGTTCATGGGAACTGGGATCAAAGAACAATGCACTCAAAGATCTGTACTGTGTTTACTTGGCTTCTTTGTTGGCCTAAGACAAAAGAAGTATTTTACCAAAGAATTCAGTTTGAAATCAAACATCTTTAAACAACAGCATCTGTACTAATCCGACATCTTCCAGGCTATGAGTGGGTTAGTGACTGGGGAGAACCTGCAAACGCCGCACAGAAAGGCCCCGCCCAATAACCAATGCACCTCCATAGAATTAATATAATTAACATGGCATTGTCATATTAAATAACAGGGATTTGTGTGAATACAACCAGCTTGAACATGAACGTGAGAACAAGGGCCCTCAAGGCAATAATTTAGTCCTAAGCAGCTCTTTTATGTTTTGTTACGTGGCCAGTTATAAACAAATAAACTACAAAACAGGCCTCCATAAATAAAGGCCATGTAAACCAGCCTTGACTCTGTTCTTTCCATGGAGCAAATGAAGCTCAGGAGTGCACTTTAAAGATTAGAGGCTGTGCTTCCTCCTGCAGTACTTCCTCTGTAAACAGGAGCTGGTGGCCAATTGCTGCCTTAATGTATTCATTAGCTGGTTTGCTTGGATCTGAATGAATGTGTTAAGACATCAAAGAGAAGCCAATGCTGCAAATTGTTTGCGAAATGCAGTCGAGAGTTTTGAGATCTGGGACATGGGGCAGAAAGTTGAGTAAAGTCAAACCATTTGTGATATTGATTGCAGAAGATAGGTGCCTTATGAAAGTTTAAGTTTTGTTTTGCACTATATTGCTTCTTTGTAAGATGTTTTAATGATTCAAAGTTTTACTATTAATGCTGCTCGAAGTCTTTTTCTTCCTCTGTGCTGCAAGAAGGTTGATGGCACATTGACTAAGGTGTCATGGTAGTCAAGGCTCTGATAATTTGCCAAAAGGTTCCCCTGTTTTAACCCCGTTTCACATCATCATTTTCTGTTTATTGAAGCCCATGGGATAAACAATCTTGCAAACACATCTTGATCGCTACCTTTGACTTTGTTAGTGAGAAAATGCAAAATATATTCAGTGTTTTCAATGGTCAATCTTCCGGGTCAGTAGCAGAGCGAGCTGCAGCGTGTGGCTTTGTAGTAGTGAAGCTTCTCCTCAGATATTCTTACCTATCAATACAAAAGTGAGATGATCTGTGCTACGGATCAAGAGTGAAGGAGAGCGCTTCCTGGTTTTATACGGTTGCGGGAGGAGCTCGGGGTAAATTGGAGGGGCGTGCGGAAGGTTGAAAGATTACTCAAACATGCATGAGTAGCTCAAAATGCTCCTGCAAATTTGTTTTTGATCATGGCACTACATGGTAAAAAGAAAAACTCCAAAAAGTCAATTTTGCAGAAAGTATTTTCCGGTCTCCCATCAACCGATAACTCCCTGCTACTTTTTCCTCACAACTAATCCCCTCTCAAGCACTTCATTTACATGCACTCCCTCACCCCTTCATCATCTTCCCCATCCACCTGTCTCCTCAACCTCTCCTTCCCCTCTGCTCCACCACCACCTTGTGTTTAGCCCCGTCCTTGGTCTCGGATCTCCTGGCATTGCGTCGCTGACATCTCTACTTGTCATGGTATGGCTCGAGCTGCAGAGTTTCTTCCCTCATGAATTTACTTTATTCATGCACTCGACATAAGTTATACATACAGTACATACAGTAATGCTACATATCTATGCTTTACATTAGCTTTTAATGAACAACCTTTCTCTCATAATGCAGCTGATCTCCATACAGCTCTTGTTATACGAAAAACATCAGATGTTGTGCCTGTGACCTTCACTTGTCTAGAATTTCCATTATGCGTTATGTAACACACAGCATAAAGGAAAATGATGACATATTTATGACTCACCTCTGTCGCATTCAACATGGCATCTTCTGTTAAAAAAACAAAGTGTTAAAGACTCCCAGTGAGGTGGCCAATAAGCTCTTTAACTGCTGTATCTCTTGTTCAGATTATCTTGAGCTAATTCTATTGTGCGCTAATGCTGGCGGGTTAAAAATACACAGCAATTATCCAAATCAGGCCCTTTACGAGTCATATGTAAAGCAGCTTAACCTCTTCCACGTTCAATCGTGCATCAATTGATTCTTAATGGGGTCAAATGGATTAAAACGCAATCGTCAGGGATTGGAGGTACAGTGGGACCGTGGCTGCTAATAGCGCTGTGTGCAGATCAATGCTTCGCTATGCATTCAAATATATGGAAAGTGTGACCTATTTAAACATGCTTTGACTTGAGGCATGTACTGTGTGTTAAAGGTCTCCTATTATGCTCATTTGACTCCTCTGAGCTGATAACAATGTTGTAATGTTGCTCCCTGGTGAGAAACTTACCTGGAGTTCTTTCTTTTCTTTTCTTTTCCCTTCAGGATGAGCCCCACCATTGGGTTGCCAGACAATCGATCTAAAACCAGTTTGCAATCAAATGAAAAAGGACACTCAGCAGAAATGGTCAGCATGCGCCCAATCAACTCCTAATTAGTGTTTACGCAGCCTTGCATTAGTTAAAGCTTCCTGAGAAGTTCCTGAGAATCAGAGCATGAGGTATGATGTCATGAGCACATACACTACATGCACTACCTTTAAGTACCAGCGTTTAAAGGTGCACTATGTAACTGTTTAAGTTGATATTAGTGCATATTTGACCTTTCAGTGACCCAGTAGCTGTATGGGTGGCTAGCTTAGCGCCTTTGCTCTCCATCCCTGTGGCTCCTATGATGCTTCAGGATCTATTTTGCTTCAAGGTTTTTTTTAGGATTTCTGTTGAATGTATATCTAGCCATGAAAACAGTTCAATCAGCAGTGAAAATCAAAAGAAAAACTATTCATCCTGAAGCATAAAGGCGCTTTGCTAACCAGCATCCACTGGGTCACTGAAAGGTCAAATATGTTTTTGTATCGACTTTTTACTTTACATAAAACATTGTGTAGTGCACCTACTACCTGCATGTTGTGTTACTAGTGTGTCAGTGTTGGCAGTTGTAAACGTGTTCTACAAATAAACCCAATGCCGAACATAGGATCTTGCGCGTGTGTTGGTTATTTATAGAGAGATTCTGGGATGAAAAGCTACAATGGGAGAATCAAAGTGGGGAAGGTTATATGATGAGTGCATGAATAATGGAGTAATCAAGCTGCGGAGTGACAGGAAGAGACGACAGGAGATAGAAAAGCCATCAGAGTGTTGGGTTTCAGGAAAAGAATGAGCGCAGGCTATACCCCATACGATACTTATAACAGAGAGGAGTGTCAATAGTGCTGTTGTAGTCATGTTTCATACAGACTGCAAACAGAAGCGTTTGTCACCCGGGGTCATGTGGTGTCCTAATGAGTGCACACTGTTTCAAATCGATCGTGCATTGGTCCTCTATAATATCTCACGCTTGGATCATGCCCTTTTCTGCTTTATTTTGACATTAATTCAATTTTACTTGCAAATGTTATGGGCTTGAGTCTAAAACATCCAAGATAATTTAGAGGTTGGCACAGCAGCACTGGCCAAATGCAGGGGACAAACTTTCTAACGGGGACATAAATAGCTTTACATATTTGTGTGGAAGGCCATCGGCTTTAAAGAAGAACTAAGTAACTTGTTTACCTTAACAAATCATTTTCATAGTCCCACTGGGGGCAATACATGTGTTAATAGGATGGTCTCTAGCCAGAAACCCACAATTGCTTTCCTGCCTCCGGGTTGAAGCCACCAATACACACTAATGGAATCACGAAGAAGAAGCTAACAGGCTAACGAGCAAAGCTAGCTGCGGGCTTGCGCCACTTTAGCAGTGTTTACAGCCAAGTTTAAGTGAAAAAATTATCGCCATTGTGTAGTTGGATGTACAATATCCCTCTCTCCCTTTGACTTTTCTGTCAGCGTAGTATTTACTCTTCCGGACAATTAATGAGTAAAAAACGCAACATGCTACGACACCAGCAGTGGTGCTTATGGCCTCTAGGGGCATGAGTTACTTAGTTCTGCTTTGAAGCAGTACTAAGCAGTAATATTGTACATCCGATTACACAATGAGCCCGCATTTAGCTTTGCCCGTTAGCCTGTTAGCTTCTTCTTCGTGATTCCATTAGTGTGTATTGGTGGCTCCGACCCGGTGCACGCAAAGTTGCAACGGTGATTTTCTGGCTGGAGACACCAGGGGGAGATGAAAGACCCCCCAATCATAAGGATCACGATAAGAATTTATTAAGGTAAACATGTTATTTAGTACTGCTTTAAAAGGAAAAAAAAAAATCCTTTTCTGGCCAGTATATTTTTAACTTTACATCTTTGCCGGTGCTCACGTAATCATCAAAGCACCGCAAACAGTTAGTTTAAGACCCTCGAGGATTGAGAAAGAGGTACTTACACAACTGAGGAATTATTGTTTTAAACTACTGACTTCAAAGTGACATTGAGGATTAGATTAGGGTTTCACTAGATTGATTTGCTGCTTATTCCTTCAACCGCTGCCCTAATCCAAACATAGCAAACACCGGTCTTTGGGTTAAACCTCAATTAAACAGAATATTACAGCCGTGATGTTTGCATTTCCCCCTGGTTTCTCCCTATAGAAGCAATCGGCACAAGGACAAACCATGGTGCGCTAATCTCACTCTATACTCATCTGCTTTACACTCAATACATGGGATTGAATTTCTGTGATTGGGTTAAATCTGTCTTGTTTGCTATTGATTTTGATCCTGAAGTTCTTAACTGGTTGTCGCTTGCCCATCTGGACCGTGAAGAGTTAGTCAGAAATCATTCCACGTGAATTGAATGTTTTGTCAAAGCTCATTCCTCAGAAGGACAGTGTGGAATGGGTAATCAAGCAGCTGCAAAATTAGCATTGTTTTGCTCGCTTTGAATGCAATGAAGTCCCCGCAGACTGCAAATGAAAGCATTAACAAGCGTGCGGTTAAGTCATGTTAACAGCATTATCAGAACGAATATTGAGCTTAAAATGCAAGTGACACTGGGAACATAACAGGCAGAAAATTCAAGCATTTAAGCACCTGTTTACTCATTTCCCAATGACTCTTCAGGGACATAATCTAGGTATTATACTTTCTTAGCTTCCAAATGCGTTCCCCTCTCCTTCTTAACCAATATACTTCAAACCTTCATTCCACAATTCTAACTCGCGGTGTCTTTTAATCGCTCAAATCCCACTCAAAGATCTCGGCTCTAGGAAGCGGTGGGAAGGCTGGGAGACAGGGAGAAGCTGGGGAGCAAGGCACTGTCGAGTCGTGAGGCGTGTTGTTGGATAATTAAACATTGATTTAAGATGATGGAAGCGGTAACAAGCAGGCAAACAAGCAGGGGATGACAGGCAAGCAAGGGGTGTGTGTGTGTGTGTGTGTGTGTGCAACAAAATGTCCATCGGTGTCCTTGAATTTGTCGTCTGACAGGGCGTTCGGTCTGGTGGAAATGGCAGGTAGCACACAGTTCAAGTGTGTGCGTGAGAGAGTGTGAATGTGGGAAAGAGAAAGAAAGAGAGGGAAAGAGATTTGTCATTGGGCCCCTAAGCTTATTAATATGTCGTGAATCATTTAATTAAACAATGACCGACAGCTATCCCACCAGTGGCTGTGTTGATGTCATGCAAGACCTCATTAGTGTGACTTTTAATTGGATTAAACCAGTCGCAGCTTTTTTGGGACAATATTGTCATTTTCAGTCAAGCATCCATCACGCTAAGTTGGAAGGTTCATGGAAATGGCTGTGGCCACAGCATGTGGGGAACATGCTGTCGATGTCGAGTCAGGAAGAAGAATACCGAGCCAGAGGACTAGCCTGTGGAAACACACACAATCCAACACAGTCCCGTTCAGTGAAGAGTTTAAACACAAGGCTGGGCGGCACAGTGGTGTTTGGCACAGTGGAGTTTGCAGGATCTTCCCATTTCTTCTGGGTGCTCCTGTTTCCCTCACACACTGTTGCCAAAACTCCCCTGAAAAAGGACTCACTTTCCTGGTTAATAAATGTATTATAAAGTCTCAAAATATTAGCGACAAAGTTGAAGGCATAAAGATGAACGACTGCAATATTTTGCCGTGGGTTAAGCTGCGAAAGTGGAGCAAATTTATCTCTCTACTACAGGGTCTTCATAAATGCTTAACTCATATTTAAAGTTTTCACTCTTCAATGAATTAAATATTAGATCGGAACAAGTCAGATGAAGACATTTTTACTTAAAGTTGATTCCTACAGAGCATTATTTGACTTTTAGTTCTTTATTCTCTATCCTCACTGCACTGGTGCAGTTGAGCCAGTATTCTGTCTCTCTCTGGTTAAACATTTTAATCTCAATGTAGCCAGCCTAAAACGCAGTGATTGATTTTTGCTCTGAACCCCTGCTCGCCTTTGCTCTCCTTTTTAAATGGCTACCTGGCAAAGGTTCTTGCCGATATCTGCGTTTTTCATGGGGCTGCATATTTGAGCATTCGCTTTCTTGTTTTATAGCTCTATGATTCATAAACTCCTGCTCCTGCTCTTTCTCTCCCCCTGCCTCGTCTTCAGGGTGAGACGATAATCAGTGGAGTTCACGCTGGCCTGCTGAATCACGCTGCTCCTCTCTCCCTCTTTGCTGACTCCATAGAGATAGTGAGGTGAGCCCAGTGTCGTGGACCATCCTTTATGTGCAGCACACTTTCTTATGTGCTCCCCAAAGACTTCTTTCTCTGGTGCCGAAAAAAGGCTGAGTTGTTGATGATCTGTCTGTCCAGAGAGACAGTATATCTACTTCTACGGCAAACACTACGCCAGGGGTTTAAAGCATCTTAATCATCCTGTGGTATATGCATCCTGTGGCATAATGCAGCATGATGAGGAAGATAAGGTTTATAAGTCTGAAATGAAAAATGTATTTTTGAGCCTATTCTATAGGCCTCAGAACATGTTAACTTTTGGAAGCTCACAACTCAAACAATGTAAAACAATGGACATTGTGACAAAAAGCAGCGGCTAAGAAATCTATAATCTACTATATTATGAGTCTCACAGCTAAGTGGGGGATTGACGACTTGGTCCCTGGAGCTGCTGTGCACTGTCCGTGGGCTACATATTGAACCTGAAGTTAGTTTGGGTGTGTGGGTGCATGGGAAAATGGTTAAATTACATTTCTTTAGGGATGTGCATAAATACTGTACTCCAGTCAGATTTGCTTGGGTCGAATGGGCTGAGACCTTATTTCTCTCTCATATATATATACAGCCTTCATTTATTGATCTTTTTTTTTCTGATGAGGAATGCTCCGTTTCACAAACCGAGTTGCCAAAAGAGCAACAGCCCAATACCAGTAACTGTATTCAATCATAGCACAATAAATTATTTTATATGTGGACAAATGACAGCTAAAGGCAACAATAATGAGCGTGAACTACAGGTATGAACTATACTCTACTCACAAAAGCTTAGCGTTTGCTATATGTTAAACAGTTTGGCAAAAACTGTGCCCGTTTTTCAACAAAAAGACCATCTGTAAAGGAGCTCTTACGCTTTACGATGTGCATTTAATTGGTAACAATAAACATACAACATACTCAACTTGATTATGATTTTACAGCTTTCCTCAACCACATAGAGCTTTGTTGATGACACTGGAAGGACCGATGCTGCCAAAAGTTGTGTTGTTGTTTTTTCTCTATTGTAGTTTTCTTCTTTAGCTTCGCCACCAGCGCTCTATTGGCCTTTTCTCCAGTAAGTTAAAAATAATGTAAGTGCATCCCCGATGTGAAAGCGCTCGCTGAAAACACAACTGCCATGTTGCTGAACGTGTTGGAGGAAACCCGCATGCGCACTGACAAGACGCGCTGTCAGTGAGCAGCACTGCAGACAAGGGAGAGATCAAGACCCAAACAAACGAAACTACTGAAAAAGAAATACTTTATTAGCTGCGAATGCAAAACTTATGCGTGGCTTTACCTGTTACTCGTAAAATGGAATCTTCATAGTTCTAACCCATTACTCAGTAGCGCGTTACCCCCAACACTGACTGTGGCATATTCCAACCTAACTGGAGATGACACCGGCCCCATCATAATGCCATGGTGACCCACTATATTGCTAGGGACAGCATTAGTAGTAGTTGCCAATAGCATGCAGTATTCTAGAAGTATTGATAAGCCTAAAAAAAAGTGCACAATAAACAGGAGGCTACATCTCTGCCTGTAACTTTTATGTTAGCTCATTATCAAATGTTAATTAACGCTGACATTAATTTGACAAGTAAAGTACATAAATTGATCCCAGATGTGCTGCCACCTGCTCCTCAGCCATTTCCTGTGTCTCCTGATCAAAAAACACACACACATACATACACACACACACACACACACGCACACACATACACGCAGGAGCATTTCTTACCCTCTAATGTCACCTCATTCATATTTTAGCTTAATGACGCTTGACTATTTAGTATTGACGTCAAATCAAGAGCCTTAATGGTTTTTCACCACTTGGGCAGTTTCGGCTTAGTTTCTTCAGCAGAAAATTTGTGGCGTTTGAAAGAAGTGAAATTAATGAGCTGTTTCCTTAAAGCCATTTTAGCAGTTATTTAGTTAAGCCTTTCTTGCCTGCAGGCTGACAATTCTGAGATAAAAGTGTCAGCGTTTGTTGATATTTATGTAACGATAAGGTTGAAAGAGGACATTTTCTGAAGGCAATATAATGTGCGCTGTGTGTTTCAGAGGCCCTTAAGTAATCATTATTAAGACATCGCCCCTGCTGCTCCTCATTGATGCATGTTTGCAGTCACTCTCCTAACAGCTCGCAGGGGCAGATGTCATGTATCTTTGTGCCCATTATCTAAGCAAGCGCACACATTACCGACAGAGGAATAGGTTGCACTCTGGGTAGAGCCGTAATGTGGGGCAATTTGCAGCGTGCCATGATCTTATGTGAAGTAGGGCTGCAAAATACACCATCTTGAATGCATTGTCAATCATTTCAAATGCTGTACATTCTTTTATTTCAAAGACCGAGAGCTAATTCGACCTGAAAAGACACATAGAGACAGAAAGGCATTAAGAAAGTTTAAGGAGATGATGAATTGATGAGGAATGATCTTTGCCCGAAGTCTAGACACTGGCGGTGGTAGAAGAGGAGACCCAGGGTGACCAGTCGACGAACAACGAGCCGAGCCGAGGAGAGACCAAGGGGAGAAAGGGGTGGAGGAGGGTCATAGCACGGCTGGGAAGCGGCTGAGTGATTAAGAAGGGGATCCTGAGCGATGAGTGGCTGGAGCAGGGATGAGCGCTGCTGTGATTGGCTGTCATGAAGGTGCGGCTTGAGCTGGGTCTGTGATTGGATGCTTGGAGAGAGCTGCTGGTGATGAGGTGATGAATGAATGTAGTTGGTATGTCTTCCAGGTTGAATTTGCGCAGATGCTTCATGTAGCTAATTCCCTTTATTCACTTGATGCAAATCAATGTTGTGGTCTATGCACTAGATGTTAACTTGCTTCATTAGCAACATAATATTGACTCACTATATGTATATGATCATTTGGAGAGTAAACACTGTGTTATCCATTCACTCCACATACCCTTTAGTGCAGAGATATCCAACCAAGTAACTCCCCAAAGGCTCTCAACAACATACAATCATAATGACTTCATAGAGCACTTTTCATTCACTCTCAGACAACCTTCATTAATTCTGGCCTATTGTACATGTCTTTAGCGCAGAAGAAACCACAGCACCCGGAGGAAACCTACAAAGAAAGGCCCTGTCCGCGATAGAACCCGGAACCTTGTTGCTTTGAAGCATGAGCGCTAACTGCTGCGCCACCGTGTCTTGCCGACTAATTCTCCAGAATAAACTCCACCTAAGTTGCACAGTTACTCAAGTCTTTGAAGCAAAAGGAGCTATCTGTCGGTAAGCTATAGCTGCCCTGGGGCTAACTGACAGAAACTTGGCCGCCAATTTGCAGCAACTGCCTCTCCAAGTTCTACCAGTCACTGTCTCTCTTGAGAGGAGAAAAAGTCCAAAACCTCAAATGATCCCATGGCTAAACATATGCATACTTTTTAACGCCCACATGCTCTGAGTTGTTTGCCCACTCCAGGATAAACACAGTGAGTACAGGCCAGGCGGAAAGCGGCATGAATTTTGAGGTGTGACTTCTAAAGTGGCGTTTCAAGAGATGTTCTCAGGGTGTGCTTTTGTGTGTTTACGTTGAAGAGAAAATAGAAATCTAATGGTGAACACAAGCATTTAGTTAGGTTGCAACCTTCCTTTCAAAGCAAAATGTTCAAAATGGAACAAGCGGTGGCCTTTGACAAGTTATCTTTGCATCCCAGGAAGCCACAAACAACAAGATGTTTGCATTCAACAATAAAAGCTTGGGAGGATACTGCATGGGACCAACATGGAAAAATGAACTGGACATTTAAAGTGGAGCATTGCGTAAAATAGACTTAACTGAGCGTTCTTTCATGTTATAATGTTGTTCCTTCATAAAAACAAACCAGGAGTTGTTTTTAGTCATTCATGCACGTGTGAGTTATCTTTGTATATCCCAGGGTTTTATGATGCCTCACTTGGTTTCTTACTAACCATTGTACGACATAGGTAATCAGAGCACTCTATATCCATCTCACCTCACCCCTGCAGAGCGACTGGAGCCGGAGCTCAGAGCTTTGCAACTGTTTTATTAACAAATATAGTCAAATGTAATCCTTATCTGTCCTTGTTAACTCTGCATGCATTGCAAGTGCGTCTGCTCAGTGTGTTGCTGAGAGACCAGCTGACACTGCAGTGACCACACTATCTCAGGGACACATTCTGTGTACACTGTGTTGTTGCTATAGATACGTCAATGCGATACATGCCATTGTCTGAGATCACTGACAGCAAAAGCAGAAAAGAGGAGCCCCTTTTGGATAATCACTGCTGTCAGACAACTGCCTTCTCAAGTCTGGAGCGCTGCCCAGAGATGCGCCGTCCTCTCTGCTCTAAAACATGTGCTTTTTGTTCCTTTGGACAAGAGAAAGCACTGTTTTTGTTCCACTGGATAACATGAGGGAGTGAGAGGCCCCAGGATAGACTGAAGCTGTCCCAAAACAGGAGAATACAGCCGCCAAAGAACATCATAATGTCAAAAATAACAGGCCTTTTCCTTCTTGACAGAAATGCATTGTGGGAGATGCTGCTACACACAATGTGCTGGTGTTAGCTGTGGTCTGAAATGAATACCTCCGAGCCTTTACAGGAAGCATGGACTTCTCAGACAGCTCTTGTGCTGGCATGAAAAGGATTCATGATGGCTGCATTCACAGTTGTGTGTTTTAGAGGAGGCGGAAAGAACCTCGTGTCTAGCTTTAACCAGACACAAAGATCACGTGTTAAAGTGTGCACAAATATTAGTTTCTTGTGAGAACTGGTGTTGTGTTGTAGCCTGGCCAGCCATACACACTTCTTTCCCTTTCTGTCTCTGGTCTTTAAAATATGTTCCGCACACGTTTCCCCAAATATTTTGTGAAGTTCAAATGTTTAATCATTGATAGTTGTTATGATCATCCCAGGACATGCCACTGCCCTCTAAGCCCATGCCCGTAAAAGATACTGGAATTCCTTTTTTGTTTGTACGCCCCAAAAAAGTAGCAAAACCAACATCGGATGACCATCTCAGCGCCAGTCTCCTATAATTGGCTACTACGCGTTTCCGTTTCTCCATAAGGGCACATCCGTCGTCTTGATGTGCCTGCGTTCATACTATGTGGGCTGTATCAATCACTTCCTGATGCCCGGGCTTGTTCGTACTCTATTCGTTCGGCTCATTCTAACCCTCTTCTAATTTGCCCGTAATGTGTTCCCCCTCATTTCAGTCGTCCGCTTCCACAAGTCTAACGCAGCAGGAAACTTCAATAATGACTCTTAAGCAAACGCCACTATAGCTAGAAACCCTGCATTCCCTTTTTCTCACCGTTAGTGCTAGTTTGTCGGTTCATAAACAAGGACGACACAGAGAGCGAGGGCAGAGATGAGGGGTGAGAGCCCAGCCAGGACGGATTTACAGCACCGTAATAGTCACGACCCAACTTGATGGGTAATTTACGCGTGTGACCGTGCGGCGTGCAAGCACAAAGTAGACTTATAATAGCCGGATCAGTGCCATTGCTCACTGTCTGGACTCCTTCATGCATCAGAGCTTGTTTATGTGCGCATAATGGCAGATGAAATATTTATTAGTAACGCGAAGGCTGCTCTCTGTACTGTTGTGCATGCTGGGTATGTACATAGAAAGGTTCTGCTGACACTGCATTTGCATAAAACAAGTAGGTGATTTACAAGAGAATGTAACAAGGGGGGAAATGTGAAAGGAAGGCCCGGGTATGCCATTGTACAAGATGCATATATGTTTGAACTTCAAAAGGAGCGGGGGCTTTTATCCACATTTTAATTGGAGGCGATACAGTACTGTAAGTGGATCACGCATGTCCATACTGCAGACACGGATCTGTCTGCAGTAGAGTTATCTTTTAAAATCCAGACACCTTTAACGGGCAATTTCCCGTTTTCGCCGCAGCAGCAGCTGGCGTTTTACGTAACTGCATTCAAGAACACTCTAGGTCCTGTTTTCTTGATTATAGACACCTACTGTACTACAAAAACATCAAAGCGAAGGTGTCCAAAAGTAGTTTGTAAAGCCGGGAATCCCACTGATAAAAAAAAAAAATCTCATAAAATGTGACAATGCTAACATGTTTTAAAGTATTTAGTAACTTGTTTACCTTAATAAATCCTTTTTGTAGTCTCTCTGGGGGTAATACAAGTGTTAATGGTATGATTGGGGTCTTTCATCTCCCCCTGGTGTCTCTGGTCACAAAACCACAATTGCAACTTCACTGCCACTGGACCGGAGCAACCAATACACACTAATAGAATCACGAAGAAGAAGCCAATAGGCTAACGGGCAAAGCTAACAGTGGGCTAGCGCCACTTAAACAGTATTTACAGCCAAATTTGAGGGAAAAAAATTATGTCCAATGTGTAATTGGATGTACAATATCCCTCTCTCCCTTCACCTTTTCTGTCAGCGTAGTATTTACTCTCACGGACAATTAGTAAGTTAAAAAAAAATCACAACTTCTTACAACACCTGTTGTTGCGTTTATGGCCTCTAGGGGCAAGAATTACTTAGTACTGCTATGAAGCCGCAAAACCAATAATTTGCTATTTATTTATACATTTTGTTCATGTCATGTCATTACACAATAGTTTTCTCTTCAATACATGAACAAAAAAGGAACCGAGGGAAGATAAATCTTGTATTTTCTGTTCCTAATAACAACTTAAACAATTATTCCCCATCATTCCACACCAAGTCCTCACCAAGTCAGGTCACAAAACATAACAAAAACAGCATCATTTGTCTTACAGTTCTTTAGTTACATTAAGGTGAATTTTGTCTTTGTACATTTCTGTTTTTTTTCTTCATTTGTAGACACTTGTACAACATTTTAATTCCAAACAACAAAATTACTTCGAACATTGTCTGCCATTTGTTTTGTTTAGCTTTTTCACATAATAATCAACATTCTTAAATCAACAAGATCCTTAGATTTAACTAGTTTATTTTTAATAATTAAAGGATTTGTGTGCTCTCCGTAACCTTTCTCACTGATAATTGTAATTGCTCTTTTTTGCAGCTGGAACAAGGGCTTATTGGTACTGATATATTTGTTACCCCAAACTTCAGTAAAATAATTGAAAAATGGGTGAATCATTGAGGAATAAAGCATACTCAACAAGTTACAATCAAAGAAATATCTACATTTATATAAACTGCCGATACTTTTGCTGACCTTTTATTTTACATAATCAATATGAGCTTTCCAACTAATTTTTCCATCTAAAACAACACCTATAAACTTAACTTCCTTGACTCTTTTTATACTCACATTATCAATTTTGCTATGATTACTGAAAATCATATAGTTTGTTTTGTCCCAATTTAAAGATAACTTTTAACAATTCTTCTTGAAGCTCCAATAAATAACTTCCTGATTGAAATATACTGGTGTCATCAGCAAACAACAAAAAATGTAACCTGTTTGTTGAGTCACAAATGTCATTAATAAACAAAATAAACAGCAATATGCTGAGAATATAGAAGACTCGCTATATACTGTTGTTTTTCGCTAACACTTAGGGTGCTGCTTTAACCGTATTCTATTCAATTAAAATGGTAACAGCAAAATATGTTGTTGTGTTGCTGCCACCTCTTTCAAAGTGAAGCGCTTAGCAGGAGCCTAAATCTGGTTTTTGACATTCATCTTGTTTTTTTCCTGAGCTTCTAAACCGCCGGCGTGCATCAAGTTGTCATTGAATTCCAAGTCTCTCACAGCCTTTTACAAGACTCTTAAGCCATTAATAAGCATCAGCCTCTGCCCCTCTCTCTCTCCCCCTATGGCCCACTTAGATGGATGTAAAATTAGGCTTTAATCCTCCAGCTGAACTAAATACTTGCTCCCCAGCGTCAACACAGCTGTACAGTACATCCCCATCCTTCTCTGTATCATTCCAGTGGCATGTGTGCCGTCTTTGATATTTTTCTCATCTGCCCCAGTGAATTCTTTCTGTTTCCATGAGTGAAAGTGAAGCACCATAGATTTAAAATTTTGCCGATTTGATTTGTGTTGCTTTTGTTTTCATTACTTTGTACCTACCCTGTAATACCTTCTATTTTTTGGAAAGTTTTTATAACCAATTATCCCTGTGCTCCTCTCTTGTTCTCTTCTGTTTCTGTGTCGTTGAACAGTTGTTTTATTACGTGCAAATCTCTGCTGATTCCTGCTGATCGTACATGTTGCGAGCGTTCTCGTTTTACATTCCGATTCGGGTTCGTAGATGTTCTAAATATAGCGCGCGCACGTTTAATTTAATCCCCTCATGTCATTGGTGCGTCTCGCTGTCCAGCTGCAGCTGTATCTGTTCCTGCTGTCGGACTTTTTTTGGACTGGGTCTGTGCGCACTGAGCAGGTCTGTGTGCTCCGTCGACCTGCGGTTCTGATAAATGAGATGAAATCTGCCAGCGGACTCTTGAAAATACACATTTTAGAGCTGCTTTACGGAGTGACCGCTCATCTGTCTCACCCCGGGATTCCACATCATCCGCCTGTGCGCTCAGCTCCACTCCGCTCCGCCCCGACTCCGAACGGCTGCGACATCAACGCCCACTGTCTCCGCTTCAGTCCGCCCCGGTCCTCTCCGCCAGTGCTCCAGCTCCACGAGGAGCACGCGCACAAAGCAACGACTTTGAGAAATAAAACTCCCAATAAAATAATAAACAACTATTTATGAGCACGCGAGCTATACCACGTTGAAGCATGAAGCCTGTGCCCCCCTCCTGCGCGAGGGAGAGAGAGGCAGAAAAAAAAGTTATGTGAACGAAAGCAACAGAAGCTTAATCGGGTCGTGTGATTGTTTTTGTGATAACAAACTCCCCAGAGGGAATTATCGTGGTCACTTTGTGTGAAATAGTGACATTTTCGGTATTTACTTTGAAAATACGGATATTGTTGTCGTTCTCTTTCCCGTTTGGTGCGGTCTGAACTGTGGAGCTTGATCCGGCCGGAGCTGACGCGGCGCAGACGGACCTGAAAATAGGGTTGATCCGTATTTTTATCGTGGCGAGGCGGAGAGGCGGAGAGGCGACGTAGGCCCCTCGGAGCGGAGTGGACGATGTGGAATGTTTCTGAACGTTCAACATAGCAACGCATTTGCTGCGGAGGTCGGGGCGGAGTGGAACGGAGCGGAGCGGGGCGAGCACGGAGAATGTGGAATCTGGGGGTCAGTGTGTGTGTGTGTGTGTGTGTGTGTGTGTGTGTGTAGTGTATGTCTGTGCAAGGCTGTTTCAAGCTTCACGCATTACGTCTGCAGAACAGTGACAATTAGTAGTATGTGGTGCTATTTGATCTATCTCTTCCATATCTATTACATCTGATTTTGAAATAACTCTGAATTTGACCTCAATGATCTGAACATTGGGAATTATGCAAAAAAAAAAGTGTCTTTAATTTATTATGAGAAGTCTGGTTCATCATAGGTTGTCAACACACTTTTCACATTTTCACAGACAGGTCGCGAAAGAAAAACACCTAGTTCTAACCATCATTAAATAATTACCAAGGATGAAAGAATATCTAACATTGTCTTTATAAGTAATTAAACACAGGCTAATTGCATAGGACCCTAAGTACCGCCTCCAGCGCTCTTCAAGACACGGCCTTGTTCCGTGACCTGAATTGAGTAGAAAAATCTTGATACAGCAACTAGAGGTGGTTTTCCACATGCAGGCACGTGTCAGCCGAATGGCTCTTTCACCCGCTTTGTCGAGCTTTTCCAAAACAAAGGCTAGGGCCAAACCGGTCTGACCAGGTGTAGGTTTTGGGCCTGACCTCTGGCTGTGGCCAAAACGCGCTAACCCGTGTCTGATGTGACGTGAACAGATTGCTGGCCTCTGATTGGCAACGAGAGAGTGGACAGCCCTCACTATTAACACACAGGTCATACGGATTTAATGTTTTACAACATCATACGGCTGTTCTAAAAGGGGATTTTGCTGATATTAGTATTTAGCCACTGTTTGCACAGCTTTAGCTGATGTTAGCGTAACATTTGCATGTAGCTTACTGTCATAGTTGTATTTAGCGGTTTCTTTTCTGTTTTAATACAGCTCGGCTCCTCTGAATGATTCCACAAGCCCCACTAGAAGGCAGTATTAGTATAGCCCAAGCGACTGAACTTAAAAACTTCTAAGTTTTCTTTCTTTTTAAGTCCCAATCAATATATAGTACACATTGTTAGATAACTGTTGCCTAAATATTCCCTTGAGGAAGTAGGTCTATATCTAAATAAACAAAAAAAGAAAAAAATATATCACAAGATCACTTTACAATGTGACAAGAAACCTCGTGACAATTTGATCTCGGCTCAGCCCTAATTTCATACATAAACATAAAAACGTCAAAATGCATGTGTTCATAAGCACGTCTCACAATTTTCTGCTAGCATTTATGTCACGGTAACGTAAACCATAATGCCTGTACCTTCATTCAATTTAAAGCTGGCAAGAACTTTGTAAGTGGAATTCCAATAGCAAGTAATGCTGTCACAGACATGTCAGTGCAGCCTGACACAGCAGGATAAATTACCAATGTCCCAGAGTGTTGCTCCAAATTTGATGCAAGTAGACGGACAGCTCTGCCTGGGCACTTTGTCACAATCGAGAGACAAAGTAAAGCTGATATTCCCAAAGGGGTTAATGTAGAGCAGAACAGTGTGATTACCGCAGCATACTTACATTAGACTGCCCATACGCCGGCTTATTGTCGTCGTGTAGGTCTGGTTCATTCTATAGTCATTCTCAATCACGGTTGGAGAAAAGAAATCACCTGCTGTGAAACTTGATTCTGGCAATTACCTTACAAGAAAATCCCCTCACCTTGAGTGGCCGGGGTGTTATTTTTTATCTGATTAGCATGCGCCGCACATTATGTTGCCTTCCAAGGTCGAAAACAAGTTTAAACAGGCGCTAAGTAAATCGTAAAAGAAAACAAACAAGGCACAGAGCATTAGTCCCCGTAATACTGTATAACGCTCATGTACATAGCAGTTGTATTAATGTGTGCTGTTTTATCATGTTGCCATTTTAAAGGTTAAGTCCCTACAACGGATAGTAGATGTTTCATTTTAATTTGCTGTATCATTGGATGTCAGATTTAATTAGTGTTGTGAGCGATTGGGTTATAACGGTAGCTTGACGACAATATCCCGTGGCCATTCTGTGCGGAGTTTGCATGTTCTCCCCTTGCCTCCGGGTTTTTTCTTCCCACAATCCCGACCAAATACAAATCTAAAACCATTCACCAGAACTTTCGAAATCTCAGAAAGAAAAGTAAAAAAAAATGCACCCACAACTTCCATCGTTCAGTAGTACAACATTGTGGGTTGTGTAACTGCACCCATTGACTCCGAAGAATCCTGCAAAGCCGCTTCAGCTGCGATTGTTTGGCCCATTGAGCGTTGCATTTTACAAATTCATTCATAATAAGCCCTTCTGTGCGTTTATCTGTACTCCAAGCTGCAGTGAATAACAAATGAGACAAGGATAGAGTCGAAAACCACAGATAAGGCTTGAGAGGTTCTCCTCATTATTCCTCAAAATGACAGGGACAGGCACAGATAAGCCAGACAGCACACTATAATACACTGTATGGACCTTGCGCTGCTCTGCTGAAGTGTCCCCTCCACTAAGGTCTGGCATAATGGCAGCTCTCACGCACAAATATATAAATCAAAAAAAAAAAAAAAAAGGAATACCTAGCAAAGCACTTTAGCATAATCACATTTAAAACAGTGAACGGTGCAGGCAGATTCAATAAAGTCTCACCTCCGAACGCCCACGCACCAAGCAAACTATATGGAGCTGGCGCTTTTCCCAAATGCATTATGGATATTTGCAACTTTACAGGTTTTGATTAGATTTTTTATTTAGACGGGATATTCCAAAGTGGTGCTGTATCATCTATGTTATGATTTTTTAACTTATTGATTGTCTTGGAGATTAAATACTACGCTGACAGGAAAGGCGAAGGGAGAGAGGGATATTGTACATCCAATTATACAATGGAGAAAAAAAAAATTCACTCAAACTTGGCTGTAAAGACTGTTTAAAGTAACGTTAGCCCGCATTTAGCTTTGCCCGTTAGCCTGTTAGCTTCTTCTTCGTGATTCCATAAGTATGTATTGCTTGCTCCGGACCGGTGGCGGTCAAGTTGCAAACATGGTGGAGATGAAAGACCCTCCCATCATCCCATAAACACTTGTATTACCCCCACAGGGACTACGGAAAGGATTTATTAAGGTAAACACGTTACTTAGTACTGCTTTAAAATCATTGAATGAACTTGGATTGACACCGGAAGCATGATATGTATGTACCACTCATAAGCTTGGGGTCACTTAAAATGTCCTGAGCTGATTTTTTCACTGAGGATAACATTAAATTAATCAGAAACACAGTCTAGACATGTTGTGAATGCCTATTCTAGCTGGAGACAGGTGATTTTAAATGGAATACCTTCATAGGTGCAGAGGCACATTTCTATCAACCATCGCTCCAGTGTTCTAATGGTACATTGTGTTACATAATCATGTTAAAAGGTAACTGATGATTAGAAAACCCTCGTGCAATTATGGTAGGACTGCTGAAATCTCTTGTGCTGATTAGAGAAGCTATAGAACTGGCCTGGGTGACCCCAAACCTTTCAGCGGTAGTGTGTAGTATGACAAGACTTATCTCTAATATCTATGGACCTAACCTGTTTTGAGAGAGCCACATCCACTGTCTGGAAGTGGAAGCAAAACAATCAAGATTTTGTAACGTAATGTAAGATCAAAGTCATACCTGCAGTAGTATTTGACTTAATTATTGCAAGTTCGAGTATTTCCATTTACTGAGGATGTGTTCTTGTTGAGATAGAACCCAAAAACTGTCCACACTTTCAAAGTCCGTAATTCATCTCATTACGTCAGTTTTCTAGCATGCCACTAGCTAAAAATGAAATCTTTTTCTGTTTCTAATTCCCTTAGCTACATGACCAACTAGTCCTTGTTCATAAATACAAGGTAAAATATTGATGCTGATTTGAATCTTTGTAAGCCATTATTACATGCATGATATGTCCACTTTCAGTTCCCTTGCGTATGCTAGTACAAGGGGTTTAAAGGAAGTCATCTGACCTAAGTTATCAAATTGAAGATGTTTCACTTTTTTTCTATCAGGTCTATCCGTTTCTCAGATGAGATAGTAAAGTAGAGAGATAAAGTATGTTGTCTAGTCCACTTCTTGACGCTGCTCCCGTTGTGATGGAAAGAAATTGGGATATTGTTCAAATGCCACGTCTTGTAGCATGAATCCATCGTGTGCATTATCTCAGAAACCTGGATCGGCCTGTCTGCCTGTGTCTGGATGCTGGTGTGTGGTGGGACAGCTGAGGAGGGGATTAGATTTTGACTGTGGGTCTAAATCCCTAACAGAGCCGACTGACCTTGGGGCGGATGTGAAGAAATGAGTTCATCCTGAAGATAAACACACACAGGCCTCCCTCTCCTCAGTCGTTTTTGTCCGTCTCCTCCTTTCACACACAAACACACTCGGTTTGGGTGAATAATGGCCCAGTCAGTGGTGTGCCTATGGGGAAAGCTGTCAGTTTAATTGAATCCAGTATTCTCTATTCTCCCTGCCTGCTAATTGATTCTGTCAAGCTCTTCTGCTTGACAAAGAGAGTGACATTTCCCCCTGCCTAGTTATGACTGTCACTGGCTGAGTGAAGGCATGTGTGTGTCGACATGTCCATGCTTATTATTTACCACAATCGGTTTACGAACCAAACACTATCAACTACGAGCACGCTTTACATTTTGCTGTTGATGCATACTATATATTGAGTCCTAAAAACTGTATGCAGTACTGGCATATACTCTTAGAGGCATCCTCTCACTTTCACATTCATTTTGTGTTGTTAGAAGTTGAGTTACTCAATAGAATAAGGTATTATGGGAGGAACTGCATACACTGAAAGATATATTCTTTCAGCTTGGGAATCTTTTCAGAGGAAGGAGTGCGAACATCTTTGAAAATATGCACTCTTTTCTGTAGTGCACTATATAGTTCGCTGTTATGCCATAGAATTTTACTGTTTTTTTTTTCACGATGACATACCTTTCCTTTCATTCAAAGCAAGGGTCTTGGTGGGTATATGCCTGTTCTCTCACTCAAAGTTTCAACAGATTGGCCATTGCTCTAATAAAAATCACGCTGATGCTGTTTTTCTGCAGAGCACTTCAAACAATGGCCCAGCTGGATGAGAGAAACCCTTGTGCCTGACGGCCCTGCTAAGGTCGGTGCTCAGGGAAAAGATTGTTTTAAAAGTACAGCAACTCTTATGCACCGTATCTCTGGAGCACTCGTCTAATCAGTTTACAAGATGCTCCTCATGCCCGAGTCACCTCTTTAAGCGTCTTCAAAGGGCCTTTGTAGTCTGTAACGGATGCTGAGGACATATTACATAGCGCTTGCTTGTTCAGCTCACTCAACCTTGATTGGCTTCCTTGGAACAGGCAATAATGCTTAGTGCAAATACAATGAAAGATTTTAGCCAATAAACAGTGGAGTACACCTTGCTAAAATATTGAACTCCCACTGAATGCTTGGAGGCTTTCCGTTCTACAAATTAACCAAGATTGGAGCAGGAGCGCAGCACAACAACCGTAGGATCAATAGGAGAATTAGCCCGACACACCTAATTCACTGGCACTTTGCTGGCAGATGTTTATTTATTTATTTATTTTTGCTTTGGCTGGGTTTTCGAACATTATAGACAGGGAAGTGTTTTACTAGTAGACCAAATAATTGTTCATTCCAATACCTATCCATTTTTGTGTGTATTGCATTCCCTTTTAAGTATCGACTCCCTAGATTTAACGGCATAGGTAAAGTGAAATGAACACAGTCAAGATCTGCAGGTTCTTTTTGTTGATTTAAAGACCAAAATGATGTGTTTATGTAGTGACCTATAGAGTAAACCTCTGATATTTAGAAAAAGTCATATGCATCATAATATGCTCTATAGCATTGGCTGCAAACAGAAAAGGAAAGGTCAGTAAGCTTTATGTGTGCTGTTACATGTAAGGAAGAGGCTTTCACTGCATCATGGGGTCAACTCTTCAGGTCATGCAGACGTTAAACAAGAGGTCCGAGTGTCTCCACATGGCCAGTATTCTTGACATATTCTGCACTTCATTTGGCGGGATCACGCCTTTGTCAGTCACTGAATCTTTCTGTCTTTTCTTTCCGCTTCTACTTGCAGTGGGGGTTATATGCAATCATTTGCTTGAAGGGTGATCACAGTCTGCAGATGGTAGTTTCCAGACAAGATGGACGGAGCAGTGGTGGGTCATCAAAGTATCAAGATTGACAGTATCAAGGCTTCTATTTAATTAAATGGTCACATTTTAAATACTATTGAACACCTTTACATACATTTCAACCCGACTCACAGAAAGAGTTTTTACTGCACATGAATCATGTTTGGCATAAAATACATGGGCGTGATGAATTAATGTAGGGGAGAGTCTTCCCCCCGGAGTCTGGACACTGTTGGTTGTAGAGGATGAGGTCTGAGGCGACCAGTGGACGGCGAGCGGAGTAGAGCTGAGGCCAGGTGGAGGAGGGACGGAGGTGGGGCGCAGCACGCTGGGAAAATGGCGAGGCAATGAAAGAGGGGAATCCTGGGAAGCAGGAACGTGCTGCTGCGCCGATAGGCTGTCACGGAGATGAGACGGCTTGAGATGAAGTGATGATTGGATAATTGGTGAGGTCTAGTCAGAGATGAGGTGATGGAGAATGGAGTGCTGCAGGTAGGTCTTCTAGGTTGAATTTATGTTTAACCTTCATGCGGTATAATATTTTTTCGAACTTAAATATATCACATTTAATATGCAGGATTACTCAAACATGTCTGAATGAAACAAGGGAACATCAGAACCAGGGTTGAAAATAAAAATAGCCCCACAACTGCACCCCCACCCATCATGTATAACGCAGATCTTGTTAGTTTCTGCGCCAATAGCAAACGGATGCACATTCCACATACACTAGACACAAGTAATCTCACTATAATCTGCGGCCAGATTATCTTCTCCTATTTGCCGGAGTGATGGAACAGAGTGGCTGTTTGGAGCAGGAGAGTAAGGAGACGAGATTAAAAAAGTGGGCTCAGTAGCTTTTCAGGTCGCACTGTGCAGACGTGTCTTATGAAATACTGGCAACCACAGGACATGAGGAGCATGTAGGGCCCCAGAGGTGATAGCTGTAGGCCACAAAGGCAAAAGTCTTGAACTGTTTTATTCTGCAGTTGTAGAGGCACATCATGTCACAAAGGAGTGTGGAGAAACTGGAGGAAAAAAAGGAATTAGATGATTTCAAAGACAACTGCTGTATTTTGGTAAAACAATACACACTATACAGACCAGTGGAAAAATCCCCATGTGTATAACAACCTTGCATGCAGTGCCATTTTGCTACTTAGTTTATTCTTTATTGTGGGATTATGCTTCCTCAATATCTTTTGTGTTAAACCAGTGCAGTTAAGTTAGATGAAGAGACTTTGTTGCGACCGTACCCGATGGTGTAGGGGCAGTAAGTAAGTAATTGATCCTTTCTGAGCTGTTGGGTAAACATTATTTGGATACGGTATATGGTGTAGATAATAATCTGTATAAATTCCCGACGATTATGTTTGATTTTAATGCATATTGTAACAGAGCCTACGGTCCCTGTATAGCCTTCAGAATGAGGATTACCACATTGAGGTTAAAAGGCTATGCTTTAGAGTGACGTGAGATCAGAGGCCATTACTTTAGTGCGCCTCTCATATAAGAGATGACACAAAGTGTGTGCATCCCATAAAGGACGTTCATTGTTATCAGGCTCCGGAGCTCAGGTCAAAGGGTTTTACAGTAGAGCAGCCGAGATTACTGTGCTATTCACCAGATTGGACATTATCTTCTCTCTTCAAACTAAAAGGTCATCCTTGATTTATTCTGCAGTTCTGCGTCCTCAATAACCCCTGTATACAGGATGTTCATGCAACATAGATTAAACATCTGTTTTGCACCCTCTGACAGCCAACTGCATACTGTACATACTCAGATGGGAAGGTGTGAGATTGTGCTGCCCTCAAATGTTTTGTTATTGGCTAAGTGGTATTGGCTTTTGATATTTTGATATTGGATATTTGATAAGAGACTGAAGAAACCCCAGCGCTCCATGGTCATCACCCACTGCTCTTTAAAGGCTGCCCCGACATCAAAGAATGAGTCAAGCGGACATGGGAACGGACATGAACATTCAATTGCTTTCGTCCTGGGAATGTATACTTGTAATTTCATCAACAAACTTGTACCACTGTTTTATATGAAATTGCTTTTGTGATTCTTATTTCAATCATTGTGTTGCCAGAGCAAATCCCATATATGGACAGGCAACATACAGTAGATTATTAAAATATTTAGCCTTACTGATGTGGACATATAGGCTGAGCTCCAGTGTGCTGTCCCATATACAATAGTTACTGAGGGATTAAGGCAGTCTTTATCTCATTGTGGTCATCCGCTGCCCTTTGGCCCCGTTGGCTTTGTGGGCAAAGGTTGATTCTGTTGATTCCTAATGATTCAGGGCACAATGATAATCAAGAAGATTAGCTCATTACAATATAATATGATGGAGCCCTGTTTGTCAGCACAAACAAAATCATTTCACTACTCTCTGACACCAGTGGAACAAATGACAAAATACTGACACGGGAACACGTAACAAAGATGGAGATGAATTTGGCAACCAATTAGTGGAGATGAACTTGTGTTAAAAAATGCGTCTCCTTTGATGGATTGCCACAGATGGCGATTGGGAAAGTGCCATTGCATTTAAAGGCTTAGACATTTCACATCTACACATCCTGAGGTTTTCTTTGGACCCGAACAAGCTGTTTTAAACCAGACCAATTGCTCTCCGGTCAAACCTTAGATTCGTCCCAAAAATGAATATCACATTCCATTATTTGAGAACCATAGAGAATGCATAGAGCATTATCAATAGCCTACCATGAAAAACAAATTCTATTATTCTGTATACTGCATAACATATTTTATGGGATTGCAATTACCATCTCTTAGAAAAAAAATATTTTGTAACAAGATGCCCTCAGTGGCCTAGAATAAAAAAAAATCAATAGCTTTGGATACAATTGGTAAAAACATAATACATTTAACAGCAATCTACAGTATTAAATGGCATGGAGGAACACTGATGGTACCACATTATGGCAGCTTTCTCAGTTGTGGTTAGAGCCACACAGTAAATAAATAATTCAGCCATTGATCACAACATGGAAAGAAAACAGCGTTTATGGTACGTATCTAACACTAGTTGAATTTAATTAGAATAGGAAAGGTTGTCTTGGTGCAAATAGTGCAATAAAAAAAACTAATTAGGAACCAAACATTTTTTTTCAGCGTTTTTGGCCCAAGACTATAATTTGCGAGATGACTCTGCATCACATGCCCCAAGCCACAGGCAGGCATGCTGACTAAATTACTGGCACTTGTGAGTCCACATCTGCTCACTAGCTCACACAAATAAACCAAAATAGGACTTAACCACAACTTGTTGTAGAGATTTTGAAATATGTTCGACTGGACTGGGTTGCCTGAGTAAAGGATGTTTCGCTTCCATCTTTAGAAACTTCTTGTCTCAAACCACGTTTTCTCTTTAGGAAAGATTTTTAACTCATTGTTATTACAAATGACCCAGGACACGGTGGTGGGACTATGTCTCCGAGCTGGCCTGGTGTCGCCTCGGGGTCCCCCCAGAACAGCTGGAGGAGGTGTGTGTGGATCGGGAAGTTTGGGCATCTCTGCTGAGACTGCTGCCACCGCGACCCGGCCCCGGATAAAGCGGAAGAAAATGGATGGATGGATGGATGGATGGGTTATTACAAATACAGTATGATAAGTGGTCATAAGATCCTCTCCCTGTTATGCTGGTACATCCTCTTGTGGAGCGGCTGTTTAGTCTATTTTGGTAACTTTTCCTCTGATTGTTTGTGACTAGGTGTCTTGCCTTTGACGCACTAATTTTTTGTCTCAGGCTGGGAAATACACTTTTATGTTGCCAAGAATCCTCTGCAGTTTTCCCCCACATCTCAGGCACATAAGGGATGACTTTCTGTTTTCTAAGCCCTTGTTTCTAAAGATGAATTGCAGATGTGCTAGGCCTGAGCTAGGCCTAAGAACCAAGACTAAAAGCGAAACTAGAACTGAATCTGCTCCCTATATGCTGTACGTAAAGAAAGAAAATGACTCCTTAAAAGTTAAGCAAAATCACATGATCCCCTAAATACTGAAACGTCTGAAGATGTCACAGTCGGTTGGGCAGAGGGAACAAGTGGGGAATTTGTGAAGAGAAATGCCATAATAATGTCAGAGAGCTGGACTCGCTCAGACCGGCAGCTGCGCTTTGATTCTGCGGTCTATGTCGACTTCCCACTGAGCAAAAGACCAGAAAGAACAACTGTCTCCCGAAACGAGTGCCGCAATGATTCACAAAAGAAGCACTCTCTGGGAAGTACATGGCCTTTTGTAGAATAAAGCTTTATCTACAAATTGTTTTATACTGTAGTTTAGTTTGTAGCTAGGGTTTAACTTTGCATGTTTTAAGGTTGAAGGGGGATACTGGAGCACACCGAGAAAACCTACCCAACATGTAAACTCCCACTCGTTCCTGCGATCGAACACTCAATCTTCTGGGACAAGAAAATTACAGTGAAAGTAAGTTCTTACCGCACTGGCAGAACAAAAAAAAAAAGCGAAATTCTTTAAAGCTTTGGACTGGAGACAGACAATAAATAAACAGCATTATCTTTGTTTTTTTTCATTACTTCTTGTCATGTGATGGGACTATCAGATTTGTACATGAACAATAAGCCTCTTAAACCAAACCGGGGCAGAGAATAGTGAGATCAAGTGTTCAAAAGTGGCGTAATCTGCTGCGTCGCATTCGAAACACAGCCTTATCTCGGAGTAGATACTGCAGTCTGTGGCATATCATTATAGAGATGAGTCATGTAAATTTTTATTGTGTTATTCTTTCTTCTTTTTTTGTGTCTGTCACCATGGCAACTCGTTTTCATATATCCCATATATTCCACTGTCGGATGACGAAGATGTGCAATTTGCTCGCATTGTTTGTGAATTGCTGGACAGATCGATGTGATCATGGAAATTGTCATTTGAGTATTTCTTACAATTCATGCATTATTACGAGCAGGGACGGCTGGTATCAATGGGCTATATGGGCTAAGCCTCTCCTGTCAAAGAATAAGCTGTATTTTTCATTTATTATAGTTAATTTTATATCTTAAAGGAATAGGCCACCGTTTTAACATACTGAGATATGCTGTTACCTCACTTTAGCCGTGTTAATATATCCCCGTCTGGTCTTTGTCCGTGCGCTCTGCCAGGCAAACGAAGCACATACGCAGCCTCTCCCACATGTCATATAGCTCCAAAAAAGCTCACGATAGAAGCTACCAAGCTCTTCCACGTGTTCCCTATTTAAATAAAGTTACGTGAAGTGTTTTCATGCGAAGTATATTTACACAGAAATGTAGCATGTCGATTTTATAAGCAAATAAAAAGGGGGACTATATTGTGAGGCGTAATGATACGAGGAGCAAAACGTCCGCGCAGTAACTCCTAAAGACTTCCCCCGCTCACTTCCGTCAATAACCTTTAGGAGTTACTGCGCTGACGTTTTACTCCTCGTATCATTACGCCTCACAATATAGTCCGCCTTTTTATTTGCTTATAAAATCGACATGCTACATTTCTGTGTAAATATACTTCGCATGAAAACACTTCACGTAACTTTATTTAAATAGGGAACACGTGGAAGAGCTTGGTAGCTTCTATCGTGAGCTTTTTCGGAGCTATGTGACATGTGGGAGAGGCTGCGTATGTGCTCCGTTTGCGTGACAGAGCGCACTGACAAAGACCAGACGGGGATATATTAACACGGCTAAAGTGAGGTAACAGCATATCTCAGTATGTAAAAACGGTGGCCTATTCCTTTAACTAAATTCCCAATGTCATAACTGTGTATAATCATTGTAGTTTTATACATTTGATCACAATTTTTACCACAAGGACAAAAAAGGGCTAGTTCTGATTAGTCCCGAGAACACTCATGAATGACAGTGATCGATAGATGGCAGTGCCGCAAGTCCCGCCTCCAGCACACACACGCACACACACACACACACACACTTGGCTCTGGGACTGAGCTAGCCTGGCTAACACCAGACTAAAATCACAAGTGATATTTAGTCTGGGGACCACCAATTCATTTTCTCGTAGGAGAGGTGTGGTTTACGATCGTCCATAGTCGTTTATTGGGCGATACGAAAAAAAAAAAAAAAAAGTCTCATGCGTCTGCACGTAGCCCCAGCCAATCATATCATCGTATGAGATGACGTATGACGTACCCGCTGTAAACTTTTGAGCTAAATTATTTAGAACAAGGTCTAAAGCTTGATCAAAAAATACCATCGTGTCTGCTGCTGTCATGTTGGATCCGTAAATAAACTTTTTTTTAAATTATCCGTAAATAAACTACAAGCTTCCATATATCGAATAGTGCGTCATCGTCTTGCCGTCCCTCCTCGCTCTGTGATTGGTTCCCAAATCCACCGGAGATTTGGCCATGGTCCCCAGGCTGTTGTGCAGTTCGAAATAATTCGAGCGCACACAGCAGCCTGGTGTTAGCCAGGTTAGGACTGAGCCGGATTTAGCCCCGGAACCTATCACAGAGCACGCACACCACGCTGAAGACTCCTCATTGGATACTTTCACTCGCATGGCGCACGCGGTGTCTGTGTAAACTATGGGAAACTAGCTTACACCGGTGGATTATAAGGATATTATATATCTATATATATTTTTATGATTCTTTACAACGGGACTTTTCGCTGGCGATACAAAATGAAGTGAGGAGGCTGCCGTGCGTTTATGGAGTTTTAATGAGGACGCAATGCGCCTCAGTGCTGCAGGTAAGTCCATGTTTACACCACGGTTCACATCTGTCCGAGTTCAGCTGTTGTTAACTTTAGTAGGACATTAACAACTCCTTTATGCTCTCATGTCATTGTGCTGGGGATAAATGCACTGTTAGGTTATCTGCTGCTGAAATTATGTGGTCATTCTCACTGTCACTTCCTTCACGCTGTACTCAAGAGAGAGTTTCTGTCCACCTTTAGGTTGTAAACAATGCTTATTAAAGCAGTACTAAGTAACGTGTTCACCTTAATCCTTTTCGTAGTCCCTGTGGGGGTAATACAAGTGTTTATGGGATGATTGGAGGATCTTTCATCTCCCCATGGTGTCTCTGACCAGAAAACCATGTTTGCAACTTGACTGCAACCGGTCCGGAGAAAGCAATACACACTAATGAAATCACGAAGAAGAAGCTAACATGCTAACGGGCAAAGCTAACTGCGGGCTAACGTCACTTTAAACAGTATTTACAGCAAAGTTTGAGTGAAAAAAAAATATTTCCATTGTATAATTGGATGCACAGTAACCCTCTCTCCCTTCGCCTTTCCTGTCAGCGTAGTATTTACTCTCCAAGACAATTAATAAGTTAAAAAATCGTAACTTGCTACTACACCTGCAGTTGCACTAATGGCCTCTAGGGGGAAGAGTTACTTAGTACTGCTTTAAGGTAATCCATTTCAAGGTGTGTCCTGTGTAGCTGAGGTGCATCTACTCCCGGTGTCACACACAAGCAGCACCGGTGTGTATAGCTACAACCTGAAAACATGTCAAAGAGGGAGATTCTGGAAACACCGTTGTTCTTTCTCATCCTGTTTAACTTAATCAATAATGGCCTTGTCTGAAATCATAAACAAAATGTGTAATGTACTGGAAAAGAGCATTCAGAGTTCAGCACAAACAGGGAATCCTCGCCCACTGTAGGATCTATATTGCAGATCATTCTGCGCTCTTCATCATTGATCAGACGCTATAGTGAAATGCTGTGCTCTACAGAGAGCCAGACCCGGGGCCAGCTGGAGCTCACTCTCATCAATGCAGCCCCTTCCATTATGGCAGCTGTGTCCTTCACTCGGACCTCACTGCTTCGCTGTATCCAATTTTAAACACTTTTGAGTGACAGCTATTGACGCGGGGTTTTCTGCTGTTTGTCCAGAAATAGCATAGGACAGGACATGTATCGTAGTGCTTGGACTTTCAGCAGATGAAACAAGAAACAAGAGCTTAATTATTACGATTATATTATTTATCATGTTATTATTATAAATATGTTTATAACAAAAAAAATCAACTCACAGTAGTTTTAACTCATCTATTTACACATCAAATTATTGCTATTCAAATTAAGCTACCACAGATTGACCATCGGTGAGATAATGCGTTTGACTGGAGCATGATAGTGATTATGAAGGTAAATTATCATCAAATTACAAAACGGCTACGGCAAAGGGAGAAAAGGAATCACATTTGGCAGTTGGTATTGCCATTAACGGATTAATAAAAGACTTGAATATTGTTCAAGATTGTGCATTATTACAACTTCAAGGGCTCTACTGTATATTCAAGGGATCTACTCTATATTCAAAGGATCTACGGTATATTCAAAAGATCTACTGTATATTCAAAGAATCTACTGTATATTCAAAGGATCTACGGTATATTCAAAAGATCTACTGTATATTCAAAGGATCTACTGTATATGATGCAAGTTTAACGTTTGAGCACATTGTTATAATCTCTTTGTTTATGAAATGGTGTTTTGTATCCTTCGCACACGTGTCCTGCATATTTAGTCCTTCGCACACGTGTCCTGCATATTTAGTCCGTCTCCCTCTACTGCATTAAAAACGCTAGCCCACACTCTGTTATCCGTCCCACTGAGAAATCCTCCTGACACTTTTACCAAATATTATGTAAGCATTACTACAAAAACATCAAGACTAAGGCATCCTTAACCTCTTCACCCCCACCTGAACAGAGCACATACTATTCTCCAGTTTGGCTTTACCCAAATCTAAAAAGGACGTGAATGCACCATTTGTCTAAATTTTTTAACCCATTTTGTTGTGTAATGCTTCTTATAATTTCCACTCGAGCGCACACTATGGCCGCAGTGGTAACACGTCTTATAGGGGTTTAGAAATCCACACAATTGGCTCAGCTCTGGTGTCGTTATATCGATCTGCATTGTCTTTGTCATAGAGCACGCAGCTATTCTTGGACGATGGCATGTTCTAGTTCCTTATGATTTACGCAGGATCTTGTCTTTCCGCATTTACTGTTGCTACAGTTTGAAGACAGCAAAGATGTCGGAAACAGAGTCATTTACAGAAGTGGATAAGCAGCAGATCATTTTCTCGTGTACATACTTTTCAATCGGTAAATGCAACATGCCCACAAAAAGCTGTATGATTTTGTCCAGCTTCCACTCACTTGATAAACAACACCCTTAGTGAATCAGAAAATAAAACAAGCTGAAGAATGTTGTATAAGAAAGTAAAAAGAACTAAAACAACTTTACGGGCCCATTGTGTGTTAGTTGGGTAGCATTTGGCAATTTACGAGGCATTTACAAAACCTTTATATGCTTGTCTTTAGTACTTGAACCAATAGTCAATACATTACACAGGGAGGACAGATTGGCTCCAGGGAGTGAATTGTCTATTAAGTTGTAATCATTGGCGTTTTATTACAAGTGCAACTACTTGAGAATGAGTTGATGGTTTCATTAGTCCTTTAGGGAATCTATAGGGCATCCCTTTCTTAATGCGACATCTGTCTAGTAAAACCTACAGGCAAAATGTTCTTTTACAAAACCTCCTCGAATAAGAAATACCTAGCAATCATCGTCTAAACTCAGGCATGTGGTTTTGAAGTGCTACTTTTTCTGGTAATTTTACACAATTTGAGATTATGCAGATCATGCAGTAAACAGTTAAGACAAGATGAAAAATGTAGAGAAAATGAGAGGACTCCGTGCTGTGTGAGACAGCGCAGAGATGGTGGGAGGGGAAATAAACGCAGGGGATATATGCGAGGGAGAGATGTGAGAGATGTGTGATAAAAAGCCTAAGAGCAGATGTGTCAAAACACTCCTGTGCATATTTAACAGTCCCAGTCCTGGTTCAGCCTCAAAACTCCTGACTCAGATCCCAGGGGCCAGATGAAGGGAGATGCCTCACCTCCTAAAAGGGGCCAACAGGACGAGACCCTGCACCCACCACGTCCCAGAGCACCAGCTCATACAGAATGATTAATTATTTGGCTCCTATTTTCATAAATAATTTTTGTTTTGGAACTCCAAAGCCAGTTCCCTTGGGTCTTCTGAATACCAAATGGCCTCCGTGCCCTGGGAAAAGTGACATGCTTGCTAAGTGGTTCAGTCCTATTTGCTTCTCTTGTTTTTTCTTCATGAAAACTTGGGGACATTTTTAAAACTAGCCATTTTTATTGTGAATACTGTTTGTCCAGGCTTCCCCTTTAATAAGAAAAAGTGTCTCAGATGTTGCCGTGGGAAACGAGGAAGCCTTGTTGCGTCCTTGGGCAAGTCACCCATATTGCCTGTGCGTTAATGTGCGTGAGTGAATCGATGGTGGTCAGGGATGGGCAGCCTCGCTTCTGTCGGATATTAGGCACAATATAGCAACAATATATATATATAGCAACACATCTACTTACCGTGAATCAGTCAGCGCTCACGTATTTGCTGCTGTGCCCATGTGTCTTGACGCTATAGTGTGTATTGGGGAAACTTTGTGCTGTCAACCTTTTCCCCCGGTCTGTACTGCCTACGCCTAAGGAATAATTGCTGCATTAAATTATTTAAAAACACCCGAGCCCCATTACCATAAATATTCACTTGACGTCCTGCTTAGATCAACAGTCAAAACCCCCGGACCCCAGAAGCCAATTCTCCACATTGTGAGGGCCGACGTGCCTGTGTGCATTTTGAGCTGCCTCGGGGCTGATTGATGGACAGTATTTACAAACAAAACGTCCCGCCCGTCACTCAACATAAGTGAATGCAGACGATTTGAAAATGTCAGGCCGCTGCTCCAAAACAGCGTGTGAGTAGACGTTTTCTCTTCGGGGCGCGCGAAATGTCAAAGAGCCGGCCACACTTATGCATGGGCACAGGCAGTGGACTCAGCAGTGCAGTGCAGTGAGCCTTGTTAGCCCGCCGCTGTTGGAACAAGTGCTCTTAACAAACTGTCAGTGTATGTACAGAGCAGAGACAATAACGGCATGCTTGGAGAAGTTGGTGATGAGTAAGAAGAAGCAGCGATGCCGAGAGACTCCGTAAATAGGCGAATGAAAGATGAGCCACTGGGATTTGTTGCTTTTATAACGCAGCTATTTAGGGACAATGTTGGCCTATTAGTTTTAGTTATTAGCCTTTGAGCATAACTATTACCTAGGTCATACTTTTAGTATTTTAAGAGAGGGGATACGGGTCACCTCTGAACTCTGACTGATTTAATAGATCCAGAGTTCTAGCAACGTAGGAGTGCATGAGCTAAGGGACACTACTGCGCACGGCTCAACGGCTAAGCTTCTAAAAAACGTGATTTGAACGAGATTGGTCGCTTTTAACTTCACCCCGTTTGGAGCTATAGGAATACATTGGGGGTGGCCAAATGCTAACAACACCTTTGGTCGTTTTGGGCGACGGAGAGCACACAGTTCTTTCATACTGTGACATGTCCTTACCTGAGCTTAGGCGAGTTGATACGTACCTGTCTGGTCTCTGTGCGTGCCCGTGGTAAAGCGTGGTAGCTTCCAACTTCACCCCCGTTTGGAGCTATAGGAATACATTGGGAGTGGCCAAATGCTAACAACACCTTTGGTCGTTTCCCGTGACGGAGAGCACACAGTTCTTTCATACTGTGATATGTCCTTACCTGAGCTTAGACGAGTTGATACGTACCTGTCTGGTCTTTGTGCGTGCCCGTGGAAGAGCGTGGTAGCTTCCAACTTCACCCCCGTTTGGAGCTATAGGAATACATTGAGGCCAAATGCTAAGAACATATTTGGTCGTTTTGCGTGACTGAGGGCACGCGCAAAGACCAGGCAGGTACGCATCAACTCGTTTAAGCTCAGGTAAGAACATATCTCAGTATGGAAAAACGGTGGCCTGTTCCTTTACAGATACACATTAGATTACAAATGATATGGCTTTCATGGTTCCATTCAGGTGGAGACGAGTAAGATGACTGTTGATGGTGATAGGAAAAAGATACTGATGTATTTTCCTCATCGTTAAGGTGCACACCCCTGTGGTCTTTGATACAATAATCATTCAAGTGCACACAGCTCCCCTCAAATGCTACAAATGGGTTCTTGCACCACTGTTATTACGCAGTTATATGTCAATAGAGCAGTTAGGTGGTGCTGTATAACCTGGGGAAATGACAGCATTTGAAAATAATTGCCATCCTTCAATGAGAGATGAAATAACACAGACAGAAATGATGGAGGGAAGGAGGGAAACATGACAACATAAAAAAAAAAGCTCCGTCTCAAATGTAGAGGTGCATGGGGAAATTGCGCAGGATGATTCCAGCACACACAGAGAGAGACCGGCAAAGTAAAAAAAAAAAAAAAAGCGAGGCACTGCAAAAAATTTGTGATCAGTGCCCCAAAAATATGCATGGAGGCCAAACATTAGCATAGGCATTGAGTATTCATGGGAGTTCTGTACATCTGCTGTGACAGACTGCACTCCATCACGGCGCATAGGGAACCGCTCTGCCTCCAACTGGTCATGTAAAACGGCTGCTGTGATGCTGAGCTGAGCCTTTTCGATTGTGGAGCGTCTGAGGAGCGTCTCGAACTATTTTGTACGTGAAGTCAAGTGAGATGTGATAATAAACGCAAAGTAAAGCCAAGGACATATTCTTCTTGAGTATACACTTCCTGCTGCGTCTGAATTTGAATGAAGGCTGGATTCTCCTCAGCAATGCTAATGGCATAATGAAGTACTAATGGGGCCTAGACGAACAACCCAAGAAATAAGCAGGCAAAGCACTGGCACTTTGTATTTATAATCAAGCTACAAGGCCACCGAGGTTAATGGAGAAGAATTTCAAACTTGCTTTTGCAGGATTCAATAATGGCTTTTGAAAGAGGAAAAGTAGCAGAGAAAGCCTGGAGAAGTCTTCACACATGGAAGAGGACATCGCACAAAATAGACTTTTTTTGGGGGACCCTGACTTGAACCGAACACATTTTCTCCAATTTGGCTTTACCCAAATCTAAAAGCTTCTTGAAAAAAAGTGACACAAACGAGAACAAAACAAAGATGAAAACGCAACCCCCCCAAAAAAGCCACAAAAGAGCCAAAACACAACAAAAAAACAATGAAAGTAGAACAAAAAACTGACAAAAAGCCATTAAAGGGCAAGTGACAAACGTGCAACAAAAAAGCAACAAAATGTGACAAGAACACTACAAAAACGCAATAAAAATGCAACAAAAGAGCAACAAGAAATGGGTAAAAGTGAGGGGAAAAAGAAGGTGAAAAAAAGTGACAACACGGCAACAACGCCAGCAAAATGATCTGTTTAAATCAGTTTTGTAGGTCTTAGCTTTCAAATGAGGCATCACACCTGTAGGCTGTAAGCTGTAGAAGGATTTGGATTTGGGTAAAGCCGCAGTGGAGAAAATCTACTGGGTTAGGTGGGTGGTAAGAGGTAAACATTCCACTTATCTGTAGTAATCCTGTTTATTTCTGGTCATTTCTTCTTCTCTTGCTGAAGCGCTCCGATCTCCTGTGGTTGGTTCTGCAATAGACAAAACCGCCCTCCACATTTTGAAGTCCAGAAAACTCGAATGCGGGTTCATCCTGGCACCGTTGGTTTGCTAGCATGCCATCGGCCGAAAGCGAAATCTCGTATTTACTGTTTTACCACTGCTGCCTTAGTTCCGTTTGAAAGAAATGGTTGCATTAGCTGGAGGTTAACGCCATTCGCCGAATAAACAACCCACACGCCTGTTAGTTCATCTTGGTCTGAGACAGATCCAAGACCCTGCAGACCAGCCGTCCTTAATCACTGATCTCATGGGGAAAAGTTCCATCAACCTCATAGCAAACGTCTAAGCAGATGCCGGACAGGGAGCCAATTAAATTCCGTATGTCTGTTCTCGCTGATAATTGGAAATGGCGGAATAATGTTTGTGCATCTGGCAGCAGCAAAGCCCGGTGGATAAATCAAACCGCCCCGCACTGGGAGCTACTGTAGATGTGGTCTCCTTTGTCAGCAAATAGCATGTCAAAATGTCCTTGGGTTGAGCAATAGCGAGGTCCCGGGTTGTTCTCTGACCCTTTTAGTGGTGAGAGAGGCGCCAAGAGATGGGGAAAAATTGTCCTTTACCCTTCAACCAGGAACATGAACCACACGATGCCGGACTGTTACACCAATATAAAACACAACCATTTACCCAAAACAAAGAGAGAAACTGCTGTGATCGATGTGTTTTAACTTCAATGGCACCTAAGTGAAAATAGATCTCTAGTTAATGTCTGTATGCGTACATAAATAAATGATAAGAAACGAATTGAAGCAAAAGGTGGTGAGGAATGAAAAAATATACAATCATTATTTTAAAATATTAATGTTTGTGTCTCCTGCAACTACCTTCTACCAGCTGCTGTAAGAACAGACCGGTCATTTGAGGGGGAGGAACACATGCCTGCAAATTTGGGGCTTTTAAAGCAAATTGTACCACCATCTGGATTGTTTGCAACATTTATTTTTCATTTCACATCTGCCTGATAGCTGGTTACAAACAGCGGGTTAAGATAGTACTCAGACCTTTTTGAGTTTTCATTTTCTTTTTTTCCTCCTATTTTCAGATTAGATGAGATATTGGGCTTTTTGTAATTTGACTATTGACTATTAAATAGGGGTGGAAAATGATACTGTTTCCCCTAATAATGAAGCAAACATTTTTGTACAGATACGTGTAAAAAATAAATTACACATTTAAATGATTCAGAACTTTAAAGAAGAACTAACTTTTTTTTTACCATAATAAATCCTTTTCGTCGTCCCTCTGGGGTCTTTCAGCTCCCCCTGGTGTCTCTGTCCAGAAAACCATGCTTTCAACTTCCCTGCCTCCGGGTCGGAGAAACCAATACACAGTAATGGAATCACGAAGAAGAAGCTAACAGGCCATCGGGCAAAGCTAACTGTGGGCTAGCGCCACATTAGCAGTATTTACAGCCAAGTTTGAGGGAAAAAAATGTTATCCATTGTGTCATTGAGTTATGGCACAATGTGCAATATCCCTCTCTGTCTTTGTCTTTTCTGTCAGCGCAGCATTTACTCTAGCGGACAATTAATGAGTAAAAAGAAACGCAACATGCTATGACACCTGCAGTGGCGCGTATGGCCTCTAGGGGCATGAGTTACTTGGTTCTGATTCTATAAGTGGTCATGATTAGGCAACATGTATTTCTATTAAGTATCTAAATATATATACTGTATATATATATACTTGAATACAATCCGTATCAATACTTTGCATTGTAATATAGAAATAAGAGGTGTGTGAATACTTTTTGAGCCAACTATAAATACTCCTACCGCCTCCAGCCACCAGAGGTCACTGAACCAGGTCAAAAACCTAAATTCGAAAACTCCCTCCTCTATATGCAAGTTCATGTGCCTTTTAGCACTGCCTGAGGCCAGTTCTGGTTTCTCTGTATGAGTCCAATTCGGAACACAGCGCTCTGGCGGGGGACACTCCAGGAGATTATCAACCCGATTCGCTCAAGATTTGCCCTTCGTGACAAGCACTAGAGAAATTGTATTTGAAGGCGCAGCTGATGGTTAGGAGAGATTATCTGGATAAGGGTGAGGGCTTCACACATTCACTCAGACCCCAGTCTCCTTTGGATGTGATCGATCTAAAGCAGATCCACGATAACATAATTGATATTTATGACCCTCCGTCTGCCCTCCACTCATCACGAGAAGTAGTGTGGAGACCTTATGGATTCATGCAGTGACTTGACAACCAAAACCTGTCCGACTCGGGGATAACAAGTGGAGCAAGGCAGAATATATAATAAACTTAAGCCTTATAATCTGTCAATATCTGTGCAAAGTTCAGCAACGCTGCTTTACGACACTGTCATTTCGCTGTATATCGTTATACAATTACCAATAAAGCATACACGGAAATCATAATTATTAAATGCAATTAATAGTACAATACCGGAAATAACTTTTCACCGCAATGTTAATGTTGTCAATACAAATGAAATTATCTTTACATCCCACTGTCAAAGAAAACAAAAACAACTACAACAACTGTAGAACTTTGCAGCTGTAAACTCTCCTTTTAGTCCCTCAGCAATGATGTTTTACATTTTCTGTCCATGTATGTAAATACACGAAGAGTGCGAGAGAGACTGAGCAGTTCAGGAATTTGATTTTCACCTGGAGCGCCCTCTGCTGGCAGCAGTGGGAATGAAACAGTGCGCTTTCACTTTCAGCCCACTGGTTTGAAAAACATGGACTAAATATGTATGTGGAGGACAGTTTCATGTTCCATCTACTACACAACACAATCCAGGAAAACAGGTCAGAACGCTACAGGAGTAGAGGAAGGCATTTGTGGTGAAAAAACGGAGTTTGCTCTTTTTAAATCATAATGAAAAAAGAAAGTACCAAAAGTGATCCTGATTCAAAGTTTATGATCTGGAGAACTGGACCACTTTACCCTTAGATCATTTATAGGACCTTCTCCACTAGTACCACAAAAGACTCCAAGCTGTCATTGATTAAAGGGGCAATACCCAGAACCGGGGTAAACTTTGGATCAGGGCAGGTCTGGTCATTTTGGTACTTTCTTTTTTTATTATGATTTAAAAATAGCAAACTCCGTTTTTTTCACCACAAATGGCTCCACACAACCACTAACTATGTGTGAAAATAAATGTTTTGTGTCATCTTTCATATTCTTTGAAAAATTGTAAAAACATTCTGCCAGGGAATGTGAATGTACACCTTCGAGCACAACTGTATATTTTTTCTCCAGTAAGAATTCTTTTCTTTGCAGAAATCTTTAACTTTAGCAAAGTAAACACAGCCGACAGTGGACACAGTTGGAGCTTTTTGCCAAGACAAACACGTAGAATCGTGTTGGAGGTTCAATGCCATCGATAAGCTTGACACTGAGACCGCTCTGGCCAATAGTCTGCAGCCCGCTGCTGCTGCCAAACACACGCTAACCACAATTCTTCAATTCTGCTTCTCACTGAATAACCACAAGTCACCCTGTCTCTATGCACGCAGAGGAGGGAATATTTATAGCAAAGCAAAGTCTCAGTGGCCATAGGGGAATAGCTGAATGCAATTGAAAGAAAATGTATTGTAGGTGACAAAAAGATAGGAGTGACTAACGTAACTATATAGAAGAGCCAATGTTGTTTACTTGGCTGAATTTCCCCCAGGACCGCGCTGGCAAAGGCAATACAAAGCTTTAGTGTCCTGCCCTGGGACAGATTGAGATAGCACATGACATGTTAAGAATTAAGAATGTGTTTAATCAGAGAAAGATGAGTTCTGCAGCTGTGGGGGAAGGATTTTTCTGCATGTGTGTCAGATTACTGCCTAGCTTATGAATATCATCTCCATAGGGAAATAAGGCCCAAAGAGGTGTCTCTTATGCCACGGGTTGCACTAAGTGGATATATACGCTGCAAATAGGACACATTCTATACGGATGGTGGGAGATGGAATAGGCTTCAGGACAGGTGAAGTTTGTCATCAGGCGCTTCACTGCAAAACCTCTCGATTGTAGTGTGAAGCAAAAAAGGCATGTGTTTCTAAAAAAAAGTTGGCCTATATGATTGTAAATTGTCTACCCCAGGTTATCTCTTAAAATAATGTAAATTATTCATATTTTCTAGTACTCTTTTGTATATATTGTGTGCGTTGGTTCGCCTCATTTAGATGAGCCAACACACATCTCTTTTTATGACTTCCCTTTTTACATGGCAAGTATGTATCATCTCCATGCACTTGTACCTTATTTTTTGTAGATTGTCCAGATGTAAAATCAATCAAGTACTGTGTGCAGGTGTGTTTGAGCTGCCTTTATTGTCTGAAGAAGGGAATACGCCTGAAACACTCACTGTGGTGAAGCAAATAAATATTCCATGTGCGAACTCAGTTGTGCACATTTCTTCCTGTTGTTCGTTGCACTTGTTTGTGGTCTAGCAGCACATTGGTTGAGTATTTGTGAATGTGCGTGTCTGCCCATACAAACTAAAGATTTGCCCACCATAAAGATTTTACAGTTTGTTTCTAATCATCCTGGATTGTGCATTGAATCACGATCGAATCAAAATAGCAGTTTGAGCGGTCAATATCACGCAAAAAAATTGCTGGTGAACTGGTAACAATTGTTATGCCTGTTTTGCCCTGTCCTGTTTTGTCCTAATGGAAAACTGTTTGGGTGAAAATACTGAACTAATGGTCCTGAATAAATGCATAATACATCCATCCATCCATCCATCCATCCATCCATCTTCTTCCACTTTTCCGTTTCCGGGTTGTGGGGGCAGCTGTTGGAGTTGCCCAAATCACATTGCACCAGCCCCTTATGGCTCCTCTTGCAGGTGGTGGGTCCACAGAAGGACGGCCTCACGATTAACCGGGCCTATTGGTCTCTCATAAGGGGCTTCTGAACCGCTCTTTGTCTGACCCGTCACCTAGGACCTGTTTGCCATGGGAGACCCTACCAGGGGCACGAAGCCCCCGACAGCAGAGCTCCCAGGATCATTCGGGTGCTCAAACCCCTCCACCACGTTAAGGTGGCGGTTCCAGAAGGGGATAATACATACAGTTCAGTGCAAAACAGTTTTGTATCAGGTGGTGCGGCCATACCGCCTTTGCTCTGCCCAATCCCTTCAGACCTTGGAAGCTAAGCAGGGAAGGGCCTGGCAGGACTTGGATGGGAGACCGTTTAGGAACACCAGGAAGCCTAGCGAATGGAGTGAGTGAGTGGTTGGTGGTGGTTGGTGGTGGTCGGAGGGGTCGATGGCACAGACTGGTTGCCTCGCTTCCGTCAGTCTACCCCAGGGCAGCTGTGGTTACAGTAGTAGTAGCTTACCACCCCCGAGTATGAAGTGAATGAATAGTGCAATGTAAAGCGTCTTTGAGTGTCCAGAAAAGCGCTATATAAAACCAATGCCTTATTATTATTATTATAGCACCTGTGTGTTCACATTTTTTAGTTCACATATTGCACAAAACAAAACACATTTTGGATGCTCAGGGTTTGCATCAAGTCGACCAAACACACATGTGGACACATCCTTTAATCTAATATATTTTTGATCCACATGGCTGGATATCTTTCTCTGCACATCTAACTAGGTGACTAGTGACCCATGTGGACAACTTATACGCTTCAAAGGATTCTAGCTACGAAAATGTTTTAGATTTCTGCCTATCTCTGATGTTATTGCTGATTTATGGATGAGCTCTTGATAAGACAATGCATGAAGTGGCTGTAATGAGTTTATATCCACAGTTAATATTAAAATGTAATAGTTTGCAACACTCGAAAGAAATAATACAAAGAAGGAGAGAAAAGAGTCTTGTTCTCATCTGCCACTGGCGCTGCCGTTGCCCGATGCACTGGGACATGTGCTCAGAGCTTGGTCAGGTTTATGTTGGCAGGAGCTGTAGCGTTTCTGATACAGCCGCGTGCCAACTGCAGACAGAAGCCCCGCTGTGCAGAGTCACCTACAGCAATGGTGCCATGTGATGTGGCACACAGTGAAAACATAATTCACACATTGGTTTTTAATGGGGATCTCAAACACTGCACAAACAAGTTAATTGCCTCGTAATGAGCACAACCAGTTCCTCATTTTTTTCTGGTGTGTTACAGTACACAGGTAACAGTGAAGATATCATTACAAGTTCATTGTTGTAAGAACAAGAGAATATTTGTGATTACACCTGAAACATACTCGTAAAGGTTATCATAAATATACCATTGCAGAATTGAAGTGCAGGTTTTTAGGCCGAGTAAGCGGTTTAGTGGCACGCCCAGTTAGCCCAAGGAATTCATCCGATAGCAAACCGTTCCACGCTCTCTGCATCATGACCTTTTATAAATGCCGGCACATACTTTGTTTTGAAACTTAAACAAGTAGATCTGTCACCACAGTGTACAAGCGCAGGTGACCACACAGCATTCTATTTTGTGCGCTTTTTCAGATTCTGTGACTGAATTTTGTCCATCTCATGGCCAAAAATGTTTACCTTGCATATGTGTTCTTTTACCTGAAAGCCATAAAAATACAATTGTCAGGTTAAAGCAGTACTAAGTAACTTATGTGCCTCGAGGCCATAAGCACCACTGCAGGTGTCTCAGGATGTTGCGTTTTTTTTACTCATTAATTGTCTGTGAGAGTAAATACTACACTGACAGAAAAGACAAAGGGAGAGAGGGATATTATACATCCAATTACACAATGGATTTTTTTTTTTTTTCACTCACACTTGTCTGTAAATTGTTTAAGTGGTGCTGGCCCGCAGTTATCTTTGCCCGTTAGCCTGTTAGCTTCTTCTTCAAGATTCTATTAGTGTGTATTGGTGGCTCCGACCCGTAGGCAGCGAAGTTGCAATTGTGGTTTTCTGGCCAGAGACACCAGGGGAGATGAAAGACCCCCCCAATCATCCCATTAACACTTGTATTACCCCCAGAGGGACTACGGAAAGGATTTATTAAGTTAAAAGAGTTACTTGGTAATGCTTTAACATGTAAAGTTAACTTGTTTGCACTTTATCCTGTTCTTCTTTGAATGCCCTTTTCCCTGACTATTTGACTATACCCCTGAGTGTTCTTGAGAGCTGTTGCAACAATATGAATTTATCCAATCTAATCTTATCTTAAACGTATGACTGACGATGTTACTTTCTTCTCCGTTTGTTTCGACAGAATGATTCCATCGACGACCAACGACTTCCTGGTCCGTGACCTGGCGCCGGGGCGGAGCTACGACCTGTGCGTTCTGGCCGTTCTCGACGACGTGGTCACCTCCCTCACCGCCACCCGCCCCCTGGGATGCCTCTCCTTCAACACCGACACGGAGTTCAGCCAGTGCCAGGCCATCCACAGCCACTTCCTGGGAGGGACTATGATCATCATTATTGGCGGAATAATTGTTGCGTCTGTCCTGGTGTTTATCATTATCCTCATGATACGATACAAAGTGTACAGCCATCACGGCACGGGCCCCGGCAAGGCGGCCATGTCTGCACCGAGAACGCAGAGCAACGGGCAAGGTGGACAGTCCAAAGTGACTGATAGTCAAGAGGACCAAGGACTGGGGCCGTCCCGAGCCATGTCGCCTAGCAACACCCTCAGAGACACTGTTGCCTTGGTTGAGGAGGAGAGCACGAGCCAGAACACTATGTCTAGGACTGACTCCACAGCCAATGAAGAATTGCTCTCCCCTACCAAGTCCCGCTTCTCCTCCCGAGTGGCCATCGAGATGAAAAGCAGGCCGTCCTCTGCCGCCAAAGAAGCAACCTCCCCCAAGGAACTAGCAGGTACGGAGACACACTGCCGGTTTGGATATTAGGAGCACACGAGAGGCGGGGGTAGAGCTGGCAGACAATAACAAAACACACAATCATAGATCAAGGAGGGAGTTAGATAATGTGCAATTCAGACTACGAAACCGAGTGCGCTGATAATGTGTTGCGTGCTTGAGAGTGTGAGCGACTGTGCAGAATGACATCCTTGTGGACCTCGGCAAATTAGGCAAGAGTGTGGCCCCGCTCTGAGTTTTAATCAAAAGTTCTAATTAAACTTTGATCGATGACGGATCAGGTGTAAAGGCCAAAGAGCAAACCTTTTTGAAGAGACGGCATATTCAAAGACTTTCCACATCTTGAACAGTCATTAGAAAGTGAGCATTATCGCCACGGCATACTTGGCAGACTTTGTGTGCTTCCCGGAGTCGCAAATGTCTGTGTTCTTTCTGCACAATCCATTATCCTGCATTAAACCTGCTGGAAACAGTTAGACTGCAGGCAGCCCGAGAAAGCTTGTTAGCTATTTAGAATGGCACAAGCTGAGTGTTCAAGTGCAAAAGAGGTAAAGCTATGCCTTTAAAACATAAGAAAGGTTCAGAGACGCCAACTTCCTCATTAACAAGAAAAGTTTTTTCACTTCATAAACTTTCTGTATCTTCTTTGGAATCATGCATTGCCTGGTGCCTATTTTATTATTTTTTACAGAAGAGGTAGATTTGCAGTTTCTACACAACGTTCTAAAGTTGCATTGAATTTCATAATATAGTGAAGAAACACCTTAAAGTGCATACGAAATGTTTCTGGCATTTATTTTCATTTTTATTCCTCATTGATCTGAAATACAAGGTAACATTTCCATAATAACCACACTGTAGTCAGTCAGAGTGAATCTTCTTCCTCCCCTTCCCTCCCCTGTCATGTTTTAATCCATAAAAAAATGTTTGCTTTTCATTTTAAAATAGCCACTTTGCTGATGTAATACTCTGACTAATATTTACCATAGGCATTTTTCATTAAATCATAAAAAAAGGAAAACACAAAACCTGTCAAATGCTGTATGAATCACACTAAATGTATATCCATACAGGCTTCTTTATGACCCCACATTATTGGCCGTGCTTATTCAACTCTTGATTCCATATAAATTGTGCCCCTCGAGTCATCATCATGCCACTGCAAGCAGCCACCTCCACATTCAGAAGGGTTATAATTAAACCTTAAGGGTATACAAACACATTCCAATTCTATAACGAGACAGGGCCCTGTAGTGCCACTGGAACATCGCCTTCTGCCACGGGGCAAAACCAGGAAACTCTGTAACCCCACGTATTTAACATAATATCCTTCTACAACAAACTGAATTATGGAAAATCACAATCACATTGTCAAAGGAGCAATGCTAACCCAAATGAGCAAGACTTAGTGGCTCCTCAAGATTAGTCAAGGTTTGTCTCGAGCAAAATATTTTTTGTGGAACTGTTCGTCTTCCTCCATTTTCCTCAATAAAAGTAGTGTTTCTGAATCCAACCAACTCAATTCATTCATTAAAGGAATAGGCCACCGTTTTTACATACTGAGATATATTCTTACCTTATCTTTGACGAGTTCTTTAGGACCTGTCTGGTCTTCCCCCGTGCCTTCAGTCACGTAAACACAGCGCAGACGGCGTTAGCATTTAGTCTCTCCCCCTCTCCTCTATAGCTCCAAAACAGGTCAAGATAGAAGCTACCAAGCTCTTCCACGTTTTCCCTATTTAAATATGGTTACGTGAAGTGTTACACTACAAAGTACAATTACACAAAATTAAACAATGTGGATTTTCTAAGCGGATAAAAGGGGGAACTATATTGTAAGGCATAATAATACCAGGAGTAGTTTGAAATCCGCGCAGTAATCTTCACTTTACTGCGCAGTAATCTTCACTTTACTGTGTGGATGCCAAACTACTCCTGGTATTATAGTAATGTTTACATGGCTGTCAAATCACTTGATCCTGAAAAGTACCCCCAGATCACACACAAATCCATCGACTTCTTTTGGAGGTTGGATGTTCTATATTAAGCCTACTTCAGCTCACTCCCCCTTTAGCTCTAATCCACTCTAAAAAATAAAATAAAACAGGCTTTCATTAGAACGAATAAAACGGAGACATGATTTCACATGAGAGTCTTAAACAGCTGAGTCACAATGCTTTATCAGAGCCCGTTATGTCATTCAATTGGCCTTTGTGAAGAGGTTGAAATTAGGTGCCATTGAGTGTGGCTTTGATAGTCGGGAGAGGAGAGTTTATCCAGCAGGTTCAGCCAGAGTTCTCACCTTCACCATCTCCATCGTAGGACTGACATTTATAACACACTTGACTTCTGGGGCGCTGTTGTTTCAAAGGCAGCAAAGATTTTTATTGGATCAAATTATAGGGGGATGTTAATTGGCTTAAAGTAACGGAGACCATGTTTTTCTTTTTTTTTGGGTCATGCTCTCAGAGGCTGAAAATTGTTGTGAGTAAAAGATGCCTTCCAGTGCAGCTGCTGGTGCAAAATTGCTATCCAATTTAGTATTCAGAACCTTGCTTTCTTTGCTCCACGCAAATGCAAATACTACAGCTACAAGCATACGGCATTTGTCAACGTAAAAAGATATGGGAGAGTCATATCTGAATTTGTTTAAAAAGAAAGATCAAACAGGGACAGGGTGTTTTCATGTATCTTAACTCCATGCCATGTGATACACCATATACTTGAAGAGAAAACGTTATTACTCTACAATGGCCCGAGCCTTGTTTCCAATGCACCCCACCGCAAACTCAAATTAGCTGGTAAAGAAAATACTACCACCCCAAGCCACATTGGGCCACATGTGTCACAATGTGAGCTGTATAACAGAGCGTCTTGTGTCAAAACGAGCCTCTTTAGTTCATGAACTGCATGTGCTCATTACTGCTGTAAAAGGAAAGATTTTACTAGACGTATAAATCTTGCTTAAGATTTGCTTTTCGGCAACAACACTACAATATATCGCGAAGTTCTGATATCCCCTATAGGCATAGTTAACTGCTGTAACCTCATATAACCCTGGCCCTCAGGTTTATCGGGATCATCCAAAGAGCGCAAGGAGCACTGTAATTACGATCTTCACACCAAAAAAAAAAAAAAGTTGGGACTAGTTGTGCTGCATTGTTTTGTACTTTGATTTCCAGGCGCGATGGCACTTTGAGGGCAGGCCACAAAGAGAGGACTACAGTGTGCGCAGCCTGTTGGGTTCCACGGGGTTGTAGACGCGTGTGATGTGTTTTACTGGTTGGTGCATTGCAGAGAAAGGCAACATTGATCAGATCAGAGGGAGGAAAGCCGCAGCAGAGTCAAAGTGCCCGAGGAACAACGAGCGACTGACAGAAAGACGCACAGAAACCCCCATTAAAGACAGCCGCTTGTCGAGAGTCGCAACCTCACCTGAAACAACAGCTGGTTATGTCAGGGAAGATGTTAAATATTGTTTTGCCAGTGTATACACAATGGTGGAACAAAGTTGACAACAGTTAGGGCATCTATTATTTTATTAAGAATGATGTACGTTTAGGGAAATAAAAATCTTTGTAGGCTTTAAGCCTTTAATTACATTACTCAGTCACACAACAAATGAATGTGCTCTGGGGGAGATTCGAACCAGGGGCCACTGGTGCAGCAGGTTTAAGACTTAAATGTTCATTACTTTTTATTCGGAAGTGTGTATTTGTGTAACCTTTTATTGACCCAGCAGCTGTAGGTGGTTAGCATGGCGCCTTTCCTTCCATCCCAGTGGCCTCTAAGACGCTCCAGGATCAATTGTTTTTAGGGCATCTGGTAGGTTTTTTCTGCTGATAGAGCCATCTCCATGGTTACGCATACATTCCATCCAGAAAGACTAAAAACCTATACAATTGATCCTGCAGCATCATAGAGGCCACCATGATTTAAAGTAAAGGCGCCATGCAAACCACTCATACAGCCGCTGGGTCACTGAAAGGGCAGATACGCATTTCCCATAAAAGGTTACATAATACACCTTTAAGTGATATTTAAACCAGGAGCAAAAGGAGCAATTTCAACCAACATCAATAAGTGAATAAGTTAAAACTCCTACATATTTTGGGGTGATATTGTCGCAGTGAGCTAAAGCAGTACTAAGTAATTTGTTTACCTTAATTAATCCTTTTCGTAGTCCCCTTGGTGTCTCTGGCCAGCAACCACACTTGCAACTTCGCTGCCTACGGGTAGGAGGCCCCAATACACACTAATAGATTCACGAAGAAGAGGCTAACAGGCTAACGGGCAAAGCTAACTGCGGGCTAGCGCCACTTTAACAATATTTACAGCAAAGTTTGACTGAAAAAAAATATCTCCATTGTGTATTTGGATGTACAATATCCCTCTCTCCTTTTGTCTTTTCTGTCAGTGTAGTATTTACTCTCATGGAGAGATGGAAATTAGCCCAAGGCTACAATCCGATTCGGCTTGTTTACATGCATGAGACCCATGTATGTTCATTGACATGCACTGTCCCGACCAAATAAACCAATTAATTAATTAATTAAAAAGTAAAAAAACTGCTACGACTCCTGCAATGGCGCTTATGGCCTCTAGGGGGAATGAGTTACTTGGTACTGCTTTAAGAATTGTGTCATATATTTATTTATTTCAAGCTCCAGGTTGTCGAACATCTTGTTCAATGAAAATGGCACTAACAGAAAAAATATAAATGTTTGAAAAAATTAAAAATGCACCCAGTGAAATTGTGAAACAAACATTTACAATTGAAAGAAGTGGGAAGATTTTTTTTTTTTTTAACTCCCACCTCCATTCATGCGTTCACCTTTCATAATAAAAAGAAACGTTTATCAGTGAAGACTTGTTCTGCAATAACCATTCATCTGATACAGTCTTTATTTTGCCAAATGTAATTTCCCACGACTTAAGGTGGGTGTGGAAAATCACCAAGATTGCTTAAATAATTTGTTGTTGAAAGTAGCACAACTGACTGAACATGAAGATCATTAAGAATCCTGCCCACATTAGCTCAGTATAAAAAATAAATTCTTCCTTAAGAAAACAACATAGTAACTGTAGAACTGTCTGTTTGTGACAATGGCGCATCACCTTATAGCCGGCGATCTGTCATATCTCGGTAAGTCTTGCACAGGCGTTTGCACATTGTGTAAAAAGCAAGACCTTGAGCCGGATTCAGATGTTCCCATTAGATTAGGACACAGCCGGGTCCGCCGCTACAAGGATGTGTCTGGCATACAGCTGTGTGTGGCCTGGCAGTGACCCTGGAGCCTGTCTGTCCTCTGTGGGTTTTCATCTATCACTGCTCGTCCCAGTGTCATCCAAAATGGCCGTTCTCATTCTTCACCGCCGTCTGCCTCTCACAAGCCCTTACGAGCCACTCTCTTCACTATTTTTCATACACTGCTCTGGCACTTTTGGAGCTTATGTGTGCGTCTAGCAATGGCGTGTGACAGTGGGGCTGCATGATATAAGGAGAGAAATGTGATAGATACAACTACTGCAATAGCATGGATTTGACAGAGTTCTATAGAGGATGCCCTTCCTAGCCTGGCCAGTGCTTTGTTTCGCTTCAATCACGCAAATTTGAAACTTGGCACTTGAATGCGGAAGACGCTCAAATGTAGTTAAAGTAGTTTCATAGTTTGTCTGTTGATTTGGCAGAGGATGGCAATTTTCAGCGTAATGTGTTTTGTTCAATTTCATGTTTTGAACTCTCAAAGGAAGGAAGGAAGGAAGGAAGGAAGGAAGGAAGGAAGGAAAAGAATGGCAGGAAGGAAGGAAGGAAGGAAGAGGATAGAAGGCAAGAAGGATGGAAGGATGGAAGGATGGAAGGATGGAAGGAAGGAAGGAAAAGGATAGAAGGAAGGAAGGAAGGAAGGAAGGAAGGCAGGAAGGAAGGAAGGAAGGAAGGAAGGAAGGAAGGAAGGAAGGAAGGAAAAGAATGGCAGGAAGGAAGGAAGGAAGGAAGGAAGGAAGAGGATAGAAGGCAAGAAGGATGGAAGGAAGGAAGGAAAGAAGGAAGGAAGGAAGGAAGGAAGGAAAAGGAAGTGTGGAGGGAAAGGAGAAAGCAAGAAAAAGGAAGGAAGGAAGGAAGGAAGGAAGGAAGGAAGGAAGGAAGGAAGGAAGGAAGGAAGGAAGGAAGGAAGGAAGGAAGGAAGGAAGGAAGTGGGGCACAAAGTTATGCATAGCAACATTTGAACTCACCAATTATGTCAATAACGCTTTAGCAATGAAGTATACACAATGCAAATTAATCATTATTCATAACTTCAGTTATATAAAACGTGTTGAATGATGTCACATGTCATATTTTCTGCCAAATAAGAAAAGCAGAAGCGTTCAGATACATTATGCAGCCCCATGTGTAAGTGTGTTTCATTATGCTTCTTGTCATGTCTCTGTTCTCACACTTGATTGTGTCTGGCTTTGCTTCCTTCCTCTGTGTGTCTCTCTCTCTCTCTCTCTTCTCCGTTCCTCTCTCTCTCTCCCTCTCTCTCCTCTCCCTGTCTTTCCGGATGCCTCCAGCAGCAGACAGCAGACGTCCCCGTAGCGTGGAGTGGAGAGCCTATAAGATCTGAAGCTCACTAGACCACAAAAGTTCACACTCAACGTAATGACTGGCACTTAAACTTAAGCTTCCGTTTTTCCTGAGATGCCCCCTTCTCCTGCTATGAAGTCCTGTTTTCCACCGGGGTCCTTATCCTGAACTCCTGAGTCATAAAACCTGCCATGTTTCTCACCCAAATTTAAGAGACAACAGATTTATTATATCTTTCTAGCAGTCACTCAACACGACAGTCGGGTTAGACAATGAGGTATGGCGCTTGTAAACATTTTGCACGGTTTGGTTGCATAGAAAAGACAAATCTATTTATCTTATAGACAGAGCCGTGGGAAGATATTTTAGTTAGGGGGTTCTGAGGGACAAAATTTACCCCCAAAATACTTTTTCTGTGCATAAATCCTATTTATTAACCTCTTAACTCCCGCCTGAACCGAGAGCATTTTCTCCAGTTCAGCTTTACCCAAATCCTGTAGGCCAGTGTAACACCTCATTTGAAAGACCTACAAAACTAAATTGATCTTTTTCCTCACGTCAGATTTTTTTTCATCACTTTTTTTGGTGGGCAGTCATCTCATTTTTGTCAAATTTTCGTGACTTTGTTGTCACTTTTTCGTGAAATTATTCGCATTTTTTTGTCAAATTCCTATCACTTTTTCGTCCATTTTTTCTCAATTTTTCTCACTTTTTGGTCAATGTTTTCTAACTTTTTTCACATTTCCATCCTTGTTTTCGTCTCAGTTTTGTTGCTATTTTCACACTTTTTTCCAGAAGCTTTTGGACTGGGGTCAAGCTGGAGAAAATGTGCTCGGTTCAGGTGGGAGTTAAGTGGGTAATGTTGCCTGCAGTTCACAAACTATCCACCAGGGAGTGCTGCAGCGCCCTCAGCACCCTGGTTTCCCACGGCCTTGCTTATAGATGAGTGAAACATCACATCTATACTTATACATCTATACGGAATTAAATAGGCTCAGACATTACTAGTAATACACACAATTATCAGTTATTTATAGTTTGATAGTACTTTTATCTTACTGAAATCATCCTCTTGTAACCATAGCAATTGAATTTCTTCTCTAAACTCAATAATATATTGGCTCACAGCACTACACTTATTCTATTGATTCCATTTGGGTGAACTAGTCCTGTAATTACCCCATACTTCCCTATCTAATTGACCAGTCATAGTGTCCTACCCTCTCCGCTTGTGTTCTTACTCCCCTGCATCAAAGCCCTCATTGTTAGCTTGATTAGCCCTATCTCTCCCGCCCCTTCCTCATCCACTCCCCTCCTCTTCACCCCACCTTTGTCTGCCCCATCTCCGCTTTCATCCCTCCGTCCGCCGCCCGCCTCCCCCTTGCTCTCTCAGACATATCTTATCGCTTGTGGTTTACTGCTCTCTCCCCCCCCCCCCCCTGTATCTCTCCCATCTCCGCCCATCCCTCAGCGGCCGTGCTCCGGATTGATGGTAAGGGGTAAAAAAAAAAAAAAAAAAAAAAGTGAGGAGTGATGGAGCGGGAGACGGCCAATGTGAGGGTCCGCCTCATTCCTAACGTGACACGGCAACAACAAATGCCGGCGGTACATAAAGGCACTTAATGAAGACGGCGGCTGACAGATGTGGCAGAGAAATGCGCTTTTGACAAACATACACATTAGGGCCTATGGATCCCAGCTGCGGCAATGCACAAGATTATGCCGTTTTCCCCCATCACTCACTTTTTTTGTGTGTGTGCTGTTCAGAGTTGCTGACAAATGCGAGCCAATTTGGAGAAGCTAAGAGTTGGAAATATAGCCTTGAACGCTGTGGCAAAGAAGCAATAATGGCTGCAATTAAGGGGAACCTGGATACAGCGCCATGCTTTGTAAGGCAGCATGATGCCGGGGGAAGTTGCTCTGTAGTTGGCATTTAATGACTAAAAGGCTACTGTCTAAGTGGTGGGATCCAATTGCACAGCTGTCAAGACAAGCTGACATTTCGAGCCTCCAGAGCTCCATATTGTTGCATTGTGTTTGTTTTCCCTCAGGATGTGATATAACGTATTTCAAGCACACGGCATCGCTTATTGCCAAAAGTCCCACAACACAGTGAATCATACACAACGATATTAGCGTATAGCGTGGATTGCTATTCCCCTTATGGATTTTCTGTCATCAAGTCAAATTGTTTACAGCAGCAGCAAGTGAAACACAAATGGTAATGGTTTCCGCTTAAATTGCGATTTTACCCAAAGGAACCAGTCACACTCTCATTCATGCACCAATGTAGAGGCAAGGTGGGGCACTGTCACCCCAATATAAAGGCATTTGAGTTTGAAAACTTTTTTTTTTTTATATCTGAGAATAAAAAAGAGGTCAAAACATAGTGATCAGTAGTTAGGAGATCAGTATATGGAACAAATGAAGCATGTACACCGTATGTACAGTGGGACATATGCTTGACTCAAAGCTGACTGTGGAGAAGTGTCAGGCTCAGATTATGTGTGTCGCGGCCCATGTGAAAAGAGAAAGTGTTGGAACTGAACTGATCCTACAACCTTTAATTATCAAAGCTTACACCCTGCTAAGTGAGCTAAATCTCCAGGGGTAAGTGGGCCGGTTTAAATCATAAGACTCCTGGGCCAAAATGAGGTCCCAGCACGCCTCTGCGTATGTACATCATAGTATCATCGTAAAATACGCCTATTTTCTTCTTCTTTTTGTTCACTCAATGGAAGAGGAAGTGCATTAATGTTGTGTTGATCGATGTGTTCCAAACCCATATATTTCTAACATTCCAGTTCTTCCCAGGGATGATGTTTCAAAGCTCTCAGGAAGTTATACCGTCACAGCCATGTAAACAACAACAGCTAGTTCAGAATCAATAATACATAACACTGGACACAAAAGAACCAATTGAATTCCAATTATAGAGGGGAGAAAATCAGGCCTTAAAGTGTATTCTTGAACGGCTTTGCAGTTGAATGAAGGAACCTACCTTCAATTTGTGGGGTGACAAACCTATACATCTCAGTAAATTGTTGTTATATGGCTCTGGCTATACAATAATAATACACTATTTTCAGTGCCAAAAGCCTACCGTAACACTGTTAATGTGGATCAGTAGAAAACTAGATTTGAGTTGAATATTGTCATTTTCTTATGTTGTCAAAATTCCAGCTTCCACAGATGGCTTCACTTGAAAGATCAACAGATTTGTTTAGCTTTTGAAAATATTGTTGCTGTTTTTTTATTTTTTATTCTATTATCACCAACTGCGACACCTGGCAATTAGCACCAGAAAAACAGAGCTGAACACAATCAGCTGTGAAAACCACTGTTTGCATGCAAAAGCAGGGCATCTCCACTCCTGGAGTCTAAGAAAACACCCCTTTCAACTTTGACAAAATGCCTCCTGTTCGACACCGATGAATGTGATCCTTATTGTCTTTACGGCACCTTGTAACCTTCTCCTTATTGCTGTTTGTTTGTACTTTGCAGAACCCTGATGTTGTTGTTCATAAGGCGGACATGGAGAGCACAGCGCACCACCTGGGAAAGCCTGATGAAAAAGCCAGAAGAAAAAAAGAAAAAAAAAAAAAAACGACTCCCCCCTATCCCTCACATACTGTCCCGTTCTTTGTTTCTCTCAATAACACAGGCTTATAGACACAGACCTGTTTCAATTACTTTGGACTACTTCATCCACCCCACCCCCCCCAACACCCTCGGTTCTCATGACTCAAGAAGAAGAAGATCTCTTTTGGAAGCGACCGCACCAGTGGCTCTCGGCTTTCGGCACTTTGCTGCGTTTAAGTGGACCAAGTCATTATCAGAGCAGTGGCGTTTATATCCGATCAAACTTTCCTGGAGAGTGACAAAATGCATGGAATTGCAAATGAAGATGTAATGTGATGCATACATTTGCACCGGCTCTACACGGGAACGCTGCTATTACAAGGTATATGCCCGGTAGACAGAGCTGGAATCCGGAAAGCACAAGCAAAAAAGCATCGGAGCAGAAACCCGTTGGGGAGCTTGAAATTCGGACTCACGCGGAATTTTCAGAACAATGTAGACTTTTCCGAACTTGACTGGACTGATTTGGTATCAAAGCACAGCAATCCTGTACCCTGCTGCTCTGGTTCTGCGTCCGTGGACCCTTGTGGATTCATATCGGCCGTTACGTGCAGCTCGGCAGGCCCACTTAAACAGGTGAGTGATCGGATGATTAGCCCATTAACCTGCAGCCAAAAGAAAAAGCAGTATTTGAGTGCCATTAATTAGCATGGCATACGCTAACCCGCAAGCATTCACCTTGGCCGTCACCCAAAATTTTAGCTCGGTCCTGCCCCTTAGTTTAAGACCCACTTTCTGCAGCTCCTCTGGCCCTCAGCGTTCCATAACCTAATTAGGCCATGACTTTAACAACGCCTTCTAATTGCTCTCAGCAGGACAACGGCACCAAGATCAACCGTTTTTGGTTCTGTTACTAGTAGCAGACACTTTTACTCATCTACCCTTTCTTTTACGAGCATTTTCTTTTCTTTTTTCCCCCAGACTTTTGAAATAGGTTTATAATTCTCAGCTCAAGAGTATAATGCTCATTGAATTTCAAGAATATGTAAGTGTTGCAGTGTTTGGTCCCACTGACCTTTAATCGCTGCTGCAATGAATGACAAAAGGGGAGTTCTTTTTACTGCCACGCTAAGTGCTGTAATCTGCAGCACGTCCGCCGCCTACTTAGATGTGCAGAGCTCACTTTGAAACAAGAACCTCCTCCTGAGTGTTTCTCGGTACAAATGTTTTATTGGCCTAACGTACCAACCACTCGATTTTAGCTCTTTATAGGACACCCATAAATATTTCACTATCATGCAGAAAACCAACGTGAGCAAAGTTACCATATTTGGTTTATATATAAAATATCCAAAAAGTACTTTAAGGTCTCAGGAGGTGCTGGTGTTCAGGAGACGTTGTGTTTTGTGATGTTGATGTTTGAACGATCACACCTGTCCAAGAGCTTTTGTCATGTGATTGTTCTGACCCCTCCGGTCAGTCACCTCAAATATTGTTTTCCCAAATATTTTACAAAAAAACAACCTTTGGCTACATAAACATAGTCCTAGGGTTTACTGGGTCTTTTTTCCAGAAAATTCTGTAAGTATGAATAATAGCTGCAACGGTTTAAGTGAACAGTGATAGTGCCTGCCTTTTTCATGCTGTAAATTATTTCACCACGTCCTCCAAAACCGACACACTACAATTCACCAATAAAATGTGTGAGTTTCTTCAACTTACCCTTGGTTAGTTTTCAAATTATGTAAAGAAATGTACTATGAATTTAGCCAGACTTGGGTCTTTTTCAGAATTCAGAGAAAACAGGAAGTTGAGAGCGCGACCGGTCTCTGTAGGATCTGTGATGTAGGGTGATCTCTTCTGATTGGCTGAGTGAGGACCACACGCTTCTTTACCTTACTGATGTGCAGCAGGGAGGCCAGAGGGTTAAAACAGAGTCGTATTACTTATTCAGACTTTACTCTTCCTTTTTGGTTTGACAAGTAATATTTTGAGGAGGTTATTGGACCAATGACAGCAGTAAAAGTACATTTACCTGAGTATTGACTGCTTCTTCTTCTTCTCCTGTGGAGTTTAACGGCGGTTGGCATCATGCACGAGTACTGACTGCATCAACAAAACTCTCAGTCCCTGCTTCTAGCCCGAGGCGCTAACTGACCTCTGGTGGAGAACCCAATAATATGGCCGGAGCAATGGTTATGAGCTCACGCCACCGCCTGGAGGAGGGACTGAGGTGGGGGCAGCGCTATCCCTTCAGTAACTGTAGAGGTTGACGCTTTCCAACCTTCCAAATATATAAACGTATTTTTCTATCAGTGAAAGTCAGTAATGTGGAGTGTCAGAATGTGAAATGTGTCAGAAATGCCGCAGAATGATTAGCATGGTGATTGATCTTGACAGATGTCTCCGGGTTTCACATTTGCATTTTGAGAAAAGCAGTGACACATATTTCATTGTAGATTCTATAATTACAGTAACTAATCACTCTTTTATTTTTATGGTTCCAGCTACAGAAAACGATACAGTGTCTGCCAGTCAAAGAATAAACCTCAATATTCATGTTGTGCCTTCGATAAATGTACTACGTTCGTCCTGGGGCCACTTAGGACACGGTGGACGAAGGAAACACACACTTAAGGGATGGATAGGTTTCAGTCACATGACATTTTCCCGTACGGTCACCATTATAAGGACCTTTCACTGTAGAAATCAATGAAACTATGTTGGCTATGATTGTTGTTTGATATTTTTCCCCTATACAAATGAATAAGCCTGTCTCTGTAAAAAAATAAATAAGGTAAGTTAGAAAGTTGATTTCATGACATTTATAACTCATGCGGTTTCTCCATCATTAACAAGAGGAGGTTCAGTGGCCCACAATATTCAGAAAACTTAACCTAACATGATTTCGCATTTAGCTCAAATGCCGCGTTTGCCTCCACTGTCAAAAATCTCCAAAGGTTTGTTCATTCGGTGATGACGTCTATCCAGGTTTTGACATCACCTACGTGGTAGTTCAGGCAATGGCTATTAAATATTTACAACAATTAACATCATGAACGGCTTTGGCAAGGGCTCGTGGAATTTCAGGGTTGCTCAAAATCCACCCAGTATCAGCTTCCATCAATGTTATCTAACACTTCTAAAAATACAGTTTTACCCCCACTTTGACGAAACGAATACCCCGTCCCGCCGCGTTTGTCCTTGCAAACAGCGCGTTCTGTTCCATACAACCCCTCATGAATACTGTATTTCCTGTTCCTCCTTGCATCGCTCGGGCTATCTCGTCCATTTTATAGCATGACAAACAGCAAGTCAAATGTTGATGTTAGAACAGAGATGATATTAAAGAAATAACAGTCTGAAGTGCCTTAGGTTGGTCGTGTTCACAAGTAATAAGTCTTCTGTTGGAGATGTGATTTTTGTTTAATATCTGTTGTATCTGGGATTTGAACTTATTTCACGCTTATTTAGGCACAGAACACCCTCCAGTTATTTGCAATAATGTTCTCTGAATAAAAGTGTGGGAAAAGAAATATTGTAATGTGAAGATATTTGACTTCTCCGTGGGTCTGTAAAACTATAGATCATTACATTAAGCTTTCATGGTCCACGTCTGTTTTTTGCCAGTGTATTACACCCATGCTGTTTAATTAATTTATTCATTTATTCATTCAATCAAATTAATGTGTTCTTAACTGTTTCTTCTCTAACACTTTATATTAAGGGGTGCTCTTGAAGTATTAATAAGGTATTAATAATAATCATCTTAAGGTTTGGGTTAAGGTTAGGATTATGGTAGGCCATGATTAAGCAAATTTTTCATTTCTTATTAGTATGTTAAGAGATAATAGTTTAATAAGAAGCGTATTAATTATTCATGACCTATTCATTGTTATGAATTCTTATTAATACCTTATCAATACTTAATGACTACTTAATATAAAGTGTTACCCTTACTTCTTTTTGTAAATACTATATTCAATCATTTTGTCATACTTAATGTTTTGTTTTATGTTACTATTGAGTCCAATTTTAGCAACAGTGATAACTAGAATGATAGTAGTAATAACAGCAGTTTGTATATTCTTCCTGCACTAGTTCCTTCATCTGTGCCGTTTTCCTTTACTACTAAAAACATGTACATTAGGCCAAGACAAAAATCAGCCCATGGCACAATCCAGCGAGGTGTGATTATAGGTATAAGTGCTTTATTTGTCATTGTACAAGTGTACAATGAAATAGTGTTCAGGTGTTAGTCCAGAGCCGCTGACATTGTGGGTCAACCTGACCCGCATGTTTTTTGAGGTAGAGAAAACCGTGGCTCCTGGAGGATACCCAGCTGGATGCATTCAGTCTCCTCTGATCCTCTGAATCGATGCAGCGCCTCCTGGGGTTGTCCCTGTTTCAGAGCGTGGTGTCCTGCACTGGTCAGCTCCACCTCCTCCTTCCTCTTCCTCCTGCGCAGCTCCCTCCGCTCCCTCCACTGCACTACAGTCTTTCATCATCTTCTGGGAAGAGCTTAGCAGTTAATCAGTTTTATTCTCCAGTGAACATCCATTGTGTGGCTATAGATAAATGTGTGGCTTAGCTGTGAGTCTCACCCGGATACCTCCTCGTTTGTCCCTTTTTTGTTTCCTGTGCCTCTTGTAAAGCCTCCACTGTGCTGCAGGTGTAGGGGGCTCTTGGAGCCAAGACATTTGTGGGTCTCAAATGGGTTTAGCTGAAAAGCTGCTGTTTACTTTCAAAAAGCTGCTTTCTTCAGGACCATTATGGACTCTTTGCAATAAAAAACATCCGCCTCTATACAAAAGTATCCTGTAAAACAATGTGGTGTAACATGCACTGGCCACACTGTCAACAAATATACCTCAAAATGTGCTTTTATACTAAATAGCATAGTGCAGGAACATTTAACAATATCATCACGGAAATAAAATATTGTTGTTCACCATCTGCATATATATACTGTATATATATATATATATTAAGAGATGAGGGGAAGCAGTGTACCGTGACGTGCCGTGGGAGTCTTCAGACTTCTTAACGTGTCTACATGGCATGCTTGACAATGGCAGTGCCCTAACAGTTTGACAGAACACAGTATTTTTAGATCGTTATCAAACATGAGAATTTTCTTTTTGTTTGAGATTCACACTGTAACAGCATCCTGTCTCACCTGCTGAACACTTAATGTTCCTCATGTGTCAGTTCAGAGGCTGCGGCAAAGAACAAAGTGTTAGTTACAGACATGCTATTCTTAACCCCTATTGATCACACACTTGCGTCATAAAACCACGTACGTCGATGTACGCCACCAGCAATGAAATCTGCACATACTCCTGGCTCAGTGGCAGAGCGTTTACCCAAAAACTCTTCGGGTGGCGTTTTGACCACTGCATACGGTCACTGTGTCCTTTGGTCAGTGTTGAATGCAGTGGTGGTTGGAGTTTTGCCAGAATATGACAATGGTGAAAAAGACGAGATGTTAGATCTGCTACATGCCTTTGAGCAGTTTTTCATGCTGTTTACATTCAAACGTGGAATAATCACTGTATTGGACCCTTTAATGGTAGGTTTGGAATTAACAATGACTACAATCTCACACTTTGAGAAGCATAATAGAAGTGAAAGCTGAGGTAAACCCCTCCCTATGGTAAATATTGAGTCAGCTGCCATAAGCTTTGGATGAGAAGCAAAATGTCCACAGCACTAAAACCGAACCAGTATAAATGAAAACTTTAGAACATGATGTCTCGAAAACTGCAAACGCTGCTGTTGTGCCATTGGCCAAGGCACTTCCTCGACCCTCCTTCTGTGTGTGACTAAATGCATGATGTGGTTGCGGTCAATAATGAATTAATTTGTATGAAAAATATTACCTTTTTATGTAAAAGCCGTCGAAACTGAGCTTAACTCTCCGAGTGACTAACTGCCTTTGTGAATGAATACGAGAGCGAGTGCATGTCGGCCGGTGTCTGCCCTGTGGCTAAAACAGGCCATTGTCCAGTTCGTATAATGCCTCAGGCCCACTGTTTTTCTTGGATGCGATCCAGCACGTCTCGACCTCCAGTGGGATAAACACAACAAAACCAAAAATGAATCACAAAGACGAAGAGCAGCTTTGAGTTGTGCGATTACATTACAGTCGAGGAATGAGTCTGAGAGCAACAACTGTTGTGTTTTGTCATAGCTTTATGTGATTTTGTCTTTTAAAGGCCTTGTATTTCAGTATTTCAAACTTAGAACTTATAACATTCACACCTCGGAACCAGGCAAATTGATTCAGCACACAATTTCTGTGCACAAAATGCCATGGTTGCCAGCAGAGGGTGTATGGACTGTGGCATGGCAAGTTTTTTGTTTGTTTGTTTTGTCATTATTACGTCAAAGAAGCTGAGCAGGATTACTCAGTTTTTAAAAAAAATATGGAACATGACTATTTAGGTCATCACTTAGTTTTCACTAAAATACGAATATATGCAGTGTTTTATATTTAGCGCATCTCCTTCACGTGCCTCCCTATAAGTGCCATGATATATACACAGGGCTCTCTCAAGGGGGAGTATCTGCAAATCCCTTTAGTGGAGTAAATCCTGACTTTATGTTGCATAGATAAAAGTGAATAAGGCCGCTCTCGATGCGCTGCAGACACTTTGACGATGATGATGAATTGTCCGTACATGGGTCTTACCTGCCTGTTGACACTTAACTGCCCTCATCCTTGCTCCGCATGTCTCCTCCCTATATGTGCCTTAAAGTGCACGCCACGGTCGCCGAGGCAGCTTTAAACACTTGTGAATTATGTCCACGTCCTTATTAGTTTATCCAATAGTGATCGCAGCCGCTGAAAGCTTCACAGGTCCTCAATTTGAGTTATGTGGGCGAGGGCCATGGGCAATCGGCCATGCAGAATCTTTCGCAGACTCATAAGTAGTGTTTATAATAGGGCATAAAACAGTTTTAGTTGCATAGATAATGTGCGCTTGTTCTGACCTTGCGGTGAGTTTTCGACAAAACAAAGCCTGTTTGTTGCTCTATAACTGGAATTATGAGAGAAGACAATAAATGTGATGATAATAGGCACGGTTAAATGAATATGTGTAAAGCTTATTGTAATAGACCTTGTGAAGTTCAGTTTCTTTCAGATATTTTAATTGGTTTCTCAGCAGAGGTGATAATGGCACATAATGTCCTTCCTCAAAATTGCTAAATTATCATTATCGTAATATTAGGTGATGCAATATCCTTAACAAGGTATTGCCAAAAACACAGAGGACATTGATCTGACTGAAGTTTGCAATCTCAGCCTGAATAAAAATGCATGGTATGTTTAAGAGAAAATGTGGCTTATTGTACACTACCCATGATACATTGCACCTGCCAAATTTATCATAATGTAAAGTGCTATATAGCAATGTGTAATAACTTGTATAGGTTACATACACAATGGAATAATATCCAGTAGTAGTTTGGACTGAAAGGACAAAATCCCGGATACAAGCGCCCAAAATGAGTTTCCTTCGTGGCTGGGCACACCCCTCTAGACAGGGTGAGGAGCGCAGTTACCCCACAGGAGCTCGGAGTAGAGTTGCTGCTCCTTCACGTCGAAAGGAGGCAGCAGAGGTGGCTTGGGCATCTGTTCCAGATGCCTCCTGGTCGCCTCCCTCGGGAGGTGTTCCAGGCATGTCCTATTGGGACAAGGCCTCATGGAAGACCCAGGACATGCTTGAGGGACTATGGGCCAGATCAGTGGTTCATAGTGCAGGCTGTAGAACAGAAGAGTGCGCAGACGGGTGGCGCTCCTTGCAATCTTCAGTGTCATACCTGGCACAAAAAGTGGGCAGGACAGGGGGTGGACAGACTTGCATTGCATTGTTGTGGTGCCGCCTCCTCCCCATGCTTTCCCCAGACCGCTACTCCGGAACGCAGTGGATTGCGAAGAGGGGTTCTCCTGTAAACGCTTAATAACATGCGCAATGCAGCGCGCACTGTTTAATAAAGATGAAAGAAATAAAACTGTCCCTCCGCTGTGTGCAGCCACTCGCTGCAGCGTTGGACACCGTTCGAATGTGTAAAGTTACTAAATTTAAAGGATTTAATTGATCATTGGATTGTGTGCTCCCAAAATTTAGAAAATCTTTTGGACAGTCGTGCTTCTCCTTCAGAGGGGCTGCACTGTGGAACTCTCTCCCCACGGCTCTGAAACTGCAGACGAACGTTACCATCTTTACCAGAGAGCTTAAACAGTGGCTCAAATCAACCCAAAGGTGTTCACATGTGTAAAATGTGCCTTATCTAGTTTAATAATCAGTTTTATTGTAACTGTGTTTAATAATGTGTTTTATCCTTGAAACCTAAAAGCCCCCTATGGACAGGTGTTGAAAATTAGCACATGTGCTAAAACACTTTAAACAATGCATCTGGTTCGTCCAATGTAATTGCTATGTCCGTATTAAATAAATAAATAAATGAAAATGAAATGAATGAAATCAGAAACTGTCATATCGGCTGCAGAGGAGTTGCAGAGTTATGCAGAAGTTGCAAGAAAACTGTAGCTTATTGGAACATTTGCGCTACAGCTGCAGGATTCTTGGAGCGGCTGAATTAAAAAAATTAAAAAAAGGTTGCTATTCGCCCCGTTTGTGAAATGTGCTTCTTTCTTTTGGACTGAACTGCGGCCACACAAGAACCAACAATGTAAAAAGGAAACACAAGACTTATTACAACGACCACCATGCTCTTCATTAACTGACACACGATGGAAATGTTACCTTAAAAAGCAGATTAGACCTGGTGTTGTGGCTCTTGAAGGCCTGTGTGGTTTATTTATGGAAAACTGTTGTTGTTTTGGTGTTAGGGGTGTGCGCGTTGATCTACTGTACCAAAGTAACCCCATGCGTAATGTACGCTCAAGCAGACTTTTCAAGGCTTTTGTTTTCAATTTGACATCGATTCTAAGGAAGCGTACAAGGCAACGGAATGTAAATAGGAAAATAATGTGAAGGCTGCAAAAGAAGAGCAGCTCCGAGAACTGCTTGTAATGAACCTCAGTCGGCCTCTTTTTCTTAAATGTTGCCCTCTCCCTAGTGGCGCAGCCTTTAGCGCAAAACCTGCGCCACATGCAAGATCGCGCGTGCACCACGTTGCGTTTAGAGTTATACACGGACTGCACCAGGCACAAGATCTGGTCTTGAGCTGGCCTGGTGTCGCCTCTGGGTCCAACCAGAACAGCTGGAGGAAGTGTAGGTGGATCAGGAAGTCTGGGCATCTCTGCTGAGACTGCGACCTGGCTCCAGATAAAGCAGAAGAAAATGGATGGATGGGGTTTGGAGGCATATATTTATGTAATATGTAATGTTAGACCCAGTTTGGTCCTGTTTGGCTCTGTACACGCAAATTACACATGACTTCCAAGTGGATCCTATGTCGGTGTTTTTGCATATCCTGTCTCCGTTATTTCCCTATGAGGTCTTGAAAAAAACCTCACTGACAGCAAGATACTGATCCGAAGTGACTCGCTATAAAAAACATTACGTTGGATGTAAATTCTTGACTGCAGGAAACGTGTGGTTTTTTAGGGGTAGGACTTTTTTATATTAAGTTTCACAAAAACAATGCCACAGTAATGAAACATTTAAAAAAGTATTTATTCTTAAGACAGGCCAATTATTTTTTTGAGCAGGCTTGTTTAAAATCTTGTAGCTATTTTCATTCTTAATTAGTGTTAGCTGTTAGCTACAAGACAAAAACACGGTGAATTCTTTGCTCCCGACGCGATGATGCTAGTGACTCTCCACCAGTCGCTCACTGTCTGCCATGTAATCTTGAGCTGTTTACAGACAGGATGCGCAAACACCAACTTAGGATAGAATTATTGCTATCATTATGAATTATCTTTATCACAATGCTGCTAAATGATCAAAAAACGCCATTTTCTTCTTATATAATGCAGTCCTAGTTTGTCGTTCAATTCCCTGTAATTGATATAGACGCTTCTAATAACTTGACATGTGTTTTTCTTGTTTGATGATGATTGAAGAAGAATGAGATTTTTTTTTTCTTCAACCTGACCTTGTACTGCTTTGAACAAATATGCTCTTAGAATAACCGAGACATTATCTTTGAGGTGAATCACCCTGTTGTTGCGCGGAGGTTGCACCATAAGTACAACTATAACGATGCTTTGGAGCACTCTGGTATGGGCCCTGTTTGAAAACAACTCATTTGGTAAAAGTGTAAAAACTTCACCTTGACGTTTCATGTGGGTATAAAAATAGCTTGCGCTCACATAGTACTTGACACTCCCGTCTGTGTGAGTTTGGCTGCCGCATGCGTCTGCCTGTCAGTTTACCTGGAGTGTGGAGGAAGACTGCGCAGCTATTATTGCGATCTTAATGCAGAGTGTGGGGGTGATATTTATGAGGCCGGCACACTGTACAGGGAGCTCTGTCTAAGCGGCGTGTCACATCTGGCGTCCAGTGTGGCCATGCATACATTCATCTGTGAAATATAGGCTGAACTCTCTTCCACTCACATAAAGCCGAGGGAAAGTGAGCAGTGTACTTCAGCTAGGATACAGCTGCGGCGGAGTTTGTTCCTGCACATTTCTTTTCTTTTCTTTTTTTCTTTCTTTCTTTTTCTTTTAATTATTTCTTTCTATGGCTACTGTTCTAACATGCTGCTCGTATCTTGCAATGAAAAGAGATACTGGCATCGTTCTATAGGATAACAAGACAGCAGGAGAAAGGAGATAAAACAATGCATTCAAAATGCTAAAACACATTTAGGGAACATTAAAGGTCACAAATGTTACATTTTGTGACATCCCAGCCTAAGCAACTATGCTCATGGTGGAAATAAAGAGCATAAATATTCACCCACCTGAACACGTTCCTGTGGGAAAAAAAGGGTTATATGAATAACACGTGTAGCAAACTGCCTTGTTTTATGCTCTCATTTTTTGTGATCATTTCTTTATTATTTGTGGATAGATTTGTACATTTTCAATTACAATATGTTCTTTTTCCCCACCACCCTGCCCAGTGATCTGGGAAAGACCATAGTATAGATGTTCACAAAACAACGAAAAAAATGACAACAATTAAAACAATACCTGTAATAACAATAACTTCTTAAAATCTGTACTTACAAAGGCAGTCAGGAAACTGCATCAGATTCACGACACGTTCTTAAGAAGGGAAAATCCTTCGCACGTGTGTTTTGAGTTTCTTGAATCCCAACTTGGAAGCACGTGCGTGTGAGACCTCATTTCTCCGCCTATCAGTCACCACCACAAGGTCACAGGATTGAGGAACACGTTCGTCTTTACACAAGAGTTTTGAATGCCAAAGATCTTCCTAAGTAGAAGGCCTTACGAACAAATGTGTGCGTAAGAACACGTTCTTACGCACACATGAGCGTTCGTGAATGAGGCCCAATGACAACACGATAACATATTTTGTACGTTTTGTAAGTTGTTGTAGAAAATTAGTCATGCTCCTGTAACTATACTTTGAGCCATGCTCTCCAGCCTAATACTAAAACTATGAAATGTGAATTCATTATCATTTTTTTATACATTGTGACGAGGTAGTTTTGTCACTCAGTGGTTTGGGCTTTTATCCTGAATTACTGTTTCAGTGGGTTTATCTGACCACAGTGTCTTTAGCTGTGAAATGGCCACAATAACTTGTTATGGTTTAGGTGCACTTTATTATCCCCGTAGGGAAATTTCTCCTCTACATTTGACCTATACTTTGATGCTGCCGGGGCGACCCGTAAGGAGCAGTGAGCGACCGCAGTGCAGCGCCCAGGGACCCATCTACTGATGTTGAGCCAGGCAGAATCACCAGGCTGGAGGATTAACCTATTGAGCGTGGGGTTTTTTTTTGGTAATGGGGGAAACCAGAGCGCACGGAGGAAACCCATCCAGGCACAGATAGGAACATGAAAGCATCACAGTGAAAGGCCCAAACGGTCCGCAAGTAAGATGCATCTGCACAGGGTAATGCACAGAATATAGTGATATTGAAACGTGAAAGACTGAAGCATTTGCATGTTGTCCTTCATGCATGTTTTGTTGCCATGTTTAGAGGAGCTACCAGCAAACACAGCACTCCACCTCGCATAAACGCTCTAAAAATACCTTGAAGAGATCAAAAACACATAAAGGAAGATTACTAGGATTTTTTCTGAAGGACTTCCTGGTGATAATAGACTGCGTGGGGTTGGGAGGGGGCACGAGTGAGTGGGACATGAGGAGGATTACTCAGTGTCTTTTGAGCTGCAGCTGTACTTATTGTGACATGACGTGTCTCTGCTCCCTTCCCGTGGTAAACATGCTATGAATAATAGATGACACGATGTACGCAGGCAATGTGGACATATACGCACGACTCGGGTTTATTTTGGACTGACCCCCTTTTTTTTTTTTCAATTTGAACGTCTGTGTCAAAGATGTGTCATGGAGGCGCAAGCATGAGGTGTAAATATGTGGCTAGATGAAACATGTAAGGTTAGGTAAGGTAGGTTTTTTCTGAAAGCAGCTCTATGTAGCTATCTGGTGTATTTATTTAGTGAAAGTACCTCATGAGCGAAAACTGCTCATTTAAGGCATCTGGTGTTTGTTTGTTTTTGTTGCATCTAACATGGTAACAGAAGCTATTAGTTAAAAGCACAAAATGACTTAATCTCTAGTGTTATATGTCTGGCCCATCTGCTTTGACAGAGACGTGTCTTTTGTACAGCTCATCCAAAACATCACCCATGCTAATTTACCCCTGACCTGTCCATTTTCTTAACAACGAACACTATATTTTATTGATATAGGGCTGTAAATTTTCCAGATGGTCTACATTTTTATTGTTCCATTAAACGCGTGTCAGTAAAACACACGCACCCGCCACAGCGCGCTCTGATTTAGCCTTGCGGCTTAGGCCAGCAGAAACTCCGTTGATCAGCACCCAAAGGCTCTCATGCAAATTGGCCCTCGTGATTAAATTTATCACCGTGTTAAATATTAAACATGATGCTAGTGAACTGGCTGACATTTTAGTGGTACACAAACTTGTAAATGTCATTTGTGTTGGGGTGCGCAGCAGCGTGTGTGCGGCGCACGAGGCTGCAGATGAGCTGCTATAATTGGGTGCTGCAGACTTGGCACTCAGCATTAGTTGATATACACAGTTCATATATCTCAAAGTCACCCCCTCTAGGCCTGTTGTGCTGCTGCAAGCTTTACCTGCATCTCATCAGAGGCATCGGACTGGAGCCGTTTGATGTACGCTGGGATGCATACACAAACATATGGATAACAGAGGAAATTTGCTGAAAAAAAAGAAGAGGCAGCAGAAATCAGCAGGGTACAAAGTGATGCAGCAATATTGCAAATACCTTGGGTGATTTGCATATAAATGGATGCAGTGGCATGTTCATTGTAAACAACAATTCAGGAACTGTATCTACACAACATGAGGGGCTTCCCACAGAGAGTGCATAAAGCTTTTTAAGGTTCATTGATGCATTGTGTTTTGAATGCAGAGGTTATGTCACAGCTCTAAATCTAAAGAGAAGATAACATACAGTACTGCTAAGTGTCCTGAAAAACTACCCAACAAGTCAGTCTTGATAGGTTTCGTGTTTTATATTTTACTTTACGGTGTTATACAATTAAACCTTTAAGTGGTCAGTGACGCGAACATTTGATTAGGTGTATTTAACAGAGCTCACACCTTTATTTATGCTTAAAACCTTAATGCCAGCTCTGTCTCACAATAAAATGTTAATTGTTTGGTTAGAATTATGTAGAATTATTAAACTTGAAATAAGAAGGATCATTTCTGGTCCCCATGAGGGGCACTAAAATTTGGTCTGAGTGCCGCATTTGGCCCCCGGGCCACACTTTGGACACCACTGCTTTAGACTAACATCACATAGATGTATTCACTGTATGTTTTCCTTTGTAGCTGGCACACACAGTGTCTCGTCTGTCCTTAAAATGTTTAATGGGTTGCACGTTACTTATCAGCACGGTTATAATGCGGTTATTAGAAACAATATTGTAAGGGACAGGGAATAATGCATTTTGCAGCTCTGTTTCAATTTTATTACGCTTCCTTATTAAGAAAATACTGTGTTTCTGGTAATTGACACACACTTTTATTACCTTGTTTTATTACTGCACTAAAAAGAAAAGCACTGCTTATTCTAGATTTTTATCCAAGCGTGACCCATTTAACTGCACTAATTCTGAATTAATGGTGGATTAACATGACCTAAATGATAACCTTAAAAATAATGAAAAAGTAAATAAAATAAATTGCTTTACATCAAAATCACAATATATCGCTCCAGTGACCGGCCAAGTGTAAGCTCCTTGTAACAGATAACAATGACTGATCTGGTGCAGAGAGACAAAGTTTGTAGAACTGGCAGCGTCCCGGGATACACGGACCTTGGGTAAAGTAGGCCACTGTCTTAGGGCTCATTAGAAATAGCCAGCTTTACCTTGAGGAAGTGCTTGTGTGCCGCTTTTCCAACTGTACTGGGCTGAAGTTTTGTTTCTTGCGATTTATGTCAATTGATGGTGCCAGATTTAGCTTGTGTTTTTTTCGCTGTGAAGACAAATTAATTTTGAAACTGCAGTAAATTCTTAAACTCTTGCTGCTAATCAATTCTATCTGCTGTTTACAGACCAGATGGAATATAGATCTGAAGATTACCGCAGTAGTTTTACCATAATGTGGGACGATTATGTGATTCTGTGTCCCCATTTGAGCAGTGAGTCAGACTTGTATTTGTTTTTTTGGTAAAACATTGCAATATTGTGAATGCAATATAGGGACCTTTAAATAGTGTTCAATTGTAACTAACACATTACATCACCCAGGCATTAAAAGTTATTAAATGAATTGTGCCAATTGAAGGCCTCATAAGTAAGTAAGTCATAAAACAACCCCTTATCCACTGGAATTAAAATGCTTTCTGAAACAAGTAGGTTTTCGGTTTGCTCTTTAAAACATCAACCGAATCAAACAAACTTAAGGAAGGCTGAAGATCGTTCCAGAGCGGAGGCGGCGCGTACCAAACGATTATGAGCAGGTTCTGACCCAGAGACCTCAACCTCCGAGAGGGGGCACAACAAGTCTCTAATGTAGGTGGGAGCCTGACCATGCTCTGAAGGTCTGAAGGTCAGCACCAGGATTATAAAATTGAAACGAAAAGTGACTGGGAGCCAATAAAGAGCTTTTAGAATGGGAGTAATACAAGCCCTTCTCTGTGTGCGAGTCAGTAACCTCGCCGCAGAGTGTTGTACCTGCTGAAGACGAGACATCTCCTTTATGTTTAGACAAGAGAATAAACTGTTAGTCCAAACGGGAAGACACAAAGGCGTGGATAATCATTGCAAGATCATCTCTGGACACGATTGTTCTAAGTTAAGAGATTTTCCTCAGTTGGTAAAAACAATTCCTAGCCAGCAGTTTTGAGTGATGCTCTAAGGACATTTTTTTGTCAAAAGTAACGCAGAGATTTCTAAGGTTTTTTAGGCAGACAAACTCCGGTCACCCAAATACTGGTGAATCAGTGGAATGGCGTCATCAGGGGCGATCACCAGCACCTCCATTTTGAGTTTAGTTGCAGGGAAGCTGCAGCGAGCCATTGTTTAACTTGCGCAAGACATTTCAGCAGAGAGCTTAATTTCTGGATGTCAGAGGGCTTAAAAGAGCAGTAAATCTTAATATCATCAGCAAAGAAATGATAGGAATCATCACCAAAGTGCTGAATAATTTTTCCTAACGGAAGGACATAGAGTACAAACAAAATCGGGCCCGAAACAGAGCCCTGGGGAACCCCTACAACAAATCAACAGAGTCAGACAGGATTTGGTTTGTAGAAGCACTAAAGCTCCTCCCCGATAAGTAGGTTAAATCACTCCCCGATAAGTGATTAAATTAATATTTGGGAGGGAAATAATGTCATTTCTCAACTATTGTTATTTCATATGTCCGCTGAAAACCCAAAAGTTCTGGTCAGACACATTCAGCTGCAGTTTTAGCAGAAATTGTCAGCATTTGTTTTGCTTAAAAGTTGGTTGTTGTGTCCACTTTGCTTTTTGGAAATTAAAATTTCCCCTCATTCCTATGTCAGCTTTAATTTTGTAGCAGTCGAATCAAAGACGAAACTAGAAACATGAACAGGCAATATAGACTGATAGAGTTGATATAATTTTCCAACAAGGTAAGAAGTATAGACCTTACTTCTTTTTTTTAATAAATCACTGAAGCCAATTTCACACGGGCGCCTCCCTTGTAATGTCAGAATTTTGATTTGAAAAAAATAAACACAGCTTTACCAAGAGTGTTGGAGGTTGCTGCGTGTTTACTCATAGCCATGACAGTGAGTTATGTTTCCTTTTTGACGAAATGGTTCTTGTATCTTTAGGGAAAAATTATGTGCTCACTAAAATCTATTCAGTTCATTTTATAACACGATTTACATGTTTTTTATCTTTACTTTAGCAGATTTTTCCGACAAAGAAGCACTGCACTTTGAGCATCATGAAAACAGCTTTTGTAACATTGTCTTACACATAAGACTAAGGTAAAGAAAAATGCATGCCTCGTCACATGTCAGACTTTGAATTCAGATCTTCACTTTTTAATTCTCTACAGAAAATCCTATTTCCTGCTGCCGGCGGGGAGAAAGGAGTCTATTGTTGGATTAAAATCGTGTGTAGGTTTAAGGTTTAAGCTTCAGATTGCCCTTTGGCTGTTACGTTGTCAGCAGGAAAAGGGGAAAACGCTGATGCACTTTATTTGTAAGAGGCAGGGGATAAGATGAACGCGAGATTGTTGTGGGTGTTGAATTTGGAGATTGGAGTCTTTTAGTTGTTGAACATCGAGTGCACTTAGAACCTGCACTGGTTTGGAATGACAAATGGGGAGAAGTGAAAGGATTGCCACCGCTTTGTACAGGAGTGACAATGTGCGCAAAATGCGGTGTTGTAAGTTGCTTAGGTTTACTCTTCTTGCCAGACAATGCTGGTACCCATTGCCCTTGATAAAAAAGGAACAAAACATCAGGACTACTTATGTCCCCCCATAAGTAGTACTTTACTATTTGAATCCTGTTTTACTGTTTTATGGCATTGCATTTGATGTGTAAATGAGAGAATAAAAGAGAAGAGCAGAAATGACTCAGCTCACTTTTGCACAGACAACTCGTTTTGTACACGAGCAAACATCTTGTATATGACCCCTATAATGTACTTTCAAGGCTAAATTTCACTTTGGGAGACCTTTAGTGAAAATGAGCTTCATATACTGTACTTGCTATAGAGAGGAACTAGAACTTAAATCCAGAAATACATACACAATTGACATTATTAGTCCAGAGCTCATGTCTCGGCACTTCCTGTCGCTCAGACGATGGACTTTAAAGCAGATATACTTTTTAAAATTATTATTTAACAGGAACATTGCGATTCATCATAGTACAAAACAAGTTTGTAGCTGATGCTATGCAAAAAGAGTGAAATAGCGAGTGCTAATTTTCAATACCAGTCCCTGGTTGGGCCTTTCTACACTACACAAAAAAAACATTTGAACTGTTGCTCAGAGTCAGGGCTAAACATGGTGAGGTTCTGTCTCGGTTTTATGCAGCTAAAATCTGAAATAGTCTTCCTCAAGATACGAATCCAGGCTGGAAACTGTTTATTAAATTGTGCAACTGAAGCAGTCTAATTTGCAGTCTTTTGTTTAATTTCATAATTATTATTTATGTTTTATTAATTGTGTGTGTTTTAACAAATACAAAGCTCTGATTCTGTAAATGTAACGCCTCCGCTCACTGGATGGGTCATATGCAGGGGACAGACCTCCAGGGAGTCTTCGTACCCCATGTTGGGAAACACTTAAAACCCTCAATGGGTCATCATCGTGACAACCTTATTCGCATTTGCTATACCAGTGGTCATAATGTTATGCTGATCTCTGTATATCCTTTTTATTACGGCATATATCAGCATTAATTGGACCTATCCAGTGACTTATGGGTGATTAAAGCATGGTTTATGGCGGCAGCTGTGACTCTTGTGGCGTAACATCTTTTTATCTTATAAATGCTCCCATAAAAATGTAGATATATCGACGTAGCAAAGACAAGACAATATTTTCCACTCTGAGGATACAATCATGAAGCTTGCTTATTGGGCCATGCGTGAAACCCAAACAGAATGAAACATTTTCGCCTTGAGAGTATAGACATAATTGTGTGTTCTCTGGAGTATTCCCTGTAGATCTTCGTGTTTATAAATCCATGCTTAAAAGGAACATTATCTGTCCTTTGAGGCGTTCCACTGGTGTGAGATATTGGTGCTTTGGGACCAGGGAAAAGACTGCAACTGGGCTGTGATAGATGAATGAATTTTATATTGAACTAACTTAGTTAGTTCTGGAGATTATCAATGTTATCGGACTGGACCAAACTTCCTCTTCTAATCCTTTAACAAACTGTGTTAACACCAGGAGAATTTTGACATGATATTATTATAAGTTAGTCGCATTGTCATTTCTTCTTAGCCTGCTCTCCCTGAATGCAGACGCTTCCTTCTTCATCCGCCGGTCTATTTGGGACTGAGCACACTGCTCTGGGGGCGATAATAAGTGTTCTTAGCTAAAGGCGCTGTCATTATTGAGTTTGCCGTGTGTGAGCTATATTTGATGTGCGAGCGCTGCCATTTGAGCTGTCAGGACGACCACGACTAGAACAATACTGAGTGTCCATTTATTCATACAATAATACGTAGCATGATAGCCTTCAATTACTTTTATAATTTTAGCTTAAAGCAGCTTAAAGGGAGATTTCATGATTTTTGACATAGGGCCTCACTTCCTAGTTATGTGTTGTTGATTTCTGGAGATATTTTTCTTTTTAATTCATGCAGTCCTTATATATGAAGAGTTTAGTGTTGCTAGGCTAGTGCTAGGCTAGCGCATGTCTATGGTAACTAGTAGCCTGCATTAAAAACCTCTTCAAAATCATCGGGTAGTCTTTCAAACGTTGCCATATCTGATTTGTAGAGAGCTCCTTTGTGAATCCCACATGTAGTAATGCCGGCCGCAGGTAATCAAACTACTCTAGTTCCGGTAACGTAGCTAATCACTCCGCCACTGCGTAGCTTACAACCAGGAAGTTGCTCAAACATAAGTTCTTTTAAATGCAAAATGGTTATATTTAAACAATTATTCAGTCAACACAGACATTTATATCGGTGGTCTGGTGTTATAAGTGATTTGCCTCAGGTGCACTGTGCTTGGGCAGCCTGTTTTTAATGTAGGCTACTAGTTACCATAGACATGCACTAGCCTAGCACCACTAAACTCTTCAAATATCGCATGCCCCTAGAGGCCATAAGCGCCACTGCAGGTGTCGTAGGATGTTGCGTTTTTTTACTCATTAATTGTCCATGAGAGTAAATACTACACCGACAGAAGAGACAAAGGTAAAGAGGGATATTGTGCCAAAACCCAATTGCACAATGGAGATAATTTTTCTCACTCAAACTTGGCTGTAAATACTGCTAAATTGGCGCTAGCCCCGCAGTTAGCTTTGCCCATTAGCTTCTTCTTCATGATTCTACTAGTGTGTATTGTGCCTCCGGATCGGGGCAGAGAAGTTGCAAGTGCGGTTTTCTGGCCAGAGACACCAGGAGGAGATGAAAGACCCCCCCCCAATCATCCCATTGAAGAAGTACCTGACAGTTTGAGAACCGCTGGGAGAATTTACTTCACCATAGGCACACGTTTTAACATTTACTGGACTTAAAAATTAGGAAGACATTTATTCAACTTAGCTAATCTGTCCAAAGAGACAAAATCACAAACTGTACTGAGTAAGAAGCGAAAACTGAAAAGCACCAACTTAGTTCTTGTCATTGTCGCATCTGTTTGTTTATGTCGCCCACGAACCAGACCGATCACCCATGAGTTTGCAAATTTGCACAAAAAGCAGCGGGCACCCCACGAGCCGCACCTCCAGAGTGACGACTAATCACTTAGCGTGTTCACATTACTGCACTAATGAGGCCAGCAGCCGGAGATTTGTCGTAGTTTAACGAGGAGCGCTTTGGCAGGCCGGTCGACAGCTTTCGTTCTCATTCCCCATAAATCCATACAGACACTCCAACATGCAACCTTTAATTAAATTGTTTTACAGGGAATCGACACCATGCTGGTATGACAAGCATTTAATGAGTAGCATGTTCTCCGGCGCGGCGCACGGTAATGCAGATCATGTGTACGTGGGGGAAAAGGTCGAACACCTTCCATATTGACTGAGATCAGCTTTCTTTCATCTTCAGCATCGCAGTCGCATACAGGATTCGCTCCAATTAAATCACATGGGCTCGAATGTGTTTGCGAGCATTTTGTATTCCCTCCAGATGCTTGGTTTTAGGGTTGGAGTATGGATTTATCATAAGGTCCACTGCCTCTGCACTTCTCACACCACAAAACTTCATGTTCGGTTGTCCTGTAAGCCAGTGGTCACAGGCCTCTGCCAAAAATACTGTTGATATTAAACGTGCTAAAACAGGGACAAACTGCAGATCGTTTTAGTCATCTTTTTGGTTCATGGCTTTTTGTAGTGGGTACTGGAGCTACAGCAGTTGAAAGCGGCTGCTCTAAGCCCATTATTTTCTCAGTGACGATCCCTTCTCTCCACTCGTCCAAACTGTCTGGCCTCTCAAATCTTTTTTACTAAACGTCAATCATAAACTTTCCCATCTTGCCCGATTTCTCTTACCTCAGATTCAGCCATAATGGTTAAGAGTTGTATTACTGGTTATTGGTTACATTCTTTGTTTCTTAAAGCAGTACTAAGTAACTCATGCCCCTAGAGGCCAGAAGCGCCACTGCAGGTGTCGTAGCATGCTGTTTTTTTTTTAACTCATTTATTGTCCGTGAGAGTAAATACTACGCTGACAGAAAAGACAAAGGGAGAGAGAGATATTGTACATTGTGCCACAACTCTGTTCCACAATGGAGATTATTATTTTCACTCAAACTTGGTTGTAAACACTGCTAAAGTGGCGCTAGCCCGCAGTTAGCTTTGCCCGTTAGCCTGTTAGCCTCTTCTTCGTGATTCTAATAGTGATTTTTCCCTGCTTCCGACCCAGAAGCAGGGAAGTTGCAAGGGTGGTTTTCTGGACAGAGACACCAGGGGGAGATGAAAAACCCCCCAATTATCCCATTAACATTTGTATTATCCCCAGAGGGACTACGAAAACGATTCATTAAGGCAAACAAGTAAATTAGTTCTTCTTTTAAGTAACTTATTAGCAGCAAAGTGGGGGTTGGGACCCCCTGGGGGGTCGTGGGACACTGAAGTGGGGGTCGCAAGATGATTTTGAGACAATATTCTTCATTACACTTCTGACACTGAATTTGAATGTATTGTATTTTTAATTGAAACATATTTTATTGAGTTTAAGCCAAAATATATCTAAATAAAGTCTCCAAACTGGCATCATTAAACCACATTTTAAATGTTTTGCACCTTAAATTGCTAATTACATTTTACAGAAGGGGCAGTCTGAAAAGTTTGGGAACCCCTGGTCTGATTAGTAATAGGACTGTTTGCGTTTTGAACAACAAAAGATAAATTCATGTCTTCCTTTGCATCATTGTCTTCTTAGAAACGTGTTGGCAGATTGTCAGTGTTGACTTTGTAAACAATGGTTACATTATTCTAATAAAATAAACATCTCTCTAGGCTCTATTTTTACCTAAGGCTAAAACTCATTAAAAGTGAGTTTTCACATTCTGGGAACTGATACAAATTAGTTTTTTTTCAGTAATAAGTATCTTAATTCTTGTTCTTTGTTGCAGATTACAAGAAAATAAACATTAACGTCTTGTCTTCTGAGGCGAGGGCTTATTTGTATAATGTAAACAATTGTTAACTCCCAAACTAATTTGTCTCGTTTTTGTTTCCTTTTGTTTTGCAGAGCCAGTGATCAAGAGGCAAGCCACAAAGCCCGTCTGAAGTTAAAAGGAAATCCACAGCTACAAGAGAAAACACAGGGGCAGGGTATCAATCAGAGCAGTTCTGTTAAGGCTTCACTCATGTCAATTATGTCACTCGGCATCGCCATTAGCATCAGTCAAAACACTCTGAACAGGTTCGGAAAAATCTGATGTGTGGAGCGGCGTTGTAGAACTCGAGACCAAAGCAAACTCAAATGCAACTGTCACATTTAATGAGTTATCTGACGAGGATGCAATGTTTCCATGCTTTAGTTTAAGATTGGGTTACTTTGGGACAATCGGCCTCTGTTGCCTGACTTGTGTTTGTATGTGGTAATTATTAGGGATGCACTGATCCGATACTGGAAAAAAAATCGGCTACAAATATCAGATCCTGAATCGATACACTGCAAAAAGTAATTAACTAGGTTAGTATAACATCTCAATTTGAGCGTAATAATCAACATTTTTGTTGTTTTGACTAGTTAAGATGTTGTTGGGCATTTGTCCTAGATTATTTCATTTGTTCTGAGATGTTTTAATACATTTCGTCCTTATTTCAGGTAATTTTCTTCTTCTTCTGCCAATGGGGTAAGAAAATTGGCCTTTATCTCATTGGCAATTTTGCTTTCTTATTTCAAGCGAGATTTACCTTAGAACTGGTCTAAAAAGTCCTCAAACAAGCAAAGTAAACTAGGTCTAAATGAGTGAAAACTGCTGCATTTTCTCAATTCAAGTAATTTAAGCCAATGCATGATATTTACTTTTTGCAGTGTAGCTTTCAAGAAATAAATCTCAGTCCCCATTTTGAAGGGCAGAACCAAGAATCCAAGCACAGAACCTCCGCATATGTATTTTTGATCGCCGCGCAAAATGCCGCGACTAGCAATAATATGCTAATGCGAGCGGTAACTAAATCAAGGCTGGGACAGAAATTATGATTTGATCACCTAATTAAATTAAATGGCCACTGCTTGAGTGGCCAAGTGTTTGTATTTTAGTTTATCAAATGCAGCAACTGATATTATATTTGCAATGCACAAGTTGTAATGATCTGATCACTTTAAACTGTGAGTTAATGTAACACAATAGGTTCATAACATTTCCATTACTTTACTAATTGATATAAGTAATGATTGATCTGTAACATTTCGTTTGCAAGAAAATATAAGACTTTTCTTGCAAAGAAAAGTCTTATATTGGGTTGCAGGCTCTAGAATGTGATGATGTCATCGGACCCAACGGGGGGCAGGAGCCAGTTTTTCCTATTAACAGCATTACACTTTCACAAGTCATAGCTAAAAAGAAAATAATGAATTAAAAGAAATATAATTAATATCAGTCACTGGGTCCATGATCTCTCTGTACAAGAGCAAAAATGTCCTCGAAAACAAAATAATTTTTCCTCTACTGTATATAATAGTATAGGCCTTTAGAACGCTGTGATGTGACCTGCAACCCAGCAATTGATCTCACGCTGGAGAAAAGAGGCACATTCACTTTTTTCACTTCAAAGAAAGTCTCTTGGTATCGGTTAATATGGGATATCGGCAGATACTCAAAAGTATCAGTATATGTTTAAAAAAAACACACACAAAAAACAGCTGGATCGGTGCATCTCTGGTTATCATCACATGTCTTTGGAAGTGCAGAATGAAACAATGACACTTGATGCTTTTTTGGACAAAGACATGGGGAAACAATTGATCCAGTCAGTCAAATGAGTTCTCTCTCCATAACAGTCTTAAAAGTTTCACAACAAATAGCAGCTACAAAAAACAATTTCGCTCCCCGAGTACCACGAGATCCAAACTAGTTCTGTGACTGGACCATACCTGGTGTGAATTAGGGCTGAACCAGGTCTTTACTAATCCTAACCATATCTGCAGCAGAACCTGTATAGGACCATAATAAAACTGCTCGCCATCAGTTGTATCCTTTTCAAAAGAGCCACTGCTAGAGAATACTCACTCCGTCCTTCATTATCCTCAAACAGAAATACCGTTTACACTTTCTATTAACTACACTATTCAGCATTTGTAAAGTAATTCACCATTTATAAGGCATTTACAAAGTACACAAATTGAGCATAACATTTTAAATTTGACCTAGATTATTTCACTTGTTCTGAGATATTTCTGACTTGATTAGATACATTTTGCCTTTATTTCTGGTTGCTTTATCTGCCAATGGGTTAAGAAATGTGTACTTGTCCCATTGGAAGTGTTCTTTATCAAGCAAAATTACCTTAGAACCAGTCTGAAATGTCATCAAACAACCAAAGTATTCTTGGAAAAAAGTCTAAATGAGTGAAGAACGCACAAAACAAGATTAATATTCGTAAATCAAGTCATTTAAATCCATGTTTGATATTTTTTGTCGTGTATTCCTAAACATTATAACTCCCTATAAGAAAATTAGCCCAAACCTTATATTCCTAACCATTACTGAGATGTGCAAAAGGCAACACATAAAGCGTTTATTGACAGTTTTCATTGACATCATTTGGAGAACAGTGACCCTGTGACACAGAGCACAACTCGAATCGCGATGGATGGAAGGAACATATGCGTAACCATGGAGATGGTTCCATAGATACAGATGGCAACTCGTCATACCAGAGGGCATGACCTTGCGAGGGGGAAGGAAATCTGTAATGGAAATTCTACTAGCTTTTTCACTTTTTCTGGCCGACAATGAACAGGTTTAGCGAAAACACCAACAAAGTCAAGTCAAAAACGGGTTCATATGGATGTTCTGATAAAGCAAATTGTCCAGTAGAAGTGGAAAAACCGGCACAAATTTGGGGACGTTCATTTTTTTCCCTTCTCTCTTCCGTCTGTATCTTTACTTGGTAGAAAATACATACGAGTAGTAGTGGAGTAATTGGTGAAAGAATACTTATTTTCGCCTACCAGAAAACCTACCAGAAACCCCTTAATAAATTAATCCTGGAGCGCCATGGAGGCCACCGTGACTTGAGGAGGCAGTGCTTCAGACAGTGCAGGAATGTTAGCCTGTTCGCTACACTTGTACCACGGCACTTTTCTCCAAGAATGTCACATGAAAACTCTCCATTGCTTTATGAATGATTACAAAATATTAGGAAAGCTTTGTAAATGTTTCATAAATGAGAAACTCAACATTCATCTTTGTGATGTTTCAACACTGCTACAAATGCTCAAGAGTGCGCGGTTATAATGAAGTGTTTCCAAAATCCCTTTATATCAACGGTGAAGATATCAGAGGTGCTCTCATGCTTCGTTGCTCTGAACGGAGGTGCTTGACTCATTTACAGGTGCCATTGAACCGCTTTGGGATAACAGAGGGTGTGTGTGAGCGCGAGCGCGAGCGCGTGTTATTTTTGCATATCATTCCGAAAACTGTCATGGCCGCCACATCCTGCGGAGACGTCGGGATCGTGTTAAAAGAGAGAGGAACCGGTCACACTTTGACCCCATCACAAATCCCCCTCCCACTCCCCCTGAGCACCCTCACGATTTTTCTTTTGGCTTTATCTTTTGTAATATGTACATAAAGCAATTTGAAATCTTATAGTTTTGTACATGTAATTTTTATGGTGTGTGGATATTTTCTAATAAAAAAAAATGTGAAAACTTCATAGTCTGACTGGTCTGTTTTTGTTTTGTCAATTTGTTCCGTTCAGCTCGATAATCACATTGCGGTAAACATGTAATTACGCGGGTCAAAGATAGCATCTGTGCGGAGAGAGAGAGACCATTGTCTATACGGTGACAGTAATTGCAGGTTTGGTGACAAAGTTGCAACTGAGACTCTGAAAATGCAGTTAATTGTACAGGGAAACAAAACAACTTCTAGAAAGATGCTCCCGCCGGATCAAGATACATTACGAAGATGGCTACATACACCGAGGCAGGGATTTCCAAACGGTTTGCTTTACATTTATGCATTCACTTGATGAGCCACATGTTGAGCACAATCAGCGAACATTTAGGTAAATATAGTATAAATATCTATAATTGTGTCAATATATCATCTTAGCAACATTATCTCCAGGGTGAAATCCAGTTGCCTAGTTACACAAGTGTCTAACAACCTGACAGGGTAATAATGGTGCGTTCATGCGGTTCTCGGGAACTCGGGTGAACGACTTCCCCAGTTGAGGAATGCACATGAACGCTCAAGGTCAAGGTTTATTTATATAGCACATTTTAAAAACATAGTACTGCCCCCAAAGTGCTTTCCATATTCAGTGCAAAAATACAGACACACAAAAAACATATTACTTCAACAATGTACAAAAAATAAAAACTGCAGCATATGTCTTGCTCAGCTTGGATTAAAAGCCAGTGCAAAGAGATACGTTTTCAACAACGACTTGAAATTGTCAACAGTGGAGGCCATTCTGATTGCCAGAGTTTAGGGCCAGCAACAGCAAAGGCTCGATCTCCTCTGGTTTTTCGTTTGGACCGTGGGCGCTCGCTCAACTGGGGACAACGACTGGGGAACTCGGGTCAAGATGAGCTTCCTGAGCTCGCTGACTTGTTCTTTTATCGTCTAATGTGAGCTTTTTAGTTAAACACTGCTACTTTTTTTAGTTTAGTGTTAGCTGTCGTCATCCTCGCAGTAACAAAATTGCGAGTTAAATGCCTGGAAAAACTGAATTTATATATTTTATAATTTATTTTTTTTTTTTAAACTAGCAAACTCAGCTAAGCGCTAACAAAAAAAAATACCGTTTTTATTTGATGACATCAAAATCCCCACTTTCCCATATAAAAACCACATGAACACAAACCAACTGGGGACAATGATGTCACATCTCAGGAAAACAAGCTAAGGCTGGACTGTAATACACTGCAAAAAGTAATCTCGAAATAAGTAAATGTGTCCTTGATTTCATACTCTAATTTCAAGAGAACTGTCCATGGGGAAAGATATTTATCATACACTTAAATTAAGATAAAACCGTTTTATTTCAAGTAAGTTTTTAGATTTTTCATCTAGTTTTGAATGCACGATTTACAAATCTTAATTTAAGTGTAAATATTTTGCCCCATGGACAGATTTCTTGAAATTAGACTCTCAAATGAAGATGTACTTATTTCAAGAAAATTTTACTCATTTCAGAATTGTTGCAGTGTATAAGGAGATCATGTCTGTGGAGGTGGAAATCATCCATCCATCATCCATCATACGTCTTCCACTTATCCACTGCCAGGTCACAGGCTCAGTAAGTGGCTCGGATTACACTGCACCTGCACCACCACACTACATGACTGGATTTAGCACGAGTATAGAATGTCTGGGCGTTCACACAAAACGACTGAGAATCGTAAGAGCGAACACACTACACGATTGTGTCAAACAACAGCGCGTCTGTCCTCTCTACGGCTTCATTTCACCTCCGGCTTCAAAAACTGACACCAGATCAGAAAATACAGGCCTCTATTTGTGAAGGTCAGAAACATGTGCGTCTCCCGATTGGTCTTCAGTGTCAACAGTGTCATGTGATCACTGTCACAACAGCGCAGTGCAATGCTGCTGTAGGCGACTGCTACTACGAGCTTCAACCTGGCTATAGTTCTGTCAAAATGGAGAGAAATGTCGGCGACACGAAGACGCATGACGTATTTCTATGGATTTAATAAGAAAAGGAGATGGACCATCATCTGCAAGACGGATGAGGCGGAGGAGACAGCGGAGAGAAGCTAACGGAGAAAAGTAGCTGGAAAGTTTGTCTCCAAACTCATAAGTGCCACAGTTACACTCTGTTTGCGGTTCTCATGAACTTTTGGTGATATAAAGTTGTGCTGTTTCGTGTGGGGCTGTGACCATGAAATGAGTTGTTTGTGCTGCTGTTTTGACAGAGAAATGAAATGAAAAGGGAGGCGCCGCTGTGTTTTTCAGTCTTCATTTCGCTCTGTCATTGGCCGCTGCATTCTGTGTGTTCACTTTGGGGACGGTCAAGTCACCTACATTTCTCCTGTGTGTTCAAAATCGTGCTTAAAGAGACTATAGGCTAAAGAGAAGTATTTTTCTCCCCTAACAGTTCCAGCCATGTTCTAATGTGTAGAATGAGCTCTGACCTGCCTCTTAAATCCTGCACTGTCATGCACGAGCTTAATATATTAGGTGCAGTTACGCGTAAGACCTGAAGTGGCAGTAGCGAGTATAAAAATTACCAACTTGCATTTCGTGCCTTTAAACATCAAACATGTTCAATTTTCTGTGACTGAGGTTTAGTTGCGTCTGACTGCTGCTCACACTACATGGCCACAATTCGAACGCGAGTTATCGTGACCCACCCGCACACTACACTACTCTTTGACTAACCACAACTCGAGAAAACTCAGCGCAACAGAAAATTAGAGCAAAATCGAGCACAAAAGTCGTGTAGTGTGTGTAGACCTTAAATGGAAGGACGGTCACGGGACACGCCTTCGGACTCAGCACCAGGAGCTGCCTATTTCCAGGAGCACAAGTACATGAGCCATGGAGAGGTAGAAATCTGGATAATACGGTAGCGCAGCGGTTAGCGCCTCCGCTTCACAGCTAGAAGGTCCCGGGTTCGATTCTCACCAGGACAGGGCCTTTCTGTATGGAGTTTGCATGTTCTCCCCGTGTCTGCATAGGTTTCCTCTGGGTACTCCAGTTTCCCCTACCACTAAAAACATGTGCAATAGGTGAATCCTCCAGCCAGGTGATTCTGATTCCATCAGCCTGGCTCCACATCATGGAGATGGGTCCCCGGGCGCAGCACTGCCGTCGACCACTGCTCCTCATGGGTTGCCCCAGCAGCATCGAAGGATGGGTTAAATGCAGAGGACAAATTTCCCTACGGGGACAATAAAGTATATAAACAAACAAACAAACAAAACATAAAATGCGAAATACTATCCTCATTTATAAGTAAGTTGTTCAAATGTGTTCTCGAAACTAGATTCTACACCACTTGTTCCACACTCATCGTATCAGCCAACAAGTCACTGTGACATTTTCATCTTTTTCATCTTGGTGGCCAAAACTATAATTATACATTTAAAAAAAAAAAAACTAAAAGCTGTCTTGACCCTATCATTTCATCATTTATTTGCTTTTTGCACTTGCCACTTTCCTTGTTTAAAAGAAACAGAATGGTGACTTTATTCCTCTTGCTGAAAAACACTGCTGCCTCAGCCGCATCAATATCATCTATTCAACACAGTTATTGACCATCATGGCTCAGTTGTATACACGATTAATAACAACATTTATTTTTATCTCAGCGGTCAAAGTTGAGAATTGATGCAAACACCGTTGAATGCTACATTGTTTAAACCATATAAAAACTATATTGTATCTCAAAGCAATTGAAAAAGTGAGTAAAGCATATTCTGTAAAGCTTCACTCCTGAAGTATAAAGCCTTTATTTCATTACATTTCAAAATCGACTTAATCTTTGACCTCAGGGGGCCAAACATAAAGTTTCGGTCAAGGTTGTTTGACCTGAAATGTGTCAGAGCGTGGCTGTAAACTTGGGCACTGAAGAACAGAGCCGTTGGGGAAGAGGGGATCTGAGAAGGCTTGTAAATGTAGCAAATCATTCCTTCTTGGTGCAGCAAAAAATCTCTAACTTAGTTCCACTCTTATTACCTCTAGAGTACAGTCGCAAAATAAAAAAGCTTGGAAAATGTGCGATCTTATGTTATGTGCAATCTTGTGGCATATACTTGTCCCATTTTGTTGCCTCCTCGCCCATATCTTTCCTTCTACTACAGTCTCACCTGATCACTTCGCTCTGCGCATTTCCCATCAACCATTTCTACTCTTTCATCGCTACAACCCCAAAGCCCTCATCATCTCTCCTCACTCCTTTCCCCGTCTTTCCTCTCCTCTCGACTTTAATACCCAATCTGCTCAATAACTCACTGGCTGGGTCGGCGTCACAGCTCACTTGTGTGCGGCGGACGCTTCTTCTGGCGGAGCTGGAAGTCAGCCAGCTCCAGTCTCCTCCTTTATAGTCTGGACCGCCACCTGTTAGTGCCAATTCTCCTGTCCACATTTCCATATATCTACACAGGGGAGCATGGGGGATCAACCTGGGGTATAAAAGTGGAGAAAGTAAAATATATTTAGGAGAAAAGGCTATATAATCAGATTAGATGAGTGGGAATTGACAGGGATTTAAGTAAATGTAGAGGGGAGTGTGGAAAAATATCTCTGAAATAATAATACCTGATGCAACACTAGTAAACTTGTCAATTTATTTCTGCAAATCCGTCAGTCTGTTTCCCCTTGGTTTCCAGTCTAGAATCTCTTAGTGTATTCACAACCCTTCCTCTGTGTTTCACTGAACCGTGTTTGTTACTCCCAAAGAGAGCTCTGATAGCTTCAGCTCTGCCTCTTCCCTTCATTCATTACTGCAAGAGTAACTGAACCGAATATCAGCACACAAATATCAGCGCATATAACTTTAAAAATGAATGTCTTATCAAGTGTTTTATGTATTGATCCTTTGTTTTGCCCCAGTCTTGTTTCCATAAGATGTCAGATCAGAAACAGAGATTGCATGATGCTAAAAGAAGATGCTAATGATGACGTGTACCACAGGAGAAAATGGCATGTTGCTTCCCAAACTTATAGCAAAACTGTGACTAATATTTTCCCCTTGCATTGTTTGTGCTTTTAGGTTTTCGGCTGTGGTGAAATAATGCTGTTTAGTCCATGTGCCAAGTTGAATGTGTTCCCTTATCTCCCTGTACAGATCGCCCTGTGCCAGACCCCCCCTCCCCCAGCAGTGTGATACATACAGGCCAACATGAAGCGTTTGTGACATTGTGTTCAGAATAATGCGCCAACTAAGCTTAAAGCAGCACTAAGTAACTTTTGCCCCTGGAGGCCACAAGCGCCACTGCAGCTGCCGTGGAATTTTTTTGATCATTAATTGTCAATGAGAGTAAATGCTATACGGATAGACAAGACAAAGGTGGAGAGGGATATTGTACATTGCGCCACTACCCAATTACACAATGGAGATATTTTTCACCCAAACTTGGCGGTAAATACAGCTAAAGTGGCGCTAGACCACAGTTAGCTTTGCCCGTTAGCCTGTTAGCCTCTTCTGATAGCGATAAACCAAATAACAACGTTTTGCAAAATTTTCATCAACAAACCGAAAGCTGTCGACAGAATACAGTCAGTAAAAGTGATTTTGTAGACAACTGAGAGCCGCGAGGTAGCGTGTATATGGGCTGCCGGGTCGGAGGCAGGGAAAGTTACAAGTGTGGTTTTCTGGCTAGAGACACCAGGCCGACATGAAAGACCCCCCTAATCATCCCATTAACACTTGTGCTACCCTCAGAGGGACTATGACAAGGATTCATTAAAGGAACAGGCCACCATTTTTCCATACTGAGATATGTTCTTACCTGAGCTTAGACGAGTTGATACGTACCTGTTTGGTCTTTGTGCATGCACTCAGTCACGCAAAGCGACCAAAGATGTTAGCATTTGGCCTCCCCCGATATATTCCCATAGCTCCAAACTGGGTGAAGTTGGAAGCGACCAAGCTCTTCGACGGGCACACACAAAGACCAGACAAGTACGTATCAACTCGTCTAAGCTCAGGTAAGAACATATCTCAGTATGGAAAAACGGTGGCCTGTTCCTCTAAGGTAAAAAAGTTACTTAGTTCTGCTTTAATGTGTGCTCCCCATTCCATTGTTGATGGTCCAGGATCTGGAAACCAGAATTTCTTTGAAGCAAGTTCTTTTTAAGGTGGGTATTATGCAAAATCGACATGGCCTCGTATGCCACATTCACGGAGCTGGAGCTTTGTTGTAAAGGGGAGCGAGGAGAGGGTGGAGGGTTTGAGGGACAGAATTTTCTTGGCTTGATCACCCAGTCTATAGACTACACGCTTTTCCAAGTCAGTGTTATCTCTTTGAGTTCTGAAGGTCGCGATTCACAGGAAAAACGTTACATTTAACAAGAAATACCACACTGAACAGTCCCACGTTCAGGCAAACTATGAAATGAAACTATTTAAATCTCTGGTGAAAGCAATATAAAGTTTGTTCTGAATGATATGTGATTCGAGAGTTGTCCACGTTGAAGTGCCACGTTACACTGCCTCTGTGTTTGGAGTGATACACAGCATGTGATACACGAGATAAAATGCTCTACAACAGTTTATTTCAGATTCTTTATAATATAATGATGATAATTATTAACAAATACAACTGGATATGACGTAGCTGACCCTTCAGCCAATCAGAGGCGCAGGCTCACCTGCCCAAACGCCCTCGAGCTGATTCACGTGTTTTCATTGGACAGAGCGAGTGTCCGTCAAATCTAGTTCAAAAACCCGCGAGCTAAACACAGCTGTAATGTTTTATATGTTTTATCCTTAAATGATAAAACTGTGGAGAAATGAACAACATCAGTTTCATCTCGGACATTTGGCACCACGTTCTCCAGAGGAACTCTGAAAGAGACGCAGGACTTTGTGGAGAACAGCAGTGGAGCCGAGGCCCGACTTTGTCGGGGTGACGAAAGGTTTTTCCCCGCATTATATGCACTGGAACCCGGCGCGGATCTGAGGCTCGCAACGGTCACCGGACAACCGGACGTACGGGAGACACGGAGTCTGACAACACGAGGACGTTTGAGGACAGAGATGGAAGTGGACAGGAGAGCTATGGAGTTTGCAGTGACGCATATGGAGGAGAAGAAGGACTCACGAAGACAACAATGGTAAGTTGTGCTTTGGTATCGCTGTTGTTGTGAGTAAAATGGCGATAACCTAGCCCACCCATATAATGTAATAAATGATGAGAGTGGTGAATAGTCGCCGCTGCTGCGGTTGGGGAGGTGTGATGCGTAATAGCGCAGAGCGCGCTTGGAGAGCCTTTGGCACAGCTGGACGTTCAGTTCCTCCACAGGTGTGGCGGGGGTGAAGATCTGGGACTGCTTTCCTTATTGCATGTGGGGCTAATTTTGCAAGTTTGTGATTTATTTCTTTGCGTTTGAGTTTTGGAATCGTCATCGCAAGTGGTCAAAAACACTACGTAAAATAAAGTTGTTTCTGAATCGGGTTAAATGTAATGGACATACCCTCAATGGGAGCTTGGGGGCGCTGTTTTAGCAAACGTCTTTTATGGTCGTAATTCAGGGATAAGACAAACCACCACTTGTGGCGTTTTCTGTTGGAGACTGTCTCAATTAATCGAAAAGCCAGCTATTTATGATTCAAAATGCACCACATTACCGCGACTCCCAAGGGAATTGTTCGAATCTGTTGTTATTATTTGGTAAAGGGCCACTTTCTTCTTTCTTGCCTCAGGCGCCTCCAGATGTTTAAGCTCATTTGAATTGCTAATCTTGAAAAAGGGAAGCCAGGTAAGGGAAATATGTTAACGCCGCCGTCTGAATCATGCCCTATTTCATGTCCGGATCTTAAGACCAGGATGACTGACAGCGCGTCGAATGCCGGAAAGTAGCGTGGAGCCCGAGCTAAAAGAGCAGCTCTCAGCAAACTGTGGGGGAATGTGGCACCTGGGGCCTCATTCTGTAAAAATCATCCCGATATTAAAATTTGATTCATGCGTCCCTCCTTTAGCCTGGAACCACAGCGAGCGAACGCTATAATAATGAGAGACAATCAACAGAAGACAACAACTCATACCGCCCTGATGAGGTGTAATTGTTATTACCATGAACTGTGCTTTTAAACAGTCACCTTTGCAAAGTTTGCCTCAACAGAGACTATAAATAAAAGAAGAGATTCCACGCACCGGCCACATTTCTAATTCTAATGAGCCAATCACTTATGCAGCAGAATCTATTAATCAAGGGAAACATTTATTGTACCATTCTTTTCCCAAGGTCTTAATGTGCAAAATATCTGCCAGCTCCAGAAGTTACTGTAAGCCACTTTAAGGGTAACATTATGTGGGCATTAGTATGGAAATGTATGCATCAAGGTGCACCAAATTTAATCAGAGCCCTCTTATCTGCAGGGCCGAGCATGCACTTACATAGCGAATTCTTGTCATGTAGCCCTCCAGTGAGAGTTTTAACAGAATTAGGACAAGCCAGACAGAGCTGACAGACTGGAAGACAGACACACTTGGTAAAAACAAAAATACGAAGGAAAAAAAAAAGGGGGAAGCAAAACTTTTCCACACCGTCCTTGGCTGTTCTCAGAGCGATAAGAATCAATACTCAGTTTCTCGCACTTGTTAAAACCCCATTATAAAGTATGTGCTGAAGTGATGAAAGGTTTTTTTCTTTTGGAAAAGTACTAGACAAAAGCAAACATTTGTCTGGGAGAGGTAACAAAATAATTACTGCTTTATCATTTGCAGCAATAAGCAAACTATTAAGCCCAGAGCAACTAGAAGGGTTTATTGATTTCAGCAAGGTTACAGTCAGGCTGTTTGTGAAGAGGTTCGTCTCGTGCCCACTTCAGACACAGCACTTTGAGATTCATAAATGCAAAAAGTGTTTGGCTCAAGGACACGCTTTAATTGAACTGGAAAACTATACATTTGTCACTGTGATTTGTGTCCTGGATCACAGTTTTGGATCACACAGGGCCTGGCAGGATCATACCGAAGTCACCAAGGTTATGTTTGATGGGGGATGAGTCAGTGATAGTTCATAAATGTGAGTATGTGGTTGTTAAAGGAGGGTTAATCACGTGAACTCTTCTCCTCCAGAGTTGAAAAGATGGAGATAATGCTGTTTCATTTGAAAAATATAGGCTATAATAAATGATGGATGACTTTAATAAATCCTGGGGGCAGTCATAGACTATTTAATCAAGCAAATGGGATGAATACAAATAATGTGCATTTGTTCAAAGCTATATTTTGTGTATGTCCAGGCATTTCATTTTTGAATCTGAGCCCAATGCGACTGCTGTTAGTTCAAGCTCCAGAGTCGTAAAATCAAATGAGAACTTGAAATATACTTTTTTTTTTTAGTGAAGCTTGTTCAGCTCAAAGAAATCGTACAACAAATGATCTTGATCCAACTAAATCCCATTCACACGTTTTTAGTTAGTTTCACACTAGGCCCAGTTTTGTGCAGTCTTTTGTCTGCGGTCTTTGCACAGTGGGAGCCAGACTCCTCACATCAGAGTAAATTCTCATATAAGAGGTGTAAATGGTTTGGCAAAATCTGAGCAGCTGCAATAATTCAGGCGGAATTCACAGTGGAGAATAAAAGGGAGGTCTTGCTAACTGCACACTTTATTTTAAGCCTGAAGAGTTTTGGAATTAGAAATGTTTTTGGTCGGCCACATGAAAAGGTTTGAGCAGCATCTAAGTCCTTTAATATGCTTCTGCCATCGCTGACTTGGGTTATGTTATACACAGAAGTATGTGGTTGTAATGCTGTGTGATTGTGAGACACATCTCTGCTCATGACAGAATGTCATGAGCGAGATGATCTGAGTGAGATGATCTGAAAATAAAACAACACCTGGCACAAGTCCAAATATGGCTTTTTCTAGCACTTCACATGTGATGCAGTGTTCTCATCATAAATAACATGATATGACTCATAACTCCGTGTTAAACCTTGTTAAAATACTGCAAGTGCTTTGCTCTTATTTGGTAATCATTTCAAGCTTCTCGATCACTATCTTACACTTTGTTGGTTAGAAAATACAATATTGATCTAAAACATCCTTCACAACAAGCCTCTGTATTGTACCACACAAACATTTCATTTATTATTTACCAAAAAATACAGAGTAATAGAAAGTGGCTCAGACATCTATCAATGAAGCCTAACATAAAAAATGTGAAATAAACTTTGGACCCTGTGCAAACTTCGGTGCTAGAAAAACAGAACAAAATTAATTTGTACAAATTTGAAAAAGAACACACAAAAAAACAGTACAGATTGTACAGGTAATTGCACTGAGCCGCATTATTTTTCAACAGAATTGGGCGGTTTGCTTGATGACTTTAGTGCTATAGTAAAGAGTCTGATTGGTTGGATTCAGCAAAATGTTCCCTTTACATTTCTAAGTATCTTTTGTTAAAACCTTTGACACAAAAAGCAAATGTATATGTTGTAGTCAAGCATCCTGAAATTGTTCAGCTACATTTTTCTATGTACGTGTGTGTGTGTTCTGATTACTGAAGTATTAGCATCTACAGTTTCCCATTGACATGAATACATGTGAGAGAGTTTTTGGTTCTTTGAGAGTTCACATCAAAAGAGGAGTTTGATATTCTGCATGAACAACTGACAATTGACGGGCAATGTTATGTCGAACTAAGCTTTTAAGTAAGGGATAATGTATAGAACGCTGGTCATTATCGGGAAAATAAGTACCGACAGGGCGAACCGGTCTTGTTTCGCCCTGAAGGTACTTATTTTCCCGATAATGACCAGCGTTCTATACATTATCCCACTTATTATACGGCCATTTGCCAACTGAACACACACAACATAAACTTCGTACGCTTTTATGAAGGCCGAAAGGTTTATTTAATGACATCCGCGACAAATAGTTCCCAAAAGTTTGCGCGTTGCGCTGCAGCGTTTGGCTAGGCTAGAAGCAGCAAGGCTAGCAGCTAGCCTAGCTACTTAGTTGAAGGCGCAGTTGGAGGAATGGTGGTGAATCTTTGGGTAAATTGAAAGTCAGACTCACGCTAACTTCACGAGCAATTCCCCCAACTTCTCTCTCAGTGACGGGGACAGAGAGAGTGTCCGCTACTACGTACGCACGGAGTGATATGAAAGCACCAACTCCGTTGCCATGGGCAGCGGTCATTATTTTTTTCAGAGGTCCTTTATCAGAAAATAATGACCGGTAGAACGTTGGGAAATCCCATTCAAATCAACGGAGCGTTCTACTTACGTTGTGAAGAGCCGTATAATAAGTAACCATAAACCGCGCACTTTGAGTAATCCTCTGTATTTCAAGCCCCACCTCCCCCCCCCGCTGATGTCATGAGGTGGTGCTCCTCTATATTTCAATCCAGCCAGTTTCTTTAACTCTCTCCTACAATTTCAAAGCTCAAATTGCTGTCTCACTATCAGCTTACAGATACTATTTATAGCCTTCTCTCTTTGACAGCCTCACGTCAATCGAGATAAGCTCAGAAATCAGCAGTGAATTACCATTACTTGTTTTTTCTCGTACAGAAAAAACACATCAACTCCCTATGTCCAAAGCTATGTTACCAAACTGGCCTCAGCATTCATTTGTTATAAGCATTATTTATGAATATATAAAAAGGCCTCCTCACAGCGTCTGCTCTTAATCTCGGACCGACACCCATCACATGTGTTTTAATGAGGCCGGCTCACAGTGAGAGATCGGCGAAAAGCCCTGCTCTCTCCCCCCCCGCGTTCCCTCTCAGGTCGGATGCACACCAGAAGATCCCATCAACTTTAAGTCCAACTAATTAAACCTAAAGTTACCATGCCCCCCCCCCCCCCTCTCTTTCCCTCTCTCTCAGATTTTCCACACGAGTGCCCCTCTGTTATAGAGAGCCACAAAGAAAACATTGTGACGGCTGCTACAGGACAAGAAAAAAGTAATGTTCATGCAGAGGAGAGCCTAATTGGGGCAATGTCTTGTCAAGGCAGGGGAAATTTGTCCACACTTGGCAGAAAGTCATAGGGCTCAGAGTCAGCTAAAGGAACAGCGTGGCAACCTGCCCGACCACTGACACACACTGACTCGCTCCACATTACACAGCAGACATGACTAATTATATTCTACACTACAGCTAAAGCCACATGTGCACCAGGACCCGGGAATAAAAGGCCTGCTATCAATGGTGACAGCTGGACATTGCCTTGGAGAACAAAAAGTTTGGCAAAATTAGAACTTAGCAGCTCTCTACAAGGATGTGTGTGCTGAGTTTTAGGATGGTAGGAAGAAAACAAACAATGGTGGAAAGACCCAAGATGAAAAAAAAATATATGCAGGCACATCGAAGTCCACACAATCCAATCCAGCCACCGACAAAACACAGCCATTTGTTTTTTGTCAAATCTGCCACATGTAAAGCCCTTGTACTCAATATAAAAAATGTTGCTCGAGCTAGGAAAGGGAGAGTTCAGCTTCCCAGGAGCCTGGTGGAGGAAGCGTCAGTCATTTGGACCTGGCATAGATCAAGACTACACAAGAGATAATGCATTTCGGTGCCCTGTTTACATTTTGCTATCAAGATTTGTTAGACAGGACTTCTTCTTCTTCTTCTTCTTCTTCTTCTTCTTCTTCTTCTTCTTCTTCTTCTTCTTCTTCTTCTTCTTCTTCTTCTTCTTCTTCTTCTTCGTCTTCTTCTTCTTCTTCGTCTTCTTCTTCTTCTTCTTCTTCTACTTCTTCTACTTCTACTTCTACTTCTACTTCTTCTTCTACTCCTTCTTCTTCTTCTACTTCTTCTTCTTCTACTTCTTCTTCTTCTTCTACTTCTTCTTCTCCTACTTCTTCTTCCTCTACTTCTACTTCTTCTACTTCTACTTCTTCTACTTCTTCTTCTACTTCTTCTACTTCTTCTACTTCTACTTCTTCTACTTCTTCTTCTTCTACTTCTTCTACTTCTTCTACTTCTACTTCTACTTCTACTTCTTCTTCTACTTCTTCTACTTCTTCTACTTGTTCTACTTCTTCTTCTACTTCTTCTTCTACTTCTTCTTCTTCTTCTTCTTCTTCTTCTTCTTCTTCTTCTTCCAAATTACAAATCCTTCTTTCTTCTTCTACTCTGTCATGTATTTCCGATCTGTGCCCTGACTGCCATGTTATTTTAATTCATCCAACAGCCCCTGTTGCTCCTTATGCTCACTTTTTGCTCTGAACTCACCTCTAGGCCGTTTTAATGTTGTATTGAGGCCTAGGTCGCCAAACCCAACCTTAGCGGTTCTTTCCCCATATTTTTGGCTGTGTAAAATGGTTTGGTGGCCTAGAAGTGCAGCTCTTTTTTAAATGTGAAAGCTCAGATAAAGAATTGTATTGTGACCGATCTCTGCCTTGGTGTTATTCAGCCGGACTTATCTCACATGTTGGGTTAGAAGGAGACCCCTCGCCTTCCCTCCTGTCACATATGAATTAGAGTGTGACTGGGTGACTGGTTCCTTGCTGTAAAGCGCTTTGGGCCTGTCGAAGGTAGAAAAGCACTATATAAGTTGAGACCATTTACCATGTAGACCTCATTGCATATCGATCCTTCTGCACTTCATATTGTTTCCAAAGGACACATCACTGTTCGCTGGCCATCTCTGGAGTCCCATCACAACATCCACTGGCTCATGTTCATCTACAAAACTGTATTGGATGAGTCTCACTCCTACATATCTGAACCAACTGTTACAGCCTGAAGTCCCCTCCAGGTACAACACAAGATTGTCACCGTTTATAAAGATACAAGCTCCCAGATCTCACTGTCTGTTTTTAAACACAGGCTAATGAAAATGTTTAACACCTGCTTTTCTAATGAAGTATTTTTGTTTTTATCCCCTCCCCTGTACCTTTAAGTGCACTTTCAGGCCAACATTGCAGACAAGAATTTGTTCTTAATGTTTTGTCTGATGAAAACAGAGGCAAATAAATAAAAAAGATGATATTTATAGTTCACTGTATGCAAAATCAATGAGCAAATCACTACAAATTACTCGGAAGGAAGATGATTTGCTTTGGAAGCTTTGAAAAATGAAGAAGTAAACCATGTGCAAGTGATTAAAAGGGTATTTCATTAAACTTTAAATGCCACTGAACATTTTGTAGAAAAGGTTGAGAATCATTTGAGTTCTCGTTCAGAAAATATAGAAATTGTATTATCAAAAGAATCCAATCAAAAGATAAGCCGATTTGAGGATAATTCTCCTCGGCACAGTGGCTTTGATTTGTTCTGTTTCTTTTGTGTGTGTTCTTGTTGTGTTTCATCGTCCGTCTCAACTCCTGATCTTTCCATCACCCGCCGCGAAAAGACTCTTTGAAGCCAAGTCTACAAATGCCAGTGTTTAATATTAATAAACAAGTTATTAAATGCTCTTGTTTCCTGTTTAATTGGAGTTGACATTTGCATAATTGATGGCCTCATTATGAAGTATTGGTTGAACACTCTCCCGCGGTCTACAGATTTCGTCCCCCGTGATCTGAAATGTACAACTCCAGGAAGTCAACACTAATGAGCTTTTTAGAAATGGATTACCACAATTGATCTGACGTTTTGCAGAGTTCTCCTCAGTTCCTCAAAACCTAAAAATAGCATTCATTTTAACCCGATGCTGATCTTGCAAAACTGTGATTCATACCTGGTGGAAGCCTTGTAGTAAATTTGAACAGGTCTTGAGAGGAATGTAGTTAAACTGAAAAGAGAAAGTCCAAAGGCTTCTAGATCAAATAGTTCTTCAGTGTTTCAGTGCTCTTTGGTGTTTGGTAGCCAGAAAGTGCCAGAAACGGAAAAAAAAAAACAATGCACTCTTCGATTGTTCTTTTAAGCAACCTCTCTTTTGTGGGGCTATTTCATTTAATAAGCTTTAAGAAGTTGTATTTGTCCAATGCAAAGTGGTCAACAAGAAGCTTCAAGATCCACCGTGCTTGTGGGAGTGGTCAACACTCTTGCCACACAGCTAGAAGGTTGCAGGTTCAATCCCCAGCTGGATTTTACAATGGTATAATGACAAATAAAGCACTTCTACTTGTTCTTCTTCCTTTTCTTTTTCTTCCTTTTCTTCTTCCTTTTCTTTTTCTTCTTTTTCATCTTCTTCCTTTTCTTCTTCCTCTTCTTTTTCCTCTGCTTCTTCATCTTCCACTTCTTCCTTTTCCTTTTCTTTTTCTTCTTCTTCACCTTCTTCCTTTTCTTCTTCTTCCCCTCCTTCTTCATGCTCCTTTTCTTCTTCCTCCATTCCTTTTTCTTCCTTTCCTTTTTCATGTTCCCCTTCTTCTTCCCTTTCTTCTTCTTCACCCTCTTCTTCCTCTTCCTTTTCTTCTTCATCGTCCCCTTCTTCTTCCTTTTCTTTTTCTTCTTCTTCCTCTTCCGTTTCTTCTTCGTCCTCCCCTTCCTCCTCTCTCTCTTCTTCCTTTTCTTCTTCTTCTTCCTCTTCCTTTTCCCCTTCATCTTCTTCCTCTACTTCTTCCTTTTCCTTTTCTTCTTCTTTTGCTTAATCTTCTTTTTCGAACCAGAGACATTAACTTTCATCTTCCAATACCCTCAACTCCTCATGATGCCATTCAAGTCCGGATGGAGTAGCCCTAAGGGTGAATTTTAATTAGAGATCAGAGAATGTCAGTATGATGCATGAAAAAAAAAGAAGAAAAAAAAGGTATCCTCAATAATTAAGGCGGGTTCCAATTAAATAACGATGCATGTTTAGTGAATGAGTAGCCACCAAACTCCAGCCTATTTGTGTACCACCATAAGGATTATTTTTCTAGGCCAGACCTTGATGATTGGTTTTGGATCAGATGTTTCATAACAAAGTGAAGCATCTCTGCATGTGACTGTAAGTATGTCTCGCTCACAGCTGGACCATTTATTGATCCTCAGTATAGAGAACATGTGGGATTATGGGCCCTTTGGATCTCAGCTGGAGTTCTAAGGAGCAGAAGTGACCGCAGATCTTGACCTCTTCACAGTGTCGCCAGAAGACATGAAACGCTCCAACAGATTTGACAGGCTTTTGTTCACTTGAAGAAGCATATATCTTATCAAAAGAGACACAATGTGGTACAAATGCTTCCAATGCCATACACACAATTCCCCCTTATGGACTTCGGCCGCAGATAGTTGGTACATGAGTAACGTGGGGTCATGAAAAGCAGCTTCTAGACACCATGTTCTAGGGGCATGTTTTCTGTTTGAGTAAACACACCACGCTTTGCTATACGCAGTTAGAGCTTTGATTTCATTAAAATATTTACCATTTCACTTTATCCAATCCTCTTCCTCTCACAATGGTAGGGCTTGCATGTCGATGTGTTATGATCAGTTAAGAACGTTAAGAACTTGGATTTGTTTTGTGCTTAAAGGAACAGACCACCGTTTTCACATACTGAGATATGTTCTTACCTGAGCTTAGATGAGTTGATGCGTACCTGTCTAGTCTTTGTGCATACACTCAGTCACACATAACCACTAAAGATTGAACTGAAGTTAGCTAAAGTTACATACCACTAAAGTTAGCACCTCTCCCAGCATATTCCTATAGCTCCAAACGGGGGTGAAGTTAGAAGCTACAGCGCTCTTCCACGGGCACGCACAAAGACCAGACAGGTACGCATCAACTCGTCTAAGCTTAGGTGAGAAAAATGGCGGCCTGTGTTTGTACATGTCCATACACAGTGTGTTATTTTGGGGAAAAGGTAATTTTGTTATCATTTAGCCTACACTCTAGAAGTCATTTGAACAGGGTCGGCCCATTAGTCCGACAACCCATTAGTCCGACGTCTCATTATTCCGAAAATGTCCCATTGAGTAGAGTCCACTGACCTTAAGGTTAGGGCCAATGGTTGTATATGGCTCTCTAATCCACAACAACGGGTTAGAGATGTCGGACTAATGGCTCAATGGTAAATTTTCGGAATAGGGAGACTTCGGACGAATGGGATGTCAGACCAATGGCATGGCACCATTCAAACGCCATTGGCAACATGTTAGAACGAGTTGTCATCTACATTAGAACGAGTTGGCAATAACGACTTGGTATTACGTTCGAATGAGAAAGCGTAGTCAAAAAATGTTTCAGTCACACTGGCAGCTCAGAGTTTCCGTAGATCAGCTCTGTAGCCACAGCTGCGCTAGAGCTGACTGGAACGTGGCAGTCACACACTCACTTAAACACAATGTGGGTGAAGTGCCTCGCCCAAGGACATAACAACAGGTTGGAACTGGGGTCAAACTACTGCACAAGAAAATGTACAGTATAAGCATGTTAGATCCGAGGGTCCACTATGAGGCTTTGGCAATTTACTGTAAATCACGCCTTTCATAAAGAGCATCTTCAACTTCGAGCATCACAAGTAGCAAACAAATATTTGCAGAATCCAAGCCAGCTCTACCTCACATTAAGCTTCACCCATTTGATAAACGCATTTCACAGTTATTGTCAATCTAATTCATCTCCAAAACATTGCGTTAGCGTTGTTGTTTTGCCGGTGGTTTAAAACTCGAACACCATTTCCCCGTCGTTCCATTCATTTAGCGTTTACCGTAACGTGAACTATTCATTTTGACTGCTCTCAGGGACATCTTCATTTGCTGAGCTGCATGAATAATTCCATTGATAAGCGCCACCTTTTCACCATTATTGCCATCAGCTGCCATTTACGGATTGTGCGGATTTTTGCTCATTAGTGTCGGCCTTGATTTTCCGGCCTGTTACGTTCCGCTCCGTGCCAAACATAAACATGTGAGCCCACAACACACACACACATGACCAGAAGCCTTCAGATCTGTCCTCTGGAGTGCCTCTGATTTCACACCACAGCAGTAATTAACCAGCGCTCATGTGCTTTTGTTTAAGACATTTATAAAACTACACAGAAATGACGCAGTTTGGATGCACACATAGAAGAGATGCCATGAAAACTAACCAGTACCAATAGATTGAAGCCACAATGCGTAACATTTTGGACTATACTGTCACCAGGAATATAAAACATGCTCCTAATTACCAGCTAGACATTCTATTTTTACAGGTAATCAAAGAATTGATTTGTTTCTAACCTTTTTAAATCTCATATTCGGCTGCCTTTGTTCAGGTGTTTGGAGAGGTAAGCCGCCCAAGCCAAAACTCATGTTTGTTTGTTTGTTAATTTATTGGGTATTTTTCAGCCAGAACAACATCTGTAATAAAATAAATGCTTATATTTTATTCAGTTTATTGGGTGAAATGTTACACGGTGTGGCTTTAAACCAAATCAACCCCCCAAAAAAGAATATAATGTCAAAACTTCACTGTGCAGAAGCATGGACAACCTGTCTGTTGCCCTCTGCTGGTAAAGATGGGGAATGGAACTTGTTTGATCAGTACAAATATTCATGTCAGTAACATATAAATAAATTTACTTTTCTCGCTACGCTGTGTGTCAAAGCTTTTTTCAGTCGTGACCCCCATATATCAACCCTTGGTCTTCACAAACTCTACAGTGCACATTTTCCATCCAAACTACATAGAAAATATGTCTCTCATTTGATCTGAGGACCCCCTGAAATGATCTCTCAACTCCACCGCAGGTGTCAAGATCTATTTGAAGAACCGCTGGTTTAACCTCTTACCCCCCAGCCTTAACCAAGCACATTTTCTCCAGTTCAGTTTTACCCAAAGGCTTCTCGACTGGAGTTTACACTCTACGCCAGTGTGATGCCTCATTTGAAAGCTAAGCACATTTTCGAAGTGTTTTAGACGTGTTTCTTTTTCTATTTCGTCTTTTTTTTGTCATATGTTTGTAGTGTTGTCATTTTAAAACTTTTTATTGTGTTGTTTATTATTTATTTATTTTGTGTGTTATTGTTTCTTTTCCGGCATGTTTTTGTCGCTCTTTTGTCACTTTTTTGTCAGATTTTCATTGCTATTTTGTTGATTTTTTTTTTCATGAAGCTTTCAGATTTAGGTAATGTCAAACTGGAGAAATTGTGCTCGGTAAAGTGGGGTTTAAGAGATTAAAGCAACATGTGCACTAACCCCTTTGCAAAACTACGTGCAATAATCTATGTATCAGCTGCACTTTATTCCCTGTACCAGCATCACTTATTGACAACTTGCACTTGGACTTTAAACCTCAATATTCTACTTTATATAATCTGTTCTAATTTCTATTATTGTAATTCCGACCCTTAAGATTGTTGCTTTAACTTATTGTATTCTTATCTTATCGTATGTACAGTATGGCAGTAGCAGTAGTGATATTACTGACTGTAACAAGTGAATTTCTCCTTTGTGAGATCAATAAAGTTTTATCTTATCTTATCTTATCTTATCTTATTAGCAGTAATAGCAGTGGTAGTAATGTTTTAGATTCTACAATCTATTGACAAAAGATCAACACAGATGTCTGGACTCTACTAGGGATACTAGGGATGCTTCAATTCGGAATCAGTCCGTAAGTAAGTGAGATCACATGGCACTGTATCAGCTGATCGTGCCTTTAGAGGGTTTGTTTTTAGCTTGAAATAGAAGGTTTATTTGATCCAGTCTCCATTGCATTTGCTCTTATCAATAATACTTTAGCCAAACAAAGTATATTTTAGAAATGCTGGTATACTCAATTTAGTCAAATCCCTCACTACACCTCTCTGTGCTCTGCCATGGTGCATCATGAATAACTAGAAAACCCATCAATATCGGAGGCACATAAAAACGTCAAAGTCGAGGTCATATAGGCCTATAAAAAAAAATTCTGAGAAATAAAAAGAGGCAATTATTTTATTACAGAAAGTTTGGGACAAATTGCTTAAGGAGTTCGAGTGGTGATAGAAGAGAATACAGAGGGGAGGAAAACATGCAGTGGAACATAACTCACTTCTGACTCTGCCTTGACTTCAAGGCCACATACACAACCTCCATTCAAGAGAGGGCTGATGAAATACAAGCAGCTCAGTTCTGATGAATAGGCAGCCATCCTCCAAAACACTCCAATCTTCACAAACAAGCCAAAGATACAGTCCATGACAATGAACCGAACAAGAGAATAATGCTCGGAAATTGAGTTGAGGGTTACTGGCATTCGCAAAACTGACTTCCAAATAATAATGCCGATTTATGACTTTGAAGGTTGAGGCAGTGTAAATAATGCATAATTGCTTTGCCTCGACAGAAAATGTGTTACAGATGAGAAAAGAAACAGAGATTGGTATGCCTCAGATGTTGAAGTAGGTGAGGTTGTTTGAAATGCAGCACTGAGAAGAGACATTTGACCAAATCAATCAAACTGGACAGATGATTAAAGAGCGTTCTTTCTTTGAAATGAGTTAGCTATAGGCCAACAATCCAAAAATGAAATGCGAGTATTTTGGCACACTGCGTAACATTTGGGATTCTACTGCTGCCAGCAATACAAAACATGCTCCATGATCAGCAGAAAATACTGTTCTCTGGATAATCGGAGAATGTATTTGGATGAGGACCTAACTTATTTAAAGCTCATATTCCCAGTAAAGCTACAGTCAGGTGTCGATGAAGCTGAAAGATAAATTTAACCTGGAAGACCTACCTACAGCACTCCAGTCATCGCTTCATCTCAAGCCACCCCTGTGACAGCCTATTGCTTCAACCAATCATCGCCCAGGATTCCCCTCTTAATCCCCCTCGTTCAGTGCCTCGCCCTTTTCGCAGCGTGCTGTGACCATCCTCCGCCCCTCCACCACCTAACCTCATCTCTGCTCTCTCGTCGAGGCTCGTCGTCCACTGGCCGCCTCAGACCTCATCCTCTACCACCAACTGTGTCCAGACACTGGGGGGTAGACTCTCCTATATTCATTCATCACACCCATTTATTTCATACCGTTGACTCACTGTCTTCCATCGGAATCTGAGCACCAAGCATGATTCGTGTCCAATAAAACTCTTCTAATGCCACTTTGTTCCTGTGAGTCTTTTCGGGTTGAAAAGACTCACAGGAACAGTGTGAGAATTTTAACACATACTGTATGACAGAAAACATAAAGAGACTAAATTGTCCTTTCTTCTTGAATAATATACTTTGCTCTTCACTTCCTGCGTAGACATGATTAGTTCATTACACAAACTTGTTCATTATGCATCTGCTGCTGTTTCCAAATGAAATGCAATGCAATGAAATGTGCGGGAACTGTAACACAGAGTGAAAATAAGACCATATGGTGCGGAGGCCTGTGCCAAGCAGCTGTTGCCTTATTTACTTGGGCAGCCGTGCACGTACAAATGTGATGGATGGCACAGGTCAGGAGCGCTGTCCCCTTCTCCCCTGTGCCCGAACCCGCCCTTCTGCTCAAAATATGTTCATAGGTCATCTGAGTAACCTTATTATGACTGTTACATCTTAGTGATAAGAGACGACCGCAAACCTTTACAGACTGAGGTTTAGTGACCAAATGAAGCTCAGCTGGAATGTGTCACTGGGGTGTGGAAAATAGCAGTTAATAAATGTGGAAAATATTCTTTGAACGAAGAACGACAACAAAATTCATCTTTGAATAAACCCATTTTATAATTGAGTGCTTTGAGATTTATTTAAGACAGATGCTGCACAGAGAGTGCAAGCTGAGAAATACAATATAATTTACTGGACATGTCGCACCAAATTTACCATTTGATATTGGATGTTTCACAGTGCTGTATTCACACACTGTGAATGTGAGAATGCTACGTGATAAAAAAAAAAAAAAGCCCAAATGACTGTGCTGCTGATCCGTACTACTCATTTTGCACATGAGCAAATGCTTGGTAAAAGCTGACAGATATTGATATTAAATGAAACAGATATTCGTTTATAGAATAGAATCCAATGCTCAACTGGAAAAAGACTTGCTTAGGAAGATGCTTTGTTTGAACGTAGTTATTTTGAACATCAAATGAGATTTTATATTAGCTTAAAATGTGTGAATTATGTTCGACGAGTGTCCGAGCAAAACATTAAAAGGTTTTACTCAACAATGAGATGTTTCATTCTAAAAAAAATCACTTGACGTTATCATCGTTACTTTGTTTGTTTACTGAAAGGAGATTTTGAATGGCATTCTGCATGATGTGTATGGCCCAGTGTCAAACTTTAAAAAAAGGACCGTATTTTCTGAACTATAAGTTGCTCCGGAGTATAAGTTGCACCGGCTTTGGCGACAATACCTGGGCATGGACGCGTAACTACACCGTTGACAAGCCTCTCCCGGCATCACGTTGCTCAAGAACTCATTTGCGTTCCTCTAGCTGAGGCCATCTAGCTTTTAGCCCACGACTAGCTTATTTTGTTTTCTTCATTGCAGTAAGAATAGCCTCTGCTTTTCACCAGTCCCTCACAAGTTTCTCGCTCACTCCAAACTTACTTTGTGCTGCTCGATTATCACATCTTCAATTTTCCGTGGTACAGGAGTAGCAGATACTGGTGCACAATCCTAGAGCACCCTCTAGTGGCTGTCAGTGTGAAAATAACATGTGAAATTATAGATTTTTATATATAAGTTGCACCTGAGTATAAGTCGCACCCTCAGCCAAACTAGGAAAAAAGTTCGACTTATAGTCCAGAAAATACGGTAATTGATTAAATTTGGCTGTGGTTCAAGACTCTTGGACGGGTTTGGAAATGGGTCAATATCTCTTTGCACATTATTAAATTGTTATGCGTTCCGTTTACATTGATTATAAATGAAATGGGTTAAAAGCTTAAAGTGATCTAACAGTCTACTGCATTTCAAAAATTGCATCGGTCACATTCTCAACCATCACACTCTGCCCCTGCTGTAATTGAAAAGCTACTACTGTTTTTTTATGCTTCTTGCAACAGAGTGACTTACACCTGTTACTGTAACCTGAGAACAGTCGATTTGTCTCACCTTTAATTTAACACGACTGCTGTGCTGTTGTCCCAAAAAACACTTTAATTAAAGGTGGAGAGACTTGTGATTTATCCTTGCAACCTTTCCTGCCTTCACCCAATTCTTCAGCCTGGTTTTCAGCTCCCTCTCCACACAGCGACCTTCTCATTACTCACTCGCCTCAGCCTCCTGTCTCCCTAATACCAGGGGTGTTGTTTGTGTGTTTACTTTGATAGTATTGGCTGGCACTTCTTCACCAACTCAGGGCAACTCTCCTGTTCAATACCATGGGAAAAGTGCCCTACTTGTCTGAATCCTTAGCAAACCAATCTTCGGCGTTCCAAGAGGGCTGCAAAGGTACTGGGCGACACAGACACAACAGTCACATCATTAAAGGTTCCTTGTCTATTGTGTTTGCTTACAAACACCCTAAAATGGATTCAGTTCCCTTTAAATTGTTAAGTTGCAAAACAAACACACTCCAGTTCTTCTCTTCCCCCCCCCCCAAGTAAACGTCTAAAGCACGGAACAAACATAAACAAACTCCCCCTGACATTAAGACCATCAATGCCATAATGACCAGTTTCAGCAGAGGAGGGAAATCCAATGAACTGATGTTTATGCCTATGCGAGGCAATAGACTGAGGAATATATGGTGCCTAACAAAGCATGTAAATTACTCACACGCTTACATACACAGATATGAACACAGACATCAAGCAGTTATACATTCATATATTTACTGCATGGGCAAATACGCAGAAGGCGCCCAAGGAGCTTTACCACCTATACGTATACTCGCTGTTATCATGATCAAGAGACAGAATATTGACATTATTCAACCCGGCGCACCTTTGTTGTTAATACATTTCCTCTTCTTGTTAGCTCTTCCTGTCAGCGGGGAATTCTACTGTCGTCAATGGATGAGAGTGAAGGACATAAAATGGGAAATAACAAAAAAGTCCCCGAAAAAGCTCAAAGGAAATAAGTTTGCCTCGCTTTTGACTTATAATAGAGTGACTTGAGATGAAAAGTGGCTTTTCTGTTGTCACTCTTTTTTTTACCCTGTGGTATGTACTGTATGTGATGTGATGTTATATCAAAAATAGAAATCAAAGCGGATGTCAGCTCAAGTTAGGTCTGCAGTTTGAACACAATATGGCAGCACCCATCGCCAGTCTACCTTAGCTGGGAATATATGACTTTTTTATAATACTGTATAAAAAAGAAAGTACCATCTGTGTAAACAAGATTTAAAAAAGAAAACCATTTGATCCTGAAGCGTTCTGGAGACCAGCGTGATTGAAAGTGGCTGACAACTCATGCAGCCACTGGGTCACGACAAGGTTAAATACACACACATCAACTTCCACAAGTTTTCCACATAAAAAAAAAAGTAATTTCTATTAAACATTCTATTTGAACATTGCTTTTGTGGGAGAACCAAAACATTTCAAGGTGCCAGAAAATGAATTAAAAAAGGTTTGTAAAGGTTCTCTTGAATAGGGAAGTATAATGTTTTTATTTAGCTCATTGCATTGACTATATGGACATTCATGACCAAGTTTGGTTTTATCAGCCTCTTATTTACAAACATCTACTCTACAAAGGTTCCCTTGTCAGACTTTCTGCTGCCGGATGTAAAAAATAAAAATAAAAAATAGACCAATGGTACCAACTTTACCCCATCGACTCACCTTTCAAACACAACCAGGAGAGATGAAAGAAAATCGACCAATGTTCTGTTCCCTATTGCCGCATAAACTCCTGATACAGAGGACCTTATGCTGCACTCGTTCAGCTCCATTTGGACTTTTGCAGAGACTTTGCAAAGTGCTTCAAACTCTGATATGATCACACTATCAGTGCACTCATTAGTCATTCAGTGGCAGCAATATCACACAAGAGTAGATAAGCTAAGCCTAATTTCTTAATACATCAGGGCAGATATAGCTGGCACTTTGCCACTCCAATAATACTCCAATTTTGCGTTATCATTCCATCACTGAACTCGCTTAATGTATAACAAAGCCGTACGTTAGCAGGGCCTCTTAATTTCAGATGCAGTCTAATAGTTTGTTGGCAGACAGCCACTTTTTAACAGCTCTTGAGTTTGGATTTATACAGTTCAAGTGATGTAGTTTGCTTTGTAATTGAGACACTACAGTAACTGTTTAGTTTTCAACTTTGATTGTAGCAAAAGTTTTTAAAAACAGCCCTCTGTACTGTTTAGAATTTATGATTTTTTTCTCCTCCTTTGGGACGACGGTGGCGCAGAGAGTGGAGTGGGTTGTCGTGTGATCGAAGGATCAGCAGTTCAAATCCTGCAGGTTGGGCAATTCACCCACCTTGCCTCCAGTGTCTGCATACACTGGTGTGTGAATGAGAGTGTGAATGGGTGACTAGTTCCTTGATGTAAAGCACTTTGAGTGCCTAAAGCAGGTAGAAAGATGCTATATAAATGTGATCATTTACCATTCCTCATCCAAGAGGCTACTTCATGTGGCTGCAAACTAACTCTTGGAGGAGGAGTTAGATTTGCCATTAGTGCCAACTTGATTCCCTGATCCCTAGCCTAAGCCTGTTGTTCTGCCTGGGGTGAGTACCACCTCCACTCTTGTTTACTCTGAACTAGTCCTTTTCTTGAATGTTTGTCGGTTTCAGTAGCATGATTGAACATTAGGCAGTATAAGCATTATCCAAGTCTGTTCATTGACAGGTTCTCTCTTGACTGTGGCCTCATTATCTCTCTAACCATCTTTTCTCTATGGCTAAAATAAATGAGATAGCCTTTTGGATGAGAGGCAAAGCACCCTCAGTACTAAACCAACCAGTACAGCTGACTACTTTTAAAATATCTCATTTGAACGTGGATTTAGAAATTAAGTACTGACAGGTTTTTCATTGTAAAAATTGGATTAATGTTAAAAAAAGGCCTTTGTGCATTTGAACAAATAGCATTCTTAAGCAAATATTCATCACCTCAGAAAGCTCTTAATTTTGTCGATAGAGCATATAAAGAACATATACAAATGCCTTTTTTCTCAGCTTACCGACTTCCATATTCATCCGCAATTATCCTGAATTAAAGGTGAATGACACAGTTAAATGAATGTGTATTTTAGTGCATGTAGTCTGCGGCGGACGCAGTGAACTGAACGATCTCTTTCTGATGCATTTTACTCCAGTTCATTAGTTCTGACCTCTATTTAGTCTCAAAGTCAAGGTTGCTCAGATTGTAATAATTAAAGCAATCCAGTGACTTTTCTTGATTAAGCTCCCCTTTGACCAGAAGTCGGACAAGCTGTGGAATAAATTTGACACACATGGCTGCACGACGGTGGCCAAATGCAAAACAAACGTCCAAGTTGTTACTGGCAAACGGTGTATTTCAGTGTTCAAGATCTACTTCTTACTGTGGCTGATTATTGACATGTATGCAGCGATACAGTATGTGAACAGAATAGCTGAGGCGTTGAGCGACAGCCTCTAATTAGTGACTGGTCCAATTTGAACCTCCTGCTGAGCGCATGGTAAAAGTACAAAATCAATTCTGCGAGAGAGCGCAGTTCCGAAAGTTAGCTTTGTTATGTACTGGCATTCAGCTCAACGTAAAAGTTCACACTGCAGCATGGTCGTCCGACGAAAACATTTTGTTGTGGAACATTATGTCAATAACACAAACTTTATTAAAGCAGTACTAAGCATCTCATGCCCCTAGAGGCCATAAGCGCCACTGCAGGTGTCGTAGCATGTTGCGTTATTTTACTCATTAATTATCCGTGAGCAGTGTTTGGAATAACGCCGTTTAAAAGAACGGCGTTAGGTAACGGCGTTATTTTTTCAGTAACGGAGTAATCTAATTCATTACTCTCCTCGTCGTTACAACGCCGTTATCGTTACTGGGTAAACAAAGTGGCACGTTACAATTGGGCTGAATGAAGCGCCGCGGTGTCAGCATGGGGAGAGCAGTGGAGAGGGTGGGCGGAGTCTGACGGAGCAGAACACGCACATCTGACTGTCCGTGCAGAGTACTGCATCGCGCTCTCTGCTCCATAAAATACTTGTGTCCCCGACCCGCGGCTTGTCATCCCCACAGCGCGGTGCAGCCGCAGGGGAGAATCAAGTTGGTGATCATTGATCAGTAGTGTTGGAACTTATTTTTAACCCAAAGACGCAGTGGACGCGGTGGAGACACGTCTTTCTCCCTCTCTCTCTCAGCGCCTTTCTTCTTCCTCTCTCCCCGCTCTCCGCTCCATAGAACAGTGCAAGGCCACTAACCTTCTGGGGCATGTAAACTTATATTTGCTGTCGATTGTTTCACGGAGAGACATCATGCTTGTGCGTAAAGTCTGCCCTGATCGCTGGCACATGTTACTCTTGTTCCTCCCCATTCTCTTTGAATACGGCCATATTCCTACATTAATAAAACAGCGGCGCAAATACAATACCACTCAGTCACAGGGGCCTCCCCCACTCACCCCCCATTCAGTTCATTCAGTTACTATGAACATCTTTGAACATCTTTGAACACCTGTCTGTTCTAACCATTTCAATTGACTTGTGAAAACAGCAACAACAAAAAAACTAAATTCTTTGACATATAGCAACACAAATAGTTACTTTCCCTGGTAACGAGTTACTTTTATTATAGAGTAATTCAGTTACTAACTCAGTTACTTTTTGGAACAAGTAGTGAGTAACTATAACTAATTACTTTTTAAAAGTAACGTTCCCAACACTGTCCGTGAGAGTAAATACTACGCTGACAAAAAAGACAGAGGGAGAGAGGGATATTGTACATGAAATTATACAAAAGAGATCATTTTTTTCACTCAATCTTGCCTGTAAATAGTGTTTAAGTGGCGCTAGCCCGCAGTTAGCTTTTCCAGTTAGCTTCTTCTTTGTGATTCTATAAGTGTGTATTGGTGCTCTTGGTCGGAGCCGGGAAAGCTGCAAGTGTGGTTTTCTGGCCAGAGACACCAGGGGGAGATAAAAGACCCCCCAATCGTCCCATTAACACTTGTATTACTCCCAGAGGGACTACGAAAAGGATTTATGAAGGTAAACAAGTTACTTAGTCCTGCTTTAACTTTATGTGAACAAACCCCCCATATTATATGTGGTTAGATGTTTTCATGCAACTCAATGACTGAAAATACTTTTGGATCTAATTGAAAGTGTGTTTTTATTAAAATATTGAGAAACATGTTTACTTCTCTCTCTCCAGGTCAGCGGAGAGTCCTTGCCTCTAGTGGAGTGTTTCGGGGTCTTGTTGAGAGACGGAGCGTGACACTGACAGATGGATCGGTGCAGCGTCTGCAGTGATGCAGTCGTTGTATCGGACCATTCTGGTGGTTATTGGTTCAACAAAGTAACCTTTTGGACCAGGCACACATACACCTCACAGCAAGCGCCACAAGCTGACTGTCAGGTGTGTCTTGGAGCTTTGCCTTAAAGCTATCCATGAGGATGAACACGTTTCTGAAGTGTTTTCCCAACGACAGAATGGACAAAGGGAATGCTATTAGTGGGAATATCAACCAAAGATCTGGCTCTTGAGCAAACAACTCGACTCACATTTTATTTTTGTGCCTTACCATATTCCAATCAATTGTTTTAATATTGCTCGGTATAGTGAAGCCACTGTTATGGGCTTGACACATACGACAAACAGCAGCCAGTGGCGAAACTCATGGACTCCAAGGTGAAAACCAACACACGGGAGGCAACAAATGCCGGTGGCAGCAACAAACACCTCCTTGTAACTCTATCTTAGTGAGGACATTCACTAATAGACATAATGTGTTACCCAGACCCTAACTCTGAACCCTAAGCCCCTAACCCAAACCTTAATCCTAACCCTAACCTAAATCCTAACGCTAACCTTAATCCTAACCCTAACTGACTGTTGAAAGCGCTTAGCACCCTCTCAGATTATTGGCTTGTCAAATAAACCATTCCTGATTGGTTATTGTCAGGACTATGTTCCATTCAGCTTAAACACTCCCAAGAAAACTCTAGGACACAGCAGATGTACTTCCATGAAGTTTACTGAGAATCTTGTAAAACTGTAACACAATACAAAATGTTCACATTATAGGTAGGCTCAAAATGGTACAAAAAATAAATGAACTCATAATCTAATGCGATTTGATGCTAAATACTTACAGACGATGCTTTAGCGAAGAAGGAGGAAAGAAAGTGGTGAACCAGAGCAGAAGACAGAGAGAGCTCACACATGTCTGGAGCTAGTGCTGCATAGCTATGTACTTCCTGTTTTTTCACGTTCTTCTTCTAACCAAACTAAGGTGTATGCTGCCACCTAGTGGCCTGTTCGCCTTCCTGCATTGCAACTAAGTAAATGAACATAAACGACTTCAGCTGAACTATGACAAATAAACACATATCTGTGGCACAACACTCCCCGCTTGGGGTCTTTAAAGAACCCACATTATTGAACAGAATCAGTCTTTGAAGAAAGAAGCAGAACTACTTCCGTTATGGGACGAGAAAAAGTCTTACGGATTCCATCCTTGACGACTTCCACATCAACTTTGCGGACCAGTCCATCTTCTCCTGGAAAGGTTTTGGTGATGATACCCATCGGCCACTGATTTCTCTTTGCCTGATTGTCTTTTAGGAGAACTAAATCCTTTTCTTTGAGGTTCGGCCGTTTTCCTTGCCACTTGTGTCGTAGCTGCAATGTTTTGAGGTATTCATGTTTCCATCTGTTCCAAAACATGTCCGCCAGGCACTGAACCCGCTTCCACTCTGCTCTGATGAGATCTGCTTCCTCGAAACTGCCTGATGGAGGAGGAGGTGGAGAGCCTGTCTTGAGAGTTAAGAGCATTGCTGGGGTGAGGATGAGAGGCGATTCCGGATCCGACGATACTGGTATGAGCGGTCTAGCGTTCATGATGGCAGCTACCTCGGCCATGAATGTAGTCAGAACCTCATGTGTAAGGTGAGATTTTCTTTGCTCGAGCAGCATGCAGTCCAATATACGACGAGCAATGCCGATCATACGTTCCCACGCGCCACCCATATGGGACGCGTGGGGTGGGTTAAATACCCAGCTGCAGCTCTGAGTGTCCAAGTATCTTTCCACATTGTTGAAGCCCGGATTAGCCTTGTCCATCTCCAGCTCGCGGGGGGGCGCCAATGCAATTAGTTCCACAGTCAGAGCGGATCTGCTTTGCGGGACCCCGGACTGCAAAGAACCTCCTCAAGGCATTAATAAAGCTACTCGAACTCATTGCCTCGATCACCTCGATGTGAACTGCTCTTGAACACATACATGAGAAAATCACTGCCCATCGTTTTGAGTTGGAGACTCCTCCTCTCGTGCGGCGCGTGACGATCTCCCATGGTCCAAAGACGTCTACACCAACGTAGGTAAAGGGAGGCGCTACTTGCAGCCGTTCTGCTGGCAGGGATGCCATCTGCTGATGTGCGATCTTTCCTCTGAGCTTTCTACAGGTGATACATCCGTGAAGCAGACTGCTAATGCAACGTTTAGCTCCCACTAGCCAGAACCCTGCCGAACGGATGGCACCTTCAGTGAGATGTCTCCCTTGGTGTTTCACTGCTTCGTGATAGTGGGACACGAGCAGGGTTGCGAGGTGACACCGGCCAGGAATGATGATGGGATGAGTCTCGTTTGTGCTCAGACCTGACTGTCCAATCCGGCCTCCTACTCTGAGAAGCTGATCTTGGTCCATGGTGGGATGCAATTTCCACAAGCTGCTTGAAGGGGAAATGTTGATTCCCGAGTCGATACACTGAAGTTCCTCAGCATAACACTCATACTGGACGCTCTTTACAATGCACACTTTGGCTCTCAACAGCTCTTCCTCTGTGGGGCGGCAGATGTGCCACCCTTGGCACTTATTCTGGGTAGTGACGGTGAAGGAACGAGCTATGTGGATGAGGTGGGCAATGGATGTGAGGAGAGTGCTAAACTTGGAGAAACGCTCAAAGCGTTGTGGGTGTATGACATCTCTGGTAACACGCGTGAGACTTGTCACCACCTGGGGACGCACTTCTGAGTCGGCCTCGGGGTCAATAAGGTCATAAACATCCTGAGGCTCAAACGATTGCGAAGATGCATGACGAAGAAAGGCAGGACCTTTGAGCCATGTTGTGCTGTTAAGCAGAGCTGGTGTTGCAGTTCTCGACCCAATGTCTGCTGGGTTGAGGTGCGTTGGAACGTACTTCCATTGGCCAGAACAAGGTGATTGGCGGATACGTAGGATTCTGTTGTGCACGTAGACATAGAATCTTCTTGACTCATTGTGGATGTACCCCAACACAACCTTGCTGTCTGTGTAATAGGTGATGTTATTGAATGTTGCGTCCATCTCTGTGACAATCATCTCAGCTATCTCAACGGCGAGTACAGCCGCACAGAGCTCAAGTCTCGGGATGGTTAAGCCAGGCTGAGGGGTCAACTTTGCCTTTCCAAAGACGAAGCCAATCTCAATCTGTTCTTGCTGGCTTGTCACCTTGATGTAAGCCACGGCTGCTATTGCTTTGACGGATGCGTCTGCAAAGACACAGAGTTCTCTTCTTAGTGCGCCTGCAGTAGAAAAGGACGTGTATGGACGCGGTATCTGGAGCCCTTCTAGGTCTTGGAGTGACTGTTTCCAGCTAGTCCACTCAATCTCCATGTCTTTGGGAAGAGGTGAGTCCCAATCCTCTGCTTGCGTAGTGAGTTCCCTGAGTATAAGTCTGCCATGAACAGTGACGGGTGCAAGGAACCCCAGCGGATCGTAGAGGCTATTCACAGTTGAGAGTACTCCTCTACGCGTGAACGGCTTCTGGTCTTCTTCGATTTGAAACATGAAGGTGTCTGTGCGCATGTTCCAGGACAATCCGAGGCTACGTTGAATGGGCAGATCTTCAACAAACAGATCTAGGCTGCTGATGTCCTTAGTGCGATCTTCGGGCGGAAACGCTTCAATGACTGCAGGTCGATTTGAGGCAATTTTGTGCAGCCTCAGGTTAGAAGCGGCAAGCATCTTCTGGGCTCGCCCGAGGACACTGATGGCTTCTTCCTCAGTGCTGAAGGACTTTAAAGCGTCGTCGACGTAAAACTCACGGTCGATGAACCTCCTTGCGTCGCTGCCATAGTCTGCCTCTGCTTCCTTAGCTGCCCGTCGAAGACCATACACTGCAACAGCAGGCGAGGGGCTATTCCCGAAGAGGTGAACTCGCATTCTGTAGTCCACGATGTCGGAGCTTGGGTCATTGTTCCTATACCACAGAAAGCGCAGAAAATCACGGTGGTCCTCCTTTACAAGGAAACAGTGGAACATATGCTCGATGTCGGCGGTGACTGCCACTTGTTCTTTCCTGAACCTCATGAGAACTCCTACTAAGCTGTTATTGAGGTCGGGGCCAGTGAGCAGAACATCATTGAGCGACACACCTTCATTCGACGCACTGCTGTCGAAAACCACACGGATCTTGTCTGGCTTCCTGGGATGGTACACGCCGAACAAGGGCAGGTACCAACACTCTTGTCCAGGCTGCAGTGACCGAGCAACTTCTGCGTGTGCTTTCTTGAGCATCTTTCCCATAAACTCTAGGAAGTCAGCTTTCATCTTTGGTCGTTTTTCTAATGAGCGCGCGAGAGAGACAAGACGGTCAAAGGCCTGTTTCCTGTTGTTAGGCAGCCGCTGTCTTGGCGAGCGAAAGGGCAAAGGTGCAACCCAACTTTTGAGGCTGTCCTGGTAGCACTCAGCTTCCATTATCTTCAGAAACTCGAAATCTTCCATTGATGGAGCGAGTTTGTTGTCATCGGGAGTACGAGCAAAGACAGCCTGCCCCAAGCAGTCTTCAGTCGACTTTACTGAGTTGCAGGGGGTGATTGGTCCTGGGTGATGCCGATGTTTAGGCACTTGACTAAATACCTCTTTCACCGTGATCTGATTGTTGCATGGCTGAAGGTGACTCGTACGACCATTCTCTAGGATGGCTGTTTTGTAGCTCCTCACCTCGAGTGGTCTATGAGCACCTCCAAGGCAGACGTCTCCAATGACGACCCATCCGAGATCAAGCCTTTGAGCGAATGGTGCATTTCCCGGGCCACTTATCTGCTCTCTGACCTTGTGCACCCTCAAGATGTCTCTTCCCAACAGAAGGAGTATTTTGGCGTCAGGATCCAGAGGCGGAATGTTATTGGCTATCTTTTTCAGATGGGAATGATGGTAGGCTGCATCTGGCGTAGGAATCTCGGAACGGACATTAGGAATTTGGTTGCACTCAAGGAGTGAAGGCAGAGGAATGCTTACTTTCTTGTCCACTGGCTCCACAATGTAACCACTGGCTCTTCTCCCCGCTGTCTCTGTGCACCCTGCACAGGTCTTGAGCGTGTAGGAATAGGAGCTTCCGGAGATCTTGAAGATGTCAAAGAACTCTGACCGCGCCAGGGAGCGATTACTCTGCTCGTCCAAAATGGCGTACATCCTCCTGGCCTCCTCCCTGCGTCCATCTGGGAACACGCTGACGAGACAGATCTTAGCACAAGCTCTGGCGCTGAATCCCTCACCACATACTTGCGTACACGTCGACTTGACCACCTGGACATCTGCTTTGTCCTCCTCCCCGCAATTCTCTGAAGTGGAAGGGGACGACTTAGATTTCCAGGTAGGTGGGGAGGGGTGAAGTGCTGTCACATGAGATGTGCTTTCGCACTCCGTACATCTTATCTCAGCAGTGCAGTTCCGTGCAAGATGCTCTGTAGAGGAGCAACAGCGAAAGCAGATGTAATTCTCTTTTAACAGCTGCTTGCGATCATTTTCGCTCTTCTCGCGGAAGCCTCTGCATTTTCTCAGAGGGTGGGGCTTTTTGTGCAAAGGGCAATGTTTGTTTGGATCGATGCGTTCCACACTTTCTCTAGATTCAGATTTAGAAGTTCCTGACACCTGCGTCTTATGAACATATACGGATGTCTTGACAGGCTTCTCCCACTTACTCTTTCTCTCTGCCGTAGCTTGCATGAGGAGGGTAAAGCTTGGGTCTGTGCGTGCCTTTGCCTCTGAGGAGATGAAGTTTACCAACACTGAGAAAGGTGGAAAACTGACTAAATGTTCTTGTTTGTATCTTGTGCCAAAGTAGAGCCACTTTTCTTGTAGGTTGTATGGGAGCCTTTCAATGATAGGCTTAATTCCTCTGGAGGTATCCAAGTATGACAAGCCTGCGAGGTAGCCGTCTTCCTTGGCGGCTTGGAGCTCTGACAGCAGATCAGCTAGATCCCTGAGTCTCTGTGGATCCTTCGTTGTGATCTTTGGAAAGCTATCCAGTTTGTCGAACAGAGCTTGTTCAACAGCCTCTGGCGAGCCATATATTTCGTCGAGTCGCCCCCATGCCATGGACAGTCCGGTTGCTGGGTTCTTGATGTTGACTGTTTTTATCCTTCTTACTTGTTCTGCTGACTCTTTTCCTAGATACTTAGTAAGAAGGTCGAGTTCTTCTGAAGCAGAAAGCTCAAGATCACAGATCGCATTCTGGAACGATGTTTTCCAGGCCCAGTAGTTTATTGGTTGATCGTCGTATGTAGTGAGGCCTGAAGTTACCATATTGTTGCGAGCGAGATATTTGATGAGGTCTCCAGTGAACGTAGAATGGTCTTGGCTAGCTTGATACGGCATCTTGCGAGCAAACGGGTGGGCTGGAGATGAAGGATCCTGTTTTAAGTTCTGTAGCGGACGATTCCTACTAAACTGAGGAGCTGGTGCGGAGTTTGGAGGCTGCATGGGGCTTTGCTGTGGCGGTGCTCCGCTGGTCTGAGCAATCTGAAGAATTTGCTGGGGCACAATACCTGCAGATGCTTGTATTTGGCTTGTTTTGGGTGAGTGAGATGTTAAAGGGAGAACATTGATTGGTTGAGGAGGTAGAGGGTCAAGTGCAGCCTCTGCGCCTTCACTTCTGTTACATAGGCTGGCTTGAGCTGACACGTAGGCAGCAACGCGCTCGTCTTTGGTAGATTGGGCAAGCTGGCTTTTAACGTCACTCCGTTCTTCAAAGACCACGTCTTCCAAATCTGCTACAAGGGCATTTGCCTCTGCTATGGCAGCATCCTTTTCCTTCTCCTCATTTAATGCCTCAATATTAGCTTGGATACGTGCCTGCTCCACTTTAAGTTCAATTTCTCTTTGTGAATGTGCCGCTCTAGCTTGCGCTGCTTCGGCTTTAGCCTTTGCCATGGCGACAGCCAAACTAATCTTTGAGCTGTGTGATGTACCAGATGAGCGACTGCTCCTTGAGCGCGAAGTATCAGACTTCTTATCTCCATTTCCTTTACTACGGTTGCTGTGTTGTGACATTGTGACTCACTGCGATTTTAGTATGAGGAGGTGGAGGCTGGTGAGAAGTCAACAGGGAGTTATGATGTTAGCTGCTTAGCTCTCGATCTTGAGTTACTCCGTAGGATGGCAATTCTTTGTCCTTCGTTAGCTGTGTTGCCGTCTTTTTACTGTCAGGACTATGTTCCATTCAGCTTAAACACTCCCAAGAAAACTCTAGGACACAGCAGATGTACTTCCATGAAGTTTACTGAGAATCTTGTAAAACTGTAACACAATACAAAATGTTCACATTATAGGTAGGCTCAAAATGGTACAAAAAATAAATGAACTCATAATCTAATGCGATTTGATGCTAAATACTTACAGACGATGCTTTAGCGAAGAAGGAGGAAAGAAAGTGGTCAACCAGAGCAGAAGACAGAGAGAGCTCACACATGTCTGGAGCTAGTGCTGCATAGCTATGTACTTCCTGTTTTTTCACGTTCTTCTTCTAACCAAACTAAGGTGTATGCTGCCACCTAGTGGCCTGTTCGCCTTCCTGCATTGCAACTAAGTAAATGAACATAAACGACTTCAGCTGAACTATGACAAATAAACACATATCTGTGGCACAACAGTTATAGTGCCAGGCGACAACAACCAAAGTATACAATTTTTCAACTTTCTTACATCACATTGCAAACCCATGTGAACAGCTTCACATGCACAAATGTCGTCTGTCACATGGCTGGAGGAAGGGAAACAATTATTGCTTTGTCGCGCAAGTTCCAATTAATTGAAATGGTGCGACGCTGCCTCACATGTTTGAAGCTCATCAAGCTTTTTTAACTGCTTTTAACACCATAGAGTCTGCATTGTCAGCTGTCAATGCCGTGCCTTAGTGATTTATTCAAAGAACACTCAGTGGCAAGGGTCACTGTCTCTGCCAACCTTGTACGTTCATCCTTGTGGCAAAGTTGTCAAAGGGCAGATGAAATAAACTGCCGACATAGTGGGAACTGTAGTTCAAAGTGAATGTACGTGTGACCGCTGTACACTGTATGCTACAATAACGAAGTGAAAATGTATATATTATCAAAGGAATAGAGGGACAGGAGGGCTGACATTCCGAACAAGGTCTGACTGTCAGTGAATATGACATTCCTTTAATAGGCTGTGACAAATGTTCTGTCTGTCAGCGCTGTAAGATTGGAGGTAATGTTAACAGTATACCTTATCTGAAGTCTAACAGCAGTAAAAGAGGGAGTTGAATACAGTCTGTACCACTGTGAAAGGTAGATGTCAAGGAATATGCTGCTGCTGTATGGTTTAATTGTCAATGATACAGATTCTGTACATTGACACAAGCAATTTAAGAGCAATAAGATCCTTTGTTTCCAGGCGAGGTGAAACAAGCAGGGTTTTGCCGAGTTGTTTATTAATTGTTCAATTGTTGACTTTGGAATACAAAAAAAAATAACACAAATAAACATTTGAGCAGAGTGGGATGTAGTGAAGATGAAGAGGAAAAAACTCTTCTGGCCAAAGTTTGATGACTAAATCCAGTATTTTACAAAAACATAATTGTGAGCTTTCCAGAACTATCACAAAATACACAGCCTTTTTAGAGCTTAGGTTTGCTTCCAATTGAAACATCTATATCTTCACAACATCGTCCTAAAGGTTGACAAGACAAAAGAGTGCAATAAAAAATTGACAGTGAGGTACTGCAGTTATTAAGAATCGATGATATAATAAATTTGATGTGATGGTGGATTTATCAATAATGATTACAGGTATTTGAAGCCATCCATTACCTTAGACCTTATCTTTGAAGTGTTCGGCGAAAGCTTCTGAATTAACATCTTGGAAGCCCCTAACACCTAAGTTGAATAGAAATAATAAAATCAAAAGTTATAATGGAGTAGTATAATGGTTAAGAAATCAATCTAAAGGAATTCATTGATAGAGATTGAATGGTGCTGCTTACTTTACCAGTTTTACACAGAGCATATGGGGAGTGTGCAGAGAGAGTACAGCTAAAGTGAAGCATTAGCCTGTGCTGTCCCTCTGTGCCCAAAGTGCTGTGTGCGCTGACCTGTGAGTAACATGCAGCTTCACTTTAGCAAAAACAACAGGTCACTGAGGTCAACATCAAGCTCCCTATTTTGTCACTTATTGTCTCAGAATTGACCCATGAAACACTTGAAATACTTACTGATTAGTGGTGATCATTTATACATACATTCATAACCCAGAGAAACCTCAGAAAACACGGGCCCTAAGTGTTCCCATATCTGTGATGGTAAAAATAAAGCATGTCTACAAAAGCACATTGCCTGCCAAACTAGTACAGAAAATGTACCTGACACGAGTTGAAGAGTCAAGTTCAAGAAACAGGTTTTCTTCAGTTGTGCAGTGTATAGTTAGCTGGCGATTGAAAACAAAACAAAACAAACAAAAAAACATTTGAGCTCATTTAACAGGTTGTAAGAGAACATTTGTGAGATTTGCTTACTTGAATTTTGTGCTGTGTTTTTGGAAAGCTGTTTGAACGAAAACAAGATGGGGACAAGTACAAATCCTTGGGTGACACCATTTTAGACTTAATGTCACTCTGATCTTTCTGCCATTACCACAAACTCTGACCTGCCAGTCATTTAGAATCGGAACCAGCTTAAAGAGTTCAACTGAGTAAGGTAGGCACTGGAGGGCTGTGGTCTATGTATTGTGTAAAAAAGTAGTGGATACAGCAAGACATCGTACCCTTGACTGAATGCTCTGACCTGGTCATAATCCAAAACTGAAGGAAATTGCAGTAAAATACACTATCAACCATTTTAATGTTAAGCACAAAACATGCATTCAGAGATGAAAATATTTCACACTGAGCTTGGTGTGCTTCCAACTCAGCAACTAAATCAATTACTGCGGTATCTGTTGTATCGTCAAGGCCCCTCACCTCTCCGGATTCTCTCTCCCAATTAGTATTTATTTTATTAGCCCCCTTTAGGTTTAGACCTCGGATATTTTTCTCTTCGGAATGGACCACCTCCACAAATCCCTGCTGCATCTTTCACCCTGGTTCATCTCTATTTTTCCTTCGCTCTTCTTGCTGATGTCCCGCTCAGCGATCATATCATTAGGCACTAACCACATCTTTTACCGGACAAGGCTTCAAAGCAACACACATCTCATGCTGTGCACGCACACGTATTAGAAAATAGGAATGTGACACATGGTAGTTTCAAATATCCTGTTTCTCAAGGAAGGTGGATCATGCCTCTACATAATCAATAAAAATAATAGTTGAGATTGTGTATGCGCTCAATTTTATTATTTACAACCAATAACTATTGACAAAAAAAACATACTGTATATTGTATTTTTATTTGTGTGAATGAAAGATGAAACATCCTCAGGACTGGGCATGAAATAAGGCTTGTTCACTGTAAATGATTAAAGGGACTAGATGCAAGTTGGTCATTTTTATACTCACTACTGCTACCTCAGGTCTTACGCGTAACTGCAGGTTCTATATTAAGCTCATGCATAACGGCACTTCGGACCCAAATTAACAACTTTTTTAGTGACAGTGCAGGATTTTAGAGGCTGTTGAATATAGGTCTGAGCTCATTCTACACATTAGGACATTGCTAGAACATGTAGGGGGTGTAAAATACTTAATTTTAACATTTTTAAACTCTGTATAGTCCCTTTAAATAAGTGCTTTATTTGTCATTGTACAACCGTACAACAGAATTGCGACTGAGCAGCACCACTACTGTGGGCCAACCTGACCAGCATGTTTCTGGAGGATGGGGAAACCGTAGTACCAGAAAGAAACCTGGCTGGCTTCAGTGCTCCTCTGATCCTCTGAAACAGTGCAGCACCTCCTGGTTTTGTCCCTGTTTCATAGTGTGGTGTCCTGCACTGGGCAGTTCCTCCACCCCCTTATTGTGCAGCTCCCTCCGCTCTACAACAGTCTTTCACCAACTCATTATCTCCTCGTTTGTCCCGTTTTTGTTTCCTGTAGCTCCTCTTGTGACGCCTCCATGGTGCCTCTTATTTATTTTAATTTAGTTTTAAGTGGCACAATGTACATTAATTAGGACGATGTAAATGTACCCGAACTAGCCAAAAGGCTACTTTTCACCAGTAGTCCCCCTACCTGATCGCTTCAGTGTTTCAGAGGAAGAAATGTATAGGTCTCAAATGTACTGTATGTTTACTTTTAAAAAGCTGCTTTCTTCAGAACCATTATGGACTTTCCCAGTAAAAAAAAATCCATCGAACCCCACAAAAATATGGCAAAGACGTATAAAGCATCCAGTAAAACAATGTGGAACCGAAACCAACAATGCAGTTTGCAGAAAAAGGCAAAAAACTCAGCTTTACCAAGAGAGAGGGAGGTTGCTGGTTGTTGCCATGATTATTATTTCATTGTAATTACTGTAAACTGCAAGTAAGATTGGTACTCATTCGCCTGTATTCATTTATGGAAGAGGATATTTGATCAGTGCAGATGATTGATGTCTTTAATAGGATTTAGCAGGAGTCCATAGCTCTCCAGTTCATCATCTTGTCCGCTTTGTGAGGCTGAGTGGCACCATTGATGGAGTGTGATGACCGCTGACAGCTGTTGGATGGATGGGCCATATAGTGCTAAAACCATTAAAGACATGTGTACACTGCTTGCACCTGCCATATGTTTAGAGGATGCCTACGCCTTACTAAATTATGATCGATCTAGTAGTCCCTCAGGTCCAGTTTATCGTATGTCGTGATTAATGTGTTTGGGAAAAATCCAATACTTGATGTTTTTGCTATAAGTAAATATGCCTATGTGTCAGGTACTTCAAAATGGCAAAAAAGGCCGCTCCTGAAATAACTCCCTATAGGCGCAAACCCTCGGCCCCGGCTGTTGCTTGCCATCTAAATTGCATACGTGTCCGTCCATAAAGAATCATATTTGCTTGTCTGTATGTTCAAAGTTATGGCCAGGAAGGGTAAAGATTTGTAGAAGGATCCAACATTATACCTTCAGGGTCATAATGAGTTAGCAGTGTATTTGAGCCATCATTGGCAGTGCAGCAAGGCCACTAATTACCCACTCCACATGCCCTAGTTGTATTTTTTTTTATCCCACCTCCTGTGGAGAAACAAGTGTAACCGATCTGTATTTGGTGGTGTGTGTGTGTCCCATTGCATTGCCTTCTGTTTGTTAATCTCATTATTTCCTCTATCATCTTGGCTTTGTTGGCAGATTACCGCTGGGGGAGGATAAGCCTGGATTAACTTTCCTTTTTAGGACACACAACAGGTTAAATTTTCCTCATTTTGTATTTTTTTTTTTTCTCTCTTACCTTGTCTTGCCCTTCTACATCTCCTGTTCCCCACCAACCACATTCCTACCCATTGATTCATTCCTGGCTTGTCATGTTTTCCTTTGTTGATAAATGAAGTCACAATGGTAAAGATGGGTAAAGTTGGGTACAACTTGGTTTAGTGCTGTGACGGAATATTGTTATTAATTTAAAGGCACACTACGTAACATTTTGGACTTTACTAACTATACTGCCATCAGTACAAAATGCTATTTTTGCAGTGGCTAATCAAAGGATGGATTTGGATGAGGACCTAACCTGTTTAAATCTTAATTCTGCTGACTTTAGTCGACATCTCCATGGAGATGAGGGGGTGACGTACCCACTCCCGGTAAAGTTACAGTCATGTCTTAGGAGTGGTGAGGAACATGTTTGTTTGTACATTTATGAGGTATTTTTCAAAGGTGAAAATATCTGTCAGAAATACATGCTTGCATTTTAATTGTATTTATTGGGTAAAATTTTACACGGTGTGGCTTTAAGGAATTAAGCATCACTTTGTAATACACACGCAAGTCTTATCTTACAATTTCAGAATTCATACCATGTAATCCCTGCAGCCTGGGATTGTGTTGACAAAACCACTTAGTATTCTGTGATTATTCCATAATACTGTTCTAAAACAATGCACATTTAAAAATGATGCAATACTAAAGTTAGGATTTATACTAAAGCATTTGAGCACTGCCATGTTTTAGAGTTTTTGCCAGTGTTGACCGGGCAGCTTACGGAGTTGATCATGACTCTTTTCCTTACTTGTTTCTATATTGTTTTCCCCTATCTTCATGTGGCATGGCACCTGTTGCATCTCCGGGTATATAAGCGCAATGCATTCACTCCATGAACCGCCAACTTAATGTAGAGACGAGAGACCAACAGGCCCGGTTAGAATCGTGAGGCCATCCTTCTGTGGACCCACTACCTGCAGGAGGAGGAGCCATAAGGGGCTGGTGCAAAGTGATTTGGGCAGCTCCAAGACCTGGGAACGGAAAAGTGGAAGAAAATGGATGGATGGATGGACTATTTACTGGCCCTAACTGGAGGTTTTATATATTATCTCCATGTTGTGGTAACGGTTCCACGATGTAGCCCCCAGATGCTCCTTGTGCAGGGATGGTGTGCATCTTGCTGTCATGGTCCCACACGCCCTGCGTCCGATATGTTTGGGACGGAGTTTCAGTATAATTCTACCAGTAAAGTTAAGCGCTAACTTTTAATTATTATTTCTGGCCTGCGTCTATGCGATTACGGTGCTGTCCAACTGTTGTTGCCTTGTCTCGCTCTCGGTTCAATCATGGACTTTTTGGTTTTAACAAATTGTCAAAATGAAATTATGTTTGAAAGGTCTGTGAAAATGTGAACCAAGTGAACTTTTTAACTACGAATAAAAAACAGAACATAATTTATTAAAACAAAATATGTAGTAAATAAAACATATACTTTTGCTAAGTATGGACTCAATCATAAACGAACCTGCGTGCCATAAGGGAACAGGCCACCGTTTTTACACACTGATGTATCTTCTTACCTGAGCTTAGACGAGTTGATACGTACCTGTCTGGTCTTTGTGCCCGTGGAAGACCGTGGAAGCTTCCAACTTCACCCCCGTTTGGAGCCGTTAACAACATCTTTGATCGCTTTGCGTGACTGAGGGCACACACAAAGACCAGACAGGTACGCATCAACTCGTCTAAGCTCAGGTAAGAACATATCTCAGTAAAAACGGTGGCCTGTTCCTTTAAGATCCGGAGCCTTCTCTCCGCTGGCGTTGTCAATTAATGTTCGTTTTTTTTGGCTTGTAATATTTTACAAATGCCACACTGGTCACATTCACAAGTTTGTTTTTTGTTTCTATCTTGCAAAGGATTTTTGGTCAGTATGGGCTTTACTGGACCAGTCCAGTTTGAAAGGGGATTCAGAGCGGGAAGCAATATCCAGCAAACTGTTGGAGTTGGACTTGAACGCATACTATGGGAACAGTGCTCTGTGTATGTGGCAGTCGCCTTATCCACTCGACCACCGGCTGCGCCATCTTTTCATTATTCTTTCTCTTTTTAGCTCCAACATTATTGTAGCTAATTTCTCCTCTCGCCTCGGCCGTGGTAAGCGCATTGAGTGTGTATGCGGACTTCCTGATGAGGTTAAGCACATGATTAATGGGTCCATCTGACGCCGCTCACACTGCACTCGTCTCCACTTATGCGACTATACACTGACTACACGCACACACTCAAGCGCACACACCCTCCCCACCCGTTTCCATCAACCCCAGTGCCCAGGATTTCAGTATGTAAATGATATGCAGATGACAGGGAGTCAATTAGGAGACCAGAGAGCCATGACTCTGCAGAACTCTATTATAGGAGGCACTGATCATCTCTCTCCCACTCGCGTTATCTGTGTCGTTCAGGAAGTGTGTAGTCCTGTCTGCCTATCCCTATGAGGACATTTATCAATGTATCTATGATCTACAACTCTGCACTTCTTGAGATAAGATTCAAGTCCTTACAATGCCTCTTGTCCCTAAAGGTCAATATCCAGCCACGAAAGCAGAACAAGAAGTGTGTGTCAGCTTCTGAGCATTAAAAAGCATGTGTAAAAGTTCATTTCCAAGGAAGAAGGAAGTTGTCTTAAAAATTAGCAGATGATTGGGAAACGGTAACTACCCTTTTATTTACCAATTAGCAGTGAGAACACCTTGGAGATTTGTGCCAGTGCTGTAGCGTAGAATTTTCGTCTTTTTTTTTTTTTTTACTTTGACTAAATTGGGGCGGTAATTTTGTTAGAAAATCAATACCAGCTCTCTTGATGTCCTGATGTGTTAATTGCAGTGTGTAGCTTTTTGAAGTCGAAGCATCATTAACCGTATACCAGTTTTAGCCTGGTGTGTAATTAGAAAGTCCACTCTCAAAAAAATAGAGCACTTAATGATTTCTTTTAGTAAATCCTGGGAACTAATTTATGAATCATTTCAGGCTGACCAACCAATTTATTATCATTTTTCTGATATGCCAACCTCACTTCAGACTGGAAAATCTTCTTTTCCATTATTGATTTGTTCACTCGTGGACATTATGCAACCCAGCACATCTTCATCACTCCGAGGGAGATTTGTAAACTTGGCTTCCACCTGCTTGGAGTCAGATCGCCAGGACCACTTTGCTCTAGGACCTATTTGTGGGAACAGTTCACTTTGTGCCAGAGGGATCTATGTTCCCCTGTTGAGCAGCTTCATGTGCCATTCCTGTTATTAAGGTAAGGACTAGGATTGGTATTCGGATCAAAGGCTCGATATTGGATCATGCTTAACCTCTTAACCCCCACCTGAGCTGAGCACATTTTCTCAAGTTTGGCTTTGCCCAAATTTAAAGGAATAGGCCACCGTTTTTACATACTAAGATATGTTCTTACCTCACTTTAGACGAGTTAATATATCCCCGTCTGGTCTTTGTCCGTGCGCTCTGTCACGCAAACGGAGCACATACGCAGCCTCTCCCACATGTCACATAGCTCCGAAAAAGCTCACGATAGAAGCTACCAAGCTCTTCCACGTGTTCCCTATTTAAATAAAGTTACGTGAAGTGTTTTCATGCGAAGTATATTTACACAGAAATGTAGCATGTCGATTTTATAAGCAAATAAAAAGGGGGACTATATTGTGAGGCGTAATGATACGAGGAGCAAAACGTCCGCGCAGTAACTCCTAAAGACTTCCCCCCGCTCACTTCCGTCAATAACCTTTAGGAGTTACTGCGCGGACGTTTTACTCCTCGTATCATTACGCCTTACAATATAGTCCCCCTTTTTATCTGCTTATAAAATCGACACGTTACATTTCTGTGTAAATATACTTCGCATGAAAACACTTCATGTAACTTTATTTAAATAGGGAACACGTGGAAGAGCTTGGTAGCTTCTATCGAAGCTACCAAGCTACTTATCGAAAAAGTATAGACAGAAATACTATACTAAGAGAAGCGTTCATCCAAAAAACCTCATCTGGACAATTCCAAAGACTGAGGAGAATCCGCAGCTCTGAAAAGGATGCCAACCACCAAGCTGAGGACATGTACGGTAGATTCATTCAGAGGGGCTACAATAAAAAGACACTTGATTCAGCCATAACTAAAGCGAAAAGCCAAGATCGGAATGTGCTTCTCAAAAAACAACAGCGCACCACTCAGCCTAAAAACACAATTTTATTTCCATTACAATACAGCAGTACTGCTTACAAAATTAAACAATTTATCATTAAAAACTGGACCATTCTGTCCTGCGATCAGTCTTTGAGGCCGCTGTTCTCAGAACCGCCAATTGTTGCCTTCAAGCTCCCTCCTACTCTGAAAGATAAACTGGTGAGAAGTTACCTGCCTCCTAAAAAACCTACCACCTTCCTCCCAAAAAAGCCGGCCAGCACTTTCAGGTGTGGCTCCTGCAAACACTGTCCTCAGATAAACCGGAGCACTTCTTACTACATCTTTAATCAAGTCAAATCCTTTCTGATCTTGCAACTTGCAACCAGTCTTGGAAGAGCACCTGTTTGTTAGGCTTCTACAACTACATGGACCCTCAGAAGCACTCACGTTTCCTGTTTTGAACTGGAGAAAATGCACTTGGTCAAGGTGGGGGTGAAGAGGTTAAAGGGGCTAGATGCAAGTTGGCCATTTTCACCTTCTATATTAAGCTCGTGCATGACGGCAATTCGGACCCGAAGTAACACCTTTTTGAGTGACAGTGCAGGATTTTAGAGGCAGTTGTGATGAACAGGTCTGAGCTCATTCTACACATTAGAACATGGCTGGAACATGTAGGGGGAGGGAAATGCATAATTTTAACATTTTTAAACTCCCTATAGTCCCTTTAAAGGAATAGTTCACCGTTTTTACATACTGACATATGTTCTTACCTAAGCTTAAACGAGGTGATGCGTACCTGTCTGGTCTTTGTGCGTGCGCTCAGTCATGCAAAAAGCACAAAGATGTAGTTAGCATTTGGCCTCTCCCAATGTATTCCTATAGCTCCAAATAGGGGTGAAGTTGGAAGCGACCATGCTCCTCCACGGGCACGCACAAACACCAGACAGGTACGTATCAACTCGTATAAGCTCAGGTAAGTATCTCAGTATGGAAAAACTGTGAATTATTCCTTTAAGGTTCCATAGTTTTGCAGATTAAGGACGTTTCCACACCCCACAAAAAACCCCTGTTCAAAGCACAAAAACAACAATTCCATTTGCACGCTTTTGGGGTTAATGGAAACGTGACTACTGTGCAGGTTTCAGATTCTTTGTACCGTGTTCCCCAAAATCTGAGGAAATGCGTTGGTACTGTGGAACATCCGTACCAGCAAACAAAGGTATCAAACGGCCGTACAAAAATACAAATAACTGCTACACCATGCAGGCACTTAACCCCAAATAACAGCTAAAATGCTTCTGAATATTAAAATTTTCAGTTTGTGCGCCCTGTTGATGTCCTGTTTTCGTGACCTCTTTTCCTGACCCGTCCTTGTTCTTCCTGCGCTCTCAGGTTCGGCGCGATGATTTATTTTTCAGACCGACAGAAGCGCTTCTGACTACTGCCCAACGCGCCGCGCCTCTATAACCTTTTTCCTCAAAACATCCTCTTTTAAATGATGCATGACGCAGGCTGAGGGTTATTACCTGAAGCTCTATTTCTCGGCGCGCTCTTTCATCTCTCAGGCCTGTCTCGTCGTGTTCAGTGACAAAGATAACCAAAGTGCACATTTTCCTTCATGCATCTTTCCATCTATCTGGGCCTGTTCCATTTGGCCACGCTTATAACTTATGGTTTCAACACATCCTCTCCCTATCACGGTCCGCTCATGCAGTTAACTTACCTGTCCGAGTCAACTATTTACCTTTTATCTAGCTTTCACTCACTCCATACATCTCGCCGGTGATATTCTTAGCTTCAATGTTTACCTCTGTCAGGCGGTGGCTACAGTACGTTGAATAATGCAATAGTGTTACGGTAGCTGACGTTTATATACCGGGCGCCACGATGGGAGCACTCAGGCCTGGCTGCAAAAAGACTCTGGGTTTGGGTGGAGATTGCACATTTCTCATTGTGAGTGACTTTCCTGGTTGAATAAATTGGTATAAATCATGGAAAAAAGGTTTTTAATGAAGAAGAACCATGTGAATGATTATGAATTTGTCCTGGAGAAAGTTTGGCCATTCATTACTTATCACCAGTGAATGGCATCTTTTGGGCATCAGCATCTAAATAGTAAGTTTTAAAGTTATAAATACGATTTATTAGCAATAACATTAACAACTTAACAAGCAGCAGAAGAAAAGAGGCCATAAACAGTACAAGCTTTCATTGTCAGCTTCCAGTACAGCTTCGAAACATCACAGAGCTGAGTGTTTTTAAATCACAGTTGAAGACACATCTTTTCAGAAAAGCTTTCGAAACATAGCCACCGACTCGACTGCTGTTTTTATGTGTTTTTGTATTTATTGTTGTCTATTGTGATTCTTGTTTTTATCCTGGAAAGCGCTCTGGGCACCTTCTGGTTGTTGTTGGGCGCTATACAAATACAATTTGATTGATTGATTGATTGTGTATTTGAAATATACTTTTAAAGCAGTACAAAGTAACTTGTTTACCTTAATAAATCATTTCCGTAGCCCCTCTGGGGGTAATACGTGTATAATAAGTGTTTCTTTCATCTCCCCCTGGTGTCTCTGTCCAGAAAACCACAATTGCAACTTCCCTGCCACTGGGTCGGAGTCACCAATACACACTAATGGAATCATGAAGAAGAAGCTAACAGGCTAATGGGCAAAGCTAACTGCGGGCTAGCACCACTTAAACAGTATTTAAAGCCAAGTTTGAGTTAAAAAAAAAGATCTCCATTGAGTAATTGGATGTACAATATTCCTCTCTCCCTTTGTCTTTTCTGTCAGCGTAGTATTTACTTAATGAGTAACAAAACATGCTATGAGACCTGCAGTGGCGCTTATGGCCTCTAGGGGCATGAGTTACTTAGTACTGCTTTAAATGTGAAACTGTGTATCACTGTTCTCTGGCCTTATGGTGAGGGGTCAGGACTCTCTTAGACCTTCCACCAGAGCCTCAGTTAGCGGGGATTGTGTGCTCCCAAAGTTCGGAAAATCTTCCAGACAGACTAGCTTCTCCTTCAAGTGGGCTACACTGTGGAACTCTCACTAAAACAACCAATATTTACCAGAGACCTCAAACAGTGGCTTAAATCCAGCCAGAGTTGTTCCCATGTGTAAAAATGTGCCATGTCTAGTCTTGTTCAATACTGTGTTTTATCTTTTGTAATAATAAAAATTGGACAGGTGTTGAATATTAGCACATATATATAACACTTTAAGCAATGCATTTGGTTTGTCCAATGTTCTTGCTACGTCCATGTTAACTAAATGAATAAATACATTTTTAGCTTGCCTGCCATAATGAACAAGCACACAACAAAGAATAGGTGAATCATGGACTCAGGGACAGTTTTGGTTTCTATCTAATTAGACAATACAATGTAGGGCATTCATTGTACTTCCTACAGCCAAGAAAGAAAAGGCCTCTGAAAACTAGCCTGGCGAGACCAGACTGATACCCCGATGTATTTTTTTATGCAGAGGGATATCAGTCACGTCCCACGTCCTCGTTGGCAGCATCAGAAAACTCAAACGAACCCGTCCAATCATATGAGAGCAGCGTCACTCACAGGACGCCAAAGCCCCCTCTATGAACAACCTACAAACAATGAGCGTGAGAGCTTTTTTTCCCAATCGGCAGCAGACGCCCGCCCGTCACTGGTGGGTTTACTCCACTTCCTGTTGCGTATGTACCGCGGTAGAAATGCAGCTGATGCCACGGGCGCCAAACTCAATCGCTGGTTCAGTGGTCAGTCTGGTTTCCAGGCAATCTGTAAACAGGATTATTCAAACTTGTGTGAATGAGGTACAACTACTCTAGGAATGTGTCTGATGAGGCGGTACGGTCGGAATTCGCCATTTGCCCGAACCTGTCAGATCTCGGAAGCTGAGCAAGGCTGGGGCTGGTTAGTACCTGGATGGGTTAATGTGAGTGAGAGATTGATGGTGTTGGCAGATTGGCAGCCTCTTTTCCCTCAGTCGACTCCGGGGCAGCTGTGTTTACAAACATTACCGCCATGGATGGATTGAATGAATATTGCACAAAATTGTAAAGCGACTTTGGGCGTCTGGAAAATCGCTATATAAGACTAATCCGTTATTATTATGAGGGAGCAATGTCACAGTATAACATGGTTAAAAGCTCAAAACAGTAGATTTCTGCATATTCTGTGTGCTTTAAGAGGATTTATATGGCATGGAAAATAAACATTTCCATAATGTACATTCAGATTTATTATACATACCACAGTACTGATAAATGTGTGCTGTATTTATAGTGAAGGCTTCTCTCCTGCCCGGTATAGTGCATCCCTCCCTCTGCCCGCTGTATTTGACTCCCTCACCCTCTCTCCCCGTCTGCCTCACAGCGCCCGGTCATGCGGTTAACAACAGAGGCGAACAGGTAGTTGCCACATACAAGGTTGATTTACATGGTACGCTGAGCCTCGGACCTGACCCAGCTCAGCAGAGGGGCACTCACACAGCGACTGGAAATAAGAGCTCTGCAGCTCCTTCCCCCATGCATAGAGCAGCGGAACAGGCGGGCAGTTTTCTATCAGCTTAAGAAGTTAGCTTGTTAAAACTGTGCCAACCAGAGAAAAATTGACCAAACATTCTCCCCTATCCTCAACTTTTCTTGCTGTTTTAATATTTCTCTAAAAATGTTACAAACAAATGCTTTCATTTTCATTATGTTTTTACATTCCTTTGAGAATCAACACAAAGCTGCAGTATAATAATTCTGTACACTACAATCTCCAATGAATAAATAAATAAATAGTGGAATAGAACATTATAATTTGAACATTCTGGTCTCAATCTTAGATCCATAATAAATTCATTTATGCCAAAAGAGGGAAAAATGAGCTGCAAAATAAGTCATCCTGTCTCCTAAAGACTTTTTCACAACAGGACACGTTTCCTTGGTGGGAACAACACCATCAGAAAAGATTGGGGCTTGTTTTTGGTGATCGTGTTCATAGAGTCTATGTCTCCTGTCCACACACGAGGAGTGCACTGATGGGCCACATTCTCCATTCACAAACTGCCACGCTTCTTTAGTTAAAGCAGTACTAAATAACTTGTTTACTGTATTAAATCCTTTCCGTAGTCCCTCTGGGGGTAATACAAGGGTTAATGGGATGATTGGGGGGGGGTCTTTCATCTCCCCCTGGTGTCTCTGGCCAGAAAACCACATTTGCAACTTTCCTGCTTCCAGGTTGGAGCCACCAATACACACTAACGGAATCACGAAGAAGAATCTACGGGCAAAGCTAACTGTGGGATAGCGCCACTTAAACAGTATTTATAGCCAAGTTTGAGTGAAAAAAAATCATCTCCATTGTATAATTGGATGTACAATATCCCTCTCTCCCTTTGTCTTTTCTGTCAGCGTAGTATTTACTCTCACGAACAATTAATGAGTAAAAAAACATGCTATGAGACTTGCAGCAGCGCTTATGGCCTCTAGGGGCATGAGTTACTTAGTACTGCTTTAAATATCACTTTTAATGAAGCTGTGTGCATCCCGTATGTATTCCATATCGATTGTAGTAGATATCAGGTATGTGTGCACTGCAGTAAGCTTACCTTAGCAAGAGCCATGAATATATTTAGTTTATTTCACATTGAACTGCATCTGGCATTGTTGTTGTATCTGATTTTATATTGTGGTTAGTTCGGTTGATACTGGGGGAGTGCTGTTTTAATGCCTTTCATAATTCTTACTAAAAATAGATGCACTTTTCCCCAGTATTTTTGTATCTAATTAATTGGACCGCTGTTTTACAGCGCTGCTTAAAATTCATAACTACCCACTTGAGATGGCCAAACTAATGGTTCCTCTGAAACTTTTTACACATTCTTAACAATCAGCGGATAACAAGTCTCTGTTCACTTTTAAAAATGCCCCCATTTTATTGAAACAGCATCAAAATTCACAGTTAAGTTTATGCAAATGTAACTACTGCAGTTTCCACGCATGTTTCAACTCATAATAAAGGATCCTGTGTTGTTTTGGCCATAGTGGATAAAACAAACGCTACACTTACCTCGAGGAATGTTATTGGACAACAAAGGTCTGTCTTCCTTCAGTGCGGCTGTGTGGGCTGAGGGATGTGCGCAGGTTTGAGCTCCAGATAATTGAAAGGAGTTGAAGAACCTGCCTCTGAACTCACAGTAGAGAAGACCATTACCAGACATTTTAGGAAAACCTGCTTCAATCACAACCCTTCTCTGATCTTCTGTGCTGTTCAACTGGAAAAGGAGAGGAATGAAAAGCTGTTTAACGTGGCGACAATTTTGGTGTTTATGCATAGAATTGCACAGGGGACATAGTTGTACAAAATGGAAAACGTATGGAAAATATGAACATTCATTGAACATTCAAGAGATTTCTCAGAATTTCCTAAAAAGCAAACTAGTTTAATAGGGCACATAATGTACTTTGTATGTAATACTGATACACAGACATGAAGAAAAGGCCTGAGTATCATGTCTCTTTAGTAGCGAGTAAAGTATGGTACGCGTACACTCTCAGTTATCTGAGGGTGTCCCAACCTAACCTGGACTGAACTGTGAGATTTGAGACAATGGGCTCAAACCTTCAGTATAGGGCCAATGGCATAACTCCATCCAGAATAATTTTCCTCAGACAAGGTAGACTGAAGAAGCCACTTGGTCAGATGTGATAACAGCCTTGTCCAGATAACTATGACTATGAAAACATTTGGACTTGAACTAAGGGCAAACATTTAGACATGGTAAAGTAAAGAACCACTGGATTGTTACACAGTCTGTCCAAATGAGGCGGCACAAAGGGCACGTTCATGTAGCTCCAGTGGAAGTTACTTAAACATAGAAATGTTCTGCACATAAGTATTTACCAGTTAGCACTTTATGAATCAGAGCAGCACAAAAGTAGAGCATTTGGTCTACAGAGAACTGGGCTATTGTTAAACTACATCCACAAGAGCCTGTATTTACTGTGATTCACAGCTAAGTGGCGTTTGTAGGTAACTATTAAAAATGAGTGCACGGTTGTTGGAAATCCTGCTCAATTTGAATAATACATTGCGGTTTTAGAAATACACCTCATTCAGTTCCTTTGGATCAGTGTAATGGAGAAATCATAATTGAATTGTACATCATTACCAGGCAATCTGTGGAGTGTAACGCCAGTCTCATAAAAACACACTCGCCAAAGCAATCATTTGTAACATTTGCACATGCACTTTGCTTTAGTGCAGTGATTAAGCATTTGTCCATCAGAAGAGCCAAATGTCCATCGCAGTCATACTTGTGGCCACTCCATTTTGGTTTTCACTAACTAATGGATTGGGCTCACTGCTGTACTGCTGCAAAGTGCCACAGACGAATAAAACCATGCAGACTTGTGAATTTATGGACATCTGTAATGCTTATGCGACCTGTATGGGGAATACAGTAAATGTACTTGTCTTAAAGGGGCTGGATGCAAGTTGGCCATTTTATACTCACTACTGCCACCTCAGGTCATACGTGTAACTGCATTTTTTATATTAAGCTCGTGCATGACTGCTATTCGGACCCGAAGTGACACCTTTTTAAGTGACAGTGCAGGATTTTAGAGGCAGTTGTGGTGAACAGGTCTGGGCTCATTCTACACATTAGGACATGGCTGGAACATGTAGGGGGAGGAAAATACATGATTTTTAAACTCCCTATAGTCCCTTTAAAGCAGGGGTCCTCAAACTACGGCCCGCGGGCCAAATCCGGCCCGCGAGATGATTTAATCCGGCCCCCGACTTGTAGAGCACAAATCCCTGAGTATGTAAAAAAAAAAAGTAAGTCTCTAGCCCATTCCTGTGCGGAGTTAGGATATTTTAACTAAATAACCAGTTTACTCATTCCAGCCACTAGGGGGCAATTTGAATAAATAAAAAATAGTTCCACAGGTGTCCAGCAGAGGGCACTGACACAAGAGATCAGAATATAAACACATTATAGCCCCATGGTAAATAAAGATTACCACCACTGAGTGTGGAGAGAATGAATAATGACGACAGTACTTTGAGAAACTTGTGACACAGGCTTGTAAAGCACAATACAAGTGTGGGAAGTTATTACTTTGGTCACATTACATAATGATTTTTTATTTGAAACTATAAATAAATGGAAATTAAAATAGTGTGAAGACTTGATTACTATTTTTGCAAACCGCTACAGTGAAACAAATATGAGCCTAAATCAAGTGTTGCTCTTGTGGATATAGTCGTGGGGACGACTGTGCAGGCGAGTCATCTCTACTTCACGATGAGGCATTTTGCTCTGGGTCATACAATTCTATGTAATAGCCAACCTGGTCCGGCCCCCCATCACAGTCAGGAACAACAATGTGGCCCCCAGAGAAAAAAGTCTGAGGACCCCTGCTTTAAAGCAACAGGCCAACGTTTTTCCATACTGAGACATGTTCTTACCTGAGCTTAGACGAGTTGATACGTACCTGTCTGGTCTTTGTGCCCGTGGAAGAGCTTAGTCGCTTCTAACTTCACCCTGTTTGGAGCTATAGGAATACACTGGGAGAGGCCAAATGCTAACAACATTTTTGGTCGTTTTGCGTGACAGAAGGCACACAGTTCTTCCGTATTGTGATATGTTCTTACCTGAGCTTAGATGAGTTGATACGTACCTGTCTGGTCTTTGTGCGTGCCCGAGGAAGAGCGTGGTAGCTTCCAACTTCACCCCCGTTTGGAGCTATAGGAATATGTTGGGAGAGGCCAAATCCTAACAAAATCTTTGGATGTTTTGCGTGACTGAGGGCACGCGTGAAGACAGGTGCACATCAACTCGTCTAAGCTGAGGTAAGAACATATCTCAGTATGAAAAAACGGTGGCCTGTTCCTTTAAGGTCAAAGCTGGAGGTAAAGAATAATTTCAAAGTCATCGAACACTAAAATACTGTACATTGCTGCACTTCACGTCACAGTGCAGTAAAGTATGGTACTAGGATGGTACCTAAAAGTGTCATTACATGGTATTTGTGGTAATTGCATAGAGACAGGACACAGGTACTTTATTCCATTGTAATTCTAGCTCTACCCCATTGCATAAAAGCTTGTAAATTACCATGAAACATGGTCAGTTTATATGAGGTTTTACTCTTCAGTGCCATTAAGTGAAGTGCAGCCATATCCTCCAGAGACTTATTTTTGCTACCACAAAAATAAACATTTTATCATTTTTACTTGTTCGAACATGACCCAGAAGCCAAACAAAGAAATAAATCAAACACAAAACTTTAATTTAAGCTTATTTGCAAAGTGGAAGAACAAATCCGCCTTGAGTATTTTTCATAAAAATTAAACGCTGTTCCGAGTTTCCTTGTTTACCCGAAATATTCCTTCAGGCCTCAGATTAAATGGATCTCCTCTTTCAACCAGAGCCCCCAGAACATACATATGTGACTACGGCGTCCCGTGGGAGGGGGATAAAAGACAATCACTCACAAACTTTGGCTTTGGTCGTGTGTGCGTGGACTTCTGGACAGAGGCGTGGCCATGAATAATAGATAGCAGACATCTTTGAGACTCCCTGGGGAGAGGGGAGGGCGGATTTGGAGATTTAGAGCATGAATAAAAGCAGGAAGAGAACAGAGACACTATGGTCATCCAGGCCTCAGTGGACATAGTTCTTAATATATTTGGGCTGCATAGCAATATCCATATATAGCGTCGTCTTTTATTTAGTGGCCATTGAAATGTTACCCAATGGATGGTGGCGTAACATGTGCTCTGAGAGTGAAACAAGGGGAAAAAGCAATGGTGTAAACAGTTATTTGGTGAGTTACGATTGGCGAAATAAAAATCTAAATATCCTTGTATAACAAAACTAACTTACGCAGAATTAATAAATAGTAATGATTATAAAATGAAAGAAAGACAGAGAGAAAATTGTGACATTGTGACATATGAAGCTGCCATTAACATAAATGTGTGTATGTGTATATTTCCTCATTTCATTTAGTGGTAGTCATAATAGTAATGACGATAATTATTGTTATCATTGTTATTATTTTTTTATGTGTTTATTTATATGTGTATGTGTGTACGTGTATATGTGTATGTGTGTGTATACACTGCGTTCCAAATTATTATGCAAATTGGATTTTTGTGTCAAAAAGGTAAAAAAAAAAGCAATAATAATGAAACTCATGGATGGTGTCGTGTCTTGGGGCTCTATGAATCACTGACATAAATCTCAGAGACCTGGGATGATTAGTTGTCGGGTTAAGCCCAGTTAAGGGAAAAACTACTGAAAAAGGGTGTTCCACTTTATTATGCAGATCATCATTTTCAAGCAATATGGTAAAGAAAAAGGGACTTTCTGCTGATGAAAAGCGTGAAATAGTTGAATGCCTTGGTCTAGGTATGAAAACCTTCGATATTTCATGAAAGATTAAGTGTAATCATCATACTGATAAGAGATTTGTGGATGATTCAGAGCACACTCGGGTTTGGGCAGATAACGGCACAATATGGACGGTTTCTGCCAGACAAACACATCAGATTAGGAGAACAGATGCCACAAAGCAACATACAGGTATTTGAAGCTGCTGGTGCCTCTGGAGTCCCCCAAACATCAAGGTGTAGGACCCTCCAGAGGCTGCAGTTGTGCATAAACCTTCTATCCGGGCCTCCCCTAAATGGTTAATTGACTGCTGATGAACAGAAACGGCTGCAGTGGATCAGAAATACATGAGGACTCATTTTCAAACAGTCTTGTTCACTGATGAGCGCCGTGTAGCCCTGGATGGTCAACTCAATGGAGTAGTGAATGGTTGGTGAATGGCCACAATGTCCCAACAAGTCTGTGACGTCAGTAAGGAGGTGGCGGAGTCATGTTTTGGGCCAGAATCATGGTGAGAGAGCTGGTCGGCCCCTTTAGGCCCTTTTAGGCTCCCTGAAGGTGTGAAAATGACCTTTGAAAAATATGTGGAGTTTCTGACTGACCACTGTCTTCTATGCTACAAAAAGAAGAGCCGTGCTTTCCCTAACAAAATCCTCTTCATGCATGACAACGCACCATGTCATACTGCAAAGAAAACCTCTGCATCACTGGCTGCTATGGGCATAAAAGGAGAGAAACTCATGATGTGGACCCCCTCCTTTCCTGACTTCAACCCTGTTGAGCACATTTGGAGCCTTAACAAAAAAAACTTCTATGAGGGTGGGAGGCAGTTTTCATTCAAACGGCAGCTCTGGGAGGCTATTCTAACATCCTGCAAAGACATCCAAGCAGAAACTGTCCAAAAACTCACAAGTTTAATGGATTTAAGAATTTTGAAGCTGCTATCACACAAGGGCTCCTATGGTAAAATATAACTTGACCTGTTAATATTTTTTTGATTGAAATAGCTTTTGATTTCAGTAAATATGACCTCCTAATGCTACAAATACAACAAATGACCATTTTCAGTTAATTACAAGCTTTAAAATGTATTGAAACGATGAGTTGCATAATAACTTGGAACAGTGGATTTTGAGGTTTTTACTATATTTATTTTTGAAAAAAATACTGTTATCACTAGGAAATTTTTTCCACCACATTTAAATGATCCTCTACCAGTTAAAGACTTAAAAAATATGCTGACTCTCATTTGAGTTGACAATTTAGAAAATCTTAGAAAAATGTCATTTGCATAATAATTTGGAACGCAGTGTATATAACTTTTCAATAACTTAACCTCTTAACCCCCATCGGAACCAACCACATTTTATCCATTTTGTCCATATTGAAAAAATAACAACAAAAATGAGACAAAAATGTGATAAAAATACAATAAAAAAAACGACGAAGTGAGAAAAACAAGACAAAAAAAGAAGGGGGAAAAAAAAGTGCAACAAAAAAAGTGACAGAAGAGTAATGATAAAAAAAAAAGTCAAAAAGTGACGGCAACACGAGAACAATGCAAAATCAATTTTGTAGCTTTCAAAGGAGGCGTAACTCTGGCCTGTAGGCTGCAAGCTTTTAGATTTGGGTAAAGCCCAAGAAAAGGTTAAGGTGGGGGGTAAGGGGTTGAATAATGCAGTAAAAACAAATCTGTAAGAACAAGGGTTTTCCTAACCCTAACTATTCATGACTCCTCAGAACCTACACATTTTACGTCTTGTTCTTGAAAATAATGTGAAGTATTTTTCTACGTCCTCGCCTTGATCTTGTCACCCCAAAAAGGTAAGTGGGCAAAATTAATATTTATTCTTTTTCTTTTCTCCAGCACTTAAAACTATTCAAGGACAAATGAAAACATCCAAAATGCCATCTGGGTTGAATTGATTTATCTTTGTAACGTGTCCATTACTCCAAAAACCTTGGCCTTTCCGCTCTATTTATTTATTTAATTTTTTATCTTCCTATTCTCTTGCAGTGTCCCCCCCCCTTAAACACACATATTTCACATATTTGTCATGCATGATGTTTTAGGCAATGAATGGAATAGTTTGTGTTTGTTTACTTGATGCTATTTGGGAAAAATGCTCAATGTTGAAGATATACAGACATTTTTGCTGCATGTTTTTTTTGTAAGCCTAACATAACACAGAGGTCCTTTCCCCCCAAGCCGTTTCTGTATTGTTTAGTCGGGTAGACACCTGCTTTTACCTGCCCACACACAGTAGTAAAGGGTTTCATTCAGTGCAGAGTATTTAGTATTTGTTACTAATTGGTCTTTATGTTGTAATTAAAGCCAATGTGACTCAGCCACTCGACACATCTTCTAACGGCCCAGTTGTTTAACAGTGACTGAGTTTGACTGCGCTCCATGTTTTTCTTAATGGCGCCTCTGAGCTGAAGCCTTATGCATTGCTTAATTAAACTTCTTCCAAGCTGGAATTTCGCAGGCTTACAATCATCCGGGGACATATGGGCCATTTAACATATTGTGTAACTTGTTCTGAGAAGAGATTAGGTGGACTTCATGTCTAATTTCTCCAGGTACGGAAACTGAGCCTCGTCTTTTTGCATTAGTCAGTCACCTATTGTAAGGGTCTCTCGTTAAACATCTGTGCTGATGGTTTAGCAGAGACACCTCCTCCGGACCACGTTTTCCCTCTTTCTCTTGCACTCGTTGACTACATGTAAGAGGCAGTGTGTGTAGTATTTCATCAATTTAAACGGAATTGTGTTAAGTTCATTGGTTAGTACAACTAAATATGCTTGGTATAGGTAATACTTAACCGAGGGGATTTTCTGCAGTTCGACTTTACCCAAAACTCAAAGCTTCTGGACTGGAGAGCAACAGTGCCCTGCCTCAGTTGAAGCCTTTTTGCCATGTTTTCGTCACTTTTTTTGTCACATTTTTGTCTTTTTTGTAACATTGCTGTTACTTTTTCATCTTCTTTGTCTAATTTTTTGTCACATTTTTGTTTGTTTTTGTCACGTTTGGACATTTTTTGTGTCACTTTGGAAACTTTTATGTCTTTAACATTTTTGTCTCTTTTTCATCTTTTTGTCATTTTTTGTCTCTTTTTTGTCACAATGTATTAATTTTTTGTCTCATTTTTGGACTTTTTGGACTTTTTTGTGTCACTTTGGAAACGTATGTCTTTTTTGGAACATTTTTGTCTCTTTTTCATCTTTTGGTCATTTGTTGCCTCTTTTTGTCACAATGTGTTCATTTTTTGTCTCTTTTTGTCCTTTTTTGTCTCTATTTGTTACATTTTGGTCATTTTTTGTCTCTTTTTTGTCACGTTTTGACTTTTTGTGTCACTTTGGAAACTTTTGTGTCTTTTTTGGAACATTTTTGTCTCTTTTTCATCTTTTTGTCATTTTGCCTCTTTTTGTCTCAATGTGTTCATTTTTTGTCTCTTTGTCATTTTTTGTCTCTTTTTGTCATTTTTTGTCTCTATTTGTTACATTTTGGTCATTTTTTGTCACGTTTTGACTTTTTGTGTCACTTTGGAAACTTTTGAGTCTTCTTTGTAACATTTTTGTCTCTTGTCACAATTTGGTCATTTTTTTGTCACATTTTTCTTTCTTTGTTGTCTCTTTTTTTTCCCCGTCACTTTTTGTTGCGTTTCCATCCTCGTTTTTTTTGTTGCTATATTTTAATGCTCTTCTCTCTAGCTTTTAGATTTGTGTAAAGCCAAACTGGAGTAAATGTGCTCGGTTCAGGTGGAGGCTAAGAGTTTAAAGATCTTAAAAGAAAGACAGATATGTATATGATATGAAGAGAGAAAGTACATTACATAAATCGCTTTCATCAAGATGTAAAACTGTTCTCGTGGTGGGCATTTCAATTGTTCAGTGACGCAGGCTGTGAAAGGGTCGGTAAAATAAGCTACACTCTGTGGCTGAAAAGTTGTATTTTTAGGTGTGGGAGCATTTACAGAACCGCATCCACTCGCGGTTTGCGTCACTTGCTGCCGGTCCTAAAATAGACGTTAGTTCTGTTAAAACATATTACAGCAGGCGTTTTAACCTTGTCCTCAAAAGCTCCACAGTAAATCGCCATGATATGCACCGCCTTGGGGAGCCCCATGATAGCATTTTCTTTGACAGCCCCGCCCAGCTTTTTAAAGCACTCTGACTCCCTGCTGGAGTGTATGTTTGAGAAGCCTAAATAATGCAACATGCAGGCCAAAGAGAAAATAAACAAATCATAATCACTTTTATATTCAGTTATTTTTCTTACACATCTCAAAAATGAAACTGTTTTGTTGCATTTTTACAATCTGGGCATAGGGGGAATATTAAATGGGATTTTATTTTGACAATAACAAAGACTCTTACGTAATTTCTATTATACAACAAATCAAAATAACTGAAAATGGATTTCCAACCAAAAAGAAAAAGCATAAAGAAACCTGCCAAGTTTGCACATTTTTTTGGACAGAATGAGACCAAAGTGCATTCATATGGAATCCTGTGAAAGTGAAACGAGTTGGTGTGCGACTTTTTTTTTGATCTGCGGAGGCTTGTAGGTCAGTGTGGAAGCAGTTATAACAGCATTTGACTCCTGGGAAATCAATGCCACTTCTCTGCACACTCTTTTAACTCTAAACGTCTGCGAAAGGGCTTTGATGTTTCAAATGTATTGAAGGCAGTAAATGTTGTTTGCATCTGAGGGGAGCGGCACCATTTAAAAACCAGACCCAAAGGGGGATTGGGTCTGACTCCTGAAATGGTCTTTTTTTTTTTTTTTAAACAGCTATTCTTGTTCACCATGTCAGACAGGTTCATGCTTTACGCTCACATGATTGTAACTTTTTGAAACACAATCAAAAATGCATGTGTCCGTAGTTTCTTTTTATCATCAACACCAATTCCCTCTGCTGAGAGTAGTTACCTGACCTACCTAGCATTTAATCTAATTTTGACTTCAAAATCCATATACCACATTTGGTTACATGGGGGATACCTTTAAAAACGCTCCGGAGCTCTGTTCTCCCAGGCTCGTGCTTAAGCGTCTTTGCATCACTGTGAGAGACCACCATCACTGGCCCACGCCTGACCTCTGTTCTCCACTCTCTCAGGTACTTTCAGCTGAGCTTTATTTAGCCATGGGGCCATCCCGGGAGGGCGTGGAGACCAGGGGTATAACTCTATCTTCATCCTCGGCTTGTGAGTGGAATCAATAAAGAGGCATCATGGTGTCTCTGCTGAAAACTGGACATGGCATTATTATTATGTTGCTTACTGTCCCTCGAGGGGCTCATGCACGAAAAAGTAAACAGACAGACAACAGGTGGAAATGAGAGGCAATTAGCAAGATCACTCCAAAAGAGGAATGGTTTTGCAGGTGGTGACCACAGACCATTTCCCTGTCTTCATCCTTTGTACCGTACTTTTGGAACACTTTTGCATCTGTCCAGTGTTCTCACCACTAGAGGTATCATGAGGAGCATCTACAACCCACAGACGTTGCTCAGGGAGTGATGCTCATCCAAAATGGCACGTCCAATCATGCTGTGGCAAGAAGGTTTGCTGTGTCTCCCAGCGCAGAGTCCAGAGCATGGAGGAGATACCAGGAGACAGGCCAGAACACCAGGAGACCTGGGGGGGGCGACCGAGGTCAACAACCCAGCAGCAAGACCACTATCTGCTCATTTGTGCACAGAGAAACAGGAGAAGCACTGCCCGAGCCCTACAAAATGACCTCAAGAGGGCCACAAATGTGCATGTTGGTCCTCAAACGGTCAGAAACCGACTCCATGAGGGTGGTGTGAGGGCCCGACGTCCACAAGTTGGGCCGGTGCTTACTGCCCAACACCGTGCAGCCCGATTGGCATTTGCCCGAGAACACAGCGATTGGCAGATTGGCCAATGGTGCCCTGTGCTCTTCGCGGATGAGAGCAGGTTCACCCTGAGCACATGTGACAGACGTGACAGAGTCTGGAGACGCCCTGGAGAACGTTCTGCTGCTGCAACATCATCCAGCATGACCGGTTTGGTGGTGGGTCAGTGATGGTCTGGGGAGGCATTTCATTGGAGGGCCGCACAGCCCTCCATGTGCGAGCCAGAGGTTCCCTGACTGGCATTGGGGACCGGGATGAGATCCTCAGACCTATTGTACGACCATATGCTGGTGCTGTGGGTCCTGATTTGTCACTTTGATTTTAACTATAATTTTGGATCCAGACCTCCAGGGGCTGAGAATTTGATTTCCATTTATCAGTAGCTCATGCACCTAGAGGCCATAAGCGCCACTGCAGGTGTTGTGGCTTGTTGGTTTTTTTGCTCATTAATTGTCCGTGAGAGTAAATACTACGCTGACAGAAAAGAAAAAGGGAGAGAGGGATATTGTACATCCAATTACACAATGGAGATAATTTTTGTCACTCAAACTTGGCTGTAAATACTAACCTTCAAGATGTGGCGATGGATCCCTATCTGCAGTGTCCCTACTGTAGTTGAGCATGCAAGACAGAGGACAAATTTCTCTACTGGGACCACAGGCGCAATTGTATGTTTTTCCATGTGGGTGCCCTTTCATGCAACCGCCTCACTGACCCTTTCTTCCAGAGTTATTTTTTCTGGTAGCATGTTACATGCATTGCTCTTTCTGTAAACTCTGTTGCTGTGGCGTGTCTAGTATAATAATTCAACCTGGATAGACTCAAACAGACGAAAGCGGTGATTAGGAAGATTTATTGACATGTATATTAGTTTTGGCGATCAGACCCCGGCGGTAGACATCGATGTATGAAAGTCAGTATGGATGAACAGCTTGTAGTTAGGGATGCCTGGACACTGGTGGTGGTATGGAAGAACCGTGAAGCTGCAGCAGGTAGAAGCCGTGGATGGAAGAGGCGGAGATGGGGTGGAGGCGGGTCGCAGCGCAGCTGGGAAGCGAACGAACCATGATTGCTGGGGCTTAAAAGCGGGACCGAGGGCGATGATTGGCTGCTATGGAGGTGTGGCTCTTACGCTGATGGCTGAGGTGGAGGTGTGGCCCTCTCGGAAGCGATCATTGGCTGGAGGTATGTGATGCTGGAAATCGTCTCCCAGGTTGAATTAATGCCTAGGCTTCATTTGTGTTTACAATTGCCAAATAAGAGGTTTTGGCAAAGAATTTGCCAATTTGCTGTTGCATAGAATTATTTATCTTGTATTGATTACCGCTTTAGTCTACTCAGCCTGAGCCTCAGCAAAACACCCTCCGAGCTGCTCGGTTTTATACGGTCTGCAACCTCATTAACACCCTGGTTTTAAAATGTGACCGCACTACAGGGTAATAGTCTAAATACTGTAAGACGTCACCGGAGATTTTCCTGTTAAAGCAGAACTACGTAACTCATACCCCTAGAGGCCATAAGCGCCACTGCAGGGGTCGTCAAACTTGGCTGTAAATATTGTTTAAGTGGCGCAAGCCCACAGCTAGCTTTGCCCGTTCGCCTGTTAGCTTCTTCTTCGTGATTCCATTAGTGTGTATTGCACCTCCGACCCGGTGCAGGCAAAGTTGCAATTGTGTTTTTCTGGCCAGAAACACCAGGGGGAGATTTTAAGACCCCAATCATCCCATTAACACTTGTTTTACCCCCAGAGGGACTACGGAAAGGATTTATTAAGGTACACAAGTTATTTAGTTCTCTTTAAAATATGGTTATGTGATGCCAAGTAGTCCTGCATCTTCATACGATAGATACTATATATCCATTCCCTTTTCAATGTTAATGTGTTATGTAATATGATGCCTAAAACTTTTGCCATATAGCTGTAAGCCTGTTTTTCCCTAGTTCACATAACAGTAGTGAGCATGACGCTTCACAATAACTGGCAGTACAGTTGTCTGAATGTGTGTTTACTGATTAGAGAAGCCTTAGAAAAAGATGCACGGATTCAACAGAATATGTTGCATGGACAAATTGCCAAATACCATAAATACCACACCAATAGTACGTTTTTTTTTCTCTCTTAATAAATGTCTATGTAAGTGCACAAATCCCTGCAATGGAACAAGGAAAAGAAGGCAGTCATCACGGGAGACTTATCTGCAGTGTGCACCGTGTGCACCAGTACATGCCAGGTTGTCAGATTGTAATAATCATGGATAAAAATAATTGGAACATGCTTTAAGCCTTATATATTTGTCTTTTGAATATTGTGGCTCGAGACCCCCGTAATCTCCCATATATGTTATCTGGGGTCTCAGGTGGGATAAGTCAAATGAACACATTGTGACTCAAGTCATGTATGAGAGCCCTGCGGGTTACTAAGGAACGATCAAGAGCCTCTCGCAGCTGCTGATTGGTCTCTGCGCAGGAAAAAGCACAGACTAATAGAAAATAGCATGTGTTCAATTGGTGTTTTTTGCTGCGATTCAGGATTATCTTGTGATCCTACAATTTTAGAATTTGAAAATAATGATAAATACCAATTTTGCACTTGGCACATGGCAAAAGTCAGAGTGGAGGTGGACTTTCATTGTGCATGTTTGTAACAAGGTCCAGGAGCTCTAACATTTGATACTGAACGATGATCTGCAAAGCAAATACAAACATCATTCAAACGTCTAAAAATAATATGACCCCAAAAGTGTTGCACAATGGTCAAAGCTCAGGTATATTACTTCTCCATCAAAAAATGTTATGGTGCATACTGACAGAAAGATGTTAGATACTATTCTGAAGCAACAGCCTGAAAACCATCAACATTCAATGGCAAAGCTTTATTTAACACTTTCCCAAAGACACTACAGCAATATGCCATGCAGGTAGCACTTGGGTTACAAGCTGTACATGTTACTACACTCGCCCTGTTACAGCTTGAATCCATTTTTGTTGTGAATTAATACAACATGAGGGCTCACCAGATGTCAAATCCCATAGAGACAAGTCTTTGATAAAAAATGAGTTCACCTACTTGGAAGTGAGAAAACCTCCAAAGCTGCCTCACCAGCAAATCCAGTCGGAGCTGTCACGTCTTTGGCTCTTCAAACACAGACCGCAGTAACGTTTTATCACAGCACGACCTGCTTAGGAGTCCCACGTTATCCTTTCATGAGCCAGATGTTTAAAATAGAAGGGAGATAGGTATATTGTTCTCTTCAAAAGCAGAAGGTGTACCTACGTACGCCTGGGTTTGGACGGGAATAAAAACGCATGGCATATTTGCAATTTTCTTTGACTGTAAAGCATCATCTATTTTGTTGTTGGTCCCTCTACAGTTATGTGAAAAGTTACACGATCCAAGTATAGCTACACAAAATTAAAGCTGTCGATTTTCTAAGCGGATCAAAATGGGTACTATATTGTAAGGCAGGGGTCCCCAACTAAATCATATCAAGGTCCGCAAACTTTACTTTTGTGACTTTCGACAAATGTCCAGGGTCCGGACATATGCATCCATTGCTCTTAAAAGGTTGTCTAATTACATAGCAGAACTGATTAATGAATCAATAATTCTGCCATTACATTTTATCTTATTTAAATGTCATTACAATTGCTCAGAAATTTTTGAAAGCAGTAACTTGTTTACCTTAATAAATCCTTTCCGTAGCCCCTCTGGGGGTAATACAAGTGTTAATGGGATGATTGGGCTCCTTTCATCTCCCCCTGGTGTCTCTGGCCAGAAAACCACAATTGCAACTTGACAGCGACCGGACCGGAGCCACCAATACACACTAATAGAATCACGAAGAAGAAGCTAACAGGCTAACGGGCAAAGCTAACTGTGGGTTAGCGCCACTTAAACAGTATTTACAGCCAAGTTTGAGTGAAAAAAAAAATTTCCATTGTGTAAATGGATGTACAATATCCCTCTCTCCCTGTTTTTTTCTGTCAGCGTAGTATTTACTCTTACGGGCAATTAATAAGTTATATAATCACAACTTGCTACGACAACTGCAGTTGGGCTTATGGCCTCTAGGGGCAAGAGTTACTTAGTACTGCTTTAATTCAGCCTTAGATATTAGGTATATTGAGAGGATGAAAAGGCTTTGGGGTCTGGACTTAAGCCTCTGGTGGTCCGTATCTGGACCCAGGTCCGCCAGTTGATGTAATAACACAGGAGCACTTTGACGTCCGTGCAGTAAAGTCGAAGTGCTACTAAGGTATTATAACGCCTTACAATATAGTATATATGTCTTACAACATCCAGTCTGGACCCCAAAGCTTTTTCATCCTCTCAATATACCTAATATCTAAGGCTGAATTAACAATTTTCTGAAAAATTGTAATAACATTTAATAAAGAAGATAACATGGAATGGCAAAATTATTGATTCATTAATCAGTTCTGCTATGTAACTAGACAACCTTTTAAGAGCAATGGATGCATATGTCTGGACCCTGGACATATGTCGAAAGTCACGAAAGTAAAGTTTGCGGACCTCAAGCTGATTTACAATATGGCACCCTTTTTGTCCACTTAGAAAATCGACATGTTTAATTTTGTGTAACTGGACTTGGATCGTGTAACTTTTCACACAACTGTATTTAAAAAGGGAAAACCTGGAAGAGCTTGGTTGCTTCCAACTTCACCCCCGTTTGGAGCAATAGGAATATGCTGGGAGAGGCTAAATGCTACCAATGTCTTTTGTATATTTGCGAGACTGAGCGCACGTTCAAAGACCAGACAGGTACACATCAACTCGTCTAAGCTAAGGTATGAACATATCTCAGTCTTATAAAAAGGGTGGAAACGCAACAAAAAGTTGTCACGTAAAAACTGATCAGGAGCAACCAAACTCGAGTCACGGTCCCCTGAACACAAATCAGGTCCTTTCTCTAGCAAAGCATCCTGTAATGTGTTCAAGACTTTACTCTGGATAATATATATAGATAACACTCTGGTGCAATCCCCCAAAAACACAACAGCACATTCCACTCAACATTATAGGCCACTGGAGCCACAATGCATCAATTCAATTAAGCAACTTCCACAAATAGTCTATCAAACTTGAAATGTGACACTGTGCACTGGGGTTAGCCATTTTATTATAATTGAGTCACGCATCATTACTGTCTTTGTGCCTGTCCACATTTTAGTATGCAGTTCATTTGGATTGTTTTCAGTAAAGTGAAGGGCCCTGTAGGCAAATAATCACACTCCTAACATTATTCACTTGCATTTGAGGGAGATTTTATCCAACTAAACTAGCTGCATACAAATCAACAGGAGGCTTAGAGGCTAATCCTGGACAGGGCAGCCCGAGTACAGAAATGCGACCGGAAAGACCACCTCTACGCTTTAAATAATGCATGGACGAGTGTTAAAAAGATTATGAGTAATACACTAATGTCACCAGCTCCTGGCAATGAAACGTTACTAGAATGCAGCGGGCTGAATTACTATGGGGATGGCCACACAGTCTGATGAGGCTTACATAATCGCACAAAAGGGATATGACTAATGCAGAGATCTGAAAAGAAAGATGTGACTAAATGTGTTTGGCTCCAGGCAGCGAGCCCGGGGCCAAACCTCGGGACCTGTGCCACATATCACCTTTATTTTTTTACCCTCAAGTGTCCAGCGGAAGCACACAAGGGGACACAGAGCCAATCCTGAACTAAATAGGTTTTAGCTTTCAGCACCTGACACGTACAGCGCTAAAACACATGCAGCCTGCACAGTGCTGTCAGCAGCTCCTTATAGTGGGGATGTGTGGAGGCGTCCACTGGGAGAAGCTTCTTTGGAGAAAGGAGTGACAAGCTGAGAGGATGGAGCTGTCACAGTAACATTAAGGATTGATCATTATAAAGGCTGTTACACTGACTGTTTCTGGGTTGTGCTGCATGTCATCTCTTTGGAACACTTTGGTCAGCTAAAGTTGTTTTAAATGTAATAAAAATAATAACAGTACACAGAGAGAGCTGCGCAGGAAGTGAAGGAGCTGACCAGTGTGGGACACCACGCTCTGAATCTGGGACAAACCCAGGAGGCGGAGGTGCTTCAGAGGAGCACTGAAGGCTGCCTCCAAAAACATGCAGGTCAGGTTGGCCCACAGAGTTACAGTGGCTCAGAACTAACCCTAACATCTGAATACAATATTATTGTACAAAGACAAATAAAGCACTTAGGCCTACTTACTTACTTATGAATTGAAGTCAGGTAAGTCAATGCTTTTTGTTGATTTTATGTGAATATGTTTTTATTTGTCACTGTAGTGCACTCGTTCATTTCTAACGGGGCCCCTTTTTTTCATAGAGTGGTGTGTGACATGGGTGGGGGGGGTGCTCCTGCTACTGCTCCTCCTTCTCCTATTTCTGTGCAGATGGCTCAATTGCTCCCCGGGCTTGCCCCTCACACTCGGTTACTGGGTGTGGCGTCTCCAGCAGCTGGCTATTCAAACAGATTGGCTTAACCAGTGAACCTGCGCTCTTCAGCCACCAAGACTTTTGCTTGTTTGCACATTTTTATGTAAAACCTTTTAATATGAATTGGCAACAGCAAAACAGGTTTTTAAATGTATTTATCTTGTTATGTACTTTGCATTTTAACTGTGATTTTCAATGACCTGCTGTAGCACTCTGAGATTTCTTTGAAATGTAAAGCATCATCTGTGTTATACATCCAGCCATGCTCTGGTGTTGGTATCTGTGGGGCACCACCAGCTCTCAGTACATGAAGGCACTCATGGGTGGAAAGGTAATGCTCTTTCAATGATCGACAGGGCCAGGCTTAAGAACATGCAGATGTAGTCGGCAGAGTTGGACTTGGAGAGAGTGGCGGGCAGGACATGAAACGAGATGAAACATTTCACAGTCGTCATTAGTGAAGTTGTGCCAGGTTTTTGAAGCTCCCTTTGCTCCCTGATCTGAGGGTCAGGTTTGGGACAGACATATCTTTCCACTCCACCTTGCTGCTTGTTTTATGTCGCAAGAACATTAGCAAAAGGTTCAAGCATCACTGGGAGTCACTACAAACTAATACTAACTCTACCAGACCAAGAGAAAGACCATCATTTGTAATAAAATCCTACATGTATTTTTTTGCACTGCCTTCACAACAGAACAGACATAGGACACTGTTTTTGTCTTTATTTTTAGACTGCAAAGGTGTTAAAGTATTCAAAATTACACTATGCTGAAACCCTGGCTCGACGTGAAAGCACCTCTTATTATATATAAACTATATAACAAGACTAACTACATTACTTTGCTGCAATCACGCTCTTTCAAACCTCGTCTATCTGCACACTGATGCTCCCCGTGAAAGAAAGAAAGAATCAAGACAAGGGTGTAATTGTGACCTAAATCCAGTGATTAGGAAGACGACGGGGAGAAGATCAGCTGATGTGCTTCATTAGACTGATGCTGGGAACTTCATTTCACTGTGGATCTGGGTGAGAACAGGCGGGCAAAAGAGAGGCTGTAAAAGTCCCCATTATCAGCAAAATATGCATGATTTCAATTGGTCATCAGGGCAATTGTGTAAATCTGTTTAAGTACTGTAAAAAGGTCATCTTAAACGGGGCTTACGCTGCAATTTCCTGCAAAGGATTTTGGCACAGATGGTCTTTAAAATGGTTGTCCAATCTTTCATACTCCCTGTGCGTCTTGGTCGTGCAGTATATGGGGGCGCTACGAGCTGCAATTAGCTGAGATTAGCTGCGATTAGCTAGCCTGGGAATACCCATGCTGCTGTGTGCGCTCGAATCATTTCGAACTTCATAGCAGCCTGGGGACCAGCTGAAATCTTTGCATGGATTTGGCGACCAATCACAAAGACGATGACGCGCTTTTCGATATACAGAAGCTTGCAGTTTACAGATATTTAAAAAAAAAAAGTTAATTTACGGATCGGCATAGTGGTCGCAGGGTTTCTGATGCTGCTGAAGCCGGCTGAAAGTAGCGCAGACAAAGGGCGCATAGAGGTTAGCAAGGGCAACAGAACGCTGATACATCTTCTTGTGTATCACCGTAAAAAAAAAAAGGTTTTCAAAAGTGCCTCCTACACTCCTCGTATGCAGTCAAACAGAGTAAGATGATTTCTTTTTTTTTTCTATAACTCTTTGGTTTTTCCTATTTTATGCTGTAAAATAATGTAGATGTAATTCAGTTGTTGAACACGATGCATGGATTGGAGAGTTTAGATAACACTGAAACAATAGCTGCTTTCCATTCAAAAGACATGGAAGGTGACTGTGGAAGAAATCAACTCCAGATATGTTTTCCATGAGGGAAGCAAAATTGTAAATAAAAAGTTCAGTCTTGTATTTCTGGGGTTAAGGGTTAAGGTTGGAATCAGCGACAGAGTCATCTTTGGACACGGAAACCACCTCTTTCTCTCTCTCCACTTTTAGGTCATGATCATGAGGGGAGGACTTGGAACTTGATCGCTTACTTTTGAAATTCCTCCCCCTCTCTCATTGTGTAATCTTACAGGCTATCTCTTCAAACATGCTATTTCGAGCCGTTCAGCAGGATTGACCTGTTAACATAATTGGAACCGGTCTAGTTTGCATTGCTTTGGTGTTACTTTGGCACAGTCCTTACTGTACAAGTTAGTTCACAAGTGAGTGGTTTTGCCAATTGCAGTGTTGGCCAAACGTCAAGTGGTCTCAAGTGAAGTGCCCTCGAAGTCTCCCCATTGCATTGTGAGTATAGCAATGGCCACCATGACAAAACAGACCATAATACAACACGCCTTTAGACTACACATTTCCAGAAGTTAAGTATTTCTCGTTTTACTCATGGGATTCTGCGTTGAGTTCCATTTATTCGTTTGATTTGTCGTGAAGTAACTATAGTAATCGATATGGCTTTTATTGTGGTGCTGCCTATTGATTGAGTAGCTTGAGTAACTTTGCAAATGATCTGTATCTATAGTGACAAGCAAGTGAATCTGATGACATTGTACATTTCCACAAACCAAAGTCTATTCTGGCTGGCCACATTAACCGCGCAGTTAACCCCAATGCCAATCCAATCAACCCTGTCCCTCAGGAGCTCCTGCTAATTGAATTATATGTTTCCTCGGAAGGGAGGTTGAGAGACTGAACTAATTGTTTAATACTGCGCAGTACAACACCCACTCCTGTGTATGTATTGAGTAACTGCTTAAATATGGTGTTGTTTTCCCCTTTCCGAAGTGCTGAACCCAAAGACCCAATTCTCGATGCAGCATTAAACCCTTTTCCTTTCTCACGATGAGTCTCGAGTGCTGGTGCAAGCCGACAGATACCGATGACAATTTGAGGGAAAATTGCCGGCAGCCCTTTTCCTGTGTATGGGCTGTGTGGTGTGGCTAACAGGCGGAGGATGTAGCGCATGGGTATGTCCTCTCTGCCTGGCTGCTCCTTCTCCTCCCTGTGCTGGGCCACCGAGCTGAAGGCCAGTATCGTTCACGGTGAAGGCCCTAATTTAAAAGCTGCCATGAACAAAATAGTGTGACTGTTTCCCGGGAAGTGGCAGCTTTATTGGCCACAGGTGAATTTTGCAGACGCTTGTGCCAGAGCTGTTATGAGTTGTACGCAGTAGAACTGGAGAAGAAACACTTCCTTTTTACTTTTGCGTAGGTGGACGGGACAGGAATACGAATGTGATACAAAATACTGTACTGTTGCAGCGCACTCAGATTAGCCACATCATAATTAGGGAGAGATGTAATTAACACAGATTATACAACATGTTTGTCATGGCACTTCTGAGAGAGTGGCATATCCGTCGTTTTAAGCAGCAGGTGAACATTTTGTTCTCACAACAGATTAGTCCCAAAAAAGTGCAGATTCAAATGAGTTTAGCAAAGACAAGCTTCCCGTGCTTTTGTTAGAGAGTACCCATCAAAAGTTTGGAAACACTTTTTATGTAACGGCATTTCTTAATTTTCAACACTATCTATATTGTGTAGAGGCTGAACAATATGGGTTTTTGTTAGGCTGATGCCGATATTTGGGGATTTTAATTGGTCGATGCCGATACGCACAGCTGATATTTTTGACCGACTTTTTCAAATTTCTTATATAATATATAATCCTACATTAGGCTTCTAAACTGTAAAATGTGTTGAACTGTGACAGCAGGGAGTGTTTTATTAGGGGCATAAGGCTGATTTATTAAAAACATTCCTGTCCTGGTTTTCTCTGAGTGAAAATGTGAATGGTCCTCTTTTCTCCAGCGTGACATCAATATATACAGTCATTATTTGTTCTTGTCACCAATATCAATTGATAAAATAATGTAAAAACATTAAACAAGGATCACTGGACTATTATACACTATTTCCTTGGGGAAATGACAGGCTCTAGGCTGCACTAATATTAACAACTTAGCTACATGAAGTGATCTGATGATATTATGTTAGGTCAGTTATTTGATCAAAAATACAAACACTTGGCCACTGCAGCAGTGGTTTTAGTTTATTTCTGTACGTGACCCAATCATAGTTCTGTCCCAGTCTTGTTTGTTACTTGTTTAGCATTAGCATCCTGCCGCTAGCTTTAGCACACTGATGCTAACCGGCGATCAAAAATACAATTGCGAAGGTTAAAACTAACTCAGCGATTGAATTCTCCAGGTTGCGAGCTTCAAAATGAAGCATGTCCATATTCACTTAGGGTTTAGTCGGTGAAACTTGTGTTGAACAGACTTTTTTCAGACCAATTTTCATTGTCCCCTTGAGGCCTAAGAGGGTGTTGTTGAGCTCACATTAAAGCTCTGACTGAGGGTTACGGACATATCGGCATTTATCAGCATCAGATCGGCCGATAGTCGATATCGAAAAATTCCCAAATATCGGCCTCTAATATTGTGTGATTCTCAAAACCATTTCTGGTGACTATATTGTGAGTCCATTGAGAAACATCGCGCTACCTGAGAAGAGCAAAAAACATTGTGAGAGACCCCTCCCATCCGAGTTAACAGCTCTTCGAACTACTGCCCTCAGGGAAGAGATATCGGGCAGACAAGTCTCACAGTTAAATAGTCATTTGACCCAAAGACAATCGAAGTAACTTTTTATTAGTTTTTATTGTTTATTATGCATTCATGTAAAAATATAATGTATTTTTATGTCTTAGGGACCAGGTCTGCGAATGAGCTGCTAGCTATACGGCCGATGAACATGGCATCGTTTTTTTGTAATAATGCTTCTTGTTCTGTCCCTTTCAAATAAACATATAAATAAACACAACCTCCTCTGGGCGCCGTGCACCAGTGCCCTGATGGCTGCGGCCGATTTGCTGCTCCCGGTACAGAGCGCTCCTCTCACGGTGTTCCCTTATCTGGTTCACACTCAGCCTTATTATTTCCTTGTGCGGGTGGGAATTCCTGTGTGTGTCTGCAGAGCGGGGGATGGAGTGAGCATTGCCGTAAAATTGGGAGTTTGACTATGAATGATTTTAATTCTGTAAAGCAACTTGTATTTTTTTGTGCTTTATAAGTAAAGTTCAATTGATTGACTCAAAAAAAATAGCCAATAGAAATTAGTGAATTAGTTAATTAGTGAAATACTCTTTACAAACAATGAAACATCCCGTCTCCATGGGGTCTTGTTATGCATGAAACACAACACAAATAAAAAGCTGTAGTTCAGATCTCTGCAAACCTGTTGTGAGATTCTTGTATTACTTTAGCCGCAGTCAGTCTTCTCTCAAATGTTAATGCTCCTGGATATGTTTAAAATGTGCACTGTGAACCGGAAAAGGCAAATATAATGGAAATAGCAAAACTTGGGCGGAAAATTGATTTGGCTACAACAAAGGTGCAGCTGGCCATACATACAGAACACAACCAACTTTAAGAAAACTGGTGAAGACTTTCAACATCTTCAGTTTGTAACATTCAACTTTCAAAAGCTGTGGAAATTGTGTTCCCTTTTGTAATTTTCTGGGTAATACGTTCATTTTGCGCGCATTACTGGCACTAGATACATATTTGATTGTTGCAGTCTGGGAGCGAAACGTAATGGCAGTACAATACAAATGTGTAGAGTTTGTTTTTATTCTGTTCTAGTTCATTCTTTTCCCCCTTCGTCTCCTAAACCCAGATTTCGAGCGGCTTATGTAAAATGCAAACGGTATAAAACAACACGAGTTACAGTTTGTGCTGAGCTTAAACAAACGCAGCTGACAATAAAAGAGTCCCGGGGGGGAAACCAGCCACATCGATTTTTTACTTCTGCACTTCAACAATCCGCCGCCTGTTTCGAAATCAGGTTTGGAGCCACAATCAAATGCACTCTGCACAGAGCTCTGGCTGCCACTGAATAAGATAGAAACATGTTTTTTTTTTTTTTTTCCATGTCAAGGGCAAACACGGGGAGGCCGAGAGATTCACGCAGCATAAGATAAACCAAACACTTGACTAAAGACATTAGCGGGTTTATTTCAAGTTTGCCTCAAGGTGTTTCAGCACCTTACAAATTCTCATCCATTTCGGCTTCCTGTGAATTTGCTTTGCCATTGAGGTTCTAAGAGAAAAAACGGCAGATGGTCCTCTCTGCAGGAAACTGTGGGGAAGATTGTTCAATATTTTATTCAAGAATATGTAATTAATAGGCCTTTTACACTGTGGGTACGGCCTTTAGTAACCAGGGCTGACTCAGAGATCTTAGCATGAGCTTCAATATTTCAGGTATATCCCAGATCTACCACCAAAGACCTAAAAGAAATGCTTGAGACATCCATTTTTGAAGCTATCCGGGTGAGTGAAACTAAGAGACTCGAAGAATTAAAGCTGGGGTACCTGATTTGTTTCTGTTCAAACTGTGAAATGTTTAGTTTTGACCCAAACTCGTTTCTAGCTCTCACAATCCCTCCTGCACATCCAAATAGTTCAAGCAAATTAATTATCTGCCCACAAAATAAGTTGCACTTATTTAGATTCTACTATTATCTTCCATCAGTCAATGACATTTTTGTTGATATCAATGCAACAAGATCTGCTTTATTGCTGTGTTTAGAACATAAACTCTGTGGGGGCAAAAGTAAATGTACTCTAAATGTACAGCAAAAAAAGAGTTAGATTTGTTGGAATATGTAGTACCTGATTTTATCGTGGGATAATGAAGCCTAGGTGTTAATTCAACCTGGTAGACTACTTTCAACATCACCAACCTCCAGCAATCATGGTCCATTTGCAGCCCAGCTGTGCTGCGACCCACCTCCACCCCATCTCCGTCTCTTCCGTCCACGGCTTCTACCTGCTGCATCTTCACGGGTCTCCTATACCACCACCAGTGTCCAGGCTCCGGGGAAGACATCCCTAACTCCAAGCTGTTCATCCATACTGACTTTCATCATCGATGTCTACCACCGGGGTCTGATCGCCCAAACTAATATACATGTCAATAAATCTTCCTAATCGCTGCTTTTTCCTAGTAGTAGCAGTAATAATAAAAATAATAATAATAAAAAACATTTGATTATTACCTATAGCAAAACATTATTTTAGTTTCTGCTGTGAAATGAGGTATTATCAAAATTATGCCCCATAATGACATTGTATTATGTCCGTGTGAGAACGTGTGAATAACACAGACCATATGGAAATGGAAGTTTCCTGCACGTCTTGCTTCGGACACTCAATCAGTATCATCTATTGCAGGGGTCCCAACTGGCGGACCTGGGTCCAGATCCGGACCTCCAGAGGCTTTAGTCTGGACCCCAAAGCCTTTTCATCCTCTCAATACTTAATATCTAAGGCTGAATTAACAATTTTCTGAACAATTGCAAAAACATTTATATAAGTCATTTCTGCAATGTAATTAGACAACCTTTTAAGAGCAATGACTGCACATGTCCGGACCATGGACATGTCGAAAGTCACGAAAGTAAAGCTTGCGGACCTCGAGCTGATTTAGTTGGGGACCCTGATCTATTGCATTACAACTATTCACTTGTTTATTTGATCATTTATCAAATACAGACATGACAAGAAATTCTCATTGGACAAATAAATGAGTTTAACATGTTTACATCTCATGATTGTGTACATTTTGAACCTCATTTTTCTCTGTTGGCAAACTGCATGGTCCAGGCTTCCTCCACTCACAGCGCAGGGTCATAGATTTCCGAGACCCGGCTTTAATGAAGTGGCTGCTGAGGAGATTTGCTGCACAAACTAAATGTGTTCAACAACTCCAGCGAACTGCAACCTCATCATTTTAGCCCGGTAAACAAACTCTGCCTCTCTCAGGACACCACCGGGGTGCAGTGCCATTGTAGCAAATGTATTTCCCCTAATTCAATGATACAAGCATGGCAGGTTATAACAGAAAACATAAGTAACTGAGAAGATGTGTTATGTCGTTGATAAACAAATCCTGCATCTGATCGTGTCCAGAATAAGAGCAAAAGCATGGAGTTTAAATAATAAAAATAAAGTGATAGCAGTGGATCTAAGTGGGGACACACCACACAGCACAACAGGGCAGATTACATCCATGGGGCTGTAACTAAGCTATAACTAAGCTTAAACATGCAGTACCATCGCCCTGATGCCAGACGAGAATGATAGCCACATAAAAGGAAGGACAAACCGGAGGTTTATGCAGAGAGGTTGGATAGTGCACCCTGACAAGCTTTCATTGAATGACTGATGCTGAAATGAAATGTAAGACTCACATCATTGCTTTGCTCTTTAGTCCTCTGTGTTGTACAAAATGCTATCCATGCTGACCTCATAATGTCATAAAAGCATTCGCCAACATTAGTTTTTTCAGTATGCAAATAACCAATGGAAAATCATGAAATTGTTTTATCTGAAGGTTGAAATGGACGTGAGAAAGAAAAAGAGAAAGAAGAAAAAGAAGTCCTGAATTCAATTTCTGGAGAATGTGGTGCATTTGTGTGTGGAGTTTTAATGTTCTCCCTGTGTCTGGGTGGATCTTCATTGAGCAAACTCTATGAAAGAGTGCTGAAAATGCAATGGATGAAGCTCCGGAGACTATGGTCAAATTCATATGACAGATACCTGAACAATAAAGTACTACTTACACTGCTAAGACATAACTCATTTATAATTTACCTTTCTTATACGTGGCTTACTATATTCAGTTTAATACGGCTGGTAATTAATTAGTCATGTGAAGTAACTGTAAAGGAATGAGCTCATCAATAAAGTAACAAAGCTGCAGGTTCAGGCAGCAGGCCCGGAGAGCGGAAGAAGACAATGTGACCCAGTTGTGCAGGATTCAGCGCTGAGACTGAGGGATTAGCTCCTGGATCATAGCTGTACGACACCACAGGCTCATAGATTTAGCCACACACACCCTCCAGGCTGCTCTTTTTGTACACGGACAGAGATTCAAATCAGCATTTCAGTGTCCGGTTTGAAGATTTTTATCTCGTGTGTGCTGTTGAGATCTGGAATTACACAATGGAAAAATTGTCCTTCAAAGCATATAATCCTTTCTGTAAATACAATCATCTGCTTCTTGGTAAGAATACATGTCTTTGGTAACTCAGGATACATAGACTAGATTTTTTTTTTTTTCTCACTGACTGTGGATTATGTTTAATGATCAGAGGTGTTAAAAGAACAGAACAATTCTCTACAGCAGTAATACCTTTTTTCACTTTTTTCAAAGTGTCATCTGGCCTAGATCCAGATAAAAGATAAAACCAGGACTTTCAGTGAGAACCAGATATTTCACATACACTTCATAAAAAGACACATTTGCATTTTTTTTCTCACTGAAAACAGAATTAACTTTTACTTTTTTTTAGGTCAAGGTTAAAAATATTTGCTAAATGCCAGAAGAATGAGAGGTAGATTTCTTGTAAACCAAAAGTTTGCATACATTTCATTCATATTTGGTAGCATTGCCTTTAAACGGTGTAACTTGGGTCAAACATTTTGGATATCCTTCCACAAGCTTCTCACAATAGTTGGGAGGAATTTTGATACATTCCTCCTTTGGGAGTTTGCTTTGGGTCATTTTCCATTTGGAAGACCCATCTGTGCCCAAGCTTTTACTTCTCCAGTATTTCCACGTAATGTTCTTTCTTCATGATCTCATCTATTTTGTGAAGTGCACCAGTCCCTCCCTCAGCAAAACAACCCCACAGCATGATGCTACCACCCCCGTATTTCACAGTTAGGATGATGTTTTCAGGCTTGCAAGATTCACCCTTTTTCCTCCAAACGTGACGATGGTCATTATGGCCTTTTTATTTTTTTTTATCAGACCACAGGATATGTCTCCAAAAATGTAAGTCTTTATCATTCTTTTTATTTACAAACTCCAATCTGGCTTTTTGATGTTTCCTTTGAAGTAAGGGCCCCTTCCTGACAGAGTTCCATCTCAGCCCATGTCGGTGCAGTGCTTGTTTGACTCTGGATAATGACAAACTCTTACCAGGTTCAGCATCTTCACCAGGTCTTTTGCATTTGTTCTTGGGTTGATATTCACATTTCAGACCACAGCACATTCATCTCTGGGACACAGAACCCGCCTTCTTTCTCATCTGTTTGATGGCTGGATATTTCCATCATCATCACAGAACCTGGCACCTTCAAGTGTCTTGAAATTGCACCCAAGGATGAACCAGACTTGTGCTTCCAAGGTCATGGCATCGTCATCTGCGCTTTCCCAAACTGTTTAAAGATGTAGTAATGTTAGTGTATGTAAACATCTGACTTTGTAGAAAGTAACAAAAACATCTTCTTCAGGCATTTAACAAATAGAAATCATTTTAGTGTATGTAAGTGTATGTAAACATCTGGTTCTCACTGTATGTGAGATTACAAAAGCATGAAAGAAATAATCTCTCGTAAAGATGAACATTTGAAAGTGCCTGGGTTACATACATACAGGTAAAACCTTGCTTTACGTTCACGTCCATTGAAAAATGAGTTCCATTGGGTTCTATACTGTGATCAAATTAATTAAACATTTCCTATAGTCAAGGCTGTGTGCGTTGCCAGTGCAAACGTCGAGCAAAAATCTCCTGCTACAAAAAACATTTACATAACCTCGAACTATCTGTGGGAAGATGTTTTGTTACCTGAATGTGTAATGGCGTAGTGACAAGTCGAATCCTTGGTTTAAAAAGGTGACGCCACCTGACGAGCTATAGTGGCAGCTAAAGGAGGGAGCGGAGTATAGGGGGCGTGTCTGGCCGGACAGGGCGAGCGACGCAGACAGGGAGGGGGTGAGGCAGCAGGAGTGGGCAGTAGCAGAGATGGAGGAACGATAGAAGGACTGTGGGAGTTCAGAGACAAGGAAAGAGGATGCGAGAAGGAAGGGAGGGAGGGGGGGGCAGTGGTGGGAAGGTTGGAGGAGGAACAGTATGTCATGTGTTGTTTTATTCTCATCCAGAGGCCAGAGAGTGGAGGCCGATACCTCCTCATTATTCCACTGTGTTATCTAACAGGCAAGGCTAAATATTTGGTAAAGGTATGAAACGTTGCTCATGCACTGTTTACTGCCCCCTGGAAATGGATGACAGCGGTAAAGATAAAAAGGATCATGTTCATAGAAAATGTGTTTTCCTTCATCATTGATATATATGTGTATGTTATTGATGTACATTTGTCTACGCTTTTAACCTTTGAGTGAGTCTTTACTTACTGTTTATACATTTTGTCCCACCAAAGTCCTTGGTAGTCATTGTATATAAGATACCATTATTAACTATTTATTTGTTTTTGATGTTTGTTGTTTTTCCTCACATTTCCTGCCTATTTGCACACCCTGAGTGTTTCTAAGAGCTGAATGTAACATGTAAATTGTGAGATCAGTCTTATCTTTATCTTAATCTTAAACTTCTATCTGTAAAAATGGAGGTTGGACTTCTGGACCCACTGAAGTCTCTTCAAAGTAATGCCTTCAGGGGGGAGACTACGGAATCTATGGGCCAGCTCCAGTCGACTGTAGAACAGTATCATACACAAGGCCATCGTGAAGCTGAACTCCCTGTCCTCCCTCCCACGCATCATCCCCCACCCCCCTGCTCCACAATCAAGGATGAGAGAAATATAATTTCAAATCACTCAGATGGTTTGACAAATACAAAATCTTTACAGCAGTGGTTCCCACGCGTTTGTCCATCGATCTGTTATTTAAAGCAGTACTCAGTAACTCATGCCCATGCTCATTGCTCATTAATTGTCCGTGTAAAGTAAATACTACGCTGACAGAAAAGACAAAGGGAGAGAGGGGTGTTGTACATCCAATTACACTGGAGAAAAAAACATTTCACTCAAACTTGGCTGTAAACACTGCTAAAGTGGCAGCTAGCTTTGCCCATTAGCCTGTTAGATTAGTGTGGATTGGTGACTCCTACCCGGAGGCAGGGAAGTTGCAAGTGTGGTTTTCTGGACAGAGACACCAGGGGGAGATGAATTACCCCCCAATCATCCAAATAACACTTGTACTACCCCCAGAGGGACTACGAAAAGGATTTATTATGGTAAACAAGTTACTTAGTTCTTCTTTAATTGGCTCCCACCAGAACCACAAAAGATGGTTTCTCTGAGTAACACCATAACTAAACTTGGTCTACACCAGGTCAAATTATACCTTATCAGCTCTAATGTAAACTAGGTCTGACAACGACAAGTTATAAAAGAATGAAAACAGAAGAAGCCTGTGCTCCATTGGTATGCTACTCCGGACAATTTTTAACCACAATTTTACTACATGCAATCTTAGGGCTTGTATTCAGTCCAAGGTTGCGTCCATACTTCTCCAGTTGTATACCTTGCTTAGTTCAGATTTTGTTTGGGTCTAGTCCTAGGAAAGCCTAATATTTTTATTTTTCTAATAATTGGTTTGAGAGCCAATGTATTGAGGATTATATCTGTCAGCTAGATCTTACGCATAAATTCTCTCTGGCGAAGTAAGATATCGTTACTGCTACCACTACCACTATACCTGTGGATTTCTTTTAACATCATGCCCCAACTCTTCTGTCAAGCCAAATCTCATCAGTTGTTTCACAATTGCCCATTGGTCTGAGAACATAACCCAAAACATTAGTGTCAACCCATATTCTCTGGACATAAATCCAGTACGCTTCAACGAGCAACTCCCATTGAAACTCAGCAACCTATGACTTATTTATGATCTGTAATGCCCAGTGGCCACACCCAACTGCCGAGCTAAGGAAAACATAGAATCAAATGTTTTTACCAGTGCTTTTCTATGTATCAAAGCAGAGCCAGTAAAAAAAAAAAGGGAGAAAAAAAGATGAAAACGTCCAACTTCAAAAGGAATACGTAACTGGAATGGAAAATCTTTCATTATTATTGTCCAGACAAAGCCAGTTCGACAAACATACAAGCGAAGATTTAAAGTTTAAGCATGAATGCTGGGAATTTACTACGACTTGTATTTCTATGAAAATTGCTCCACCAAATGGCTGTTCCTTCCTTGTCAAAGCAAATATGACAAATCGCAGATGACTCAAACACTGGTGGGCGATATTGACACAAATTAAAACGCCACGCCACTTTCTTTATGGGGGACTTTCTGGTTGATGATGAAGATGCAATATAAAAGTACAAAAATATGAATGGACTTTACAATAGACTACAAATGTGTTGAAACATTACACTGCTAGTATTAAAGTGTTTGCAGTTCTTTGTTCTGTTTGTGCCATTGACTCAACAAGGTAATTTTCACTATTTTACAATTTTACAATTTTAATGTTGTTATCTCGTAGACCATTGTATTTAAAGCTGTACTAAGTCACTTGTTTACCTTAATAAATCCTTTTCGTAGTCCCTCTGGGGGTAAAAAAACACAATTGCAACCTCGCTGCCTACGGGTCGGAGGCCCCAATACACACCAATGGAATCATGAAGAAGAAGCTACCAGACTAACGGGCAAAGCTAAGAGTGGGCTAGCACCACTTAAACAGTATTTACAGCCAAGATTGAGTGAAATCTTGTGTGATTGGATGTACAATATCCCTCCCTCCCTTTGTCTTTTCTGTCCGCGTAGTATTAACTCTCACGGACAATTAATGTGCATGAGCTTCTTAGTACTGCTTTAATGGGATTTTTGTTTAAATAAAGCAAAGAACCAGAGTCGCAGACAATATACTGCCCACATCTGCTGGGAACATCATTTTAAACAGAAATGTTGTGCCTTTAAATAATGGTACCTATGATCTCAAATGAGCCATTTGCGTCACTTCAGTGTCATAGTTACAGATTTATTGACCTCGTTGCAGTGTGTAGCCTTCATTTAACCAAACAGTGTAAAAATAGACTCTGCTCATCCTTATGTCAACTAGAACAAGAACAAGCTGTCCAACTGGAGTAAATATAGTCTCTTCCTTTGACATTCATCGAATAGGTGAAACCAGTATTCGTGATATCTATGAATGCTTCCTTCGAGGCATGACTTCACAGCATGCTTGCCATTTTGGGGTTTGGGACATGTTATATTAACACTAAAGTTTGTCCTTAAACACCCGGGGTAAACCACCAAGCACATGCAGTGTGATCCGCTGCGTTACATAAGTGCACAGAGGAGAAGCGAGAGCAGATTTATAGGTAACAAAAAGACTCCTACACCCAATGCATCAACAGCCCCTGCACATGTACAGCTCATGTGGTCAGGCCAGTAGTGAAGTGGATGTTCCCCCGGGGGTTTGGACTCCGCTACTATATTCACCACTATACAGAGAGGGGGGGGAGGCAATTTGGAGATTTCCCCTTCCACCTGCTTTTAAATATTGATGTGTCTTGCGCTGTTGCACCATTTCAGCCCACCTACCACTATCTTGTCGGAAACTGGTAGATGCAGGATGCTGATAATTTCCGCATGGCATTTTCACATAAAACAGACACAGTGGCGTGTAGCAAAGCCAGAAAAAGGAATAAGCGACCTGTCATGTGAGCATAAATGTTTGATGTGGCTGATTTTGTCTCGGGACGCATTGATGAAATGTTTATGGGCCGGTGGAAAGAGGAACAAGAGTATGGAGAGCAGGCATGCGTGGCAGAGTCAGCTCAGGCATGTCCATTGACATATTTGATCTGTCTGTGTAGAAAACATCAGAAAGAGAGATAGATATCAACAAAATGAACGTATGTTAATCTGAAATTTAACTGGTGAAGGGAATGGTGTATGGACTTTCTACTACCACAACTACATTACTACAGGCATGAATCTGTACTCATGCAAAAGTATTTTCCAAGACACATGCAGTACAAATGAAAAATAAAAATAATAATGGTTTGTAAGTCTTAATGTATTATAAAAGTAAGAAATAATTAAAAAAAAATCGTATCATTGATGTTCTGGGCCTGCATGTGAGTAACATGTAATAACTGGGTAACACTTTACAATAACTGTATTGTTTCTAAAGTCCCTCCCTTTGCTGATCTGAGCTACAAATTAGAGTCTCCCAGGACTATGCATGGACCAATCAGAGGAATAAGAAGGGGCTGTCAGGTCCAATCAGGCGGGGAGGGACCTTTATTGTTTACTCTATTAATTATCTCTCTCCTCATGAATATCTCTCTCCTCATTTGGCAATCTACAATTCTACTTAAATAGTAGAATTCCCATAGTTTTTGGGAATAAGAAGTTGTGTAAGAACTTATTCATTTGACTCTACTACATTTGAAAAACAAATGTTACAGTGTACTTCCCTACATTTGTAGTGAACAATAAGAAAAAGTCAAATTGGCCAGAAAAGTAATGAGATAAAGAGAAAGCTATTCTTATTTTATGTTTTATAGACAAGTCATGATACAAGTAACAGCATTGGGGAATACAAGGAAAGCATTCACTCCACAATTTAGCCAGGAGCAAACCCATGAGCAGTAAAAAAAAAATTAAAAATAAAGCACAATCAAGTATTTGAATTGCTGTGTCACAGTATAAGTGTAACCAAGTGCACAGAGGGAGGGGCTCTTTTTCAATAAAATGATTGAATTCAAAATGAGAGATTCTTTTCATGCAGCAACACATTAATAATGCACTCTCCAAATGAAAAGAAAGGCTGAGAACAGATGGGTGCTTATCTTCAGTATTTATAAATTCTGAGCAATACCTAAACATGTGTTTATAAGAGCAGAACAATATGAGGAGAAGCTCGTAAATAAATGAAAAAATCATTACCACCATTGCTCAAATCTAATAAAACAAAACACGTTTAATTATATTCCAGCATTATAAGCCCCTTTAAAAGCTCAGCAGCAGCAGCAGCCGACTCTCACTGTGTTATTTCAGCCTTGTTGGCATCTCAAGGCCTTTCCGGCTCTATTGTGTTATTTTTGAAGGCCTGACACTAAGCACCAGAAGTACATGGCTACTTAACATGCGTAAACAAAAGGACGTACTCTCCCAATCATAGCTGGACTTTACCTGAGCCCTGACTCTGAAAAGCTCTAGAGGTTAAATAGAAGCACTACAAAAGGTAACAACAACTGTCATAATTATGTTACTCTGATGTCAGTGGGTGCTGCCAGACCAGACTGTTTGTTGCTTGCTTGTTTGTTAATGCAGGACACCAGGAGAAGTCCACAGCCAACAGCCGTCTCTGATGGGCTCAATTCAATGAATCGCAATAAGACGCCTTTAATAGACATCACTGTCCTAAGGTTAGGTTTAGGGCTAGTTTGATTGACAAGCAAGCTAAAGTAATCTACAGTCGAATAGGCCTAAGCCATTTCAGCATATGTTTCACTAAATAACAACAAAACCAAATTGTTTTGTTTTTTCATCAAATTGTGTGAAATGCTTAGAAATCCAAAAATAAGGCTAAAATGGACCTACCGTATTTTCCGGACTATAAATCGCACTTTTTTCATAGTTTGGCAGGTCTTATGCTCTGGAGCGACTAATATGTGATTTTTTTTCTCCTTTAAAAATAAAATTCAAATATATAACTTATAAATATATATATATATATATATATAAACCACTAGAGGGCACTGCAGGTTAATCGAGCAGCAGAAAAACGTGCTGTTGGGAGAGGTTTGTCAACGTTCCCAAGGCGATTGTTTTGAAGTGACACCGAGGATGAAGATTTCAATGGATTTAGTGATTTGGAGATAGATCGAGAGTTTGGTATGTTCTTTATGCTGTAGTTATCAAAACTAGTTTGTTGTTTATGCATCACGTAGGTAACCATCAATGCGTAACGTTAGCATACCGTACGCCTATTCAGCCTGTTTTTTTCTTCTTCATTTCGCATATTAGCTGCTGCTGTATATATAGCTGCTGTGTCTTGTTTAAATTGTAATGTTTAAGTTGCTAGGTGTTCTTTTCTATTTTTTCTCTTTAGTTGTTCGTAAAATTGTGGCTTCTTGCAATGTGGATAAGGCGTCACAAACACTGCAATGATGATCACTTTGGAATATACTGTGCAGTAAATTACACTTACTGATACACAATCTTCCAGTTTTATCAATAGTCATCAAATTGACTTCTCAAGCTTATGTCGAAATGTAGAAAGTCACAGATGAGTTTTGGAGACCCCACCACTAAAACTTCACTATTTTCAGATGTCTTCACTTTGAAATTGTTTTCTGTGTGGTAGCAGAGACTGATAGGAATGCAACAGATTTAAAAGATGGCGCTGGGTTATTTAAGTTCTTATTACCAAGTTAATAATGTCATGATGTTGCCTGATTGGTCATTAGTTTTGCAGATCGGCTGGTGACTACTGATTGGCTTCTGAGTCATGCACCAATCTGTAGTTTCGGTTTTTCCCTAAGGCACCGGGGTGTGTTCAATGAGGCCCAATTAGCAAGACATAATCAACTTACAATTTGATATTCAACGCGTGCACTGCTATGAAGGGAGTAAGCTTATTAAAAAAAAAAAAAAAAAAAAAATCACTTGTGTAATTAAGTGGTAGTGATGTTCTTATCTTGAGTACAATAATAAAATACACATTTTCTTTCACCAGACAAACGCTATTCAATCAAGGTTGTTTTGTTGGATCTTTGTCACAATACTTAACAGTACTAAGTAACTCATGCCCCTAGAGGCCATAAGCGCTACTGCAGGTGTCGTAGCACGTTGCATTTTTTTACTCAGTAATTGTCCGTGAGAGTAAATACTACGCTGACAGAAAAGACCAAGGGAGAGAGGGATATTGTACATCCAATTACACAATGGAGATACTTTTTTCACTCAAACTTGGCTGTAAATACTGTTTAAGCGGCGTTAGCTTTGCCCATTAGCCTGTTAGCTTCTTGATTCAGTTAGCTTTACCCGTGAGCCTGTTAGCTTCTTGATTCAGTTAGCTTTGCCCGTTAGCCTGCTAGCTTCTTGATTCAGTTAGCTTTGCACGCTAGCCTGCTAGCTTCTTGATTCCATTAGTGTGTGTACGTTTGTTAAGTGTGACGTCACGACTTCCGCTTTTGGATACTAGCAGACCGGCAAATATGCGAGAAAAAAACATTAAAAACTCTTAAAAACAACCATCAATATTTCTGAAACTCAACGGAGAGTTACTGAACCTACTTCTCAGACACATTAGCCAAAAATGCCGCACCTACTGCTAAAAAAGTAATATTTACTAAAGTCACTACTTCCGGAGTTAGTGTAGCTGCTGCGCCGTTAGCATTTATTTCCAGTAACCCAGAAGTACCGATTTTGGTAAATGTTACTTTTATAGCAGTAGGTATAGCATTTTTGGCAAATGAGCCTGATAAACAGGTATGTTCAGTAACTCTCCGTTGAGTTTCAGAAATACTGAATGTGGTATTAAAGAGGTTTTTTTAGTTTATCGCACATCTCGGGACCCGGAAGTAGAGCTGTGAAGTCACCACTTAACAAACGTATTGGTGGCTCTGACCCGTAGGCAGCCAAGTTGCAATTGTGGTTTTCTGGCCAGAGGCACCAGGGGGAGATGAAATACCCCCCAACCATCCCATTAACACTTGCATTACCCCTAGAGGGACTACGGAAAGTATTTATGAAGGTAAACAAGTTACTTAGTACTGCCTTAAGGGGTGATATTGACAGCATTTGAGGTCAGCTTTGGACCATTTGGATAACAAACTTGCAAACTTATAAACATCATTTTGCAAGAGGACTGAATAGAGGCAACATCTGCACAGAGATATTGATGCTTTTGTGTAATATTTCCACAGATGCATCAGCACACGATAGCCTTGGGCATCATAAAGGTTTGTTGGATGTCGTACATATTATATTTCTGTAGAGTCTGTTTGTGCTAAGAGAAACTATATCATTGGAGCCCTTTGGAAACTTCTGCCATTATTCTTCTTTCTTTACATCTAGTATGTTACATCAATAACAAAGTGTTATAAGTGTCTGTAATACTGATATAACTCTGACATCCAGTTTACAGCTAATTTTGTCAGATTATTAGTTATCTCTGATGTATGGATAATAGTTAATACACTGCCTGACCAAATAAGTCTGCCAAAAAAGATCACACGCTCTAACTAACTAGCTTTAATTACAGCTCACATTCGCTGTGGCATGGTTTCAATAGGCCTCTGCAGCATCAAAAGATCTAGTGTTGCATTAACTTTTCAATCGTATAGATTGTGACCACAGTGCAAAGCCTTCTACAGCACATCCCAGATTCTCAATGGGGTTAAGATCTGGTCTCTGGGGCAGCCAGTCCATGTCCCTGAGCCACTCTTTCACAATGTGAGCCCGCTGAATCCTGGCATCGTCATCTTGGAATGAGCCCACGCCATCAGGGAAGAAGAAATCCTTTGATGGAACAACCTGGTGGGCTCATGGTGATGCTGAACCTAGTCCTGACCAACTGCTGCAGCACCAGATCATAACAATTAGTTAAATCCTTTTTTTAATATTGGTTAGGCAGTGCATCATTTTAGTTCACTCTTGTACAAAGCTCATGCTGAGTGCTGCGCAGCTCAATGCCCATTTAAAATATATTGTTTCCAGGATAATAATCATCTTGTAAATCATTTATAGTGCTTTAGCTGTAAGTGCCAAAATGCCTCCTAATAGCCTGCTTGTTTTTTTTATATTTTTTATTGTGTGATAAACCCCATCAATGGTGTGTGAGAGCCAAACCAGCAGCGATCCCGCCTTTTCCAAGCATCTATACACATTTCTAAAAAGGGTTTTGAGGAGGCTGTAAACGGGGGTGAGGATGAGCTGCAAGGAACAAAATAATAGGATCGACTTGGCTGTTTGGATTGGTAGCAGGTTTTTGTATACATAATTCAACGATAAGTTGGTTCCTAAGATTTTCGCGCACATTCAAAGTCAATTCGCAGCTCTCTCTCAAACATAATCTAAAATGTTTAATCTCAAGCAGTAATATCTGCTTAAGTTTTAATGAGGAACTTTTTCTGAATACCTCAAGAGAAGTTGAAAATACTTGCGAAAAACTTTGAACTAAGCAGTTCAAAGTCAGTTCATGACGCGTTCTTGGTGTAAGTATTCAAAGAGCTCAATTTATTGCAAAAAAAAAAATGAAGAAAATATGCCTAGAGCCATGCAGTGCTAAGGACAGGAAAAAATGGAAGAATGAATAAAAAAAAAATGTCATTACTTTGAGAGAAGGTTACATAGGGTGTAGAATGTATGATTTTCTTTGCTTTATTGAAATCCTCAAAGTTAAGTTGTTCACATACAGTGGAGGCTGCAGCAATAGTTACGGGTGACAAACATCCTGGCTCACGATCGGGAAAAGGTTAACCTCCTTACTGAATCGATGAAATGTCGGGACAAAGCCAGAACACACGCTTGGCATGTTGAGGACTGATCTTTGAATAAAACACTAGGCTGTAACATGGAGCAGCCACCTTTCTAAATAAGGCGTAGTGCTGTAGATGAAGTGAAAGTAGTATGCGTTATTTGTTCGTGCAGTTTTATACTTTTCTCGTATTTAAACATACTTGGCTGTTCAGAAAGCCTCACATCTTACACATGAAAAAACACCTGCAACTCACTTTTATTTATCAAGGGATTTCAAAAATCAAAACAGACAGATGGTAAGCCACAAAAAGCGTACGATAGTTAACCCAGTCTAAATCCTATTGAGAAACCCAACGGAGCCGAAAACCCACACTTTAAAACTTTAAAAACTCCCTTTTTATTCAGAGATGGAATTTCAAATTGCTGCCCCAATTTCTCTCTTCTAACTCTTCTCAAATGTTTTTGTCTGAGCTCGTGTTTTTGCAGCACAGCAGAGCAGGTCGTTGAATTTGGCGTCCTTAATAATTCAGCATTTTGAATGAAGTTATAAATCTGACTTGTCACTACTACATGATGGTGCCTAACAATGGGAGGGAGAGAGAGCCTCCTGACATTAGCAGCAGCATGAAAGCTAAGGCACATCTCTCCTACTCGTCAGCCTATTGTTTTATTTTATTTTTTAGTTCAGCGCTTTGGATCGCAACTCAACTTTGGGCGATTTTAATGTGGTGCTAAAAATAAAAATGTGTTGCCGACGAAAGAAATGTCAAGCTGCAAGAAAGTGGTTTGCGGAGTGATCAATAAAGGTTTTTAATCAATTCTGAAGCAAAAGGGCAAGGGAAGCAAAAGTGCAATACTGTGTTGTGTTGAAATAAGCACAAAGAGCCCAGATTACCGAAAGTCATTTTACAAAAAAATTAAAAAAAGAAATAAAGAAAGCACCCTGAAAGATCTAGTTGGTTATTTTAACATCCCCCCATGCATGGAAATCTAGATGTGTACTTTATTGAGTGAGAAAGTGGCGAAGGAGATTATGCAGAATCGATGGTTCATTTGCTCAGACCAATGTCACTGCGACATTGCCCAGACGAGCACATGACAGGAAAATGCTCTACATTCTTGTGTGAAAAATATACAGCAATATTGTTAGTAAGATAACAGACATTTGTGAGCAGGGCCGCACCTCAACAATGAACACAGCATAGTGTAGCCACTTTCATACCTACACAATTGCACATTCCATTTTCCCAAAACTTTTTACATGCCAAGAGTCACGATTATTTTCTCCATATTGATAGATCTCGATTTCCAATTTGATTTTTTTGTTTTTTGTTTTCATGATAAAAGCAATGAAAGTGGCCTTTTCTGGACTAGCAAGTAAATAGATGCAGCGGCTGGACTGAAAACTGCAGATAACTGTCCTGCTGCAGCAAAGACAAGCTCCTCACTTCTAGTACACAACATCTAAAAAGTGATAATGATTGAAGAATGTCCAAAGCAGCACATGGTGTGTGTGCTACTTCACAGAGTTTAGCGCTAACAACTTAATATGTGTCACACTTGAACCAGGAGGACCCAAAAGCAAACTTGGACCAGCAGAGTTTTCAAGAATTTGTTGGAGTGTTTGAGTTTGAAGTTGGAGACAAGGCAAGACCGTGGATTGCAGGCGAGTTCTGTGCAGAGGTAGTTTGTGGCACGAGGACTGGAGGTACAAAAGAAAAACAAATAAGTAAATAGAGAAGAAAAATGTCAGCATAAAAAAACAAGTGGAGCCTGAATTCACCGCAGTAGATGACTGACAATCTGGGAGAGAAGTGGTGAAGGAACAATGCTTAGAGGGATGTTTTGGGATTTTTGACATAGTGCTTCATTTCCTTGTTATCCAGAGAGTTGTTGATTTCTGAAGCTTTGCATTTTTTTAAATTCATGCAGTCCTTATATTTGAAGAGTTTAGTGGTGCTAGGCTAGTGCATGTCTATGGTAACTAGTAGCCTGCAGTAAAAACAGTCTGACCCAAGCACAGTGCACCTGAGGCAAATCACTTATAACACCAGACTACCCATATGAATGTCTGTGTTGACTGAATTTGTGTTTATTTTTTTTTTAATATAACCATTTTGCATTTAAAATAACTTATATTTGAGCAGCATCAGCTTCCTGGTTGCAAGCTACGCAGCGGCGGAGTGATCTGCTAGGTTACCAGATCTACAGTAGTTTGTTTACCGACATAACTACACATGGAATTCACAAATACTACAAATCAGATATGGCAACGTTTGAAGGACTACCCAATGATTTTGAAAAGGTTTTTAATGTAGGCTACTAGTTACCATAGACATGCGCTAGCCTAGCACTAGCCTAGCACCACTCTCTTCAAATATAAGGACTGCATGAATAAAAAAAAATATATATCCAAAAATCAACAACACTCGGGATAACTAGGAAATTATGCCCTATGTCAAAAAACTTTAAATACTCCAGCAGGTTGATGTGTGCCAATCAGCCCAGGAGCTGAGGCCCCGCCCAGGAACTCCAAACAAGGTAAGACAGACAAACACAGAACAGAGACCACAACGGGCATGGACCATGAAATACAAGTAAACAGCGCATTTATAGTGCAAGTATAAAAGACGATCAGACTTACAATTCACTGTTAGAAGTCCAGCTAATCCACTCTTGTTTCAGCTGCAGCCTCAAAATATTCCACATGGTCAAAATACAGCGATCGATAGTTCAAAGCAGGCATACATCCTCAAAAGGCTCCTCACGTGTGTCTCTTTTGCCCATTAGACGAGTTAGCGTGAATTTGTATCTGATTTTACACTTGAATTCACCAGATCTTCTCGCTCGATGTTCCTTCATGTCTGTGCTGCCCTGGGTGGGCTTGACTTGACAGATGCTGCAGCATCGCGGTCACCAGAATGCAACAGGACTTGCCCAACACGAGTATTATGAGTATTATTAAAATTTGATTTAGTGCCCAGCCCTACCAAGAGTTGAAACATCACTGCGCGTCTCTCTTGATCGAAACTACTCTCACATTACTTAGATGATGAATTCCTGTTTGTTTAAAGTCATTTTAGAAAGCAAAATTGCAAGAGTGTGGTGAATTTGCATTGATATGAATAATCTGTAAACTACAAAAGTGAAGAACGATTTAAATTCCAATGTCCTGAGAATAAGAGTTGTACCAATAACGCTAATGCAACCTAAGCAGCAACTGTATGCTACATATATTTGTTTCGTGGACACAGTATTTGACTGCGTTTGGTGACTTTAACTCACTCTTAATTTTCCTAATCTCAAGGTAATTTTCAGAAGTTCAAACAGCGGTAGTTTCACATTTTGCGAGCACTAAGCCTAATGCCTACGTGTAGATCTGACAGAGCACGTTACAACATACAGGCTTACTGTACTGTGTACATAGACATACACAGTACAGTAAGCCTCGGCAGACTTGAAATCACAAATGCATTCTACAATATCAGTTTTACCAGAGAGACGCGGCTAATTCCTTCAAATCAGCAGAGGCTAGATACTGAAAACATCTGACATGTATGCACTAGCAGGATTACGGGTGGATTTATGCCCCATCCACATGGAGACAAGCCCAGATCTAAAACACAAAAATATTATATCAAACATTATCCATATGAAGCAAACCCGCTCACAGTGTAGATGTTTCAATAATAACACAGGTCCTGCTGTCTAAACAGGAAACAGGAAACAGTCTGTTTTATGCTATATCAAGAGCAACCATTGAGTTCATGCAAAACAGTCCACAGGTCAGACACCCCCCCACCCCCCAAACCAATTTAACTGTAGCCTCTCAGTGGGGTTGTTTGGAAGGACAGCAAAAGGTTTGATCCTGTCATTCAGTCAAAATTGATCTATGTTCCATGTGCTTCATAGTGTTGAGTGTTTGTCCCTCTTGGTTCAAAAGCTGGGAATATATGGGGAAATCCACTGTCCCCATTCACTTAAAAGAGACTGGAGATGACAGGAAAGCAGAAAAAACACCATTCTATCAGCTGCATTAAGGGCCTCACACTGACGGCTTCAGAGCTCAAAGAGGCGGGCACGGACCGTGGGTGGGCTGCCTTCTGCTGAAATTCAAATGGGTTTGACAAACAACAATGGAGTTGATGTGGCATTTTGCAAATGTAGGCCACTCATCTTCACACTGACGGAACAGGCAGACGGCAGAATCAGACACGCTGCGCAGTGGGACCGCGGTCTGCGAGGATGTGGTGATACAGCGCAAAGACGGCAAGAATGGGGAAAGTTATTTCAAGAGTCAGCAAACCTTTGAAATGTCTGACTGTGGTGACACGATTTCTCTAGCTGGGCTCTTGGTGCAGAAGAATTTATAGTTCATTTCAAGTCCAAAAAACGGAAAATCCATAGCATATTTTTGCAAAAAAACAAACACTACACTGCTAGTAACACAAAGATAATGTATTTTATATGGCAATATTTGTGCAATTACAGTGTCTGTATGTGTCTACTTTTTTGTAAATGCATTGCCCATTTAAATAAATAAATAAAAACATTTTAGTATGTGCACTATATTTTGCCCTTGTGTTCAGACACAAAAAGTAAAAATGTAAAAGCTTTTCTAAAATCCCCTCCATAACCTGCCCCTCAACGCGAACATCTCACAATCTCTAACACTCACATCACACTCAGACTCATTACAGAAGTCACTGGTCAAAACTCACCTGTTCAAACTTGCCTTCTCTTTCACCGTTTCAAGAGCTGCCGCCGCGATGTTAACACATTGAGTGCCGCTCTGTTTTTGGGATTTAGTTGTAGAGTGCCAACAATCCAGACCATTTTCATGATATGTGTAGCATCACAGTGTTTTCTATGTTATATCTCGTTTGAAAGATGAGACTCTAAACTCTCCGCTTTCCACTTAATTCTACAGGCGTCAGTTCCGGAGAAATTTGAAGCTAAACAGAGGCTAGTTTTAATCAAAATCACCGTTTTTTTCTTCTTCTAGAAACAGAGATATCATGTGTTTTATGAAACACAATTGTCTCCCTCATTTCACTCTCTTCACTGGGCTGTGACTGAAAACAGGGGCTTAAGAAAAGAACATCGACTATTGAGAATGTCTGGGAGTGAGTTTCATGTTGTTTTCAGAGAACGTAGAGCTGAAATATTGTGACAAAATATGTTGCAAGCCGAGGATGCGGTAAACGGTGCTCGCGTCTGACACAAGGTTTATTCTTAGATCATACAAAACTGTCGGCTTGTTAACATCATTGGTCCACGATTATGAGGCCGACTGATAAAAAATAAAGAGCGATCTGAAGCACAAGGTGTGGAGATCGTCGTTCTGTGCAGGAGATGCCCTCTGCTCTCACTTCCTCCTCTCTTTCCAAGCGCTGCTGCTGCAGGACTTATGGGCAGGGCACTGAAAACACTCGATGAACTAACTATCGAGGGGCATGGTCCTTTCTGCCGCGTTGTGATTAAATGCCAGATGAAAAGTCCAGATTGTGCCTTTTTACAAGTTGTTGACCGTCCTTTATTTCAGTTCTGTTCATCACAGAGCTCCCAAAATCACACATAAGGTGTATTAGAGTGTCTAGTTTCGTAATTAACACTCATTGTGTTAATAGCCACCGGAGAAGATCCAAAGACTACTGAAAGATGCGCTAGCAGCTCGAAAACACAACTCCTGTTCAGTTTCTGCAATTTGAAATATTGTCTTTTCCTTTTAAGCCATCAATCTTTTGGCCAAACTTTCAAAATGCTTATACTTGCATATTTCCCCCCCACGTCCGCCTCTCGTCCTACACTGAGAACAAACTGTTGCCTTGCTGTCTGACAAAATGTCTCTTCAAGTCACTGGTCCAAATTTAGCATGAACGTTCTGAAAAAGTCAAATGTAAATTTGCAACACAGAAAAAAAAGAAAAAGGCACCAAAGGCATAATCACGGACCGTCAGCACAACTAAGAAATAAACAAAACCATCCCACTTGGTCACAACATACCACGAAGCAAAGTGTAGGAGTGTGTTATTCACCGCCTGTGTGCCTTCACAATAGGAAGGAGCATGTCTTGTTTCCCACATCAGGCGGGAATGTTCAGCAAAATGTTTGAAGCGGAGATGAGTAATTCTTGCGGTGATGGCAGACAGACATTAAGCAAGAGCCGGACTGCCTCATCTCAGTCCCTGGTTCAATGTCCGAGCCCGGTGGGGTCTTTCTGTCCAAAGTTTATGTAACGCCCTTCAACTGCAGGTACCGAGAGATCACCAGGGGCATGAATGAGACCATGAGGACAGTGACGTTTTTACAGTTTTATTACAAAAAAGTCCTTTAAATGGCGAAAACGGAGAGGACAGTGAAGTGGATAGGAGCATGTTGTGCGTCAGGGGGAAGCGTCCACAGTTGGTAGCACACAAGTTACTGTATGTTCTTGCCAGGGGGTCCAGGCTGGGTCGGCTCGCTCTGCTTCTTGGCTTCCGGGTCCTAGCCACTGCTCAGGTACTGCGGCCCCAGTGTTCCCCACATCCACTCTGCAAAGCGACCGATCGGTCTTCGGACCGGCCTGGACTAGTGATGGGCAAAATGAAGCGAGGCTTTGAAGTGTGTGTTGAGCTAAAGTGGGTGTGACAAATGAAGCAGTGTTTCATGAACCAATAGATCAGGTGACTGAAGCCTCGGTTTATGAAAATAATAAATCTGTGTGTTTATGCCAGTCTTATAACTCCAAACGTGTACACATATTATATTTCGAGGTAGGCAAAAAAATAAAATAAACCTACTTTATAAATTGTAATACATTCAAATCAGCAGCGGATGGCAGTATAGAGCGAGGCTTCAGTTTGAACCATTTGCTGACACAAAAGGCCGAAAAGCCTCATTGATTCATGAGGCTTCATTTTGCCCAAGCGTGGACCCCGGCTGGACAGAGGAGTGAATAAGGGAGAGGAAAAGATGTTTTTTAAACAGGTAGCCCCCACCCCTTCACGTCAGCCGACTAATTAGATGAAACATGGCCATTGGTCCACAGCAAACAAAGGAAACAAAACACACAAAAAACACACACAAAATTAAAGAGGTAGTGCAGGAGGACCCAGTTCTACCACATCTACGTACATCTATACTGTATGCTCCCAGTGTCTGAGTAAGTTTACTAGTTTTCCCCATTACATCTAAAACATGCACTATAGATGAAAGTTCTTGCTATATCATACTGAGCACATGATCAGCAGATTGACATGTCAAATGCAGAGAACAGTATATCCCTTTGGGGTCAAAAAAGTCTACCTTGGTCTCGGTGCGCTGTATGTATGCTACGATGTTCTGTGGGTAAAGATACTTTAAATTCATCAAACAGCAAATTTCAGAAATCGAAATGAAGAAACCCAATTCCTTTCCTCTGGCAACCACCAAAACATGTGACTGAAAAAATAGTTGATGAAAAGAAATTCAAAACATTTGTAACCGAGAGACATGATGACTGTGAACTAGCAGCATACTCCAAGCAAATACGTTAATGATGGGCCAAAAATCCCTCGCCTTGAATTCGCCACACACCAGTAAAATAATTGCTGCGTTACATTTCCGACGCACACCTCATCATCGGAAATTCCCCATCAGCTCCAACTGCCTGTCATTTGCATAACGCTCTCCCATACATCACGCGCACAGTGGAGCCAATGGTGTGCTCAGTGACATGAATGTAGTGCACAACGCGGCCCACAGTCAGGCGCGCCGCCATCTTTAATATTGATGGACTCTTGGAGCCGAATCAGCCGTGAGAGAATATGATTACCGTGCTTGACCTTGCGACCTTTGAACTCCGTCACCTGGCACAGTATGACTTATTGATGATGGGAGGTTGCGTTTAGACAGTGGAAATGAACGCTGCCGATTGTGGGGGCGCCTTGACATCGGCTACAAAAGGGGGACGCGGCGAGATTGAAGAAAATGATTCCCTAACAATAGTGAGGCCTAATTAGTTAGCTTGTTTAATTCATGAGTCAGAGCAGTGCAGCATAAGCGATCATTCTATTAGCACATGGGAGGGGACATGAGAGACAATAGTTCCAATCAGTGCTGTACAAAGGACACAAAGAACATTGAGTGAGTGTGTGAATGCACGTCATTATAAAAATGTACCGTAAATCAATCTGTGGTCAATTATCTGACCATTATGGCTCTATTCGCTTTGGTTGACCTAACTGGTAATCTGTTTCTTTATTATTACATACTTAATGTTCACTGATTTCAATGGCCATCTTTGACCGGCAGACTCTGCACATTTCCCCTTTTTGTATCATGTGATCGGTTCTGGCCAATTAGTGACTGGCTCAGAGCAGCGCTAAGCTAAATCTAAGGTATTACAATGTTTTCTTTTGTTTGTTTTTTGTTTTTGTTTTTACAGATTTTGAAAGGAATTAAAGTCTATGTTGTGAATTTTTTTTGTTGCCCTTTTTGTAGCAGCTTGATTTCCAATATCCTCTATGGCAGTGGTTACCATGATTGCAGGGGGGCCCAGAGCTTTGCCTGGCTAGAGAGTCCGGTCATAATAAGTGATATTATTAGAGCAAATTATGGTTAAAAATAAAAGAAATATGATGGAGAAAAGACCACAGGTGCATTCAACACTCCGATTTCAGTTATTATCCAATCAATCCCATCCACTTTGTTTGTTTGTTTGTAGCACATTTAACCAACAAAAATGTTTCTGCAGTGCTGCACATAAGATCATAAATAACAATAAACAGATACAATACTAATAAGCTCTACCACAACAGAAAAAACATAAACAAAAGAGAACATACTAAAACCTGCAGTTATTAGCAAATATTTTCATGTTTTGATACATTTGTGGGGGCCACAGTTTTGGACAGGAGGGGCGTGGCCCGACAACAGCACACGCAGTGGGGGAGGTTGGGAGCTACTGCTCCATGGGGAGGAGAATTCTCTCTGGGCTGCACTACAGGACCACGGTTCAAATCGGTGACAAGATGACAAAGCTCTACACCTGCAGGTCATTTGTATGTGAGGAATTTTCATGCTGTTACTGCACGATTGAGACGGTTGGGTTGCAAAATTTTCAAAAATAAAACAAAAGAACAACAAAACAATTGATTCTGGTGTCTCCACCGTAGACCAAATGGTGATGGTTAAATAAGCTGCTGAATAGGGAAGAATAAAGCACGATTATCATTATGGTTAACCAAAATATATTATTCCTTATTCCTAATAAAAAAAAATATTAAAAAAAATATATATGAATGGTATATTTTGGTTGATTGATACACTTAAATCAATACAATTTCCAAACAGAAACAATAACAAAATATTCAACCAAAAAAGGAATAGGACCAATATTTGACCAATGTTAGTGCTTCACCATATTGTTAGCGTTTTAGAGAAACTGTTCAAAATCCACCAAAGCCCTGTTTTACTTTAGAAATACCACCAAATATTTTTAGAGTTGTGGACTTTTTTTTTTTTTTTCTTGTATCACTTTCAAATACCCGATAACAATGTGGATGTCAGACTCAGGGTCAGAAGCACTGGACATAATTAAAGACAGGAAGCAAGTTGCTCACAGCATGAGAGAGACAAGGCTCCCCATTGACCCGCAGCCTTTCAAATGTTATATAAAAAAAAAGGGGATAAAGTGAGCAGGCGATTAACGTGTCACCTGGTCAAAAAATGGGACTACAATTCTGTCTTTGCTGTCGTATGAATGAGGGAAGGTGGACCGTGAGGTGTGCGGTCCTGAGCCAGTAAACTCGACCTAACACAGTTGCACCAGCTGGCAGAGTCATCGGCTCCTCTCAGCGTGTGTGATAGGATTAATACGTGGTGGTGCATTCGGCGCAGACAATGCTCCCCAGGTCCGGAACACATCTGCTGCGGCGTATTGAAATAACAGCTTTTCAATAACAGCAGCAACACCTTTGCAAACTGTAATCTTCATGTTACATTTGCTGCTGGTGCAAAGCAACAATCAAAGATAAGAGTTCAACATCCAAACAAAATATAGTTAATGACGGCCACCAACCACTCTTTCCCTAATACAAGTAAGGAGGATGAGGTGTCTTGTCCAAGCGTGGCATATCGAGGGGTGCAGCTAGGTGGCTGTTCAACCACCACTAAATTATTTAAATCAAACCGCCTTTGCTCTGCCCAATCCCGTCAGACCTTGGAAGCTAAGCAGGGAAGGGCCTGGCAGGACTTGGATGGGAGACCGTTTGGGAACGCCTGGAAGCCTAGCAAATGGAGTGAGTGAGTGAGTGGTTGGTGGTGGTCGGAGGGGTCGATGGCGCAGACTGGTTGCCTCGCTTCCGTCAGTCTACCCCAGGGCAGCTGTGGCTACAATAGTAGCTTACCACCACAGAGTATGGAGTGAACGAATAGTGTAATGTAAAGCGTCTTTGAGTATCCGGAAAAGCGCTATATAAAACCAATGCATTATTATTATTATTATAAACATCCTGAGACAACGCCAGGGGCATTTGGCCCAAATAAAATAAAAATAAGTTAACCCGAAGGCAACGGTCCGTTAAAATTGACAGGACAAAGGGAAGTTAAGAAATAGAGGATTTATATAATTTTATATAAATAAAATTGAAATACAAGCATTTATTTTATGACAGATATTTTCACCATTGAAAAATACCTCATAAATGTACAAACAAACATTTATGAGGCTCACCCCTCCTAAGATATGACTGTAAACTTTACCAGGAGTGGGTACGTCTCCAGATCGTTTCCATGGAGATGTGACGAAAGGCAGTAGAATTTGAGATATAAACAGGTTAGGTTCTCATCCAAATCCATTCTTCTATTACACACTGCAGTAATAGCATTTCCTATGTTGAGCTGGTCATTAGGAACATGTTTTGTTTTGCCGGCAACAGCATAGTCCAAAATGTTACGCAGTGTACCTTTAAGGGATCTGTATCATGCTATGTGCTATATGCTAGAAATAATGGAAAAGCTGTTTTACAAATTAACACAACGACGACACAACGGAGCAAGCCAGTCGTTTAGCAGGAGAGAGCGGAGGAGGATTGCTGAGAACTGTGTGAATGAAGTCAAAAACCACTCTGGGGGTGTTTTTGATAAAGAAATAGCATAACAATATGGTTAAAATCTCCAAAAAGTCGCTTTTGCATGATATAGGACCTTTAAGATAAGTTAGGTTTAGTAAAAGATTTTGCCAAGAAAGTTCAGTTCATAGGTTTACATTCAGAAACAGTCCAACATCAGTAGAATCCATGTACATGAGTATTCCAGAGACGCAGAAGCATCACAGCCGTAATAAAAAGGTGCAATCGAAGGGGGGAGCGGGCACGCCATCAGGACTCTACAACAGTAAATTAAATATAAGACAGAAGCTATATGACGGGAAGGCCAATATTGCACAGACTACGAGCTACATACCAGGTGAACGGCTGCGATGCGCTCTCCAGACGGGCCATTCTGGAACTCCAAGCATTGGACCCTGCCCAGCTACACAGAACAAATAATTCAGCTAGCAGGCTAAAAATAATGACCATGTATTAACTACCATTATTTTGAGTAGAAACGCCATCGCACTAGCTTACCAGTGATGCATAATGGAAGTTGACTACGACCTGTACAACGTGTAAACATCTTGTCCACTCCAAGCCTAGCCCGAGCGCTATATGGCGGATGTGATGTCGGATAGAGGAGCGGTCAGGTACAGCAGGAAGGTCTTCATTTATAGCGCACCCCCTAAATCTGATTGGCTAACGGACGCTAAACCCCAACAAGGACACTAGAATACTGTAGTATGGAATCGAGTCGACCTTGACACTCAATGGACGAATGCTGTCAGTTGTTGTTGTCAGTTTGCCGATGAGATACCGTGCATATTGTTTTGTGGTGGTTGGAACTGTTTGAAAATCGTACATCACAAAAATAGTGCAAGCTGGGTTGCATAATAATAATAATATGTTTTTTGTCAACTGGTTTTATCCAATTGACCTGGCAACTCAAAGCCTGGGGCCCTGTGGGTGTCATAACAAAAAATGCAAACATTTATAACTTTTACGTGAAATCCATATTTGATCTGAACAGGTGCATACTATATCTTATGGGCATAGATAAGTAGTGTTTACAAAATACTAAAATGAAAACCTGAACATCCTGCCTGCCCGTCTGTTTGTTTGTTTGTTTGTACCCTTAAGCATAAAATAACATTTTTCATCCATTAAGTGATTGTATACGGTGAAACCATATTTGTACGATGTTCTTTACCGCTGTCGAGTCCCTAAAACTCACGGAGTTCCTGTGGCAGACTAATTAAAGCGTCTTGATTGTAATTGCAGCTACGGATACAGCCATCAGTGTGAGGCAGAGGAGACTGTCCAGGTCAGATATACTGTCAGCCCAGGAATGCTGATGAATGTCTTGATTAGGATGCACACTGCTGCTATAATTGCTTTATGCAAACATAGGCCTACATTATTGTGAGCCGTAAAAACAACAGGCACAGGATCAAATCAAGTAATAGGAGCAGTTTATCTTCATCAGCGCTTGATTAATTATTAAATGATATTGTTCTTTCCATTTTGCTGAACAGAACATGCAAATGAGTTTGAAATAACGCTAAATGGTGGTTTATTGTTTACAATAAAATAACTCTACCATGCACTTTCTGCCAATCACAGTGAAATAAATAATGGATTTTTATGCAGTTCAAGACTTAAGACGTTTTATATGCATTTGAACAGGTAGATTCTTTACCCTCTTGAAACATTTCATGTTCAATAAAATCATTAATATTAACATCCACTCCACCACTGCTGAACTACTGAACAGGCCACGTTCTGCCATACTGAGATATGTTCTTACCTGAGCTTAGACGAGTTAATGCGTACCTGTCTGGTCTTTGTGCGTGCACTCAGTGACGCAAAAAGACCAAAGATGTCCACATTTTCCCAAGTGGAAGAGCTTGGTCGATTCTAACTTCACCCCTGTTTGGCCCCATAGAGGAGAGGAGGAGAAGCTAAATCCTAACAACATCTTTGGTCTTTTTGCGTGACTGAGCCGCTGGCTGCTCTGCTTTGTGATGACGACACATTGCTCCGCCATTGCTGTAGTACCTCCATATAGCCGCTAGTCTCCCATTGGAAAGCATTGCACTTTAGATGCGCTAAAAACAACTTTAGAGCCTGGTTTATAATTTTCCTAAACTTTCTACAGCTAGATATTCCTCCTGTGATAACGCTGGGTTACAATTAAAGAAACCAGGCTAGTTTTCGTAAGAAAATATTTAGAAATCTTGTATACTAATGAGGGCCGGACTGCCAGCATTGGAGCTGCACGACTATGATCGAACTCCACGTCATGCAAGGGCTTCGTCATAGCTGGGGAGGAGGAGTCTGTAAATCTGCCATGATTTCCCCCTCGAACGTGGTCATTGTGGTAAACGGGGAGGGGTGAGGAATGATGGTCTATGAATAATATGTCTATGGGCTGAGCATAAGCATAAAGACCGGACAGGTACGCTAAGCTAAGGCAAGAACATAATGGAAAAACGGTGGCCTGGTCCTTTAAACAGTAAAGTCCACTGAGATTAAGAATCTTATTTTACATGTTTTCGGTGGTGGGGGCAAGGAACATGCTTCGTAACTTTGTCCAAGTTCCTGCCCTGAGGTTTCATTATAGCCTTAATCTTAACTGTTATCTTGCCAACAGACAAACAACCCAATAACAAAGAAATCAAACCCCTTTTGCCGAGGGTAAAATTATGTAACTCGTGAACTGAACTGCCACATGATCTATACACAGAGGTCCTAAATATACCAGGCTAAAATGCCAGACCCCCCCAGTAATGAGCTGTTTCTTTTTGTTGTGGACACTGCCTTGTTAGTGACTATATCGCTAGCACTGAATGTGTCCCAGTGACCACAAACTCAGACGCACACAGAGCTTTGGGGAGAGTGGGAGAACCCCGCAGCTCCCGGTAATGAGGCAACACACCGCGCCACATCACACAGTGCACCGGACACCATGGTGGATGCCCATAAAAACATAAAAGAACAAAAAGAAAAAGATGCTGGCCAAAAACAGTGCAGCAAAGTCTTACAGATGGTGACGCAAAGTACTGGATTTAGACCAATTTGAAGAAACAGAGGTGGACATGACATTTCGCTCATGGTGGTTTGTTAATGAGACAGTCAGGACCTATCTTTTTGATATATTTTTATGTTTTATATCAAACGGCATAGGGTACAGTCGGCATCAACAGGATTATCGCAAACCATTCATGTCAAGGCAAATACTGAATTATGATGAGCATTTAACACATGACTAGGAAGAAAGTGGTCCAGCATCTGAAATTTGACTTCAGTAGTGAATACTAATATTACCTTAATCTTATCATTTTCATATCTACAGGACAATCTGTTTAATTTGACAGTGTAATGCTCTAATGACATGTACAAGGATACACATTTGGTTCGACTGGACTGAATGTGCCAAACTTGCTCATATTCCACATGGAAACATCTGAAATAAATAGGAAAAGTTGAGATTTCTTCTCAAGGCAATGGTTTCTCCCACGACAGACCACACCGACTGTATCAAGAGTCAAGAGAGAGATCAGGGGAAGACTAACAGTCACAGTCAGGAAAAGATCAGTGAAGTTTGATGCTCTACATCAGTGCTTTGCTTTCCAAAGTGGGGTTCTTAGAGGCACTGCAGGGAGGGCCTCCAAAAACAAGTATTGAAAAACAAATGTATATGTATTAGTGAAATTTTCCAACTATAAGTCAGCATTTTGCTCATGCAGTCATTGCTATTTGTTATGTGTGCATAAATTATTCTTTATAAAGAGGGGATTATCCTTTTTGTTCAATAAGGGGTCCATGACACCCAGGACTGGAAATGGTTGCTCTGGAAATGTTTGATGAAGTATCTTTTAACGCCACATTGACTCATTAGAGATTACACTGGACAAATCTAGGTCTATTGATGGTCCAACGGAGGAGAAACTGACCAACTAGTACTAATCCCTGACCTGAAAAAATTTGATCACTTTATCACAACAAAAAAAACCTATGTATTCAGTTTGAGAACGACCAGCGAGGCAAAGATGCCATCTCATGCTTTCTGCCAGCGGCTGCAGACATCTTTATATCGTTAAAGTAAAACGTATAGATTAAAAAAAGAGTCCAGCAGCTTCGAGGACATCCTGTAACGGCTTGAGTGTGAGGCAGTCAGTCATTTATTGAGGTTAGCTGCTTATTTGATTAGACATATTCTGTGCTGCTGCTGTTGCCTAGAGGCAAGGTCTCTCTCTTTCTTCTCTCTAACGGTGATGATATTTGGCTTTTTAATGAGTCATATTAGTGTCTCTTAAGGACCTGAGAACTCGGGTTAGCATTCTTAGCGTTTTGTGAAAATGGAAACGTTCATGCACCGCAGACTCAGTGATGTCTCTGAAGGGTTATGGAGAAACAAGGTTACTCATGACGAATTGAGAGCATGACGGCTCCGGGCCCACCGCATGAATTGTCAATGAAACTTTTTTCTTTCATTCTCTTAAACGTCTTGTCCTATATGTTTGAGTAAGCAGTTTTGTAAAGTTCAAATCAATTACGTAGATATGGTCACCCAAGAGGTTTTTGTTCGCACCAGTTTCCATCATGAGAAGAGGTTCCTGTCTGCCTTAAGGCGTTAGCTGAATAGCATAGTGCTGTAGTAAAATGCAGTGCAACATCACCCCTGGATCTTGAGGTTAGTGTGAGTATTTCATTCCAGATGGGCAATTCAAGGGGTTATTGCCTGGTTTGTATAGCCTGCAAGAACAGCCCAGCACATTAAAAAAACAGCTTATGAGAATAAAATGTGTTTTGAAGAAAATACACTCAAATGCTTCCATAGAAAGTAAGAAGAGACCTGCAACAGAAACAATATTAAGAGTTGACTGGATTTGAAAGGACTGCAGAATGGTCTGTACTTCCTGGATGAATGTTTGTTTAAAAGATGTGCAAGGCTTATAAAATAGCAGAAGGCTGACAGCAAATCCTGTAGCATATGTGCCCTTAAAAACAATTATGCTCAGAAAATGTAGTGCGGGATCGTCCTCAGAATGCATTCAGACTTCAGTTGGGGACGTGCTTGGCTTTATGAAGAAGTCCTCCATGTTGTTATATATCGAGAGCTAAAACTTGTGTATGTATTTTTCTCGTTTGCAGAGATTACATTTTCACAAGGATAAGCCAATAATCCATTAAGCGTGCCGATATCGTGCGCAGCTGAGTGATAAGGAGCGGGGAGCGTCTCTCAGCTCAGTCAGGGAAATAACGGACCCATGTCAGGCCGACCTGGCATTTAGATTTGCATGTGTCAGAGCCGAGGCCCATTGTACTCAGCCTGATGTGTCCACAGGCGCAACCCGCCGCCTGCCTGCCATGCCAGCCCTTTGTTTCAACTCCCCAGTCTATTTTTTGCCAGACACTGCCATTTGCGAGATGTAAAATACAGAGTTGTCAGACGTGTAAGGGAGATTGCATGATGGGTTACAGATTGCTGTTCTAAAAGCAGGTATGGTCAGTAATACCTGTTATAATCCCAGCTCTGCAGTGGAAGGCATCGCTTCAGTGTTTCACAAATAGCTAGACATGTAAGTTGAACCCTGCAAAAATGGTTCATCACATTTATTATTTGGAAATAGCCCAAAACATTACTATGTCTAGGATCCAAATAGAAGAGTTTTCATGATATTTATACATGAGTAAATCATTACACTGCGTTCCAAATTATTATGCAAATGACATTTTTCTAAGATTTTCTAAATTGTCAACTCAAATGAGAGTCAGCATAATTTTTAAGTCTTTAACTGGTAGAGGATCATTTAAATGTGGTGGAAAAAATTTCCTAGTGATAACAGTATTTTTTTCAAAAATAAATATAGTAAAAACCTCAAAATCCACTGTTCCAAGTTATTATGCAACTCATCGTTTCAATACATTTTAAAGCTTGTAATTAACTGAAAATGGTCATTTGTTGTATTTGTAGCATTAGGAGGTCATATTTACTGAAATCCAAAGCTATTTCAATCAAAAAAATATTAACAGGTCAAGTTATATTTTACCATAGGAGCCCTTGTGTGATAGCAGCTTCAAAATTCTTAAATCCATTAAAATTGTAAGTTTTTGGACAGTTTCTGCTTGGATTCCTTTGCAGGATGTTAGAATAGCCTCCCAGAGCTGCTGTTCTGATGAAAACTGCCTCCCACCCTCATAGAAGTTTTTTTTGTTGAGGCTCCAAAGGTTCTCAATAGGGTTGAAGTCAGGGAAAGAGGGGGTCCACATCATGAGTTTCTCTCCTTTTATGCCCATAGCAGCCAGTGATGCAGAGGTATTCTTTACAGTATGACATGGTGCGTTGTCATGCATGAAGAGGATTTTGTTAGGGAAAGCACGGCTCTTCTTTTTGTAGCATAGAAGACTTGTTGGGACATTGTGGTCATTCACCAACCATCCACCACTCCATTGATTTGACCATCCAGGGCTACACGGCGCTCATCAGTGAACAAGACTGTTTGAAAATGAGTCCTCATGTATTTCTGAGCCACTGCAGCCGTTTCTGTTCATCAGCATTCAATTAGCCATTTAGGGGAGGCCCGGATAGAAGGTTTATGCACAACTGCAGCCTCTGGAGGGTCCTACACCTTGATGTTCGGGAGACTCCAGAGGCACCAGCAGCTTCAAATACCTGTATGCTGCTTTGTAGCATCTGTTCCCATAATCTGATGTGTTTGTCTGGCAGAAACCGTCCAAATTGTGCCTTTATCGGCACAAAACGGAGTGTTCTCTGAATCATCCACAAATCTCTTATCTGTATGATGATTAAGCTTAATCTTTCATGAAATATCGAAGGTTTTCATACCTAGACCAAGGCATTCAACTATTTCACGCTTTTCATCAGCAGAAAGTCCCTTTTTCTTTACCATATTGCTTGAAAATGATGATCTGCTTAATAAAGTGGAACACCCTTTTTCAGTAGTTTTTCCCTTAACTGGGCTTAACCCGACAACTAATCACCCCAGGTCTCTGAGATTAATGTCAGTGATTCATAGAGCCCCAAGACACGATACCATCCATGAGTTTCATTATTATTGCTTTTTTTTTTACCTTTTTGACACAAAAATCCAATTTGCATAATAATTTGGAACGCAGTGTAGCTCCTTTTACTTTGCTAAACAAGTTGAGTACCTCTTCCACCACTGCCTCCTGTTTTTTTCGTCCTCTCAGAATTGCTATTCCCCCCCTTTGTACACTTTGTCCATTAGAGTTTTTAGCCCTGTTTGTACCTGTAAGTGCGCTCCAGGTTCATGCGGTGTTCTCTTTTGGTCAAGGCGACCTCAAAAGGAGCGCAGATGACAGAGGAGCTGCTTTGATGTCTAACAGAATGTTTTTTTTTTCCCAGTAGCAGAGGAGAAGACACAGTAGTTCTGTGATGGGACCCACATGTCAGGGGCATCACCGGGGGGGGCACTGGCCGACAGGTCCACAAAGACAGATCATTTCAGAACTAGTTGTTGTTGCTTTCACCTCAAAAGCATTTCCTCAAAGGTTTAAAACTGACAAAACACCAAAAAATGACTTGCTTATTGTGAACATTTAAGGGAAGGTTAAAAACTTCAGGTTACAGAGGAAGTCAAGGAAAAGGATGAGGGACAGAACAGACAGACACAGGTTTTGCATCATGGAGTTGCTTTCAAATATTTGCATGGAGCATTTGATAAAGCATGGCATTATTCTATGAATCCATTGACCTGAAGGTAAATATCAGAAAAGTAAATTCATGTTTCATTGTTTTTGTTTATTTCAAAAAGAAGTTGTGCCAAATACATATCTTAAATGGTAAATGGTCTGAACTTATTAGGGCTGGGTATCGTTCGATAAGTCATTCGATGCCACTATTCTAACGATACCTGCTTTTCGGTTCCTGTGCCTTAACTGTACTTTTTTTGGTAATAATAAATCTGTTTTATATAGCGCTTTTCTGGACACTCAAAGACGCTTTACATGGCATTATTCATTCACACCATACTTGGTGGTAGTAAGCTACTATAGCCACTGTAGTACTGTACTGTACTGTAGCCACAGTTGCCTTGGGGTAGACTGACAGAAGCGAGGCAACCAGTCTGTGCCATCGGCCCATCTGACCACCACCGACCACTCATTACATTCGCTAGGCTTCCTGGTGTTCCCAAACGGTCTCCCATCCAAGTACCGACCAGGCCCTTCCCTGCTTAGCTTCCAAGGTCTGACGGGATCGAGCATAGCAAAGGCGGTATGGTCACCCATGTTATTTTAATTTAATAACAATAACATGGGTATAAAAAAGTATCGTTCAGGACACAAAGAACACAGGTCGCAATTGCATCACCTGCAACTTCATGTTTTGAGCAGAATTCCCACTTAAGCAGCGATACAAGAGAGGGAAAGGACATTATTACCCCCTGAGCTGCAGGGACAAACCAGATCCACATATGGACACAGTTTTCAGATAAACTTTTCTGAACATGCTGTGACAAAGCGAAAGCACTTCACATCAAACATCCTTACACAGTGCGAGCACTCACTCTGTCGCTAATACTTTTCCAAAATTGTACCAAAATGTCTGATACAGAGTGAGCGCTCCCCAGTCATGTAAGTTCAGCCTCCTCCATGGGTCTGTCAAAGGTAAAGAGTCTTTCTTGTTGTCACTGCTCTGTTTTGCTTTTCAATTTACCTAAAAACTCAAGTTCCTCATTCAGTCATGGTTTAGTCCTCCTGGGTTTACACGTGGTTTAGTCTAAGTCCTGGTTCCGACCTGACACAGACCGCAGCTCTGCCATCTCTAATGATTACAAAAGTTTGCATTTGCGCCGACGTGGCTTATTATATGCGCACACATTCATGTTGCTTTTTTTTAGACTCGCTGCGGGTCATATATGGAGATAAAAAAGTACCGGAATGAGGTAACCGAAGAATTTTAGTTTTTCCGATACCGCCCCTTACCGGAGCTTTCACACTCTCATTCATACACAAGCAAGGTGGGGGTAGGATAAGACCGTGTGAACCTGCGGGATTCAACCCCAACCAGCTGATCATGAGATGACCCGCTCTCTGCGCCACTGCTGCCATATACTAAGACATGATTAAAGTTATTGCCACACTGTGACAATGACAATAACCACATCTGTCTGAGAAAATATCCGACCACACCTCCATTTTTAGGAAAGGACGACACATATTTTGTGTATTTCCAGCTCAACTAAACCATATTACAGACGCGTAAAGTAGCCGAGACCAATATTGTGTGCTGTGGCCCTAAAATGCATCATGCAGGGCGTTAGTTCATAAACCACAGCAGCTGTCAGAGGTTGTTACGCCGTGTACTCACCACTTTGACATCCATTACTCTCTGTAATGCCCACAATAATGTGTAACCTTTCATGAGAAATGGCTAAAATGATCAAAAGTACTTGCGATACCTGACCTTTTTAACCAAAGATCACATTTGTAATGCCTAATGGGACGGGACGGGGCTCACATCACAAACCCGACGAGATCAGCAGTAATTGGAAAGGTTATGATGACGGGCGCGAACATTACTTTTATCTGAACTTATTGAAGCAGACACTGGGCTGCCACTTTTACTGCACTATTTTAGAAAGGCCAAACTTGTGCTCAGCGGTGTCGGCCTTTGAAATGATGTATTACAGTTTCTACAAGCAAATAAGACAGAGGAAGTCGAAGCATTTTCACAAACACAATGAAATGATGTCTTACTGCAGACAAAAGGTAGACGTTTCCAGGAAAACTAGGCACTTCCTTTAAAAATATCCGGTTGCCACAACAGGATTACCCTTATTCATTATGGCCAATTCAATGACACAATATTTATAGCTACTCCAGCTTTGTTGAATCTGGACAAAACAATGCAAGAATGTAAGCTAATGAGCACAATTATCTGTCTCGTATCTAAGGCAACAAAAACATCAATTATGTTGACCTTACTTTCGTCCTTCACAGAAGCAAGACTAGCAGTATAGAATGTGATCAGGATTACTTACAGGAAAGAAAAACGTCCCCCAATGGCAAACGCCCTTAAAAACATAAAATCCCAAATTCATTCAATCATTTTTCCTTTGTCTGCACTTAGAGATCTTTTGTTGATTCGCCTCGACCAGCGATTAATAAATGATGTGGGGTGTAGGGATGTTCCTGTGTCATAACAAAAAAGGCTGCGGCAGAACACGGCATCTTAAAATCTAGGTCATTGGCAAGAGTACAGGGAGGGGAACAAGACGTACAGCAGAGGTGGAGACACATTTATATATGGGCAAATGCATAATGTCAAAACATAGCAGCAATGTAAGCATTGATGTTTTAGATAGGGGGGTGGAAAAAGATTTTAGTAAGTTTGACGAGGTCCAAATTGTCGATTGAGTCGCACAACAGAGGAAATGCTGCGGAGACTTGTGTCAATGAGCAAAGGATGTCGCTGTACGGAAACGTTTAAAGCAGTACTAAGTAACTCTTCCCCCTAGAGGCCATAAGCGCAACTGCAAGTGTAGTAGCAAGTTACGATTTTTTAACTTATTAATTGTCTTGGAGAGTAAATACTACGCTGACAGGAAAGGCGAAGGGAGAGAGGGTTACTGTGCATCCAATTATACAATGGAATTTTTTTTTTTCACTCAAACTTGGCTGTAAATACTGTTTAACGTGACGTTAGCCCGCAGTTAGCTTTGCCCGTTAGCATGTTAGCTTCTTCTTCGTGATTCCATTAGTGTGTATTGCTTTCTCCGGACCGGTGGCAGTCAAGTTGCAAACATGGTTTTCTGTCCAGAGACACCAGGGGGAGATGAAAGACCCTCCAATCATCCCATAAACACTTGTATTACCCCCACAGGGACTACGGGGAGGATTTATTAAGGTAAACACGTTACTTAGTACTGCTTTAATAAGGTGCGTGACAATAGGTACGAGAAAACAAGGCCAGGGATTATTGTGTGATTCTAACGGTTGTTCCTCTATGAAACAAATTTGCTTAGAACCGCGATAGTCACAGTTTGCCTGGCTTGTAGTACACCCTTCCCCTCACCAAGTCGGGAAGAAAGAGTGCGATCCCAGGTGTTAGCAGCAAAAGTATATATAGTAGAGCCATAAGGTACAAGCGGAAAGAGCCGGTTACTGCGCAAGACTTCACTTCATGCCCTTGATGTTGACATTGACACACGTTGTGCTCTGATCATTGCACTATTTTGACAATAGACTTATAACTAATGACTTTTTCTTTCAACAGACAACTGCATTTTATATTCATTTATTCCCCATCACACCAGGCTCCAAGGAAAGGAAATGTGTGGCCTCGTTAAAACAATAAGATGTGAACATACAGTGCCTCAATAATATGCGTGTTACAGCTGTGTAATTGGCTCTTTTCCCCGCTATCATCGCGCGCATATAGCCCCGCAAACACGGATCTGTCTCTGTGACCCTGAATGCGGGGCTTCATTAGGCCCGGCGCGAGAGTAATCACAACCTGAGTACGGAGTCCCAGAGGGTCCGTAAAGGCAAGGCGGTTATTAGCATCTTCAGCCTATAAGCTCTGTTTCATGAGCTGCTGAAGTTGATGCGCACAATAGGTGGGTGAGGGTTGCGTAACGCGCGGCGCCAGATCAGCAGATTGGGTCAGGACACCGAGGAATAATAATGTGCTCCAGGCAGCGGTGTACATCTAACTATGCGTACGTGTGACCGGCGAGGGACTGTGCATTTTCATAATTTAGAACTGATATGCAAATAATATTTCGCATGGGAAAAGCTTTGCCTTGGTTTAATTGTTACTCAAAGTTACTATGAAGGTGCGTTGGGATATTAATAGCTGGTAAATTGCAGCATTTCTATGATCATTTGTGAGAAATATTTCTATCTTCAATGACACAGAACCTCATCTAACCCTTTCCCAGAGTATATCGAAAAGTATAGATTTTGCTTCAGGACTTCAACAAGGTGTGGGACTGGCCCAAAAAGCACACACGCTACAAGGAGGAAAAACAATGACTTACGGTTAAGAAGATATTGGGCCCAGCATGACTCAAAATTGAAGATTTTCTTGTTCAGTGGTTTCTAAAAGGGCCAGTGACCTATACAGAGTGGTGCTGGAGGTTGCAAGTGGAGCAGATTGTAAGGTCTGCAGATGGGAGGTTATGAATTCAAATATAAGTAAGTGCTTTATTTGTCATTGTACAAGCGGACAACGAAATAGTGTTCAGGTGTTAGTCCTGAGCCGCTGCGACTGAGCACGCCACCACTTTGGGCCAACCTGACCAGCATGTTTTTGGGGGAAGGGGAAACCGTCGTACCCGGAGGAATCAGTGCAGTTTGTCCCCGTTTCAGAGCGTGGTGTCCTGCACTGGTCAGCTCCACCTGCTTCCTCTTCCTTCTGTCCATTAGCCAGAACAATACAGGGTCAGAAGGCATGTGTGGCTTAGCTGCGATTCTTGCCCGGATACCTCCTTGTTTGTCCCTTTTTTGTTTCCACTGTGCTGTAGGTGTAGGGGGCTCTTGGTGCCTCTTCTGTGTTTCAGAAGAAGAAATTTGTCGGTTTCAAAGGTCTCTAGCTCATAAGCTGTTTGTTTTAATTTAAAAAGCTGTTTTCTTCAGGACTATTATGGACTCTTTGCAGTTAAAAAAGAAAATCTGCTGAACTCCACAAAAACATGGCAAAGACGTACAAAAGCATCCAGTGAAACAATGTGAGAGAGGGCCGTTACTGTATATGTAATACAGGGTTTATCCACTACAGCGGTCCTACTCAGATCTTGCTCAAAACTTGGCTTCATCTTCAGCATTTTCACTTTGCTCTAACACCTCTAGGTAAGACTGTGCTCCCCTTTGGGACAAAGTGAGCCAAGGACGAACTAAACATGAAGGAAACAGACTAGTGGCAGTAAATACCCGGTGAATAACTTCATGAGCTCCCACGGTGGTCACTTGACGCAACCAAAAGACTTCCTGGCTGTGAGGCAACTCCAGTGGTAATATTGGGTTATACAAAAACAATTATTTTTCTTCCTTTCTGAGGTAAAGCTCCAGAATAAGCTGAGCAGTCTCTTTAGTTGTTGGTTGTTGTCATTCCTTCCTGTGGGTAGTGGTATGAGGACCTTGCAGCCTTTTCTGTAGAGGGAAAATCACTCAAGTTGAGCGGAGTAGTGTGGTGCATGTGAGTAGCCGAGTGGGGCTAAGTAAGGACTCGCCGGAAAAGGGTTTTTGTGTAATAATGCCATGTTGCTCTTCTTTGCACGGTAAAAATGTTGCTCTATTACTGTCTATGGAAATTGCTTTTTTGATTAAAGGGCCTATATCAGGCTAAATCGACTTTTTGGAGCTTTTAGCCATGTTGTTATGCTATTTCCTTATCAAAAACACCCCCAGAGTGGTTTGTGGCTTCATTCACGCAGCTCTCAGCAATCCTCCTGAATCCTGCTCTCTGAGCAGATGCGCGGCCCTCTCCTGGTGAACGACTGACCTGCTCCTTTGGGACGTCACAGCGGAACGGAAGTGCTCGGCGTCTGTAATGCATGTCTTGCAGCCTGATTTTAATTTGTAAAATAGCTTTTTCATTATTTCTGTCGTAAGAAGAGAGAAACAAAGAGAAAAAAAAAATAAAAAAATAAAAAAGGATCTGCCTGAGGTGCTTCCAGGTCAGCTGAGGCCAAAACAAACACATCCCTGAGCGTCTGAACAGACGTCATTTTTGCGCTGCAGCTGTGAAGATGGAGCTCGTTATAACCTATTCTGGACACACCTGTTCTTTATTCTTACCTAACGATCATGTCACGGAGAAAAAGAAGCGCGTTTGGCTACGAGGACGGGAGTTTATTCAACCTTTTTCAAGAAGAGACCACTCCTCAGAAGCGTTTTTTTTCTCCGGGATTCAGCGACTATCAGCAATAGTGTTTTTCTGTGACTATCTCTGATGGATGTTTGGTGAACCTTCACCAGAATCAAAGTGGATTAACTTTTGTAACCAACGCGAGTCCCACAATGTAAACAGCGATGGACCAGAGCGGTGAGTCAATCCAAACGCGTGTTAGCTTGTGTGTTAGCCATTTATGAAGCTGTGTTGCAGATGTCAACTCCGTATAACTGCATCGTGAAGTAACTTCACTTATAGGCTATATGCACAGTTTCCCCACGTGACGTCTGTTTATTTATATTACGGTAAAGTTGTATGTGCGGAGAGAGGGGGCGGAGTTAACTGAATCCAAGCGTTGTGTCTTCCGGGTTCGAAAAATACCTCCAGAAAACACTTATTATATATTTATCACAAAAATGAGTGCTCCATAGTGGTAGAGGTACCATATATCATATAAATGCCTATACTTAACTTTGGAATGGCTAAAATAGCATGATATAGATCCTTTAAGGCTACAAAGTGTAAGGGTAAAAAAGGTAAACCCATAATACCCCACCTTTTATTATTAGTTTGTCTTTAATAAAACTGAATTCATGCTTCAGTGAATATACTTGACCCGTCCTGACTACACCCGAAAGTCAAATATCTCTGTAAGTGGTTTTAACACATAATACTGTGTATGAGATGCTGCGTGTCTTTATCATGAATTATTGCTCTTCTCACTCCATCTCTGTTGTGGCCAGAAAATACAAAGTTGACAGTTTTTTGACAGCGTTTAAGGTGCAAATTAAAAACCATTCATTCCGAGTCGCAGCAGGAGATCATTTGGAGAAAAGTCAAGTCAGTAAGAAGTTGTACACAGAAGCGTGAAGTTATTTTGGATTCTCAAAACACATCACTTCTCTCATCTGACAGTGCTGTTTATTGTTCAAGACTTATCCCATGTGGGAAATAGACATAAATCAGTCATTTGAACACAATGGGCCTCTTAAAAACAGATCTTTTGGTGCTGGAGTGCGTCTCAGTTTATATCCGGAAACAAATATTATTGATATTTATTATTGCATCCATTTCCCTTTGTCAACAAGATAAGACAACTTTACTTTTACTTTATTTGTTTGTTTGGGGAGGACAGTGCACATTAATAAAAACTTTTGCAGTTACTTTGTCTAAATGCGCCTGCTTTAAAGAGACTATAGGCCCTGGTGAGTAGACTGAGCCTCTATATTATTATATACTATTATATACTATATTGCCTCTATATGCCTGTATATTCACATGAATAGTCTATGCTCGGGGCGAACAAGCAAACAGTGTAATGCGTATTGACGTCATGCGTCAAGCCATAAAATAATCATATTTTGAAGTTACCCAACTAGTTGATCTAATAGTTTTATACCTACAGACAAGTTGTGTAGTACTAGTAGCAGACTAGTAGTATCAGTAATAACAGTAATTGCGCTGCCTCTACAGACCATTTGAGTAGTAACAGTGGTAATAGTGCTGTGTTTACAATGGCAAAAATAATGTTGCTAATGTTAGCTTTTCTATGGCCGCAAAATAAGAGTGACTGAAACAACTACAAAAAGTAAACACTGGACATGTTCTGTTTACAATATACAGACGATTTTGGCTTTTCCTAGTAGCATTTACACCAATGAAATTATTTTATTATTACAAGTAGGCCTACGTTTATGCATACAAAGTATACAAGTGTTTTTTTTTCCTCCTTCAAACGTCATTAATTTGTTTTTCTGTATTGTTTGGCTTCTTCACTCGATTCACTTTGCTATGCATTTGCCCAACTATCGCATCTTGGAAAATATACACTCAAATTGATTTGGTCTAAATATCTTACAAAACAGTAACGTTTCTTACCTCAGTTGAAGTCATGCCTGCAATCTGTACATTGACCAGGACTCTCATTTCACACATCATTGAGGCTGCAGTTACGAGTTTGGCCTGAGGGGGCAAAACTGACAAACTCCACATAGCCCCTTTAACCATGGGCCACTTTTTTGGCCACTCTTTCTCTTATCAAAACTTTTCTATACCATAATTCTAAAGATAATTTTTAAACTGATCCATATCAAAATTTTAGCTCCCTCTTTGGAAAAGTTTGAGGAATTTGTGGCTGTTGCCTTCTTCAGCTCACCAGTCACAGTGTAAGTTTGTTCAGTAAACGTGTATGTAGTCTATCACAAAGTTAGCTTTAAGGGTGATAATGTTTGCTCCCACAGTGATCTAAATTGCATCCGCAGACAGACCTAGCTGGGAGCCTGTTACTTTGCTCTGCATGAGCCGACCTATATGTGCACAATCACTGCACCAGTACTTCACACCTTGCATCCAATCACCTGGAATTTAAGATAATCAAATACAGCCCTACCGAAGATGGCTTCATTGTTTGTTTCTCCGCTAAAAAATTATTTGGAAGAACATTTTTTGAGTGAGTAACCTTCCCAAAAATCCATTTCACCACACGCTGATGTACGGTGCTATTTCCAACGATGTACACATTCAAAGACATAAGCAAAACAAATACCAACTCACAGAAGCATATTTTCTACACAGCATGTAGGTGTATGAGCGCTCACTGTTATCTAAGCCAGCCTCAATATGAAGACCGCAGGAGGAAAGCATGATTGCTTAAAGGTAAATGGAGCTTTGGGTTTATTGCCACTGAAAATGACCTGCAAAATGGAGTTAACAGCAGGGAATTTAGCAAGACAGTTTGGCAAATTTGTTTTACTTATCATCCAATAGTCAAGTTGTTTTCTCTTCTGCTGGCCTGTGTTTTCTGATCCAAAAGACAGGGAATATAATGCATTTGATCCATTATTTAGGTAAGTGAATGCTTTTTTTGTCATTGTACAAGTATACATTACAATTGTGTTCAGGTGTTAGTCCTGAGCCGCTGTGACTGAGCAGCATGTTTTTAGAGGTAGGGGAAACCATAGCACCCGGAGGAAACCTGGCTGCCTCCAGTCTCTGATCCTCTGAATCCTGGGTTTGTCCCTGTTTCAGAGCATGGTGTCCTGCACTGGTCAGCTCCTCCTCCTCCTTAATGTTCCTCCTGCGCAGCTCCCTCCAGTTATTAGCAGTTATTGTGTTTTATTCTCCAGTGAACGTCCATTAGAACACTAGTAAGGATAGAAGGCATGTGTGGCTCAGCTGCAAGTCTTGCCCGGATACCTCCTCCTTTGTCCCTTTTTTTGTTTCCTGCAGCTTCTCTTGTAATGCCTCCACTCTGCTGCAGGTGTGGGGGGCTCTTGGTGCCTCTTCAATGTTTCAGAAGAAGAAATGTGTCGGTCTCAAATGTCTCACATGCTAGTTCTTTGTTTAAAAGCAGCTTCTTCAGGACCTATATGGACATTATGGAGAGAGGCAGGTTGTTGCTTGTTTACACATCGCCATGATGTTGGTGCCAATAAGGTAGCCTGATCGGAGTACCCAGATGACCTTGTAGATATTGAAAATAACAAATAACTGTTAAGATTCATGGAAATTTGCATTTGACCCATCCATAATTGCTACTGTGGTAACTAGACAGGGGCAATAGGCTTCCAAATCACAGTGTCAGGGGAGCCATCTCCTAATCTTGAGCTGGGTTTGCTCAGCGTGACTCGGCTGGAGGTTTATAGTTAATTTTGCATGTTTTAAACTGACGGATGGGACCAGAGTACTCAGAGAACATACAAACTCCATGGCCCGGGAATCAAACTAGGGACCTTCTTGCTGTGAAGTGGAGGTGCTAGTCAGTGAGCCACCGTGAAGCTGTGCATGCTTTATTGACTGGACATAGAACTGCATCAATGAGAACTTATATACAGAGGATTGCAAATGTTCTGACATTAAGATGACTCATATAATGCATCACATGTCGCCTACAGCGATGCATACACTTGTCAGGTCATCAATATTTTTATGAAGACACACAAAAAGAAGGCTATGACACTCATTTCCCCTTCGAGGTGTGATGTTGTGTTTACTTGAGCAATTTTCTCAAAGCACTTGGGGCTATTTGACAGCTTGGTAAGTGGATTTTAAAAAAGGTAATACCAATGACAGAAAACAAACAGTGTGTTTTGGCTTCATTGGCCTTGAAAATGAGGAGGCGTTAAAAAAGTAAGAACAAAGTATTGATCCTGTGGCCAGTGGAGAAAAAGCCTAACCCGGAGGTCAGGTGAAGTGCTGAGTTTGTCATTTATAATTCACTTTAAGAGAACAGACAGTGGAAGCTATTGCAGAGAGCCACACATCCAGTGCATAAATAAACTACCAAGTGGATGGGGAGCAGTTAGATGTAAAGCAGATGTCATAAACTAATTCAACCATATGGATATCACTGTGGGCACACTATTAGAGCTGGATTATGTAGGTACAAATGTCAACAAGCTTACACAGCCAAAACAAACAAAGTGGCAGTAAGATTGATTGGTATAATACTATTTCTAACCACTTCTTCTATTACTCATGATAAAACTGCAACAACTTAGTGCTAAAGCTGCTCTGAAACTGGTTCTGGTACGCTTGAGTAAAGGATTAATATGCCTTCAATACCTCTACCCTTTGAAAAGTGAACATTTGAGCCGTTGGATAAGCTACACTTTTGCTATTGCTCCCATCTCTTTTACCTATTTGAATTAATTTCACTCCATAAAAAATCCTGAAAACAATTATCTAGTTACTAAAGCAGGTTAAGGTGAAAAAATAGGGCTGTGTCTCATAACATAGTTCTCCCACTAACCTGGATTCAGATGATGAACTATGATAAATGGAAGCAACCAACCTGAAAGAGTTTAAATATAGAAGTCCCCTTTAAGCTGAAGTGGCCCAGGGTCTGTCTTAAAAAAATGTCTTTCAAATTACAGCAAGAACTCCATGCAAATTTCTGTGTTTCTGCTTGAGTGGAATGAAGCCAGTGGGGTGAGAGCCAACACAGATTCAGTCAACAACAGCTCTATGAAAAGTAGACTATATATGAAGGAGATATATAATTGTAAGAATGTGTTTTACAGAGATTTCCCTTGGAGAGGTTCCCATTCATTAATCTCAAACTGAGATGTAGGCTCTCACAGGACTCTCAAAGAGCGATCCAGCTGTACTTTCCTCTCATTTTCTTGCCTCGTTGTCATCGCAGTTTCTTTGACAGCCGCCCTTTGTTATTATGAATCAACTCTCAAAAGCAAAACAATGACTTTCAAGTGAAACAAGCATGAGGGTAATGGGGAACGATAGGGATTTTGGTGGCTTATTTTGTGGCACAGTGACTAGCCATGTTCTGGAATGAAAATAAGTATATTACATTACGCCTTTCAATGAAAATGTTTGTTTGCCCAAAAGGGGTCCCGGGTTTGAATCTCATTGTTTGGGGTCTATATGAGGGTTTGCGTTCTCTTCCTGTATCTGCTTCCTATGATTTCACCTACAGGTACTTTTCACTTAGATCCGGAGAGAGATGCACATCAGCGATGCAAGCAGCTTTTGACAAGCTGAGGCAAATGCACTTTATCATAATTTCAACCTAACCGTATAGAACTTTGACAATAATACAAGTTATTGTGTTTAACTACGATTGCAGTCCACTGAAAAACTAGAAGGTTTAATGTTGTTATGATATCACCTGTCTCCATGTCTGATTATGACATTTTCTATCATTCTGATTGATTTAACATAGTTTTGTACAAGGTTACAGTCGTCTTTGAGCAATTGGAGCTCCTACTCCTCATTAATCTGAGTTCACTTTATTTACAGACTGACATTTGCAGCTCCATGTGGCCTCTGCTGTGGGTGTGCAGCCGAGCTGACTGAGATAAAACGCTCCTAAAGCTTCAGTAAACTGTTCCGTGGTGCAAACATGCTTTTTGTATTGTTTTGGTAAAGAACTAAATGCCCACGCGCACTCCCACCACTTCCTCCCATTACATCACAATCTTGTACACTAAAGCTGTACATACGCACGAGCTGCAAAGGGCATGTTTTCATCTTTTTTGGCTCTGACTTCATATGAAAGATGTAAACGCTCCAGAAGTAAAACTTACCGACCAAAACAGAGCACAGATATCATGACAAACCAGTCAATTGCAGACATCAGAGACACAAGCAAATGACAGGAGGACTTGAGGATATGTCAATCCTCCAGGTACTCCTGACATCAAACCCAGATCAGATCTAGAGGTTGGTTCCCAGACTCAGGTTGCGTCATGTTTTTTGAAGGATAGATCAAATACAGAGAACCAATTTCCATCAGTGACAATAAAGTACACTATAGACAACAAAAATGCAGTACTCGACTTTGATGTTTCTGAACAATGTAGTGAGCGGCTACAACATCTCCCACATGTAATGAAAGAGGCAAAAATATTTATGATAATGGGATTTCAGTGTGAAAAAATTATCTACTGCATACTCCAGAAGGAAGTGTGAGAACAAACGGCATAGTGAAACGTACGATTTGTAAATTTCCTTTTTCCTAAGATCATGTGGCCAATCATCAGCATAGTGGGCAGTACATCTTGCCGAGTAAAGCTGTTTATAGGGAGAGTATTATTAGATTTGTTTTTAGCTCTCTTGACCAGAGGGCAACTTAAATAGCTATTCTCTGCCCTTGCCGCTGCTCTACCTTTTATTTCCTGTCAAATGAAATATTTAACACCCACACACCATATTACCGCATAAGCTCTGTGATGTTTTACTTTGTCAAATGTTCCCCCAAGGAAAATCAGGCCACGGCAGCAATGCAGTGGAGCAGCAGCGCAGCAAATAGAAGAGATGCACATGGGCGGTGAGACTCGTTGCATGAAAGGAATACCAATGTGAGGCATAATAGAAGTTTAAGGGGACCAGCAGATGTTCGGCCATGTTTGTAGTGGAGAAAGACTGGCAGAGAAGAGACTTACTTAAATTACCATACATGAAGAGAAGCCACCTGGGATCATCCATGGCTCTTAGGTTTGATGACAGTTTTTATACACTGTTTGCCACATAATTAAATTTCAAGGGTCTCTCTTTGCACGCACCGAGTTCTTTGTTGCTGCGGTTTATTTACTCACAACAGGCTTACGCTGAAGTAAATTGACCCGCATTATTTTTCAAGTGTGGCGTCGATGAATTGAGTTTGAAAATGGATAAACATTATGAAGCGAACGGTGCAGCAAAATGAATCACTGTACTTGACTGTAGTTGAAGAAATAATGACCTGCTCGTCGCATAAATGCGCTAAAAGATCAAGACAGCACGTATCTGTACAAAAGAAAAGGCAACTGAAAACCCCAAACACATGATTATAAAGTAAAGTTATTGAGAAGTATAGGGCTGGGTTAGGTTATAAAAAGATTTCCAAGCCTTTGAACATCTCTCAAAGTGCAGTTAAATACACCATCCAGGAATGGAAAGAGTTTGGCATCACTGCAAACCTACCAAGACCCGGCCGTCCTCCTAAACTTACTGACCGAACAAGGAGAGCACTGACCAGAGCTGTTACCAAGAGGCTACGATGACCCTGGATGAACTGCAGAGAGCTACATTCCAGGTGGGGGAAACTGTACACAGAGCAACTATTAGTTGTACATTGCACAAAGCCTTTATGGAAGAGTGGCTAGAAGAAGCCATTTTGGTCTCATCTGACCAAGGCACCTTCTTCCACATGTTTGCTGTGGCTTATAGCAAACAGCAAACTCTTATGGCTTTGTTTTAAAAATCAATTCTTCTAGCCACTCTTCCACAAAGGCAGGGGATACTTTTTCAACCCACTGTACTTACAACAAGGCTATCCTCCGAAGAGCCTATCTCACCGGCCTGGAGACTTTGGCGACTATAGTTGGAGACTCGAGTTGCCGCTGTTCACGGAAATGTCTCTGAAATGTCCCCTGGCCTGGAGCTAAAAGGCAAGTAGGTAGTCCGATTTCAGCGGAGACTGCATCTAGACCTTTTCTACTTTCCATGCAGTTCCATGTCCGCATGGTCTCAAGCAGTTGTGGCAATGTTGCAACCACTATTTGTTGTCCTCAACCTGTGAGACGTTTCTGTGACTTTCCTGCAACATCTCCGAGACCGAGGTGAAATATAACCTGTTTGTTTTTACTGAGACTACCTGGAAACTCACCTTATCTTCAGGGGGCGTCTCTGAGACATTTCTGTGACCAGTGGCAACTCGTGTCTCCAACTAGTCTCCCCTTTGTATGCGTGCAATCAATCCGAGTTGCAAAGACGTTGTGGAGACTGTCACACAATGTCTCTGCAACTCACCCCCATTGAGATAGGCACTTTAAAATAGGAACCAAAACATGGTATGGAGGACTTGTTCAATGTGTGGAATCTTGATACAAAAGAGTTTACACAAAAAAAAGCACTATTTGTTGCATCCTGTGGAAGGATAGCATTATAACTATACCATTGATTTCCACTTCCATTGATACAGTACACTTTTTCTCACTTTTCCTCTGACAGTGAGACCTTTTCCATCTGACACTGCAGAACCAAATTTATGAACGAGGTGTAAAAACCCTTCGACTCCTGTCTGTGCAGTGTCGTCTCTGTTTCGACAATAGTGTCGCGGCTAAAGCAGTGTAACATTATGTGCATAAATACACAAACCAAAAAGCCAACCCACTAGCACAACGTTTTTTTCAGATGGTAAGACACAAACAAGCTGCTCCACACGGCGGTACAAGCCATACCTGTGGAAAAGAAAAAAATCTCGATGTGGTTGATTGCACAAGGACTTCTGCTGTTCTCACCTGCTCTCACACACAAGCGCACACACACGCACCCGCACACCCACGCACACTCCGCACTCAAGTACACCTGAGGGGAAAATGCAGGGGAGCTCCACAATGCTCACATGCGTAGCGTCAAAACTTGCGTCACGCACACAGAAAAAGCAAAAAAAACATGATGCACTGACAAATTAGACCGCACAAATGCATACTGGCGCCTCCCTTGCTATAGATGCTGGGAGACAACGCAGGAGAAGGAAAGGGGTGACAAATGTGCTTGAGAGGAAATGGAATGATGCAATATTACAGATGACAAATGGATAGGAAAGCAAACCTGCAATTTCTACAGATAAGATAGGCTACACTAAAGTCCCGTCAGAATTGTTGGAGGGAGATTTGTGTTTCACTGGCTCGGCGGCATTGGTGCGTTGCTGGTGTGTCGTTGCGTTGTCGTCCTGCTGCAGCTGGGATTGGCTGGATCATTGTGCTGACTGTTGCCATCAGGTTGTTGTGCATTGCCCCGCCACCGGCTCCAACAACATTAATGTAAATATGATATCAACAGGGGTGGGAATTTATAAGTTATACTTCCTCCCACTCCTTTTCGAGTTTATGTACAGCATCATGTATATATGCAAGTATACATGTCATGAATGCATGTTAAAGGAATAGGCCACCGTTTTTACATACTAAAATATGTTCTTACCTCACTTTAGACGTGTTAATATATCCCCGTCTGGTCTTTGTCCGTGCGCTCTGTCACGCAAACGGAGCACATACGCAGCCTCTCCCACATGTCACATAGCTCCGAAAAAGCTCACGATAGAAGCTACCAAGCTCTTCCACGTGTTCCCTATTTAAATAAAGTTACGTGAAGTGTTTTCATGCGAAGTATATTTACACAGAAATGTAACATGTCGATTTTATAAGCAAATAAAAAGGGGGACTATATGGGCTATATGCACAGTGACCCCACGTGATTTCCGCCTGGACAGTCAGCCAGAGGCTGTCCTTCCTGTCTGTCATCTCTTCCCATTAAAAATTAGCAGGTCCCACAGAAATGAAGCAATAGCTTAAGATTTGGTAAAGGACAGCGAGTAAAAGTTCGGATGTGGCTGGAGCAGGTTAAAAAATATTACATGAGACGCAACGACTTCACTGGAGGAAACCTCCGTGTTCATAACGGTGGATGTTTTTGTCTTGAAGCTAACGCGGCTAACAAAATAAAAAATAAAACTAGCGCAAAGTTTTGAACGAGCCTGCGCAAAAAAGAATTGTCCTGTTAGTAGTTTAAATAATATTTACTTGTTTACATGTTATATTATCATTTTTCAACACTAGCCTTTAGCTCTAAGATAAAAGCTCCTACCTTACGACAGCTGGCGTTTCCTTTGGGGCTGGATTCACAGCGAACATGATGTTTGTAATACGTTGCTGTGACTGTCCATCAGTAACTCGTTGTCCTTAACCAGATCCTGAGCTATCGCTATTTTTGTGTGGGAATCTGCTAATTGTGAACGTAAACGACCAGCGACAGGAAGTGCTGCGTCTGGCTGACTGTCCAGGAAGACGTCACGTGGGGAAACTGTGCATATAGCCTATTGTGAGGCGTAATGATACGAGGAGCAAAACGTCCGCGCAGTAACTCCTAAAGGTTATTGACGGAAGTGAGCGGGGGAAGTCTTTTGGAGTTACTGCGCGGACATTTTACTCCTCGTATCATTACGCCTCACAATATAGTCCCCCTTTTTATTTGCTTATATAATCGACATGTTACATTTCTGTGTAAATATACTTCGCATGAAAACACTTCACGTAACTTTATTTAAATAGGGAACACGTGGAAGAGCTTGGTAGCTTCTATCGTGAGCTTTTTCGGAGCTATGTGACATGTGGGAGAGGCTGCGTATGTGCTCCGTTTGCGTGACAGAGCGCACGGACAAAGACCAGACGGGGATATATTAACACGTCTAAAGTGAGGTAAGAACATATTTTAGTATGTAAAAACGGTGGCCTATTCCTTTAAAATGTCGCAAAAGCTGCACATGTCAATGTAAAAAATGGTGTAAAAAATGTATATATATTGTACATTGAACTCGGAATAAACAATCAATCAATTGTCATAGATAGCGGTGGCGCACTGGTAAAGCTTTGCCGACCAACTGGATCAATGTCTATTGGCAAGACAGTTGACGGAGTGAATGATTGGCCACGATCATCCGTAGGCCGTCTGCCCTTGGGTTACGGAGTTAAATGCTCATAGATTCCCACCCCTAGTTAGGGTTAAATTAATGCTTGTGTTTATTCTATTTTCTGGATGCAGCGTGGCTTCAACTACCCTGCTAATTAAGGAGACAGCACAGCACAATGGCAGAAAAATCTGGCACAAATGATCTAAAGGCGGCTCATAATGACAGCAGAGCAGTGAGCTTTGGGGTGCCTGCTTCCCACTTGTTAGTTTGTTGTGTTCATTATATTCGGTGCCAAATGACTGCACAAGATGCCAGACACTGCAAATCAGAGCCATAGCCAGTTTGTTAGTTTGCAAGGTTTCTAAGGAGGATCAGTGTAGAATAATGCTTGGCCAATAAAAGCGAACAACGCAACAAAAAGGATGAGGAAGCTGAGAGGCAGAGCAGTAATTTATTAATCAGGCCTTTGACAAATTCACTTGATAAGTAAACTTGCAGTGAACTTTTGCAATGCAGTTTGCAGTTCAAAATATGTTGACTATAATTGCATTATGCGAGCCTGGTTTTCTTGGAACAAAGCAAATCATCTTCGTTTATTTGCTTTAACACATACTTCATGTGTTTGTGCAATGCGCTTCATCAAATTGAATGAGGTAATAGTTCCCTTGTGCAAAACAATCAATATGGTTGCTTCCCATCTGTTCTCAATTGATAAAATTACCAGATACATATTGTAATTGCTGTAATGGTAATGCAGATTTGTCTAACTTCTTATTTAGCGTTACCAAAGCCACATGTTTTCACCCTGCCTTTAGAAATCTACTGTAATTGTTCCTCTGTGTTCCCCAGATTACTCACTGCCACAATAAGGACTCTGTTTTTTGATGAATTTATAAATTTAACATTGCCCATTGGCGCCGAAATAAAAGGTTTGTGAGCAAAATTGGCCACTTTCCCTTGGTTATGATTGCTTATTTAGAATGTTTTATGCCCAGAATAAGGAAAGATCAGAGAAGCACATTGGCAGTGAGCGATGCTTTCGGACATTTCTGACACGGTGCACCTAAATTATGTCGAAAAAAGGTACACGCACTGTTCCAACCAAACCCAAAATGTGAGTCTGGATGAGATGCCTGGATAAGAAGAGCATAAAGACAAACGTAACAAGAACGCACAATAGGCTCAAATTCTGTGGACAGTTCCATTCAGAATGCTGTTTTTTTTTTGGGGCAACATGTGGGTATGTGCGCTGGAAGCTTGTTGACGTGGGAGCACATGAGCTCTTTTCCCATCTGGCTGAATAAAGGTGGATTTTACCGGCTAAATCCTCCATCCCAGAATGGAGCCCTCAGTACAATATAATAGTGTGTTGTGTACAGTCAAGTGCAGTGGTGTGTGTATCCCTCTCGCAGTCCCAAAAGAACCAAAGAAAGGAATGCACTGACTTGAAGAACGTGAGAAACAGTGCGTAAATGCTGAAGAATCAATTCAACCGATTGTTTTTTACTGCTGCCTCTCGACATCATCCCATCATCACCCAAAGGATCAGTTCTTCCCTTCTTCCCTGTCAGTTATTTGGCATTAGTAATCTAAAACCAATTTCTACCTCGAGTGATAGTTTGCATTCGATTTGTTGTGTATCGCTACCCTCACTTCAAACAGTTTCTCCAGTGTAGAAGCCCTTTTTCCTTTTACCTCTTCATCAGCAGACACTCCCTTTTATCAATCCAATCACCACCTACCAGCAGAGCCATCTCACACCTATTAACACCTCAGGAGTAACACAGTCTTACCACGGCTTCGTCGCAGGGACAAAAAAAATACATCGCCTCTCTCTACCCATCGCTCCTAACATGGCAGCTAACTCTGGAACAAAGAAAAGGTATTTGACGAATGTGAATCGCACAGATGACTGCCAAACAGGAGGCGAAGCTCTAAATGGTTCTAACCAGAGGGGAGAAAAGTTCAAAGGTTTAAGGTTTTTGAGCGGAGATGTCTTCGGCATTTGAGGGAGGCGCTGCAGAGACATGACAGTTCAACATCAAACCCGAGGGAGACATTATTTGCTGTGAGCAGGGCGATGCTTCGGAAAAGAAAGGAGGACGGGCTGGATCACCTGACTATACCAGCAGAACCGTTTCACTTTTTTTTAGCTACACCAAAGCAGAACACACACACTCTGTTCTCTGTTGCGAGAAATGATCTACTCACCGGAAGCACATCCTCCCTTCTCCTATCTGTCTATGTTTCATTCATTCATTCAAAGGTTCTCCCTTTCCCTCCCCATCTTGCCAATCACCAAGCATCTGTTTGAGTGCGTTCAATAATATCAAGTGCCAATTATATTTGATGCAGTATGCAGCTCTGTATGCACAGTGCTGTTTGCTGCAGCAAGAGACAGATCTCCAAACCTGGCTGACAAGCACAGCATTGTGTGTAAACATAGCTGACATTTCTATTCTTTCACATGGATTGACCTTTACTTCTAACGTACACAAGGTGCACAAGTTGGATGTGTTGTGACAACTTTAACATTGATTCAGTGTATCTTTGACAGTAGAGGTAGTTTTGGGCTTCTTGTTACGTATACATCAATATGCATACTGTATATGTTTTAAAATGATAAAAACATTGCATATGAGGGATGAAGCAAGTACGAAAGAAAAGCATGAAAAGTCAGCGTCAAAGACATCCTGAGGGACAGTAAAGTAAGCGTAGGGGATAGGTAGCCAGAGGCCTGTGGAGAGGAGAGAGTGTTGGCAGCGTTCTCAAACAACAAAGGCCACTGTACACATTGGTCGTGTACACAAAGCACGCTGTAGCCAAAGGGGAGAGGGCCCTAAGTTTGATAGTGGCACTGCACTCACCAAAGGCTCTGTGTGTGTTGGGAGTGTCCAAGCAGCACTTTCCAGAGGGCACCCGGAGCACTGCAGGAAAGAAAGTCAGAATACTAGTTCACCCAAAGGCCAAGGAAAACAAACAAGGGGAAAACGTCAATAAAAAACAAGGTTATGTGAAATCGATGGGAGCACATTTATTGTGTGCAAAAGCATTGAAAGGGTTGAACTTTGAAGCGGATTGTAAAAGGATATAAATTATAATATAACATATATATAATAATTTTTTTGAATGAATTGCCGTTCATTGAGGTTGTAAGGTTTTGTGAATGAACTGCAAGAGCATCAACGAACCAGCAGATTAAGTTGAGCACTACAAACGAATTTGGGTCTAAATGCTGAGTTTCTAGGAAGAGAAGCCCGCAAGGCAAGTATCTGAAGAAGAAGAAGCTTCAAATTGGGATGGCTTAATAACTGCATCAAAGCATGTCAACAGAGCTAAGTTAGGATTTAAATTACATAGGCTTATTTCACAAACCGGCAATGTGATGAATGTTACAATAAACTTGTATTAAAGCAAGCTTTGTCTTCAAGCTGTGTGGTGCAAAGTGATATTTTCATGATGAGTTGAGTGCATGGATTTTGGGATTAAGTATCTGTGTGGTGTCACTGATGTGGCTGTGATTGACCGCTAAGCGCTGACCTCCACTCACAGCTCCACTGAGAGACCCAGTGTTAACTCATCCATTGTAGTGTCACTCAGCAGAGAGCGCATGTCGGGGTTAGTCCTGGTAAGAGGAACTTCAAGAACTTTTAAGAAGAAGAAGAAGAAGAAGAAGAAGATCTTTATTTATATAGCGCCTTTCACAGACATATAGTCACAAAGCGCTTTACATGAGACAGTTGTACATTCACTCCATACTCGGTGGTGGAAAGCTATGTTTGTAGCTTCAGTTTCCCCTGGGGGAGACTGTCAGAAGCGCTTTCGCGACTACACACGTCTGCGCCAACGGACCCTCTGACCACCACCATTCACTCACACACATCATTCATCCTGGCCTATTGTGCATGTTTTAGTGGTAGGGGAAACCGGAGTGCCCGGAGGAAACCTACGCAGACACGGGGAGAACATGCAAACTCCACACAGAAAGGCCCCGTCCCTGGTGGGAATCGAACCCGGACCTTCTAGCTGTGAAGCGAGAGCACTAACCGCTTAAGATACATTTCATATAGAGGCACCACTCCAGAGATAGATGATCACTATGAAGACAAGTACAAAAGTACAAATACAAATTGGGGAGATGATCATACATATTGACCACCATCTCTGACAGATTGAATTAAAAGTTACAGTACTGTATTAAAAAAATGAAATGTCCCGAATTGTAAAGGCACTAACACAAGTGAAAATCCCCTTTTGTCTTTGCAGTTATTGACTGTCCCACAGATGACACACACAGGGTGCTGTTGTGACAGTCTGACTTGTCCGACTGCACAGACAAACTGCTAAATGTTGAGGAAGTGGTCCGCTATATTTTAAATCCAGACTCCAGACTCCCCTGCTGCTTGCTGTTTGACGGACTGCTCCGTTGACAGCTGGCTGCTTTAGATGCCCCATGGGAGACACTCTGTGGTGGGCTGAGATTTGAGATTTAAACAGTATGACCGGGACTATGGCGCCGACATAGTGCTTCCACAACATCAATGGTGGATTATAGCTTTGGGAAAGAGAGTCTCAGAGGAACTAATGTGACAATTGCAGCCCTGAAAAACAACATTCCCAAAAAAACGCTTCACTAAGGCCACTCCGCGAATGGGTAATCCCTCGAAGGCATCAGACAACATGCTCTAAACACCAAATTACAAGGTGGTAAACAAAGCCCTTCTACCGGACCAAAACATCCTTGTTCATCTATTTTCTGGAGACAGACAATGAGATAGGATTGTGATGATGCTCTGAACCGCACATTTGTGTTTATCTCGAAATCATGCTACAACAGCCATTATAGTTAGAGTAATTGCGGAAATTTGCATCCAGGCATGAAGGGGAAATGCCAACCAGAATGAAAGGAAAGGGTTGCAAGACAGTATTGCAACCCTTTCAGCACCAACGCTTAGACTAGCGTTGGTGCACGAGACATAATGAGGAGAGGACTTAAAGGGATATTTCAGGATTTTTGACATAGGGTCACATTTCCTAGTTATCCAGAGTGTTGCTGATACCTGGAGATATTTTTTTTGTAATTCATGCAGTTCTTATGTTTGAAGAGTTTCGTGGCGCTAGGCTAATGCAAGGCTAGCGCATTTCTACGATATCAACTAGCCTGCATTAAAAACAGTCTTACGCACTCCACAGTGCACCTGAGGCAAATCACTTATAACGCCAGACTAACCATATAAATGTCTGTGTCGATAGAATAATTTTAACCATTTTGCATTTAAAATACCTTATATTTGTTATATTTGCTTCGTGTTTGTAAAAGCTACGCAGCGGCGGAGTGATCTGCTAGATAATAGTCCCTCAAAATGCGATCATTCATGTGATGCAAGGTCAGTTGTATTCCTAAATTATTCTTTCGACACAGACATTTATATGGTTAGTCTGGCATTATGAATGATTTGCCTCAGGTGCACTGTGGAGTGTGTCAGACTGTTTTTAATGCAGGCTAGCTGATATCGTAGAAATGCGCTAGCCTTGCATTAGCCTAGCGCCACGAAACTCTTCAAACATAAGAACTGCATGAATTACAAAAATATATATATAAATAAAGGTTACAGCAACACTCTGGATAACTAGGAAATGAGGCCCTATGTCAAAAATCCTGAAATATTCCTTTAAGGTAATCCGCAGAAGATGCAGATGACAAATGCTGACATACTGTACCTTACACTGGATTGTCACAAAGTCTGGGATTTCATAAAGACAAGCCTCGTGTTCAGGGTCAGTGGCAGTTCTCCACAAGCGAGTAGCATTTTACCCATTTTGACAGTTTTACAATAATTGTCCCAATTAGTTGTTTGGCTCTGTCACCTGAGCTGCAATTCAACAGCAAGATAATGGAATAGGACATTCTTCTTGCTATAGCTGGATTAATCTGATTGGATTCAAGGGCTAGAATTCTGTGCAAAGCAGACTTGGAATTTGGTTTGTTTGATGTGGCAACTCCTGAGAAACATACAGTTACGTAGCCATATGTTTATGAGCTCCATCTCGTTGACATCAGAAGACTTACAGGTTGTATTGTGTTATCCAGGCACGCTATCCCTGCATCGCTGAGTATGTTCGAAGTAGAGTTCATAGTCTTCAGAGCCCAAATGAACTTCAAAACTATGTGCACATTTGCATGCAGAGTGTGTTACTGCGTGTTAGTTTGGCGCTACAAGACAAGCCAGGAGGAGTGTCAGCGTTGTGACTGTGACTAACCCACAGAGACAGGCACTAATCAATCCCGTAATTGATGCATGTTTGGAGCATAAATTGAATCCTGATTCTCTGGAGTGTGGCGACGGGTTGTGGGTACGCTAAGGGTCAGTTAAGTGAGGAGGAGGAGGGGGCCTGGGAGACTTCTTCAGCTGTAGTAATTACACTTCCGGCCCCTGCGCACTAATGTTCCGCAATTAATGATCCCTTCTCGACGTCAGGAGATGGAGTTTTAATCCAGTTTGTCGCTCATGTGCAAAAATACCCTCTCTTTCCCTAAAGTGAAATCCCAGAAGGCCAATGAAAAGAAGGTGCAGAGCATACACTGGACTCATTTTAAAGCGGAAAAAGTGTTATCAACTTTAGTGGATGTGGCAGCAAACAGACCATCAACGCTGCACAACTGTCGGTTTTGTTTAGAGTCGTGTTGATGTCTCTTCTGCAGCACTGGCGAAAAATGAGAGAAATTGAGTCACAAATTTCAAGTAGAAGTTAGCTGTATTGTTCATTTGGTGGGCAAACTTTAGTGTTTTTGAGGGGAGAACGCCACAGTTTGTGAATGCAGATGAAAGCAGAGGGAGGGAGGGCAGGGAAAGGAGGAGCCTGGTGTATGAAGCTGTGAATGCAGTCCACTGAAGAGACTGTGTGATCACACGCGATGCCAGGGGCTTTGCGGGTTAAATGGGCAGAATAGAATGCCAAAGGGCTAGGTTTCCGAAGATTACCTGGTTAAAAAAGGCATCAGGAGAGAATAAGTAGCAAAAAATATGGTTTGAATGCAGAAAACGGTTAATTTGCAATTCTTATAATACGCACAGACCTTCTTAAAACTATGGGTGACATATTTAGCAGATCTTGATAAGAATGAAATTAACTAATGAAATTGAAGAGTGAGTTCAATGGGCGATAATTAAGCTGTCAGCTGTGTATGTTTCTTGAGTACTAATATATTTGCTATCATGAGTGTTATGTAATTATAATGGGGGGAAATGCCAATCAAATGGTTTCAAGAAAAACTTCAAGTGCCATGTAATCATTCCAGTTAAAAATAGTGCTGAAAAAGTGCCACAAGTGAAAATGAAAACAACTTTGATAAACTTATCCTTTGATAAAGTGTATTATTTAACTTGCCTTGGCCAGTATACAGTGGGAGGAAAAAGTGAGTACACTGTGTTGAATTTCTTGCATTTATGCCTAAATTGGTCATAAAATGTTGTCTGATCTTTATTAAAATCACAAGAAGGATTAAACAGTGTCTGCTTGTACTAATACCACCCAAACATTTAAATTTTATCATATTTGTATTGGCCATAACATGTAAACATTCACAGGGCAGGGAGGAAAAAGTGAGACACACCCCCTGAATCTCGCTGAACTGCATGGTGTGGGGCTGGACAATGGAAAAATTAGGTTTATTCAGATATTTTGCAGAAAGACCTGAAACATTCACAACAGCAGGGAATAAGTAAGTGAACCCCTGTATTAAATAGCTGGCTGACCCTTCTTTTGCAGCAATAACTGCTTTTCTGTTGCTGCAGATTAGATGCTCACAACAATCAGGATGAATCTTGGACCACTCCTCTTTACAAAACTGCTGCAGTTCAGTGAGATTCAGGGGGTGTACTTACTTATTCGTCCATGCCCTGTGAAATGTTAAAATGCACATGTTATGGCCAATAAAAATGATAAAATGTAAATGGGGGTGGTATTGGGTGGTATTATTTCAAGCAGACACTGTTTAATCATTCTTGTGATTTTAATAATGATCAGACCACATTTTATGACCAATTTTAGCACTACTTACAAAATTTTTCCTCCCACTGTATATACCAAACAACAACACATAGGCCCATGGAAAGGCCAACAGCAGGTAGCCAATGTCACCTCCATGTGCCAGAACCACAGTATGGCGGTTTGTCCATGTTCTGCCGTTGATATTCATCAGATGTAATGAGCTGGAGAGCCTTCAGTCCATTAATATCCTGTGCTCTGGTGAGCATCAGCACACACACGTCCACACATTACCAGTGACGGATGAGCTCCGCATTTGGAGACAGAGCAGACAAACATGTAAATGTATACGTAACAAGATTTTATTTATCTACCCAATTGGTGTTTATCATTTATTATATTTGCAACACTGAATCAGTTACTTGACATTAGCTGTATAAGTGAGTAACGTAGCTATTTAACGATCAAACTTTCTGCCAGAAGAAACACTTTTTGCAATTTCAACAAGAGTATATGATTTGGTGTCTATTGTTTTCCCCACTGCTGCTTACAGAACAGAAATTCCCCTTTATTTGATGTGGCTGTACTTGTATGAAAGATCTATGGTGGCAAGTCGCAGGTGGAAAATGATATAAACATGTGTTGTCAGCTTCATCAATCCCAGAGGTGTAATTTGTCACTCTGGTGACAGAATCAAGGGAAATTGTTTCTTTGGCATCGACTACAAAATAAAATATACAGTAGGCTGCAAAGCAAAAATATCTTACTGAATTAACTGTCCACTAAAGAATTCATGCTGTCACTTGCAGTTGTTTGGAATAAAGGAATGTTGTCCCCGACATGAATCCCAACAATGGCAGAAATCTGCAAAAGGCAGCATTTCTCAACAAAGGAACCTTCATTTACAGCATCTCAAATAAAAATCCTCATTAATTTACTGTACTGAGTCCGCACTTTCTGTTTGGGGATTGTTTACACTCACCACAAAGTCAGTAATATTGCTCTATATTTGCAAGCGGTACGAGAGTATGGCAAAGATCACAGGATTCCTGCTTTTCATGCCAACTGTCTGAACATATTAGAATCATAATTATAAGCAGATAAACACCTTAAAGATGTCAGTTTAGCCAGAGTCATTTCTTTACATTTTCTATTTAAGAAAGCCTTTCACCATACATAGTCACCATAGATGTGTGGAGAGAAAGCTGTACCTAATTAAATGCATCAAAAGACCTTCCATCGTAACCTTCAGCCATGCAGCAGATAATTGGCTAGGAACTGCCTAATTAGATGTGCAAATCTCTTGTCACTTTTAACATTTCTAAAACAATAATTAAACAAAACAGCTTGTCATGTGCAAAACACGTCAAAGCTTCTTGGATGAGAAACTTCTTCAACTCAACAGTAACAGTCCAGATGATGACTTAATAAAAAAACCTTGCTCCAAATCTCCTCTTTTTCCCCTCATCCTAGAATAGCTCAAATGACAATGGTTAATTGATGTGTGGGATCCAAGCTCAATCATAAGGAAGTCCTTGCTCTCACATTAACAAAAGGCCCGGCACACGCTGGAGGAGTTTTAGCCCAATTTTGAGCTTGATTTGCCTCTACTCAAGTTCAGGAAGGTGCAAATACAAGCACAGGAAAGGACAGCCTGCTGATGTTGTCTAGTATCTGGTATGAGTTATTAAAGGGGTCTTGCATGTGATGCAAATCTTCATAACAACAGGAAGTGCGTGATCGCTCATCATGTCTTGCACCTGTCTGGTTGAATCATCTGTGGCTTCATACGGGGGTGAGATGATTAATTGTGGAACGATGTCCTCATGTGGTCTGTGCACTTTGATATCATGTTTTACGATCACAAAGTAAAGTAATCCTGTGTGTCCCAGGCTAAAACAGACAGCATTCATTACTTTGTTGTTTGCGGGTAATTTGTCTCCAGTGCCAGAGGACACTCGATATTGATGCAGGTTGAATCACAGAAAAAGAAAAAGTACTGACAGAAAAGGGAACGGAAACAAGCCTGTAAGACCTTCTTGTTGTGAAACCAGATTTTGGTTTTATAAAATGTTTAAGTTTATGGTTTAAGAGTTCATTTAGAAATAATTTCTACAATGCAAAGATTACAGAGGAGGCTGATGCGAACCAACAATGCACAGTATATGATGCAATATAGCTAATAGAGTTCGGGAATGTGATGTCATGTCGCTAAGCATTATGGGATTAGCAGCAATTATAAACCAATGGAGATTTTAAAACTTAAAATACTGTAGTTATTGTTCGCATTAAAACACTTGGACACCACAGTGTGTTAGATGTATTTACCAGCAGTAACTCAGCAGCTAACAGAGTTGCTCCACAGCTTTTTTCTCCACTGTTTTTAGCTAATGTTAGTCTATGGAAGTGTATGCCAACAGCTGCAAAGATGGTTACTGTGGAATTTACCGAACTCTTTTCCCGTATTTTCCGGACTATAAATCGCCCCGGAGTATAAGACACACCAGCCAAAAAATGCGAAATGAAGAAGAAAAAACGTCTATAAGTTGCTCCGGAGTAGGGCTGTGCAATTAATCGAAATTTGATTACGATTTCGATTAACAGTAAACGATTACAAAATTAGCAAAAAATCGATTATTATTTTTTTTAATTTTTTTTAATTTTTTGCAAAGCAGACTTGCGTTATTTCAGGCCGCTGGAATTATTTTCCCTTCGCTTTTCACGTGCCATGGCTCATGCTTTTGTCTGACATAGAAAACAAACGGCGCTGTGTGATGATGTCATCAGTCCGCACTGCTTAGTTTATTTGCGCAGGTGTGAGGGCTGGCCAGCAGGGGGCAGGTGTGAAACAGGGACCTCTCTTTAATCAAGGCGTACTTGAAATCATTTGTACTTTTATGACTGTCCAGAAAACATAAAATATCATCATAGTGTTTTGATTAATAAATAAATAAAATAAAGATAGACTTTTTTTTAAAGGCAACAAATAATTGTTTGAATAATCGTGATTTCAATTATGACAAAAATAATCGTGATTATTATTTTTTCAATAATCGAGCAGCCCTACTCCGGAGTACGTACTAGCCAAAAACTGCCTAATGAAGACAAAAAAACAACATTGATGCTTAGCTACATGAAGCATAAAACACCGAACTAATCACATAAACAGTTCAGATAGCATAAAGAACATACCAATCTCTCGATCTCACTCCAAATCACTAAATCCATTGAAATCTTCATCCTCGGTGTCACTTCTGAACAATCGCCATGGCAACTACCTTTTTCAAGCTCTCATTTGCTAACTCATTCCTCTAGCTGTAGCCATCTGGAGCGGCAGTGCTAAGCTAAGCTAGCAGGGGTGCTAAGCTAAGCTAGCGCTGTTCAAGCCCAAGAACAGGCCACGCTCTGCGGTCACTGCAAGTGTATCTGGCCGCAGACCCGTCTCGGTCACTGGGCTGGTAAAGCCCTGTGCTATACTGACGAAATCAAAGCACGTAGAAATCCAAACTTTAAATGCAAATGTGAATATTTATTCAAAATTTGTCACACACACACTTAAGCATCAACATTATTAATGTATAACAGGTCTTAAATGGGGTGAATGACAATTACAGTAATTGATGGAGTATCTTTGTTACATTGGTCTAATTATCTTTAATACGGTTTGGCCTGATCGATTTACAAAGGGTTTTTAAAAGTAATGTAATAAAAATGGTCAAAGGTAGCCTGGTCTTACCTCATACTCATTTCATACAGAGGGTCTGGATCTTCAGAATTGAGCTCCATTTTCAGGTGGTAGGGGTGAACTCCTGTTATAGTTTGAGACGATTGGATCTGATTTCACGTAGGCGATGTAATGCGCCCGAGTGAGTGAAGAGAGCGATCAAATGCTACACCTACAAGCCCCGCCTCCCCTGCTCGCTGATTGGTAGGTTGAAAATCAACCCATCAGACCCACACGAAACATGTAGGGAGATAATCATTGGCCGGAGTTACGGATGGCGATGGCGAGGTCAAAGGGGACATTTTGGGCAGAGCTGGAGTAGCCTGCGCTCAACACCAAGCCGACAGACACCGCAGGATGGAGGCGATCTTTTACCTGGAGGCCATGGAGGTGGACAGCACTTGTTTTGGAGGACGGGTTTGGCACCGTGGTGGTCAGCCTGGTGGCGCCCGAGAGGAGCCAGGTGCGCCTGGTTTGACCACTTCTCTCCTTGTGTGGGTCCCCAGAGGCTCTCCAGTATACTCGCTCAGGCCCAGCGCGGGTACTCTCGTGGAGCCGTGCTGAGCTGTTCTACTGCGGCCGGCGCTTGGTCGAGCCCGTCCAGGGCTTCATTATGTTGCAAAAAGTGCTTTTAACAATTGTGATCAAAAAACAGTTTCCCCTACCACTAAAAACGGATGGAATTAGCCCACGGCTGCAATCCAGTGTGGCATGTTTACATGCACGAGACCCATGTATGTTAATTAACACGCACTGTCCCGACCAAATAAACCAATTAATTAATTAATTACAAAATTAAAGACAAAATAAAATTTGTAAAGCTATTTTTTTTACCAGGATTTGCTCCAAACAGTAAATTGTCGACTTAAAAGGAGCGTACACGATTATACTGAGCTCAAAAATTTATATATTTTTAAAGAAAAATAAATGAGAAACACAAGGTTTGAAATGGAGGGAAGACGAGCGTGACCACGAGGATGGTCACCACAACAAAGATAAGTTTTATAAAAGAGCCAGATCAGGCCGTACCTCTAATTTTGAAGGCAACATTAATACTCCATCAATTACTGATAAATATTCAACAGTGAGTAAAACATTTGTGTGACACACATAGTGAGGCAGTTAATAGGTACATTAGTCACATTGTCAGTAAAGAGTCTTTGGTCTCGTCCAGAGGGTCCATGGCCAGCAGCAGCTTCAGACCTGTTTCATGAGTGTCATGAAAGAAACAAATAGTTGAAATCTGTTTCTTTCTTTGTGATAGGACAGTCTTTGCATGGAAATCCACTGTCTGTGGGGGGGAACTTTGTCTGACCTCAAACACAAGGCCAAGATGTTGGAGATTTAGCAGAGTCAGGGCTGGCCACCTTCCCCCAGTTCAATCCTGAATCCAGAGGAGTGTGGCTTTTCAGCAGATGTTAAAAGCTCAAGGAAGTTTCATCTTTGTGAATGAGTTTTAACATTGGTATCAGTTCCTGTTTTTACTTTTAGCGGGTTCCTTGCTATCCCAGTGGGGGTCTTGCTTCTGGCAAAAGGAGAAACAAAGGAGTGCCAGTCTGGAGAGGATGGAAGTCATCCATCTTGTTGATTAGATCCGAGGAGTTTAATTCTAAGTTCAGCCCCAAAGAATTCATTATGCTATGTCATTACTTGAGTAAAAGCATCTTTGTAACTTCAAAAATATGACAGTAAACTTCTGAAGACGACCCAGTTCCTGATCACCTCTAAACATTTGTTATACGTTCTTAAACTCTGTGCAGTTTGGGTAAGAGGGAAGGAGTGATTAAACTCACACCAGCTGTTCCCCTTATTTCCCTCTGCAGGCCTGAGCTCTGAGGCAACAAGTGGCCGTCCCAGGAGGAGAGCGCCCCCTACAGGAGACCAGGGCCCAGACAACGTTGAGCTGAAGAAACAACCTAAATGCAGGTACAAAGCGATGCTGCCCGCGACAGCAGCCACAGAACGAGGTCCACTGCAGCTGCGTGGAGCCCTGCCCCGGGTCCTGCACATGGGGGGGTTTGGTGACTCATCTGGCCCAGAGCTGAACTCAGAAAAGCTATCTTGTCGCTGCCCAGTCCGGTTACACATAGTACCCTCACGCCCCATAATATCACGCCCTATCCTCTCTCGCGATGTCCTAGCCCTCGCTAATGTCCCGCGCGATGTCCTACCCCTCGCGCAATGTCCTACCCCTCGCTAATTTACCCCATGCCGTCCCATCCTGGACTATCAAATCTCTACCAAACTGAGCTCAGTAAAAGCAAATTTTATGCCATTGATGTGAGAGAACCGCCCCCCCCTACTCCTGTAACCACCGTCCTGTCCTAAACCTCCCCCCCCCACTCCTGTGACCACCGTCCTGTCCTATTCCTCCCCCCCCCACTCCTGTAACCACCGTCCTGTCCTAAACCCCCCCCCCACCCCCCCCCCCCCCCCCCCCCCCCCCCCCCCCCCCCCCCCCCCCCCCCCCCCCCCCTACTCCTGTAACCACCGTCCTGTCCTAATCCCCCCCCTCCCCCTACTCCTACAACCACCGACCTGTCCTAACACCGACCCTGTCACACCAATGGCAGCAAATTTACCTCCCTGACGACTAATCAGCTTTCCGTAGGGTCCGCTCGCCGCAGAGGCCCCTCCCACCCCACCGTGCGGGACCCCGGGGTCAGAGGCTTCCAGACGCAGCTGCAGGTCCTCACTCTGTGGCCCGCTGTCTTTCGAGCAGCATCGTCCTTGCACCTGCATTAAGCTGTTTCTTCAGCTCAACGTTGTCTGGGCCCTGGTCTCCTGTAGGGGGCGCTCTCCTCCTGGGACGGCTGCCTGGTGCCTCAATGCTCCGGCCTGCGGAGGAAACCAACGGGAGCTGAGATGTGTGTTTATCCCCGAGAAGAATATCTTCATATTTTAGAAGACACAGTTTTCATTTGACCGAACAACTTTTACTATTAAAATAAGTTCAAGCACTTTACTTGAGTAAAAGCATCTTTGTAACTTCAAAAACAGACAGTTCCTGATCACCTCTAAACATTTGTCATACATTCTTACTCTCTTACCCAAACTGTACAGAGTTTAAGAGGGAAGGAGTGATTAAACTCACACCAGCTGTTCCCCTTATTTTGCTCTGCAGGCCTGAGCTCTGAGGCAACACGTGGCCGTCCCAGGAGGAGAGCGCCCCCTACAGGAGACCAGGGCCCAGACAACGTTGAGCTGAAGAAACAACCTAAATGCAGGTACAAAGCGATGCTGCCTGCGACAGCAGCCACAGAACGAGGTCCACTGCAGCTGCGTGGAGCCCTGCCCCGGGTCCTGCACATGGGGGGGTTTGGTGACTCATCTGTCCCAGAGCTGAACTCAGAAAAGCTATCTTGTCGCTGCCCAGTCTAGTTACACGCAGTACCCTCACGCCCCATAATGTCACGCCCTATCCTCTCTCGCGATGTCCTAGCCCTCGCTAAAGTCCCGCGCGATGTCCTAGCCCTCGCTAAAGGCCGCGCGATGTCCTAGCCCTCGCTAAAGGCCGCGCGATGTCCTAGCCCTTGCTAATGTCCCGCGCGATGTCCTAGCCCTCGCTAAAGGCCGCGCGATGTCCTAGCCCTCGCTAAAGGCCGCGCGATGTCCTACCCCTCGGTAGTGCCCCGCGCGATTCCTACCCCTCACTAATGCCCCGCGCGAGGTCCTACCCCTCGCTATTTTACCCCATGCCGTCCCATCCTGGACTATCAAATCTCTACCAAACTGAGCTCAGTAAAAGCAAATTTTATGCCATTGATGTGAGAGAACCGCCCCCCCTACTCCTGTAACCACCGTCCTGTCCTAATCCTCCCCCCCCCCCCTACTCCTGTAACCACCGTCCTGTCCTAAACCTCCCCCCTCCCCCTACTGCTGTGACCACCATCCTGTCCTAATCCTCCCCCCGCCCTCAAGTCCTACAACCACCGACCTGTCCTAACACCGGCCCTGTCACACCAATGGCAGCAAATTTACCTCCCTGACGACTAATCAGCTTTTCGTAGGGTCCGCTCGCCGCAGAGGCCCCTCCCACCCCACCGTGCGGGACCCCAGGGTCAGAGGCTTCCAGACGCAGCTGCAGGTCCTCACTCTGTGGTCCGCTGTCGTTCGAGCAGCATCGCCCTTGCACCTGCATTAAGCTGTTTCCTCAGCTCAACGTTGTCTGGGCCCGGGTCTCCTGTAGGGGGCGCTCTCCTCCTGGGATGGCCGCCTGGTGCCTCAGTGCTCCGGCCTGCGGAGGAAACCAACGGGAGCTGAGATGTGTGTTTATCCCCGAGAAGAATATCTTCATATTTTAGAAGACACCGTTTTCATTTGACTTAATAGTAAAAGTTATAGTAAAGTTTTGAGTTTAAGTAATTTTGACCTATTTACATATTAATTTGATGATGCTTTGGTCTTAGTGGCACCATTTCTACAACTGTCACTGAAGGATCGTTCAGAAATTGTTCTTGTTCTGGGGGAAAATCCCCAATTGTCAGCAAAGCGTGGTTATTGTGGCCTTCGCTCTTGTTGGCGCTGTTCGCTGGCTCAAATGTTTGCTGGACGTTTTCTGCTCCTGAACCCTGTGTGTTCATCGTCTGAGGGATTAATATTTCTGATGTTCTTTCAATTTCGATCATGAGATGCCTTTCATCCTCTTTTAACACGTTTAAGAGAAGCTCCTCACGTACTGCAGACTCTCGTGCGGCGCTTTCAAAGTCTTGTAACTGTGACTTTCACACCAACGTCTTTCATTCTCAAATTGCGTCTCTGACCACTGTCGTTCTCTGGCATGAAAGACCGACAGCCAGAGCCTGTCACGCTCCTGCCTCCATCTTTCTCTGTGAAGGAGACCTGATGTCTCCTCTCTCCACTGACGCTCTCTGTCCTGGAGCTCCTGGATCTTTTGTTTGAGTTTGTCTTTTTCAGAAAACGCTTCAGCTCCTTCTGTAACACTGTCAGAAGTGTGTTGGGCGTTTTCCATTTTGCTAATGTCACAAATGTTTGTAAAAGTCGATCAAAACTGTGAGAAAGTGCTGTTGCGTTTGCTAAGACGGTGTCGCAATGTGAACTAAACCAACAGTTTGGCAGAAATGACCTGGACTCACCATAGCAACAGACACAGCATTCCATATGGAGCAGGAAGGAATGTGTCATGACACGTTTTGGAATATGACCTAATGCTAGGTTACAAGGTAGATTCCACTTTCCCAGGTCAAAGGTCATGGTACATTACACCAACGTGGCTAAAACTGAAAATTGCAAATGGTCTCAACTTATAAAGCGCTTTTCCACTTACATTAGGCGCTCAAAGCGCTTTACAGCAAGGATCATACTCTCATTCACACACCGATGTACGCAGACACTGGGGGCAAAGGTTTATCTTATCTTATCTTGCCCAACGACACAACGACAGTGTGCACTTTCAGGAGGTGGGATTCGAACCCCGACCTTCCGATCATGAGACGGCCCGCTCTACCAGCTGCACCTCTGTCGCCCCTATAATTATGATTTCTCTCAAAAGGTGCTCCATCTCAAAGCGCTAAAACTAAATTAAAATGAACACTGCATGAGTGCATCTAGTAGTTGTGGTAGGCCGGGCTATAAATAAAAAAATGTTGGGGGGAGGACCCCCAAACCCCCCTTCAGAGTACCCTCCCACACTTTCAATAGGTTCTGATGGCCATGTGGGGTGGTGCCAAACCCCCTCTATTCCATATGCAGCTCCTGATGTGCTCAGTCATGAAGATCGTACACTTGCTTTTGGCTTAGAATTTAGTACGATTACGAGACACTATCGCCATGAAAAAGCCCCCCAGCTCGGGACCGACCAATGTCTCACTCCAAAGTTTGGTGAAAAGTTGGCAGCCCTGCGTCTAGCTTTTAGCCATGGATCTATAATATTAAGCCCATGATTAGCTTTGTTTGTTTTGTTCACAGCGCTAAGAGTAATCTTTCCACTCACTCCACACTTTCTTTCTGCTGCTCGATTTGCCTGCAGCGGCATGTGAAATCAGTCGCTCCGGTGCATAAGACGCACCCCCTGCCAAACTATGAAAAAAAAAAGACCGCCTTACAGTCCGGAAAATGTTCACCTTGCCGATTAAAAAAAACAAAAAAAATTCCCCGTAATTGCATGTGTGTTTTTTCCAGTACAACTCCAATCGAAACATATTAGCAAAACAGATGAAACGGGAATGCCAGAACAACATTTCATCATGCTGTTTCATCCACATACAGTTGTGTGTCATTCCAGCCGTGTCCGTGTCCAAGATGGCAGCACTTGACAGGGCTCGGTGCGATCAGTCAAACAGGCCGCTGCTCTGGTCGGGCGCCTGTGTGCTCTGCTACAGCTGCCCTGCCTGTACATGCCAGGGAGAGAGCGGAGCGAGCTGGGACACTTCCAAAACCTCTGAACCACATGTGGGGAGCGCTACATCCACTGCCAGGTACTGCTCTGATGTGCTTTGTAAATAGAGTCTTTATGGTCAAAATTGGTGGAGTGAAAACTGCTGCAGGGAAGGGAAATTGGCCATACTGCTTCTTAGGTATAAAAGCATATAAGGACAGCGTGACATTGCGGAGTGCTTCTTTGGGAAAGTGACAAAATATCCAAGTCGGGCCAAAAAGTTGAGTTAAGTTTATGTTGTTGCTGCTGTATTAAGGCTTCTAAAAGGCCTGAGTAAATGATATGCAGCAGTGTTTGGATAGGGTGACAAGATAATACAAATTTGACTTCATTTTACCACCAAATGTTTTCTTTAATCATTATTGTTGAGTGACCATGAGTTATTAAAAATCTCCCTTGCATATACAGTTTAGTTTAATTGTAAAGATATTGAGATATGTTTCCTTTCTCCAATGCGATAAATGTTTCAGTTTAATTCCTTCTCTGACTGTGCAATAAACAGGTCCATCCAGGACAATGGACCTGGGTGTGTTGACATTAGCATGTCTGTGTAGGTGAACACTGCAGCGCAAACAAAGACTAATTGAAATAATTTAGCTGCTCTCACTTGCCAAACATTGTTGTGGGTCAGTGAGTTCTGTCGCATAAATAAATATCATGTCCAATCATGCTCTGACCTTTTCCACCACATCTCCTCTGCCAGCGCTATCTGCTTTCTAAGTAGAAGGATGTCTATTCAGCCAAAGAGAATACACTTAGTGAATATGAAGTAAAGATTCTGCGATTGTGGACAGAGTATCAAAGTCAGTCAAATCAGCACTGAAGCAAAAACAATGTCGTAAGTATTGTAAATTCACGACACATTATATAGAATAGATTGTAAAGTGAGCAAAAATACGTGAACACTTTTAATGGCCTCATAAACCGTGCCGTGTATTCATTTTGATCCAATCACAGAGAAATGATTGTAATCTTTGTGCCAGTCCAAGGCTCTGATAAATGGAGAGGGCTGCTTCAGAAGGGCATCTGGCTTAAAGGTCCTATTGTTCTTTAGACAGGCTTTTACATTCACCCTTTGCCTTGATATCTTTTGCACCATATCTTAAAATAATGCCTGTTTAGATTTGATTCGATTTTTTTCTTATATTATAAAATGCAGAGCTACAAAGGGCCAGCAGGGGGCACACTTCCTCCTTTTGAACACTGGCTTCAGGGCAGCAGTTGCAGAAACAAAACTTGTGATGTGATGAGATATGTATCAACAAATAATCAGTGTGCAGAAGAGAGCCATGCACAGGATCGAAAAACGAGTTTGTGAAGATGTCTGGACTCTCAAACTCAGAGGAGTCTCTCAGAAATGTGGCACCAGGGTGTGCTGGCATTTTGAGCGGGGAAGACGGACATGGACTGAATATATTACTTAAACGATGTGCATTTTGCATGATAGAGGCTCTTAACAGTCCAAATGAAACATGGCAATTGCAAGTACTATATTGTTTGGGAAAGCCCAAAAAAAAAAGATATCATGGTTTGAGTGAATAATCCTTGGGTAATATCTTGAGTATAAGTATATGTTATCACCTAAGTCTCCCATGATCCTAGTGTGTGATCGAACAGATGCCTGACTAAGCAGACAGATTATTCTGTGTGTGGTTGCTATGGTTTCCCTCAGGTGCCTAGCTCTGAGCCCCATATGTTCCCCATCTCCCAATATGACTAGGCCAATGTGTTTATAGGAATTGTGTAGTCCCTCCTCCGCCAGGCTTCATGCGAGTGTCTGTTTGCGTTATTAATCTGGAGGTTGCGTGTCCTCCCCTCGAGGAAGACTCTTGATATGTGTGACACGGATCACGCTCAAACGTCTGTTTAAATAAGACGCATATGAGTGTTTGTCAACTGGAAGCTGCACCATCCAGCTCTCTGTCACAAGGCTGTACTGAGGAGACAAAGCCACGGCCATAAACTGTATCAGCATGACTCCACATCCACTACAGAAAAATCCTACTTGGACTGATGGATTCAAGAAGGGTATGGAGAGGGAGCTGGCAGGAGAAGGAAACGTGGAGCATCTGTCTGTGGTTCTGGAAGAGGGAGCCAAAGTGGGGAATTCAAGGGGTCTTAGGGCCAGTCGTAAGGGGGCAATGGTCAGATGTCCCTGATTCTGGCCCCACACCACCTAGATGTGCTCTGAAATCAGCGGTGGCTCTCAGCTGATGACCCTGTGGCTGGCCCGACTTCACTGGCCCTTCTACTTTATTGGACAGGATAATAGGCCACAGGGTGAAAGGGGGTGAGTAGGGAGAGCCATTCAGAAAACTGTCAGGGCTGATACTCAAACCCACAAAACACCGAGTCCGGGAGAGGGCTATCAGGAGCTCGACAACATTTTGAGAGAGAGGGAGCCACTTCAGGAAAGCTATAAAGTTTCGGGATCAAATGTTATAAATGAAATATTACTATAGAAAAGGGGAACAATCAAGCACCATATTTATCTCATTTTACTATTGTTTTATTGTATTGTTGCTAGGTAATGCTATGTGTAGCACTTTGGAAACAGTCTCTGTTTATGAGAACGATAACTAGTATTTCACATTGGCATTATTATTACTATTGCATTATTTTTTGAATGTACCTTTTTCTGCAGGCTACAATGACACACGAACAAAATGTAAGTGACTTTTTGGCCAATCACTGGTCTTTTCATGCTAACAAAAATAATGACTTTTCCTGCATAATGAAACATAGACAAGCAGAAATAGGTCGGTTCACCTCGAGTGACGCTGGAAACATGGTCCAATGCTCAAACATTTAATAGGCCAACATTATTGTAGCCGTAAACCTGGCGGTGGAGGGCAAGAAGAGGACAGCCAAAGTCAATGGCCTTGTCTGCCTGCGTGGTTATATTAAACAACAGAGACAAAGTGGATGCTGGGTTTACTACATTCAGTGCTGTAGCCAAGTGGCAGCACTGAGGTCAGGAGGGACACAGCAATGTCAAATGGCACCGACAATGAAGAGAAACGGCTGGATCGTTTCTGTCGTATTGTGATTGTGGATACTGTAGTTATGGTAACGGATGCAAGAGTGGAAAATGAACAAAAAAACAAACATTCTCAAACCAAGCACCACCTTATAAAAAACATAACCTTGTCGTGTTGTTTACAGAATCAGTGTCTGTACAATCGACGCAACAATGATGCAATTCACACACAGAAAAACCTCAAAATAACTGTGCCCACCTTTGATGAATAATACGATTTTGTGTCTTAAAAGGTGGAGAAAGTATTAAAGAGAAAAATGCATGAGCTACTTCAGCAAGCATACAGCCATTACTGTCATTGTACCACAAAGCCAGTAGAAAGCGAGGGATATTGTGGCCTGTTGCAAATCATACAGTGCAGCCATAATTTATAAGTTGGAGGTTCTACATAAAGATGAATGGAGTCACCGGCAGCTCTGGCATTATTTGTAGATACCCGTGTAGAGAGGCCTGACAGGTATGGCACATTTTATACGGCTTCTCGTCTGGTTCAGAATTCAGAATGCGATAAATATTTATGACTCCAGCTTCCATCATAAAGTTGATGTTAAAAGATTCAACCCACTGACCAAAGGGAATGGCAAGTACCCGCAGTACTTTAGTTTGGTGAAAAATGTGATGAAACCGGTTGGATTGTAAGTAAGTAATGGGATAAAGTAACTTAATCATTTAAGAATAATGGACAACATCCGAAGCTTGTCTTGCTAATGCAGTAAACTTTAGGCCCTCAGCATGCAGTTGTTGTTGTTTTTTACCACATATACAACATCAAAAATGATTCTATTTAATTACACTGAGGGGAACAGAACTAAAACCAAGATTTAAATCAAGTTATGACCTAAAGGTGCTGCTGTAATGTAGCCATACTCCCGTGGTGTAAATGCAGGGCATTTTGCCTACCTCAGTGTGTATAAAACAATCTATAATTCACTTCTTCAAACTATGTAGAAACTACTGGCTCACGGCACCAATCCCGTGGGTACAAAATGACTCAGTGAATGAACAAGCACATCATGGAAGCGGTGTTTCTCTTCCTCTCTCCTCTCACATCCGAGTGTGGGTCAGTCCATCACATTATGAGTGCAGCGGAGGTGTCAAAGCATGAACCATTTGGCTCAATAAGATAAGCACCTGACTTAAAGGCGGGTCGATTGCGGGTTTGAGATTCATGTTTGTCTACTTTTCATTTCCATATGTACTATAATATTTGTGAGTACATTGTAAGTTTAAATCTGTTTTTTGTTGGTTAACTGTGACAGGTAAACATATGCGCAGGCGGGCGCAGGGGGGAGGGGGATAGGTTGGTCTCTCGACTGGGCACCCACTGGATGTTAGCAGCAATTTGACAACCAATGTTGATATTTGTCTTTAAAAGCTGTTTATGCTTTACGATTGCATTATACTTTCATCATTGCCATTTTAGAAGGAAGTTGATAGCGAAGAAATGCAGTCTGCTTGTTTCATTTTACAGTTTGCTGCAGGGACCGCAGAGAGGATTTAAACCTTGGTCACGATTTACAGTATATCCTGACAGCAGCTCGCAGCGCCTGAGGGATCCACTGAGTGAGCCCGCCCAAGATAAATGCTAAACCGAGGCTTAAGTAGCAGTGGTTACAGGCAAATACCACCACATTCTGTCGTTTAAAATTTAATATACCTGGCCCGGGGCGTCACGCTTTGTCATTATGAATAATGAAAGCACAAATAAAGGCCATTATCCTTTGCTGAGCCATCCAAAAACAGCAGCACCTTGATAAGATAAGATAAGATAAGATAAGATAAGATAAGATAAGATAAGATAAGATAAGATAAGATAAGATAAGATAAGATAAGATAAGATAAGATAAGATAAGATAAGATAAGATAAGATAAGATAAGATAAGATAAGATAAGATAAACCTTTATTGATCTCACAAAGGAGAAATTCACTTGTTACAGTCGGCGTTCAAGAAGATCACTCAGAGTTAATAAAGTGCAGCTGATGCAGAGATTATTGCACATGTTACTTTACAGTCTTATTGTACAGTCTGACAGCAGTGGGGATGAAGGCTTTGCGGTAGCGCTCCGTCCTGCACTGAGGGTGTCTCAGTCTGCCACTGAGAGAGCTGCACAGCTCTTCTACAGTCCCGTGCAGTGGGTGGGAGGTGTTGTCCATCATGGAGGTAAGCTTGGCTAACACCCTCCTGTCCCTCACCTCCTCCACAGAGTCCAGGGGGCAGCCCAGGACGGAGCTGGCCCTCCTGACCAGCTTGTTCAGTCTGTTCTTGTCCCGCTCTGTGCTGCTTGGGGCCCAGCACACGGCAGCGTAGTGGAGAGCAGAGGCCACCACAGAGTCATAAAAAGTCCTGAGCAGAGGCCTTCTCACTCCGAAGGACCTCAGTCTCCTCAGAAGGTGGAGGCAACTTTGGCCCTTCTTGTACATGGAGTTGGTGTTGTGGGACCAGTCCAGTTTATTGTTGAGGTGAACACCCAGGTACTTGAAACTGTCCACCTCCTCAATGTCCTCCCCCTGGATGTTCAGCGGTGTGTGCGATAGTGGCTTCCTCGTGAAGTTGATCACCATCTCCTTCGTCTTACTGATGTTCAAGCACAGGTGGTTGCGCTCACACCAGTCCACAAAGTCTATGATGACTGACCGGTACTCCAGGTCGTTCCCCTTAGACACACAGCCCACGATGGCGGACTCGTCGGAGAACTTCTGGAGATGACAGCTGAGTCTTTCTCTTGGAAGGAGGGGAGGAGTGATTTGGGACCAATGACAATGATTTCAGTTTAAGGAAGTTTGCGTTCATCCAGGATTTTATTGCGGAGAGGCAGTTTGTTTGTCATAGTGGATGCTGTGGCAGAAGTAATGGATCTGGTGCTGAGGTATCGTTGGGTGTTGTCTGCGTAACTGTGGAATTGTTGTCCGTGAATGATAAGTCCAAGGGGAACCATGTACAAGATAAACAGAGGGGGACCAAGCACCGAGCCTTGAGGGACTCCATGGTTGACAGGCATAGTGTGAGATGTGCAAGTTATTGATGAATATGAAATGAGATCATACCATGGCACCTAAAGAGTTGAAGAGGCACACAATTAAAATGGGCAAGTGTAAAGATTTGATTATGAAACATTACAAAGACTAAACAAATGCGATGCTCCTTGTAAACCCCAGCATTTTTATATTGACTGTGAGGGACTCTCCTCAATGTTGTCTTTTTACCCTTTTTGTTCTTTAGTACCATAAAGTTCACGAATCAATTTCAATCTCCTCCAGTAAGTCCTATTGGTGACAGCTGACATTTAAACTAACAGGTTCCATTATAATGCCAAGAGCGAGTAAACACTCCTCAAAATCTATTATAATCCTGCCTCCTTTATAACAACGCAATGTGAGCCACAATATCAAAAATGTGGGCGATATGCTTTCAGTCAAGCTTGGGAATGTTCATTGTGTGTACTTGTTAATGTATGCTGCAAGGTTCTTGTAGCCCTGTCAGGACTGTCAGACCGGCCACGCCTCGGAAGAAAGAACAGCTGATAAATGACGCGTCACCGCGCACCAGGGATACCTCTGAGGAAAGCCCGCGGATAGAGGCTGAAACATGCAAAGGTAAATTTAACAGCTCCAATCCGAGCGTCTGACTAAAACTTGTAGCATATGCTTTCAGTCAGCAAATCTTTACCGGAAATGAAGAATGAAAATGCACACCCATGCAGTTAGCCATAAGGAGTCATTGTTTGTTCAGTCTCCTCCCCCATGTGTGTCTAAATCGGGACTCAAGGGGCATCACACATCGAGGGGGGAAAAAAAGTGTGAGGTACATTTTCTTGCTAACAATATCCAGGACATACAGCTTGCACTAAGAATGTGTAGCAGAGCGCAGGTGGCTTGCCTCTCCGGGTCGTTGGAGAGCGTCCTGCCTCAAGTGGAGGAGTTCAAGTGTCTATGAGTCTTGTTCAAAGTATGTCAGAAAAGGAATGGAGCCTGAGATTGACAAGCGGCTTGTGCGGCATCTACGTCAGTGTGTTGTTTGTGATTATTTCCGGGAACTTCTCGTGGTGAGACCAGAGTGATCCGCCAACCCTGCCTCCTTCCCCCAACTCCACAACTTGTGCTTTAACTCCTCTTCTTGCATCATGAAGTGCGCCTTGCCAATTTGCCAAACCTTCCTCTCCTCACGCTGCCAGCTCATATGCCCCCTCCGTCTGCCCCCTGCCTTCCACTCACATTTCTTATATTGCATTCTTCCTTGGCGTGCTGTGAACTGCCGGCGCCAGAAACCCTGAGGCACATTTTCAGACTTCTCAACCTTGGCCCTCAAAAAAGTCTGCTGACATCCCCAACTCCCTTTGGGGTACGGACAACTTTGCACCCGATTCTGGTTTCTATCATTAGACATGATATCTAACTACAGCACAACAACATCAATTCTTCATGGTGTTTTCTCAAAGCCTCTATGTAAAAACCCTGCACCTACAGTGTCTTCTAATCTGTGTTTTTTCCCAGAACGTCCTTTCCAGTAACGCACTTTAGTCAATCTCAGTTCTTGTGTTCTTGTGTCCTTGTGCGCTTTCCCACACCAGTAAGTGAATCTGCCTCACCCCACCCACACGCTGTTGTCTGTGAATTATTTATGGACACCATCAATAAATCCACACACAGATACAATTAAGTAACGTTGCATCAATCATTTATGACCACATGAAATGTAGGGATTTCACCTGTCATCACAGCTTAAACCAAAAAGGCTCCAGTGTCTTATTCACTTAATCTTTATAAACATGTTCATATATTCTTAACATGTTGCTTGCTATACTGTGAATACACATGCCATTTTTTCCTGACTATGGTGCGACTTATATATTAAATATATATAATTTCACATGCTTGTTATTTTCACACTGACAGCCGGTAGACAGCGCTCTAGGCTTGTGTACCAGTATCTGCTACTCATGCACCACAGAAAGAAAAACCAAAACCGGTAATCGAGCAGCAGAACATTTTTTTGGAGTGAGAAACTTGTGAGGGACTGGCGGAGTTTACTCTTACTGCAATGAAGAAACAAAAAAAAAGCGAATCGGTAAAAGCTTCATGGCCACAGCAAGGGGAATGAGTTTGCAAATGAGAGCTTGAACAACGTGATGCCAGGAGAGGCTTGGCAATGGTCCAGTTACGCCTCCATGCCCAGGTAGTTGCCAAAGCTGGTGCGACTTATACTCCGGAGCGACTTATAGTCTGGAAAATTCAGTGCATGGTAACAAGATCGTGAAGTATTTATAAATTATTTGACATGATGAGGTTATTAAGTAAGTCGCGTTATTGAGTCGTTTTTTTTTTTCGTTTTTTTTATTTCAACTGTTACTTTGTCTGCCAAACAAGACCAAAATGTGTAACTATAGACTAATAGAAAACATTGGAGACTTGTACAAAATTGCATGCATGTTTCAACCAGCTGAACACTTTTGCACATATTTTCTATACAATTTGAAATAGGCATGGCAAAGGGTCATACAGAATGTCTTCAACCACACACAGCAGGTGGCCAAATCTGGCCCACAATGGAGAACTAAAAAGCTGTATCATTAGTTCTCCAGAGATACTGAAACAATGCTTGACTTTCAGACCTCGCTCTTAAATCGTACACATAAATACAACACCAGTATTTGTAGAAAGTACTGCTTGTGTTTGGGCCACTGGGGGGAGGATTTGTCCTCATCTTTTTCATTCCTAACAGAGCACGAGAGGCTCCTCACTGAACCACTCGTACACTAGTATACTGAATTGAAATGTAGGAGCCATTGCCTTGTAAAAAAAGAAGAAAACAAACGCAGGTAGCATATTATATTACTGTTCAAATAACCTTACAGAATGTCTTCATAACATTGACAGCAAGCTTGAAAGCACTGCCACCAAAGACTACCATTATGGAGTAAAAGTCGAACAGAATGGAAAGTTAAAGCTTCTACATTTTACAATTGCGCTGGTGGTGAGGAAAGCTGAAACCCGCTGAAGGATGGAGAGAGGAAGACTTCTGAAGAGCCGCATTCCTTCGACACATCTCTCATTCTCTCGGCTCTCTCTTGTGTCAGTCAGCGTCCTTGAAGCACAGAGGGAACATTCACTGTGCAGAGACAAAAGGAGGAACATCACACACTCCCACCCAAAACGTCTGCAAAGAACACAGGACAACCTGAACAAGCGTTACAGGGATCTGCAATGCACATCTGTTTGACTTCTGGCGAGATATTGACAATCGGACACTTTCTCAGATCTCCACTCTTTCAAAGCATTAACAATGATGAGAGATTGTTACATGGAAAGTTGTGGGGGAAACTGTTCTGCATCTTCCCTGCAGCACTTGGGTCACTGCAAGTATGAGGTCTGACAAGAAAGAAGCATATTAGTCAAACAACAGATGGCTTTGTTTAGCGCATTCTGACATGGTTCGTGAGACTAAATGCTATATTCCCATCCCACTTTTTTTTGTGAAATGGCTTTTCATGCAAACAGGCTTCTCTTCTGACTCGTTCCATCCATACTCCCATTTTGTCCATGGCGGTTTTTGAACAGCAACAAAGATCCATTCATTTTGAGTGTATGAAAACCCACACAGGACAGTCATCAAAGCAGATTATTCATGCACACCATATTCTGCCGATCGCTATTTCCTTCTTTGATTTTTTTTTCCCTTTTTTGTGTGCATCTTATAGTGCCAGCCACCCACAGATGGGTTAGGTAAAAGCACAGAGAAACAAAGACCGTCTTCGGCAAAGAGAAATGCTGCTTGTACACAGAGCTAAGAAAGAAACGTGTTAATTATTTATTTTGGCTTTATTTAGTGCAACCAATGAATAACTGTTCTTCAAAGTAAGAGGGAATGAAAGATAAAGACTAGGATTGTTTTTTTAAGAATATGCTCCCTGTTCTCCACAAGTCAGGGGTCAATGTAGAAAAAAACAATAAAAAATAAATACATAATCTACATGAACCTAAAGAATAGGTAGCTATTCTTTAGGTTCATGTAGGTTAGGGGCACTGTCCCCGATCACCACGCGATGTTGCAGAGACGTGTCAGCCACGACAGTCCTACAACATCCAGAGACTTAAGGTACTCAGGGCGAATCTCATCCACCCCCGGAGCCCTGCCACCGAGGAGCTTTCTCACCACCTCGGTGACTTCAGCCCGGGTGATGGACGAGCCCACCTCTGAGTCCCCAGCCTCTGCTTCCTCATTGGAAGACGTGACGCTGGGATTGAGGAGATCCTCGAAGTACTCCTTCCACCGCCCGACAACATCCCCAGTCGAGGTCAGCAGCCCCCCACCCGCACTGTAAACAGTGCTGGTGAAGTACTGCTTCCCCCTCCTGAGGCGCCGGATGGTTTGCCAGAATCTCTTCTGAAAACACGACCAAAACAAATTATTAAACTTAGCTTCTAAACCATGTTTAAATGAGGAATTAACGAACAGAACAACACAAGTGTCTCAACGAAAATTGACAAGTCACGACAAAATACAAGGCTTGCCAAAGTGACAAATTAAGGGAAAAAGCAAACGGACGGGTTGGCGGACTGGGTCCCACTGAGCCCAGCCCGCCCGAGCAGCAAAACAGTCCATCACTTTAAAGGCGTGGTAGTTTAGGTGGAGCGGCGCGATTGGTGAGCTGGATGATTGACAGGTCCGCCTGATTGGAGGTCCATCCAAACGGCAGCCAACCAGTGAACAAATCCCACAGCCAACCAAACCAGGAACCAGAGGAGCAGGAGTGGACCAACGAATCAGCGGGTCTCGCCGGGTGGGCTTATATTAAAACGGAGCACACAGAGGTTGCGAATACAGAAGCGTGGGAGTGTGTGGGTCGTTCTCTAGATTGGATATTAAAATGTCACACACTTCTGACACCATTGGCCTTACTTTTTATTTGTATTTATGTTTTTGTACCTGACAAATGGACAGGCACAAAAACACAGACAAGCCGTAACTGAAGTCTGATGCATCACAGTGCTCAAAGCAGAAGTCAATTTCCAGCGTTTATCCTCGATGGGCTTTTATAAAAAGTACAGAACATGTTGAAAAGGGATGAGAGGACAATGACCTTTACAGACATGAAACAGTAAACAAACAAAAGAAGACATCGACACAACACCAAACATGAGCACACATACATAAGATGCCAAATCCTGTCAAACACTTTAATTCTCTCCCTTCAGCTCTCACTGAAAATTCAGATTCAAATGGATGAATGCACAACCCCCTTAAAATAATACTTTGTGCTTTCCTGTAGCGTTGCTTGGTTACATGTCCATGAGTGAAGTGTATTTACTGATAGGGGAACTCATTCAGCCGCACAGTGACAAACATTCATTGAACCTGATGGGTGCTGATTATTACCATCTATGCCTATTACACCCTAATCTCCTTTGATTAACTTTGATATATTCATTTCCTCAAAACATAGAACAGTTTCTGCATGACACAGTGCAAAACAAGTACAAATATTTTAGAAGATAGGGTAACGCATGCCTCAAGTTTTAACAGTGAGAGTAAAAGACAGCCTAGGTGCCTATAAAGAATTACAAGTAATAACAAATTGTATTCTTGTCACAACTTTTGCTCTCTGACTATTGCTGCCGTAACCTTTACTTTTTTCTTTCTTTTTCTTGAGCCTCTTTTTTCATTTCAGGATGGATGAGCTGCATCCATAATTACTGGCTTGGAACGAAAGCTGCATAAATTTACATTTAAGAAAGTGGGATAAGTGTACATAAAAGTGCATGTCAGTCATCTCACAGAAGTTGATGTTGCGTATACAAGAGGCATCACGCTTTGCTTATGAAGATGATACACAAAAGCATGAGACAGGGATTTTACGGTTTGTAACGTGGACGACGCATTATTATGCATTTCATTTTCTACATGAGCCGATGTCCTCATCTGACTTCCATATCACTGCACTGCACTTGGAAATGAAGGAACATGCACAAAGCCAATCAGGGACTATACAGAGTTTAAAAATGTTAAAATTAAGTACTGTCCTTCCCCTTCATGTTCCTGCAATGTCCGAAGATGTAGAATGAGCCCAGACCTGTTCACCACAACTGCCTCTAAAATCCTGCACTGTCACTCAAAAAGCTGTTACTGCGGGTCCGATTTGCCGTCATGCACAAGCTTTATATAGAAGCTGCAGTTATGCATAAGACCTGAGGTGGCAGTAGTGAGTACAAAATGACCAACTTGCATCCAGTGCCTTTAAACATTTATATTGGCGAGAGAGAACACGCAATAACACAGGGGTCTGCAACCTATGAATCTGAAGAGCCCATCCTTGATGAAAATAATACATTCTTTCTCTTATTAGTTTGATTCTGTGAAAAGGGAGACTCAACCTGCACTAAACCAACATAAAAAGTCTAAAATAAACAAAACAAAAAACAAAACATTCAGAGTATAAATAACTAAAATATTATATTTAAGCATTGGGTCTATGAGCCCTCCCCCAGGTTTTTTGTAATGGAACTCGCAAAAATGCCAATATTTTTTAGAAAATTTTAACAGTCAGATCCCTCTTGGATTTCTTAAAATCATCTAGCTGGCCAATGGATAAATGCTGAGGGCCAATTTGTCCCTGGACACGATTATATGCTTCTATTCCAAGGACAAATTAAACTGCTATGTTCTAATGGGGTGTTACTATGTTGCTACATCCAGTGGTTCCAGACCAAACCAACTTTATTAATAATAAAGCACTTTAAAAACTGTAAAGTTGACCAAACGGCACAACAAACAGCTTATTCAGTGTTAGAAAAGAGAAAGGAGTGAAAAAGTATGGAGACAGAGCCTGGGTCTAATCACAACGACCCAAATAAAAAGTATGAATTTCAACAACAACAACAACAATGCGACCCACAAGCTGAGACACACTAATCTATAGCAATAACTCAGAGGAGATAAGTAATACTATTATGCCTGACCAGTTTATATTTGCAAGCCAATGTAAGTGATTTCATCTGTTTATTATCTCTGACAATTGACCAACAGGCATGGGAAGTGTCCTGTGGTGATGACAGGGATTATAGCACTAATACGATGAGTATCTGATCTGCACTGACAGTCGAGCGGAGGCCAGTTCAGATGGTGCAGATTCAACTTGGGGATTTTCGCAGAGGCGTCGTTTCACAACTTGTGATGGGCCATTTGAACTTTTTAACACTGATAAGCCTCGATGCATGGCCTTCGCACTGCACCGCCGAAAGGAGAGCCCTCTTGAAATGTGCAAATGAGAAGAGACCATGAATCGCCACATGCCTGTAACAGTTTTCAAGATCAGATTAGGACTAAATTGGAAGTAAGTGATGTCGAAACCATACTCTGAACCAGAACAACACCTAACATATGCATTACTAAAGTTTAAATGAGATTATCTCCACTCAAAATAAACAAAGACTGAAATTGCAGGTGACTATGAGTTTGAGAACAGCTATACTACAATCGTGTCGCGTCTACATTAGTAGCTTACCGTAATGTTTCTTGTATGTTTCTGCCTAATTTGTGTAAGTGCAATATGATTTCTACAAGGCTGCCAACAGAGGGCACTCAAGCTTCTGTTGCCAGATGTTCATGTAAGTTAATCTTGCACAGTTTTACATTGTCACTTTCCCACTACGGTTGCATTAAGTAATGGCACTATGAGCTGCTTTAGTGTAATATAATTGGACATTGATATAGGGAGGCACACGTAACACGGTAATATCGAAGTGGAAGCAGCTGTCAGACCTGCTGGATCAGAATAAAGTTCCCTATAGGTGTGTCTTGCATTAAATTCCCTCTTGCTGAACAATGATCAACAGAGTGAGTGAGTAATTGTTTGTCAGATACATTTAGCGGCTCCATTTGAATATATATAAAGTTGAACCAAGGGCTTATCACTGTGTGGGATACTCTCCGCGCCTATCTGGCTCTTAAGGTTGAAATACAATGCAAATGTAGTGATATGGGGTATAGCATCCCTGCATTTAGCTGGTGGGATGTATGGGGCTATAAATAGAGCCCTTTTCCTTCTTACCTGCCCTCTCCTCTCTCTGACATCACATCTTCTGGTGCGGGACCCGTGTAGCCACTGGAGGGCTAGTTGCTGCGGTTGTTAATCCGTCGTGTTGGAACTTCAAGCCTGCGGCATGAGGGCGTAAAGCCAGCAACAATGTAGACAACTATCCTTGTTGGGTAAGCACGTCCTTAAAACTGACATAATATGAATATGAGTTCGCTTCTAAGCCACGCTATCTTTTATCGCGCTGATGCTGGTCCGAGGGCGTATAGCTGGACTGTGTTGAGGGTCCGGGGTCTGCGGCTGCCTTGTAGAGTGTCTTGCGTCGCTATAGGTGTGTTGTAATGTAAATACAAATATGCCTCCCTTTGTACCACTCAAGACGGAAATGTGATACCTGACGACTAACTTCCGTTCAGGCTGCTGGTGGCTCTGCGATGTTTGGACTGTACAAAAGTAACCTGACTGGACATTGATGCGACTGTACATGAAGCAAACTTTAACTACCACAAAGACGAGCTAAGTAAAATCTTAATTTAAGAAGTAAATAAATTATTGGTAACTTTTTGTAAATCAATTGCCTCTGCCCGGTTCATTTTAACTTACCTGTGCGCCTTGCTAAATGTATTTTCCCATTTATACTGGGTAGCGTTGTGGCAACAACATACATTTATCTTAGCAAATGATATAGTATAAACCCCATCCTGCTACACAAACACAATACAGACTTTTATATATACCGTGTTTTCCGGACAATAAGTCGCTCCGGAGTTTAAGTCGCACCAACCAAAAAATTAAAAAAACATACCTAAATCGTACTAGCCTTGGCAACTATGGGCATGGAGGCGTGACTGCACCATTGACAAGCCTCTCCCGGCATCACGTTGTTGCAAACTCGTTCCTCTAGCTGTGGCCATCTACCTTTTAGCCCGTGATCAGCAACTTCAGCGTTTCGCCCTTTTTTCTGCTGCTCGATTCATAAATTCAGTGATACAGGAGTAGCAGATACTGGTACACAAGCCTAGAGTCAGTATGAAAATAACAAACATGTGAAAATATATATTTTGTAATGTAAGTCGCACCTGAGTATTAGGGTGGTCCTTAATCCCATGTACATTTTCAAATGATTATTTTTTAGGCTCCAACCCCTGAATTTTGTTTGAATAGTCACAAAAACTCTCCTGATATATATTTTTTTCAAATTCCAACAACATTTACCCCTGCCTCATTGAGCTTGAAGTTTGCCACCAAGAACACTAGAGAATCTGACCCACCTAGAAATGTGAATAATGGATCAAGCCAGGTTTAAATGTATGGTTTTATTATGTTGATATATTACAAAGACTTTTTCAGAGGGTATTCTTTCTTTTCAATATTTCTTTTCACTTCAAATCATTTTTGCTTTATTCACTCCCAAATACAAAGCACCTCTAAGGGTTCCCCTAGGGTAAAACTTCAAGGTCGATGAGGCAGGGGTAAAATGTTATCAAACTGAGAAAAAAAGAAATCACCAGGAGAGTTTTCTCTACTATTGCAATGAATTCCAAGGGTTGGAGCGTCCATTTAAAAGGGACAATATGGAGTTTAAACAAATTATGTATTTTCCTCCACCTATATGTTCCAGCACTGTCCTAATGTGTAGAATGAGCTCAGACCTGTTCATCACAACTGCCTCTAAAATCCAGGACTGTCACTCAAAAAGCTGTTACTGCGGGTCCGATTTGCCGTCATGCACGAGCTTAATAAAGAAGGTGCAGTTACACGTATGACCTAAGGTGGCAGTATCGAGTATAAAATAGCCAACTTGCATCTAGTCCCTTTAAGGACCATCCTACTGAGTATAAGTCACACCCCCAGCCAAAATATGGAAAAAAAAAGTGCAACTTACAGTCCGGTAAACACGGTTTATTTAAATTCTGTATCTCTTTTCCAGAAGTTGATCGATGAACACCGTCAGGACAGCACCCCTCACTCACCAGTCATTTACAATAAAAAACACATTTATTTCCACAGATTGAATTGGCTTTTCCTCTATAGTTTTACAGTAATCGGGTAGAACTGTGAGTGACGGCTTTTTACTGTAAACGTGACGGTTCATATTTAACGCTGAATGATCCGGATTTCAATTTGCGCCGCAAAAACACACTCTCCCAACAACACAAACTGCCTTTGCAACAGCTCATCTTTCTTGTCTCCTGTCTGCGTCTCCCAATCTGTCTCCTGCCCGTTCGACCCTCTGCCTTCATAAGTCATCTTTACCCCCGACGCCTCACTTAGCTGCTGCGTTCCACTCTTTTGTATGTCGCTCATCCTGTCCCTTTTCCTTTCACCGGTCCCCTGCTCCCTGCCTTCCACAGTCTGTCCATATTCTCATCTCTGTCCCAGTCGGTTTGCATCGCCTTCTTACACCTATCCTCTTCCCATCGCTCTCTCTCTCTCCCTCTAAATTCACTTGATCTCGTTCTTGCCCTTTGAAATGCCATAGCGCCATCTAGCATTTCAGAAAGGAAGTGCGCTTCTCTTTTACACTTTGGACTAAGCTGACCCCTGTGAGTTTGTGAAATGGACGACCATGTGCAACACCAGTATCGCACGTATTAACCTCTTAACCCCCGCATGAACCGAGCACGTTTTCTCCAGTTTGGCTTTACCCAAATCTAAAAGCTTCTTCAACCAAGCGTCAAAACAGCGATGGAAACAAGGATGAAAATACAACCAGAAAAGTGAAAAACACGATAAAAAAATTGTGAGAGAAAAAAAAGAGCCACAAAGAAGTGATAAAAAACCAACAAAGAAGCAACAAAAGCGTGCCAGAAAAGCAACAATAACACAAGGGGGAAAAAAACAAGAAAAACATGACTCAAAAGTGACAAAAGGCAATGAAAAAAAGCAATGAAGAAAACAACAAAAGATGACAAAAACAAGAAAAAAATGTGACAGAAAACCCAACAAAAAAGTCACTATCAGCCAGAGTAACGCCTCATTTGAAAACAACACTACAAAACTGATTGTGCTTTTTAGTTGTGACAACTAAAACATGTTTTGGTCCCTTTTTTTGTCACGTTTTAATTTTTTTTTGTCATCTTTTGTTGCTTTCTTAATGGCTTTTTTTTCTACTACTTTTTGTCACATTTTTGTCCCTTTCAGTCGTGTTTTTGCTGCTTTTTCCCTTTTTTCATAGTGTTATTGTTTTTGTCACTCTTTTATTGCTTTTTTTTAATCACTGTTTTTGTTTTATTTTCATCCTCATTTTTGTTGCTGTTTCGACGCTTTGTCCGAGAAGCTTTAAGATTTGGGTAAAGCTGAACTGGAGAAAATTTGCTCAGTTAACCTGTTACCTGCCAGCTTAAAGGGACTATATGGAGTTTAAAAATGTCAAAGCTGAGTATTTTCACCCCCCTACATGTTCCAGCCATGTCCTAATATGTAGAATGTAGATCTCGGTCTCTAAATCCTGCACTGTCACTCAAAAGGTTGTTACTTCGGGTCTGAAGTGCCGTCATGCACAAGCTTAATATAGAAGCTGCAGTTACACATAAGACCTGAGGTGGCAGTAGTGAGGGCGGGATTTTCACCGTAGACTCGGCCCTTGTGTGACGTGTAGCTCGCACTGCTCCAAAGCTAACAGTCCGAGCCTCATTAAGTACGAGATTTCAAAAATTATTTTTTACCTGGTTTCATATATTGTGATTAACCCAGCGTTATCTCAGGAGGAATATCTAGCCTAGTCTAGTGTTGAAAAAATTGAAACCAGGCGTTAAAGTTGTTTTTAAGGTGTCTAAACTCCAATGCTTTTCAATGGAGGCCTAGTGGCGATATGGAGGTACTACAGCAATGGCGGAGCAATGGCGGCCCCCAGTGTCGTGGTCATAAAGCAGAGTAGCCAGCGCCCATTGATCTAGCCTCAGCCTCGCAGCCTCAGGTCGGGAGACCAATCTTTGTTAGTCGTCCCAAGGTCTCAAAGGAAACTGAGAGGCGATCGTGCCTTTTCAGTTGCAGGCCCGTCATTGTGGAATGCACTGCCATCGCACCTTAGACAGGCCGAGTCACTTTCTGTTTTTAAGTCGGCTCTTAAAACTTATCTGTTCACTGCAGCTTTTAATTGAGTTAAGAATCTTTATCTTAAGAATCTACTGTGACCTTTTGCTGTTGTGTTCTGCACTTTGGTCAACTATGTTGTTTTTAAAGTGCATTATAAATAAAGTTGGATTGGATTGGATTGGATTAGCCCCTGAAAGGTTAGGGTTAGCAATTATTTTCCATATCCAAATCTCAAAGCGTATTGACTGGAGAGCTTACAGCCTGTATGCCAGTCTGATACCTCATTTGAAAGCCAAGACCTTCTAGTTTCTAAAAATATATGTGAGACCTGTGCGAGTGAAGCACAATTTACATCACATTTGACATTCCTAATCCTAATCATAACCCTAACCCCAGCCAGTAACAGGTTAAAGGCAACATGAAAATACTATACATGAATCGTGATCTCTGCCCATGTGGAAGAACATTCAAAAAGTTGGATAAATGTTCCATAAAGGGTACTTTTCAAAGAGGCCTTCTCTCCTCTTATCACTTCCACCAGACATCTGAGCCCGAAGAGTTGAGAAAAGAATGATGTCCTAATTTAATAGAGCTTTTTTTTCCCCTTTTTCTAATCACTTTAGTCAAGGGCTCTATTCAGATTCTTCGTTCTGTTACTGTATAGGCCCCTTTGCTCGTGGCTGCTCCATAAGATAAAAGCATTACGGGATTGAGTGGGGAGTTATGTCATTAAATGTATTATTTCTTTAATCTTTGGCACAGTGAGGCACGCTTCTTTCTGCTGCCACTATAGTGTCACAATGTCCGCCCCTGCTGTGAAAAGCTCCTGGCAGAAGTGAGCATGTATGAAGATATGCCCCTGCAACCATACTTATGTTCATTAAATGTGCATATAAGTGCCAGATTAGAGAAGCTTATTGCGTCACGTAAACATATTAGTTTAGGTACAATTATGAACTGAAGCTCAGAGCCTTTTGTAAGTGCAACCCTGTAGTAATCTTTCTCCCTTGATTAAAAAAAGAAGAAAAAGACATATGCAGAGTTGTGCTTTGTTTGTTGAAGTGAGTAATCTGGTTTGTGCTGGTGATGAGTTTCTGGGGCCTCAAAACGCCCACCCACTCCAGGCAGTAATGACTATACCACCATCGCCTCCCTTCCAATTTGGAGGACCAGGTTCTGATTTTGTTCTGATCTCTACCTTGCCCAGGGAGCAGTGGTCTTTGAAATGCACAAGGCTCCCCCACCACGACAAGGTGAAGTATCCCCAAAATGCCACTCAGAGGGACTCCACTGGGAAAGAGGGAACAGGGCCATCCAAGAACACCACAACAACGGCTGAGCTGAAGAAGATGGGACTGACATGGGGCGGGGCACAACACACTGCCCAAGACATTGTCGTTTCGTGGGAATGAAGAGGATTAAGTAGTTAAAGGCACACTGCATAACATTTTGGACTATACTGTTGCCATCAGTACAAAACATGCCCCGATGAGCAGCTCAACACAGAAAATGCTATTTCTTCTGGGTAATCAAAGATTGGATCTGGATGAGGAGCGAACCTGTATAAGGCTCAAATTCTGTTGCCTTAAGTCACATCTCCATGGTGACGAGCCGGAGACGTACCCACTCCCAGTAAAGTTGCACTCATGTCTTAGGAGAGCTGAGCCGCTCACAGTTTGTACATCTATGAGGCATTTTTCAATTATGAAAATATCTGTCATAAAATAAATGCTTGTATTTCAATTTCATGTTTTGGTTAAAATTTTACCAGGTGTGGCTTTAAGTAAGCATCACACCTCTCACATCCAGCCATCAAGTTTATTATAAAATTATGGGCAAAAACCTGTCTCTGCACTTACCAACCCCTCAAAATGAAATATTTTTAAACATCAACAATGCAGTTAAACAAAAAAATATTACGCTGAGCGCCCTATGATAAGATACAGATCGTATTTTTTTTATCTTTGAATATGCACTGTATGTTGATGTATGTTTATGCAGTTTAAAAGTAATATTTCCAATATATTTATACATATGTTTCGTGCCAATTCCAAACAAACAGACAATGGACTACCATAATCTGAAAACCTTTGATTAAAAATCACAACTACTCATAAAAAAATTAAGAAAAAACATCCCTCAGTGTTGTGTCTTTGGTGTTTCTTTCCAGGATTTGTTAAAGGTTAAAATAGATGTGAAGAAATATTTGTTCTGGTCTGATGCAACGTCACTGGTGTTACACTTTGTGCAGTCGTTACTCATCAAGTCTATTTTCCATATACACGCATTACTATATATCATACAACGTAAAATACAAAAAGCTGAGGTGCCCAAAAGGTTTATCACAGCCACAATTGTGTCCACTCAAAGTCATACCTTGAAATGAGTCACATAATCTAAACATTAAAAAGACAATAAATTAAAGCGATATTTCAAGATTTTTGACATAGGGCCTCATTTCCTAGTTATTAAGAGTGTAGTTGATTCTTTCTTAATTCATGCAGTCCTTATATTTGAAGAGTTTTAGTGATGCTAGGCTGGTGCTAGGCTAGTGCTAGGCTAGTGCTACTGCTGGGCTTGCGCATGAAAGCAAATATAAGTAGTTTTAAATGAAAAATATACATTTCATTTCACAAATTATTCAGTCAACACAGACATTTATATCAGTAGTCTTGTGTTATAAGCCTCAGGTGCATAGCTTGGGTTAGACTGTTTTTAATGCAGGCTACTAGTTACCATAGACATGCGCTAGCCTAGTACTAGCCTAGCACCACTAAACTCTTCAAATATAAGGACTGCATGAATTAAAAAATATATAAATCTCCAGAAATCAACAACACTCTGGATGACTAGGAAATGAGGCCCTATGTCAAAAATCCTGAAATATCCCTTTAATCAAAATATCATGCTGCGTTTTCTTAGCATTTATTCTGCTCAAAAATATGCAGTGCTGTTTAAGTGACTAATAAAGTAGCTGTATCTTCTGTGAGGAAATATTTCTGGGTTGTTTGGTTTCTATCAAGTGAAAAATTTCAGCTTGGGTTGCCTCTGACGTCACTTGTCCGTTGCCACCTACCTGTGCCCCTCTCAGCCCTGTGCGTTTCCCTGTGGCTTTGTGCTTGTTTACGCTGCACTTGGGAAACAGTGATGCTCCAGCGGTGGTGAGGAGCTTATGTAAGTGTATCTATTGCGTCTGATTCATGCATTCTCAGATGTGAGGGCAGCGATGTGGATTTGGAACACCTTTGGTCGGCCGTGAGCTTACAAACACATACCACACAACACCGAGAGTCTGGGAGAGGCCAGGACAAACAAGTGGGAGCGTTGAAAAGAACACGCCCACTGGCACCTGAAAAAAAAAAAAAGAGTTGTGTTTTATAAAGGGCTTGCATTGCACACACTTCAGAAAAAACAGTTCAAATGACTTGCATGGAAATGGAAAAAAAAACACCAAAAAACAAGGCTTGATTTCCCACAGTAGTTCAGTGTGATAAAACATTACTCCACTGAGGCGCCGCTAGTATATCAACAACAATACATCAAATGTGGCCCTCAAAGATTTAAAATACAAAACATATCACTACTGCTCAAGATGTACTCCAAATCTCTACTGTAAGATATTGTCTTATAGCTGAACAGAGAGCTGAACAAAATGATAACAATTACTGTTATAAATTCTCTACTGCAGTTGACTAGGTGGGAGGAGTTTGCGGTTGCTAGGTAATGGGGCACCATATAGAGAGATGAGTTGTCAGTTGGTTTCAGTTGGGCAGCTACAAATGTCTGCGTCTGTGTGTGAGGTGGGTAAAATGATATGTTTGACAGCTAATTGTTATTTAGTATAGTTTCATGTGATAATTTACGGAATGTGATTTAGGTGTTCAGTTATGTGTGTACAGTATTTGTTAGTTACTCGTAGTAATGGTTGTTCCCGTTATTTTTCAGATACCAGACCTTTGTAACAAATCGAACACCAGTAAATCTTTAAAACTGCCCTTTGTGTCCGAATTCAATGTTGACTGGATGAAGAATTCCAAATAATACAGTCCTACTAATCTCCAATAATTACAAAGTGCACACTAGTGTAATCCGTAAGATACAAAACAAATCAAAAGTGTTCTTATTAAAATTGACTATGTTTATGAGGGCTGGGACAAAGTATCGGATTGGGTGGGATCGCAACATTTTGTGTTACAAAGACCAAGTATCGATACTTTATTAAAGAGACTAGATGCAAGGTGGTCATTTTATAGATACAGACGGAATCTCTGGAATCGCCCATATATGGTCATGTTTGAAAACAGTTAAGGGGGAAAATAATTTGGAGAAAAATCTAATCTCTAATTATTCAAAAACTACTTTAACAAATGCTAAATTATGAATAGAGTTTTCTACTGAATAAAGATAAAAAGACATTGAGAGGAGCAAAGTGGTTCATCAGCCCATAGATACATAAAAAAACGGAGAATGCTAACATGATGCTACATGTTAGCCACGTGCTAATGCTAACGCTAGCTAGCACTTGTTATGACTGCGATTTTTTCACTTCTACTGACAAATCTGCTGTGAGAAAATATCCATATGGGCCTGATTTACACTTGACTTTATTTGTATGTGATAAATAAGTTCATGTTCCACCAGAAAATGGCTAAAAAGAGTGAAAAATTGTATTTCCCAAAAGATTCTATTTTCCCCCTTGGCGAGGCCACGCCCCCTTCTATGACGAGATGCCGTCTGTATCCATGCTCACTACTGCCACCTCAGGTCGTACGCGTAACTGCAATTTCTATGTTAAGCTCGTGCATGACAGCACTTCGGAAGTAACAACTTTTTGAGTGACAGTGCAGGATTTTAGAGGCAGTTGTGGTGAAAAGCTCTGGGGTCATTCTACACATTAGGACATGGCTGGAACATGTAGGGGGAGGAAAATACTTAGTTTTAACATTTATAAACTCTGTATAGTCCCTTTAAGTACCACAACACTTTCATTGTGTTTGGAGGAATTTTTAACCTACACTCCTGTGTTTTTTCCAGTTACACAGCACTTTGCAATTTGTGTTAATGCACTTTTCAATCTTAACACTTAAATAAATGTCAAATGGCATTTGGTTTATAAACTTTGGAAACTTGACTTTTCACACATTTTAACCTCTTAACTCACCCACCTCCAGTTTGGCATTACCCAAATCTAAAAGCTTCTTGAAAATGGCGTCAAAATAGCGTCAAGAACGAGACGAAAACGGGGATGAAGTGACAAAAAAAGCAACAAAAATGGGACCAAAAAAAAGGCGACAAAAATGAGATGGAAAAACAAAACAGCAACAATGCAAAGAAAATTTGTTTTGTAGGTCTTGCTTTCAAAGTAGGCGTTACAATGGCCTACAGGCTGTATGCTCAAGTTAAAAAGCTCAACTGGAGTAAAATGCACTCAATTACGGTGGGTGGTAAGAGGTTTAAGTTAACATATTACTTATCATAATTATTGGGATACTAATTACTGTATCATGATACGTATTTTATTCAAGACTGACCGTAAGGCTGTCTTAACTGGCCTAGAGTGATTTTCTGTGAAAGCCTGTAACCCACAGACAATAGTCCTCTGACCTTCTTTTGGTTCTGACCCACCAAATGAGTGTCATTGGTCTCAAGGGCAGTGTTTCTCAGCTGGAGGGAGGCAGGACAATTTCCTGCTGGTTAGTGTTGGGGTTAAACTTTACAAAACAAGGTCAGGCCTTTTACAGAAAATGCTCAGATTATGATGTTTTAATGAATTTGACAATAATAGTTCTATGCTTGACACACATCTGTGAGGAAATAGTTTTCTTTTACGAGAAGGTCACACTGAAAAAGGTTATTACTTGCTTTTTTTTTTTTTTTTTTTTAATTTTTATGTTTTTTAATTGTAAATAATATGTCTATTTGAGTCATGGCTTGTCCTTGCTCAGAAGCTGTGTTCAAGGACGGGGCAATTATCCAACTGTTGATTCACAGTCGATTGTTGGACATATGGACGTTACTTTGCTTGTCTATTTCAATATTTAGTTAATTCTTGTGAGGCAACTGCTTTTATTAGAAAAATAAAATAAAAGGCTAATTGAAATCGATGTGTAAATGACTTCAGTGAAAGTACATACTTAGCACTTCTGTTCATGACCCAGTTGTTCGCTTGTGCTTTTACTGCATATGCCCACCAGAGGGCAGCAGCGAGCTATGAAAATTCTTAACCTAAGTTTAAACTGCACCTCATCGAAGCAATGCATGAGAAGAATTACAATACTTACAGGAATCAGTGTTTTGGATCTACATATTCGTGAAACTCATCTGTTGAGAGGCCATAGGTCAAAGCCAGTATTTGTATTGAGTAGCGCTTAGCGACATAAGTGCTGTTCTCATGCATAAGGTGATTATGATTCATGTGTTTGCACAGCTCAGACTTGCTTTGTATTCCTTCTATAGAGGATTTCCAAACACTCACGACACAAAGCCTGACCTAAATATGTCACCTATGCAGATATCTATAGAGCAGTGTGACAGGCAGAGACATGCAAAGTCTGACAATTCAGCAATGCACAGACTGAACACTGTCTGGAGTTAAAACATTGTGAAATTAGAGCATCGACATAACAAAGACATTCTGTTCTGCGATAATTAAATTGTTCTTAACAGGATTAAAACAACCTGATCAAGTTCAACCATCTGAAGGCCTCACTAAGAAAATAACTTAATTGTCCCTGTATTAAATTCTCTACTTTATATGACACATCCTTAAAGGAACAGGCCACCGTTTTTCCATACTGAGATGTTCTGACCTGAGCTTAGACGAGTCGATGCGTACCTGTCTAATCTTTGTCCGTGCGCTCAGTCACGCAAAACGACCAAAGATGTTGTTCGCATTTAGCCTCTCCTCCTCTCTTATATAGGGCCAAACGGGGGTGAAGTTAGAAGCGTTGTCCCTATGTCGACTTTCTAAGCAGATAAAAAGGGGTACTATATTGTAAGGCGTAATAATACCTTAGGAGCACTTCGACGTCTGCGCATTAATATCACTTACAACATAGTACCCCTTTTTATTCACTATGCTTGGATCGTGTAACTACTCAGGTAACCGTATATAAATAGGGAAACGTGGAAGAGCTGGGTCGCTTCCAACTTGACCCCCGTTTGGCCCCATAGGGGAGAGGAGGAGTGACTGAGCGTACACACAAAGACCAGACAGGTACACATCAACTCATCTAAGCTCAGGTAAGAACATATCTTAGCATGGAAAAAACAGTGGCCTGTTCCTTTAAGTGCCAGTGGGGCGACCTGTCAGGCGAGAAAGCATGTAGCGCTCAGGGTTAGTGGTCAGGAGCATCTAGCATGATTTCATGGCGGATGGGTCCCAGAAAACCCAGTCAGACACGAGAGGGAACATGAAAACTCTCCAATACAGTTTTTATTACCACAATTAAGCCAAATAACAAAGTGGCTTTGACAGTAGAGTAATCTGAAATCTCTGTCATGTTATTTTGGTGGTGGAATACGCAGTAGTTGGACTGGACTCTTGCTACTTCCATGTGTAGCATTACCATGTCATTGAGAGCACTTGGGTTTTGCTGCGGTGCTGCACATGACCTGGCTTCCTCTGACACACACCACAGATATATGTTTAGTTCTACTTTTGCAGCCCTGACCGAAAAGGGCATTTCCATATTTAGAAAGAGTATATGGTGGTTAAAACATAAACCATTAAACACTGGCAAAGGGATTTTATTTATACCTTTTACTATCATTTCATCCAGTCATTTCAACATGTTTACTGTATTTCACCCAGATGTGGATTTTAACTGTGCAATATCGGGGAGTACAGCCAGACAATAACCACAACATAAAGTTCATTGATCTAATTCGACTTATTTTAACCTTTTTGCTTCCTTCTTCAACATATTACTTGTTATGTTACAGGCAAAGTAGATAGTTAGGCATTTATAGGTCAAAATAACCATGTATTCTCTACTTAAGCAGTGAATGCCTGAAGCTTTCAAGGTAAATATATGAGCCAAGGCTAATTTAGGACTAACCCAGAGTTAGGCAACCACTGTCTGAAGAGTCACATGAGGCTCTTTAAAGCCTAAGGTCTGACTTTGGATGTAAATATTAGGCGACATTTGATCTGGAATGAAGGCATGCTATCTGTTCAAATTGTCAAATAAAAGCAACATAAATGTAAATGTTTCAATATGTGAGGGTTAAACCGTGCATTATACAGTGGATGCAAGACGTGTTCCTCCACAAAGTGCATTAAAACTGTGTAATGCACGGCTCCGAGTTGTTTAATCCGCTATGGTCACACAAACTGAAACTGTTCATTGTTGCCTCTTTGCTTTTTTTAAGTCCTGGGAAGGAGTCATTTTATGATTTAAGCTGTTTTATGTGAAACTAGTCCCAACTCAAATGTTTGTCGTTACTATGGAAAGACAGGCAGTGGAGTGATATAGACTTTGATTTAACTATTGCCGGACTGCGTTATACAGTTTTAACGCACGCCAGTTAGCCAATCAGAACTGAGCATTCATCCAGACCATGGTATAAGTACTTTTAATCACTTCATCTGCCAAAAGTGTATCAATAAAAATCTGTTTGCACTGTTGTCTGTGGATAAAATATATTTTTGCTGCTCTTTTTTTTTTTTTTTTACAATTTGGTTGAAAGGTTTGAAGATGTTTTGATTGCAGACCCGTGAACTAAAATAAGAGTCAGACTTTTGAGTGACTAGTACTACTGGGAGCAGCTAGAAGTGTTAGTGGGATTTGCTAGTAAAGGTAGTAGCTCATGGGAGTTGCTAGTAGTTGCACAACTGGCTACTCCCACTTGGAGCTACTTAAAAGCTATAAAGTAGAGAAGCATTACCGTCTAACTTGCCACGTTGACTGTCAGTACTGTACAATATACTTGTTCCTATTGTTATTGCTTGTTTGCTCATTTCTAGTTGTTGCTTGGTGCACATTTTCTAACTACCGGCCTCTCACTGAGTAGCGCAAGGGAATTTCTCAACTGTGAGATCAATAAAGTCATATCTTGATCTTATGACCTCAGATCTCTGTCTGTTTGTTCAGCTCATGCCATAATGTATAGTCAATTATTGAGCGTTGTTTTCTTGCAGAGCACAAAGTCAGACAGAGGAAATGGAACGGCCTTTAGAAGCGGAAGTGCTGCCCTCTGTCTGTGTGTATGTGTGTGTGTGTGTAAGAGGAAGATTCCACTGCGGCTGCATCAAATCAAACAAACTTGCGTAGGACATTATGTACTGTACTCTATGCCCACACCTACTGTAGAATGACTGTTGCAGGTGTTATTTTAAAAATGTCTCTGACACAGGTATGTGATTGTACGATTCACCTCCTGTGGCAGCTCTATGTAATTAAACGCTTTGGGTGGCGGTTTGCGATCGGATTCTGATCATGTTAAATGCCACAAAGATTTTAATAATTTTTGGTGCTAAGCAAAAGAGATAGCCTTAGTTTATTTTAACGGTTGTGGGTGTCCTGGCTATTTCACTGGAAAAACTTCAACTCTAGATCTATCAACAAGATTTAACCTCTTCACCCCCGTCTTAACCAAGTGCATTTTCTCCAGTTCAGCTTTACCCAAATCCATAAGGTCTTACAGCCTGCAGGGCAGTGTAACGCCTCATTTGAAAGACCTACAAAGCTCGCCTATCTTTTTTCTCATGTTGTCATCACTTTTTTGACTTTTTTTTCCCCATTGCTTTTTTTGTTGGGTTTTATTCTGTCACATTTTTGCCACATATTCATCGTTTTCGCTTTTTTCCGTTGCGTTCTTGTCATCATAGACTGTAGACTTAAAGGAACAGGCCACCGTTTTTTCATTTTGAGATATGTTCTTACCTGAGTTTAGACGAGTTGATGCGTACCTGTCTGGTCTTTGCCCTCAGTCACGCAAAACGACCAGAGATGTTGTTTGCATTTGGCCTCTCCCAGTATATTCCTATAGCTCCAAACGAGGGTGAAGTTAGAAGCTACCACGCTCTTCCACGGGCACGCACAAAGACCAGACAGGTACGCATCAACTCGTCTAAGCTCAGGTAAGAACATATGACAGTATGGAAGAACTGTATTCTCTCAGTCACGCAAAAAGACCAAAGATGTTGTTCGCATTTGGCCTCTCCCAATGTATTCCTATAGCTCCAAACATGGTGAAGTTAGACGCGACCACGCTCTTCCATGGGAATGCACAAAGACCAGACAGGTACGCATCAACTCGTCGAAGCTCAGGTAAGAACATATCTCAGTATGGAAGAACTGTGACCGGTTCCTCTAATAGACCGCTTCTCCTCATTCCTCCCCATTTACCATAATAACTACATTCGAGGGGGAAATCATGGCGGATTTACAGACTCCTACCCTGCTGTGACGGAGCATGTTCCTAAAAAGGGCATAAGGGCTGGAAACTTATGGTAGACTCGGCCCTCGTGGGGTACGTAGTTCGGTTGTAACCATGCCTGCGCCGTTAGCTCTAATGCTAATGGCCTGTCAATCAAAGTCTGGCCCTTATTAGTATAGGAGATTTCGAAAATGTTTCTTATAAAAACCAGCCTGGTCCCTTTAATTGTAACTAACCCATCATTATCACAGGAGAAGTATCTAGCTGTAGAAAATGTTATGTTACCTAATTTAATGCTACCTAATGGAAAACTAGCTTGTTTTGCTGCTCACATATGGCTCGTCATACACTTTTTTGTCACTTTTTCGTCTTTTGTTGCGTTTCCATCCACGTGTTTGTCTCATTTTTGTTGCTATTTTGACACTTTTTCTCAAGACTACTGTCTGATTTGCGGAGAGCCGAACTGGAGAAAATGCGCTCAGTTCAGGTGGGGGTTAAGTGGTTGATAAAGGTTAGTTGCTCTGCTTTCAATCAGAAAGCATCGATGCACATCCCTCCCTGTTTAATGATTAATAAAATCCAAGTGAGCTAAGGTTAGGAGTCAGGACGGGCGTCAACCACAGTGTTTAAACTGATCCTCCTTAAAACTACAGCAACAAAGTCAAAGTTAAAGTTGCTAAGACACAGCAAAACATATAAGGAGGATATTTGATAAACTACATGACCTATAGGTATCCCATTGTACCACTTTAGCCTGGCCATAAATGACTGAATTATAACACAGGGGGTCAAACTCCAGTCACTTATCATTTATAAGTGACTAGTGACTTTATGAATTGATTTTAATTGTAAATTGTAAATAAACATTTGTAAAAAAAGATGCTACTGACAAACAACACCAGCACGTGTGAATAAATAAATAAACCGCGTCTTCTTCCCCATGTTGAAATGTCAGCGCGTTTGCTGAGGCCTCCCTGACGTCAAAGCTTTGCCTCATGATACAGATGATGATTCCAACTTTTTATATGGTGCAGTTGTCTGAGGTCGGGATCATAATGTTCTGGATCTAAAGAGATAAATCCGTGAGGTGCTCCCACATCAGAGGCTGGGAGGACAGATCCACACTTCCTGCACGTACAATGTGGCTGAACTGAGGTGACACCATGATGAAACATGATGAAACATTACAATGACACGGACTGTGTCAATGAATACAAATGAACACGCCTTAGTGTAAATAAGGGGGATTCTACAAATACAGTTCAATTTCCTAAATCGATGAATTGGTCGCCTTACCAAATTAATATTAATTAACTGTTAAGCTCTGGCGATATGTCATTGTACGCTAAAACAAGAGCTTTAATCAGAATAGATAATGAACCATAATCAAAACTGTACAATGATTAACTCCGGACAAATGATAAACTGGTGTATTTTAAGAAACTGCTGCTTATGTTTATTTGGCCTTTCCTCTCTAAGATCTCAGATGGTACACTTTATCTTTGTATTCGTTTTAATCTCTTATCCCCCACCTGAACTGTGCGCATTTTCTCCAGTTCGGCTTTACCCAAATCTAAACGCTTCTTGACTGGAGAGCAACAGTGTAATGCCTCATTTTAAAGCGAAGACTTACAAAAGTGATCATAACTTTTTTGTCACGTTGTCGCCACGTTTTAGTCACATTTTTGAAGTGTTCTTGTCGTGTCTCTTTTTTTGTCATCTTTTTGTTGATTTTTTTTGTCACGTTTTTATGTCACTTTTTGTTACTCTTTTGCTGCATTTTTGTCACTTTTCTGTTGCGGTTTTGTCATGTTTTTGTTGCTTTTCCTTTGCTTTTTCTAGTCACTTTTTTGTTGAGGTTTTGTCACTTTTTGACGCATTTTTAATTGCTTTTTCATCACTCTTTGTTGCGTTTTCATACTTGTTTTCGTCGCTAATTGGATGTTTTTGGGGGGATTTTTTTTTTAAGCTTTTAGATTTAGATAAAGCCAAAGAGTTTAATAAGTTTAGGTGATGATGATTAATTTATAAAACAATTCATCATGAACATCCCGAGTAAATGGATAAATCACTAAATAATCTCCCAGAATGACATAGAAACACTGAAAGGCCCATGTAGTTTTGTATACTGTGGAAGATAGTAAAATGCAGCATATTTTTGTAAAGTGTACTGAAGTACTGGATGGTAGAACTTATAGTGAATTATTTGACCTTCATAAAAACAAATCTTGCCTTTGTATGATGCTTGTTTACTCCATATTTTGACAACGTCTTCTTGTTATTCCATGGCAAATTCCATTAAATATAAGCACCTTATGCTTTATTACACTTTCCCTTCTCAACCATTGTGGTTTTGAATGTTTTCGTTTGCCGCCCACGCTCGTCACATGCCTGGCCTCGGCGGTGACTTTCACACATACTGCTCATATGTCATGGCTCTATCTTATCTCTATTTCTGCATCAGTCGCAAAAATACACAATGGACATGGCAATAACATCTCAAAAGTCTAGTTCTCTTCTACTCCTGCAGCTGCTTCCTCTTCAGTGTGTGTGCGTGACTGTGACTCAGCTTTTGGCTAGACTCAAATGAATAATTAACCTCAATGCATCACGGTAATAAATTATGAAACATTTGGGAGAAATTGGCCTTTGGAAAAGACTGTGAGAACTATTTGTGTCGAGTGGAAAAAGTAGCTGTCATTTTTTTTTCCACATAATCCGCGCAAAAGTTCAGATGTATTTTTGGAAAGGTGACGGAACGATAAATGCTACACAAGAAGACGCTCATACATTTGACGCAAACACACAGATGCCCTTCCTTTCGCAAACAGCGGCACGTCTGGAGTGGGAAATGATGGAAAAGATTCAGGTTGAGGCCTATACTTAGACCATTGTACAACCGCCAACCTCAAGAAACACATGTAAATAGCTAAAATAAGATGACAAATCAAGTCTTTGGTTGGTCTTGAAAGCTTCATCATAGCAAAAATAGGCAGTGACAATGTTACTAGAATTGTAAAGCCAAGGTTGGGTCAAGCTGAACATGACTTTTAAAAGGCTGGATTCACACAGGATTGCATCAATAGTCAAAGTTAGTGGCTCTAAATAGCATTTTACACGTGACTCTAATGTCACTATTGCCTTTTTGGGGATGTGCAACCAAAACAACAAGGAAGTTGATCTTTACCATTGTCTCCCACAACCAAACAAACCCAAATTTGGCTAAACATACTTTTAAGACAGAGAAGAAGAAGATGGAGAGGTTACTGTAAATGTAAACGGTGTAGTTGTAGTAATCAGGAAAAGGCTTTCCTCATCTTGCAATATTGTTCCCAAATTCACAAAAAAAAGTTTGCACTCTACAAATGACATGAAAAATAGAATAAAACTGTACACTGATGTTTAAGTAGCTGCAATAGCCTCCTCTGTATTTGACCCATCCTTCATAGTTGCTGGCGAAACATGTCAGGAGAGCGGCCACAGTACAGTGTCGCATCAAGAGCTCCAAGTAAAAGGCCCCGGTTCGCCCTCTGACTGTGTAACTCCCGCTCTCTTGTTGTACCCGGTGCTGGTGCTGGCGTGCTCTGTCTGACAGTACATGTAATTTTACTGACATCTATCAGTACAATTTTTACTCCAGGGAGTTCAGCTTCCCGATGGCCTTGTGTATGAAACAGTTCTTCAGTCGACTGGAACTGGCCTAAGCTGACCTGTGTGTCCTAAAAACCATCAGCTCTCAAGAAACACTCAGAATATGCAAAAAGGAAATGCAGCATCGCTTAAATAGTAAATAGAGGTTTCTTATATACAATGAATCAAAAAAGCTATGGGGTAAGAAGTATAAACAATAAGAAAATAAAATTCGAGCAGACTAAAAAAACGTCAGCAGTGTAAAGTTTACTGTCCTAGTGACATTTATGACATTTTCCAAGTATGAATCACATTTATACTTACCTCCAACAAGAGGAAGCGGTGTATTTTTGGGGTATAAAATAAAGAAGTGCCTGACAGATTCAGGACTTTCAAATCAAATGACGACTTGTTTTCCAGATGTGAAATTGGCCTGTGTCAATTGTGCACAAGATCATGCAAGACCATCCTGACTTCAGTGTTTTTGTGCTAATCTGTGTCCCTGTAATAAAAGCTGCCCAGTCAGCGTTTCCATGCGTCTCCAGTCATGTGCGCTGTGAGCTCATCCAGGTTGAAGGAATATTGAAGCCATGATTCACCTTTTATGTACAATCACAAACACAAAGCAGACACGTTTATTTCCTCTTGGAACGTCTCGGAGGAATTTTTCGCTGCCGGCCAAGTGGATAGACTTTGTCTCGGGGAAAACAGATGTCTAAAGTGCAGGGAAAAAAACTAACTTTATCCTTTTCATCAGCATTATAGGAACTGTCTTACTGAAACATACCTTAAAGGGACAGGGCGTTTTCTATATTGAGATATGTTCTTACCTGAGCTTGGATGAATTGATGCGTACCTGTCTGGTCTATGTGTGTGCGCTCAGTCACGCAAACAAAACAAAGATGTTGTTTGCGTTTAGCCTCGCCTCCTCTCCTCTATGGGATCAAACAGGGGTGAAGTTAGACTCGACCAAGCTCAACTTTGGGTTAATCAGTCCACAGTATATTTTTCCAGTAGTGCAGTGGAGCATCCAAGAGGACAAGTTTATCAAGATATTTTGCAGAAAAACCTGAGACATTCACAACAGCGTGGAATAAATAAGTGACCCCCCATATTAAATAGCTGTCTGACTCTTCTTTTGCAACAATAACTGCTTTTCTGTAGTTGCAGATTAGACGCTCACAACGATCAGGATGAATCTTGGATCAATCCTCTTTTCATAACTGCTGCAGTTCAGCAAGATTCAGGGGGTGTACTTACTTATTCCATACTCTCCTGTGAATGTTTACATGTTATGGCCAGTACAAATATGATCAAATGTAAATGTCAGGGTGGTATTAGTTTAAGCAGACACTGTTTACTCATTCTTATGATTTTGATGAAGATCAGACCACACACGCAGAAATGTGAGAAACGGTGTACACACTTTTTCTTCCCACTGTATCTCAGTATGGCCTATTCCTTTAGTTTAAAAATCAGCTTCTTTACCAAGTTTGACCAAAACAATTCCCTGCTAAATTGCTCGATGACTGAATGAGAGCTTACACAAGAAACATAAGATGACTAGTGTTATTTCAAAACAAAATCCATCCATCCATTTTCTTCCGCTTTATCCGGGGCCGGGTCGCGGGGGCAGCAGTCTCAGCAGAGATGCCCAAACTTCCCGATCCACACACACCTCCTCCAGCTGTTCTGGGGGGACCCCAAGGCGACACCAGGCCAGCTCAGAGACATAGTCCCACCACCGTGTCCTGGGTTTTCCACGAGGCCTTGTCCCACTAGGACATGTCTGGAACACCTCCCGCAGGAGGCGACCAGGAGGCAACCGGAACAGATGCCCTAGCCACCTCAGCTGGCTCCTTTCGACGTGAAGGAGCAGCGACTCTACTCCGAGCTCCTCCCGGGTATCTGAGCTCCTCACCCGATCTCGAAGGGTGCGCCCAGCCACCCTGCGAAGGAAACTCATTTCGGCCGCTTGTATTCGCGATCTTGTCCTTTCGGTCATTACCCAAATCTCATGACCATAGGTGAGAGTGGGAACGTAGATCGATCGGTAAATCGAGAGCTTTGCCCCCGACTCAGCTCCCTCTTCACCACGACAGACCGATACAGCGACCGCATCACTGCTGACGCCGCACCGATCCGTCTGTCGATCTCACGCTCCATCCGTCCCTCACTCGTGATCAAGATACTTGAACTCCTCCACTTGAGGTAAGGACTCCCCACCGACCTGTAGAGGGGAAGCCACCTTTTTTCGGTGGAGAACCATGGCCTCAGATTTGGAGGTGCTGATCCCCATCCCGGCCGCTACACCCTTGGCTGCAAACCGCCCCAGAGCGTGTTGAAGGTCCTGGTTCGTCGAAGCCAACAGAACAACATCATCCGCAGCAGAGATGAGACTCTGAGGCTCCCAAACCGGACACCCTCCGGCCCCTGGCTGCGCCTAGAAATTCTGTCCATAAAAGTTATGAACAGAACCGATGACAAAGGGCAGCCCTGGCGGAGACCAACACGCACCGGGAACAGCTCTGACTTACTGCCGGCAATGCGAACCAAGCTCCTGCTGCGCTCATACAGGGAACAGACAGCCCTTAGCAGAGGACCCCGGACCCCATACTCCCGCAGCACCCCCCACAGGGCACCACGAGGGACACGGTCGAACGCTTTCTCTAGGTCCACAAAACACATGTGGACTGGTTGGGCGAACTCCCATGAACCCTCGAGCACCCGACGGAGGGTATAGAGCTGTTCCAGTGTGCCACGACCAGGACGAAAACCACATTGTTCCTCCTGGATCCAAGGTTCAACTATCGGCCGGATCCGGCCTTACCGGGGAGGCTGAGGAGGGTGATCCACACCCTCCGGTCCCCCTTCTTAAAGAGAGGGACCACCACCCCGGTCTACCAATCCAGGGGTACTGTCCCCGACCGCCACGCGATGTTGCAGAGACGTGTCAGCCAAGATAGTCCTACAACATCCAGAGACTTAAGGTACTCGAATCTCATCCACCCCCGGAGCCTTGCCACCAAGGAGCTTTCTCACCACCTCGGTGACTTCAGCCCCGGTGATGGGCGAGCCCACCTCCGAGTCCCCAGCCTCTGCTTCCCCATCGGAAGACGTGACGGTGGGATTGAGGAGGTCCTCGAAGTACTCCTTCCACCGCCCGACAACATCCCCAGTCAAGGTCAGCAGCCCCCCACCCGCACTGTAAACAGTGTTGGCGAAGCACTGCTTCCCCCTCCTGAGGCGCCGGATGGTTTGCCAGAATCTCCTCGAGGCCGACCGATAGTCCTCCTCCATGGCTTCTCCGAACTCCTCCCAGACCCGAGTTTTTGCCTCTGTGACCGCACGAGCTGCAGCACGCTTGGCCTGCCGGTACCTCTCAGCTGCCTCCGGAGTCCCACAAGCCAACAAGGCCAGGTAGGACTCCTTCTTCAGCTTGACGGCATCCCTTACTTCCGGGCGCCACCACCGGGTTCGGGGATTGCCGCCGCGACAGGCACCAGAGACCTTACGGCCACAACTACGAGCAGCCGCATCGACAATGGAGGAGGAGAACAGGGTCCACTCGGACTCCATGTCCCCAGCCTCCCTCGGAATCTGGGTGAAGCTCTTCCGGAGTTGGGAGTTGAAGACCCCACTAACAGAGGGATCTGCCAGACGTTCCCAGCAGACCCTCACCACACGCTTGGGCCTGCCAGGTCTGACCGGCTTCCTCCCCTGCCAGCGGATCCAGCTCACCACCAGGTGGTGATCGGTTGACAGCTCAGCCCCTTTCTTCACCCGAGTGTCCGAGACACACGGCCGGAGATCAGAGGACACAACTACAAAGTCGATCATCAACCTCCTGCCTAGGGTGTCCTGGTGCCACGTGCACTTATGGACACCCTTGTGCTCGAACATGGTGTTCGTTATGGACAAACCGTGACTAGCACAGAAGTCCAATAACAGAACACCACTCGGGTTCAGATCGGGGAGGCCGTTCTTCCCAATCACTCCCTCCCAGGTCTCACTGTCGTTACCCACGTGGGCGTTGAAGTCCCCCAGTAGAACAATGGAGTCCCCAGTCGGAGCACCATCTAGCGCCCCTCCCAGGGACTCCAAGAAGGCCGGGTACTCTGCACCGATGTTGGGCCCGTAGGCCGAGACAACGATGAGAGACCTGTCCCCGACCCGAAGGCGTAGGGACGCGACCCTCTCGTTCACCAGGGTGAACTCCAACACGTGACGGCTGAGCTGGGGGGATATGAGCAAACCCACCCCAGCCCGCCGCCTCTCCCCGCGGGCAACTCCAGAAAAATGGAGAGTCCAGCCTCTCTCCAGGAGTTGGGATCCGGAACCCAAGCTGTGCGTGGAGGTGAGCCCGACTATATCTAGCCGGTATCTCTCAACCTCCCGCACAAGCTTAGGCTCCTTCCCCCCCAGCGAAGCGACGTTCCATGTCCCGAACGCCAGAAGCTGCGCATGCGGACCAGGTCGTCGAGGCACCTGCCTCTGACCGCCACCCAGTCCTCTCCGCACCCGACCCCTACGGATCCCTCTGCGGGTGGTGGGTCCACAGGAGGGCGGGCCCACGTCGTCCCTTCTGGCTATGCCCGGCCGGGCCCCGTGGGCAGAGGCCCGGCCACCAGATGCTCGCGTTCGGGCCCCAACCCCAGGTCTGGCTCCAGGGTGGGGCCCCGGCTGCGCCATGCCGGGCAACGTCTCGGTCCTTGTATGTTTTACATCCATAAGAGTCTTTTGAACTGCTCTTCGTCTGACCAGGGGCATAAAGCCCCAGACAACATAGCTCCTCGGATCATTTGGGCACTCAAACAACCCCACCACGTTAAGGTAGCAGTTCACAGGGTTGTCAAAACAAAATCTACCACAAAAAAAAACTTTACAGATTATACTGTGGGATAGTTTGCAGCACCAGTGGGCGTAGTAACAGCTGAAGCAACATTATACACAGTAAGTGAGCAGTAGTTAAAAGCAATTTTCTTTTGATTTATGTTCATCTTAAATCAATAACCATGTTCTGTGTGTATCTTGTGTGCCCCATAGTAGTTGTAGTGTGAGGACTATAGGCCTCATAGTGAAAATCACGGTATTACTCACAGTAGTAAAAGAGCCTGTGTGGATGCAATAGTAGAGCCAGTGGAGGTTGTAGCCTAAAATCTTGATAGTAAAAAGTATCTAGAGTAGTATAAGTGTGGCTTGATTTATCAACCTTTCCTTTCTCTCAGCTGTAGAGACTCTTACTCTACGTCTAGTGCTGGTAGATGATGACGGAGAATGAGTACTGGAAAAACAGATGTCTTCATGGATGCACAGGCCCAGCGGGTGTGCCGTAATGGAAGCAGAGCCTGCCCTGGCAGGTGAAGGTCTGCCTGGTGCGCTGAAGGACAGATGCGTGACGTCCACACAAGCAGCTCCAGGGCTCATAGTAAACATAGCAGCTATCTCTGGTATGCTCTTCCCTCCAATACTTAGACGGGTCATATACATACGGTACACGGGGCACAGGGTTAACCACTCTGCTCTTGATGGATCGCGCCCTTAAAACATTCATCATCATCAACAGCCACAGAGCTCGTGCTTTGCTTAAGTGTTTGCTTTACAACTGCAAACTGCCCGGTTCCAATCAATGAGGAAATCGCTTCACCATGCGGTCACCTGGAATGGCATCTGAGGGAAAAACATGCTCGCTTAACCTCTTAACCCCCACCGGAACCAAGCACACTTTCTCAAGTTTGGCATTACCCAAATCTGAAAGCTTTCTGAAAAGTAAAATAGCAACAAAAAACTGGATAAAAATGCAACAAAAAAGTGACAAAACCTCAGAAAACTGAGCCTAAAACAAGACAAAAGTGTATCAGTTTTCTTTCAAATAAGGCACTCCACTGTTGCTCTCCAGTCGAGAAGCTTCTAGATTTGGGTAAAGCCGAACTGGAGAAAATGCGTATGGTTAAGGCCGGGGGTCAGAGGTTAAAAGGAAAGCATTATGTTTAAAAAGGCTTTGGAAGCTCGAGCTTATCCTGTAGTTCTTATTAACTCCTGAGCTCCTTGTCAGAGATCCATGTTTTCCACCTTTTACACAAAACCCATTCATAAACCCGGTGATATCTGCTTACCTAAATATCACTCCCTTAGTGGCTCGATCTTACATAACAGACGGGGAAATATAATAGGGATTTATATACAGTAAGTAACGTGGATCTGAGTAATAGCAGGCAAAACAGTGTAGTTTCATATTCACAGGTACGCAGTGTGACAGGCAGATGTGTGAAGCTCAGAGCGGGAGATTGTGGTTGTGAGTCACATCAGATACGCCTTTGATGCTGCACACTGTCATCACGTGAGCCTATGTCACTGCGGTTACCCGTTGTGCTAAGTATTGAAAATAACAGACTGAGAAGGCGCACATGCTATTATCAGAGGTGCAAATGTGTCTGCTGTTTTATCAGGTCTTCAAGTGACAACAAGCTGAGGTTTCCTGTCAGAAATGTCAAGATATAACCGCCGGAGCAGTCCTTCAAGCCCTTTGTGAAGTTGTAAACATGCTGTCTTGTTTTCAGATCACAAAGTCACACTATCTGATCATGGGAATTGGAGCTAATATTGCCGTACTGATTTTATAAAGTTTTTGATACGCTGGGTTCAGAAAGTTATGTCATCGATTCCCTATGACACAGAAAGAAAAAAAAAACAATTCTGATAATTTTCCTGATTTGTCAGTTAAAATAATGTACAATTCTGGAGAGACTCAAGATCTATTCATTGTTAAAACAAGTAGAAGGCCAATAGTATTTCATAAATAGGAAAACATTAAAAGGATATGGACAATAATCGTTGCTCTAATCTCTTATATGTGTTGTTTGATTTTAACTAGCATGCATGTTCTCCCCAGGTCTGCGTAGGTTTCCTCCAGGTGCTCCAATTTCCCCTACCACAAAAACTATATGCAATAGGTCCCCCTCTTGGAACAGGACTCCCCAAGAAATGAGGCTCTTCATCTCAGTGGGACTTTCTTGGTTATATAAGGGTCAAAGTGAATTCTGCCATACCTCTCTCACAAGATAAAAACACAGATGGTTCTTAAAGAAGAACTAAATAACTTGTTTACCTACATTCTTTTCATAGTCTCTCTGGGGGTAATACAAGTGTTAATGGGATGATTGGGGGGATCTCCCCCTGGTGTCTCTGGCCAGAAAACCACAATTGCAACTTACACACTAATAGAATCATGAAGACGAAGCTAACAGGCTAACGGGCAAAGCTAGCTGTGGGCTAGCGCCACTTAAACAATATTTACAGCCAAATTTGAGTGAAAATAATGATCTACATTGTGTTATTGGATGTACAATATCCCTCTCTCCATTTGTCTTTTCTGTCAGCGTAGTATTTACTCTCACGGACAATTAATGAGTAAAAAAAAGTGGCGCTTATGGCCTCTAGGAGCATGAGTTACTTTGTTCTGCTTTAAGTTTCTTGAGAGTCATCTGCGATTTTAGACCACTAATTTTAATTGGAGATAATTTCACTTTTCTTTAGTCATGCATGGGTTTATTTCCGGTTTAGACATAGTTAACACCCCGTTTACTCATATTTAGGTCTATTTCACACTGTTTTTAGACCCGTCATAGTCCTGATCTGATCTTGATATAGGTGTATTTGATACTTGGAAGTTCTAATGTTTTATGACTCGGTACTTGGTGTGAAAGGATTTATATCATCATTTTACACGTTTTGTCCTTGGCCCAACAACACAGCCACCAAGTTTTCAAAACTAAAATAAAATGCAGTTAAATTAAGTACATTTTCCAAATCTTATCATGTTGCTGACCATGACTATGTGGCCTTGTTTAAATAAACACTAAATGATATTTTCGCTTCCTCCAAGGCTTCTTTAGAATAGAATTTTGGGTCACGTCCTTTCTTGCTTATGCTGGCTCTGTATTGGGGGATAGACACGAACAAATCACTCTGTCCTTCCTGTAAAACATACCCTTATAGGATGCATCCGTGGTGACATCATGAGAACCTCCTGATTCCCATTCCCGTGGGTTATGAGGAACAGCGTCTGGTTTTGATTTTAAAATGATGTAAAAAAAAAAAAAAAAAAAAAAACCTTTGTCTATTTGTTACACATGTCTAATCAGACCTTGTATAGTGCAAGGTATCCTCACATCTGTGAAAAGTCTGGCGCATTTTAAACATGCAGCAATGCGGACAATTGACGACAAAGACTCAATATGTTTAGCTCATCTGTAAGTACTTTGGATTTCTAGCACACTTTACTCGGGACACATGGATAGAAGTGTGATGAGATAAAGAAGGGATGACTAATGCTTTTGTTTTATCTGGGATTATATTAAAACAACATGTCCTAGAATATGAAAGCCCCAAACCTCAGTGACTGGAGGCCTGTCACAATAACAGATCTGAAGTTTGATATATTGAGGCAGGAAAGTATCGGATAAACAATATTATTGACTCTAATGATAATAGATACTGTCAACTCTCAGGCATAAAGATGACAGTAAAACTTTGTTCTAAAAGCATAAAGATAAATATTGAGCAATGTTTCGTTTATCTGTTAATTATTGAACGATAAGTCGATATAGAAATCATCATGACAGCCCTAAGTGACTGTCTGTTGACGTACAGCCGTGTTTGTGATCTGCCTTCATCATCTCTGCCTAAATACCTAGCAGGACATTACTACAATCTATAGTTAAACTCCTAAGTAGTTAGTATGCTGAGATAGTATGAAGATGAATTCCGATTCCACTAACACATACTTAGTCCCTTACAAAAACAGCCTTAGTTCTGCTTGACCTTGCTCTGACAGCTCGCGGCTCCGCACATTCCTTTGGGCTTGTCGAGCGTTAGCCTGTAGGGTCCCAGCTGCTGTCCAGTGCTCTGCCTTTGCGCTCAGCTAAGACTCACATAGCGTGCATTCCTCCCTGACTCACCCCGGGCCTGCAGCCTCCTTTAGCCTCTCCGACCAGCACATGTGTTATCTGTCGCATAAACAAGGCCAGTGAGTCAGAGTCCGTTATATAACTGTGCTGCCAAGCTGTCACTCAAAGCGCTCATGCCATCTTTTACAACATGCTTGTCTGGGGAGGGTTTACAAAGTGTCAGCGCGACTTGGGCATGTATTGTGCAGCCTTAGTAAAGCATTAGTCTCAGAGCTCCAAGTCGCTTCACAATTTCATTCACTCCACACACTCGGTGTAGTGGTGAGCTGCTGCTGTGACCTGAACTGGCCTGATGCAAGCGTGGCAGTCAGTCTGCGCTGCCCCACTCGTCACTCCCTTACCAAATATACAATGTTTGGTAAAGTAATGCCCAAGTGCGTATAATGACAATTGTGGTGCTAGGATTGAACCTACGACCTTTGAATCTGCTGTCCCACTCCCCCCTTTGCTACACTGGCTGTCACTCAGCACTCAAACCATTTTTACGGCATGTTTTCCAGGATGTTTTCTATAAAGTTCAAATGTGGTTAGTGTTGCCATAAAGCTACAGCCACCATGGAGATCAAATGAGCCTTTTGTCAGTACACACAACACCGCAAACACACACACACACACACACACAACGGGTATGTGCATCATTTCCTGCCACAAACTGGTTTTACCTGCTGATGTCATCAAGCCTCGCCCGCCTTTTCTGCCACACCTCAGGCTGCTGTTGTTTTTGAGCATAAAATAATGAAAACAATCCATTTTTGAGCCGTCACATACACCACACAACCTTTTCAACGAGTTACAAAAACTCTTGTGTTGCTTAATTCTGCAAGCTCATATCAACGCAGATGTATACTGTGAAGAAAATACAACAACAATCATGTAAACTACTTTAATATTGTAAAATCTTAAATTTAATTTTCCCATTTGAACCTAAAAGAAAGAGAAAGTGCTTATAGAAGGTCAATATTTACCCATAACTTTTTAAACCTGGCCTTGTTTTACTCTTAGTTCCCTTATTATTACTTATATTGGTACTTGAATTTGTGCCATATAAAAACTATGGGAAACAAAAGAAAAAAAGTTGATTTAAATGTATATTTAGAGCTGTCTTGTCACCAGTGTCACCTGTGCAAAACACAGCAATCCATCAGTGTGTTGACAGGCTGTTACCAAGCCTGGAGCAGCCTGACTAACCAGACAGGCTTTTATTAGACAGAAACTGCATGTATTTTTTATGAACACACATTTTACTGCAATTAGATTAAATCACAGTTTTTGTGTATTTTCCCCCACTAAACTGAAACCAATGTGTTATATTTTGCCCGTGCTTAAGTCAGAGCTGGAAGTCATGACCCTGTAGCGAAAGACCAATAGAGGAAATAAAGAAACAACATAGCGTGGGCGTAGAGGCATTGCGGAAAGTCTAAAACCAACACAGCGTATCAAAAAAATAAAAAAAAACATTTTTTATAGCAGTTTCACATGGTTTTGGGTGGAATGTAGATTTTGAACATGAAACCCACAAATGTGATTTCCGATGGAACATTCGACTTCCATTACCGATACCCTCGAAGCCAATATTACTTTCCCATTGCAGGCTGACACCTTGGCACTGTTTGGCCCGGCGTGAGAGTGCTAGGAGCGGGACACTGCCCAGCTGCCATGCGTCTGTAAGGGCCAGTGTTCCTGTGTGTGTCAATAGTGCTGTAGTGGGAAATACAAAGCTTATGTGAGAGAGGGGAGAGGACAGAGAGCTTTCAGTGTGCGCCTCCAAGACGGGTTTTTCACCAACATTGATCCCTCATGGCAAATGGGTCAAAATATCGCTCGCGTACATAGTATTTAGCATTAGACAATTGTGTGCGTAAGCTCCCACTCGTCCAGGTGTGTTGAGGTCCCCAAAAGGTAGCAGAGGCGGGTAGCTAAAGGCTTTGCTCGAGTGGTGGAAACTCATTTTACTGAAGGGGGAGTAGTGACATTACTCAAGTAAGAGTAGAACTTGGTGAAAACGATACTTGAGTATTGTTAGAGCGTAAAAGTCTGATTTACGCTGTAGTGTTGGTGTACAGGCAATACATAAATAATGTAAAAAAATAAAAACATGTACTGCATATTTTCAAAATATGAAAATAATTATTCAGATAAAATACAAGAATCTTAAAGCAGAACTAAGTCACTCATGCGCCGGAGGCCATAAGCGCCACTGCAGGTGTCGTAGCATGTTACGGTTTTTTACTCATTAATTGTCCGTGAGAGTAAATACTACGCTGACAGAAAAGACAAAGGGAGAGAGGGATATTGTACATCCAATTATACAATGCAGATATTTTTTATACAGTAAGTACTGTTTAAGTGGCGCTAGCCCGCAGTTAGCTTTGCCTGTTAGCTTCTTCTTCATGATTCCATTAATGTGTATTGCGCCTCCAACCCGGAGGCAGGGAAGTTGCAAGGGTGGTTTACCAGAGATACCAGGGGGAGATGAAAGACCCCCCGATCATCCCATTAACACTTGCATTACCCCCAGAGGGACTACGGAAAGGCTTTATTAAAGTAAACAAGTTACTTAGTACTGCTTTAAATTGATTATTTTTACCCACAGTGGAGAGAGTAACCACATTTTTTACTCAAGTAAAAGTACTGTTAATAGTATTACCCAAGTAAATAAAGATGATGTGGTAAAACTAAGAACAGGTACTGAAGTTTACTGAAGTATATGTACTTGAGTAAGTGTAACTGAGTACCACCTGCCTCTGAAAAGTATACTATAATGTAATCCAGGGCTGCTAGAGGAACATGTACTAATCTAGCAAAATAAAAGAAAGTCTTGTACCAGATTTAGCTCCTGCTACTTCCTCTGAGCAGTCCTGGGGCAGGTACAAACAACAAACAACTACACATTTAAAACGAGAACATTACATCATTAATAACGGGAGTTCTTAAGACATATGACGAACCCTTTTAAAAACCACAATAGCCTAAATTCATTCAACATATTAAAATACATTGGGACGTACAATCTCAAAACCTATAAAAATCTTTTACACATTTCCTCACAATAATACTTTTGACCAGGAAGTCGCTGCTGAACCCCCTCCATCCTTCATCCACCTTTCCTTTTCCTCCTTTGCAGCCAGGAACATACTTTTTCCTTTTAAAGAAAGAGTGCGTTCACAAGACAAAGCATGGGGCCGTACCTAACGCATACCTCCACGCCGTGCACGAGTAAATAAGGTAGGTGAAGAAAGCAAAGGGGGAGATAAAAAATGCCCTATCATTCCTGGCATGCCGTCAAGCGAGACCAAGATGGAAGAGCAGATAGTAGAGCAGCTTCAAACGGGGAGGCGGTGTGGGATGACGCACGGACGGGATTGTGGCTTATGATTGAGCCATAAATGTGTCGGCTGGCCTAAATAAAACAGCATGGCAGTATCAGGGAAGTTCTGGGATAGTTTACCATATCCAAGCCGGGGTTTGTATGGGGGGGGCTGTGTTGTCAATGATGGTTGCTTGGATACTTACCCAAAATCACAAGACAAGAGAAATTACAGTAAACCATTGGTGTAACAAATGGTACAATCACTTTTTTCTGGCTTTCAGCCGGGTACATTGGATTAATAAACTTTATGAAGGCATTCTGAGCAATCATACATTCAAAGTAACCAAAGGGTGCTGACTGAGTAAAGTACACTGATGACGTAACAGTACTTTGCAGTGATTTGTTTGACACCCAGTCGAGAGGGAAAGGCACAAACTGTTCTCTTCGCCAACTTTCTTTCTCAATCCAGAATTTTTTTTTTGTCCAAACCTGTGTGGAACTCCCGGACCCAATCTTGCCTCATAGCTTGTTTTGAACAGGACTTTTCCCTCACTCTGCAGTTTGGCCCGGAGCACTCTGTCTTTACTTCCTGGCAGTTGTAAAGCCCGCACTTCAGAACATTTTGTTTCATTTGTTTCATTTTTCCGACCGCGGCTTCCCGTCTGCTCCCTCCTCCCTCATACTTGAGTCTCCGAGCCAGTCCAGGCTCCATTTCCGTGTCAGAAGGAAGAGCGTGGTGGAAAAGTGGGAAGGCATAGAAAGACAAGAGAAGCTGTGCTGCTTTTGAGAAATGGGGGATTTCAGTGAAGGCTAAAAAAATGTTCTGCAGGAGGAGACATGTCCTGAACACGCTGCAGGCGGGATCATAAAAATGTGACGTGAAGACATAGTAAATCATATATGGCCTTTTTCAAGCTTACCTTTTCCGCTAAAACCAAAACTAAGAGGTAGTTGCATAATTCTTGTGATGGTTTGGCTGGCATTGGTGCCAGGTCTGCGTCATAAGCTAGTCAATACTTTCTAAGTATTTTACTTCATTACACTTGAGTCACAAAGGCTTATTATTCATTCACAGCCACACATATACTTCCTTATATACTTTCTGTGGAAGTGATCTGGAACTGAGTGTGGCCAATCTGCTCCCACTATAACCGACCACAAACAGGATACTGGACAAAAAAAAAAGAATCTTGTAATGCTTTGCAGTTGAAAGTTTTGCAATACTCAGGTTGCGCTCGAAAGTAACCTGTAACCAGTATTTGAGAGCAGAGCACACGTAACATTTCCACCAATAATAAGGTCTCCACTGGATTCTCCTGTTTGCACAGAGCACATGGCCAGTGGCCGTGAGAGCAGTTGGCTTTATTTGTGGTGGGCTCACACACACACGGAGGCCCTGAGTGGCTGAGTAATGGTGCGGTGACAAACGCAGATACAGTATCATTTGACAACACTGTGCGACCTTGAACTCAGGGACAAGCACACAAAAGCACACACACATGCACTACTAAGGGACAGGTCAACAGGCGGCTGGGGGAAGCATTCCCAGTATGTTCCATTACAAGACTGCAACAAGACTTTCAATGTGCAGTGGCCACCGACCGAATGTTATTGTTTTATTCGCCCCGCGTTATTCTATACTTTTTTATTAAACAGGACAGGAATATTTAATTAGACAGTTTAGTTCAGAATCAACTTTTATACATTCACCAATAGCATAGATATCCACGATACATAGAGGGAACAAGCAGTATTGTCCATAGACTATCATTAGCTAAAAACAATATGTAAAAGTCGAGGAATAGCTGCCGGGTCACTACAGGTAAATTAATCTGACACATTTTAGTGTCCAAACGCTTTAATGGGAGGAATAACTCCAGAATTTTGCATTTTAAAATGTATTTCGGTGTATAATTAAGGAATGCGCCCCTTGTCTCACAGGTTTTGACTTTCAGCAAATTGTCGAAGCCGGGACTTGAACCCACAACGCCAAGGAAGACAAAGGTCTGAGTGCTGCTGCTAACACTTCACCTCACCCCGGTTCTATACGGTAGAACATGGGTGTCCAAGCTTTTTTTCATGGGAGGCCGCTTATTCAAGTGTACACGGGGTGAAGGGCCAGAGATCGGTAGTCAGTGCCGGAAAACCTTAGACTTGCAGAGGTTTATATTGTGCCCATACCTTTATTTAAGCTTAAAACCTTCATGCCAGCTCTGTCTCACAATAAAATGTTCGTTGTTAGGATAGAATTGTGTAGAATTATTACATTTCAAATAAAAAGGATCATCTCTGGTGGTCGAGGGCCACCAAAAATTGGTCTGAGGGCCGCATTTGACCCCTGGGCCGCATTTTGGACACCCCTGCTGTAGATGGTTTTATATTTCCTGGCAGTTCAAACTCCATCTCTTGCGTTTTACCTCAAAGAACGAGGAGAAAGAAGAAAGAAGAGGATTTGTTTTCGCCAAGTGCATAGAAACACATGCGCCGACTTTCGTAGTTCAGAACTTGTGTGACGCAAAAAGTGGAATGTGTGAATGGTGCCAAGAACACAATACACTGCGATATTGAACTGGAATGTAAAATCCAAGAAAGATAAGCAAAACAAACTTTATGTTTCCCCCCAAATTACATAAAACGGTTCAATCCCTGGATCAAAGTTACAGAGTTAGAGAAATCGTTTGAGTAGTAGTTGTGCGGCCGCTCTTTCGCATTTTTGTATCAGATTTCATTTCGACAATGGGTCGACGAGAGTACCTCAGTGGCACAGTCGTCGTCAGTGGAAAACCATGGCTTTACTGATATGTTTTTCCTCTTTCTGCAAGCGACTGCTGGTTCCAGAGGGAAAGCTTTCACCCTGAGAAATATGTTTGGGAGATGGATGAGAAATGTGTAACGGTGCAGAGAAAACAGCCTCTGCACAGACACGCTCACACACGGCAGATTCTGACCGAGTTACTACAAACCACTGGTTGTGTGCAGCTGGAAAACACGCTCTAACTGTCAAACACCCGCACAGGGCATGGTCTAGTTTCAGGCGTCAGGAGAAAGATTGTTGGATTATAATTTTCTGCGAGAGCTTGTACCAGAGCAGAAATTCCTCTAAAACCACACGAGGAGGAAGTAGATTTGACATTGCCTAATACGGATAAGCATGCCAAGCACAATACGTCAGAGTAATATTTGGTCTAATGGTGATACATTTACAAAATCAAGTGTAATGCAAACAGACGAAACAACAGGACATAAGCAGTAGTTTTTACCCGACTATTACTGTATAAACTACAAGAAATACTTCAACTGTTACCACATTGTAGACAAGTGGCATTCAGCTTTTCTTGCTTTTACCACAATAATGTAAATAGAGGCTGGGGCATAAACGTGGATCGTGGCACCGTTTTCAGTGGGTCACGAGGCTGAAAACAGTGAATGTTTTTTTTAAATTTACAGCTGAAAAAGTCATGATTAAAAAAAAAACTTGTGATAACTTTTTTAGGATCTTTGAACATCAATCTGTTGGGATATGCAGGGTATTATGCCTTAACCTCTTAACCCCCCCCTTAACCAAGTGCCTTTTCTCCAGTTCGGCTTTACCCAAATCTAAAAGCTTTTTGAAAAAAGTGTCAAAATAATAACAACAAATGAGACGAAAACCAGTGTGAAAATGCAACAAAAGAGCAACAAAAAAGTGATGAAAAAGTGACAAAAATGTTACAAAAAAATTATGAAAATGTGGCAAAAAGGTGACGAAAAAGTGATGTAAAAGTGACAAAAAAGTGATGTAAAAGTGGCAAAAAAATAACAAAAATGTAACGAAAAAATGATGAAAATGTCGCAAAAAAGGTGATAAAAAAAATTACAAAAATGTGACGAAAAAGTGATAATAAAACTGACAAAAATGTGATGAAAAAGTGATGTAAAAGTGATGTAAAAATGACAAAAATGTGACAAAAAAGTGACAAGAAGTGACAAAAATGTGTGACAAAAAAGCAACAAAAAAGCCATGAAAAAAGTGACAAAAAGGCAACAAAAAAGAAATGAAAAAAGTGCGGCAACAACACAAGGAAAATTATGAGTTTTGTAGATTTGGGTAAAGTTGAACTGGAGAAAATGCACTTGGTTAAGGTGGGGGTTATGAGGTCAATAATAACACACACAAAAATTCAAATGCAAAGTACAATTTAGTTAAAAGCGACTGATCTCGTACTTATATATATTATTCAGTCTGGGCCAATTTTCAATGTCTGTCCCTATTACTCCACGAGCACTACTACAACTATCAACACTACTGCTGTTCAGTCGACACAAGCCTGTTTCCCTCTCAATTTACTAATTCACTGTATTTTTAGTTTATTTAGTTTGGGGTTAAAGTTCAATATGACATCCCTTCCCACATTTGTCATTTGGAATTAAAAAATGCTTTGCTTGTGTGTTTTGGCCTGACTCAGCAGTATCTGTGGCCTGTCTATACATGAGAACCAGTCCAACCAGTCTGCTCCGCACATGCAGCTCACTGGAACATTACTGCGTCTTTTGGCCTTGCAAGTCACACACAGTTGCAGCTTCACAGCATTCCTACAAAACGTGAAACAAAATATGAAAAGGTCTTGGACTAAAGATATTGCATTTGCTTCTGTGTGTGGACCAGAGGAGTTGAACTGTGTGTATCAGACACAAGATCAAGATGAGTTGAGGCCACTATTCTGCAGAATCCCACTTCTTAGGATGACCAAAAGCTGTCTAAGCACCTAATTTTGGAAACACTATGCTTAATCTTGGTGTACTCTGTTTTTGCAAGCTCTAAGGCTGTTCTCTACTATAACTGTGCCAATATCTTTTCTACGGATGTAAATATTTAGATTCAGCAAGAGGTATATACTTAATAAAGTGCTTACGGGATAACTAACAGAGTTTATCGTGGGTGTTTACATGTAACGTAAGTATCCGGGAAAACTGTCTAAAATTATCCAAACCAGTCAAATGCAATGTCACGCTCCTGATCTTACTTGGGAGGGAATTCTCTGGAATAGAAGCATCTGGGGTTTGGATAAATGAGTTGCAGAAATGAGGGTCAGTTCCTATGAACAAACCGGCCTCTCGATTGCAAGATGACAGAAAACGCTGACGCACACGCAAACCATTGTGACCAGTCATCACATTTTCTGGCCCCGGCCTTTACTGGCAGCGGCCCTCGTAATTTACTCACATTTCTCTTGTGTAAACAGATACAAGGGAAGTAAGTATTACAATATGGGGATTTCTTCATTCAGCATCATTTCGCATAATGCACGTCGCCGATGTGCACAATATGTCCTTTCAATTTATCCTTCTTAAATAATGTATTTTAGATTAATTATGAGTAAAAGTATTATTATTTTAACAATTAATGTATCTATTAAATGAAAAAAAGACTTGGTGGGATACGGGTGAACTTCAATCACATCAAACGTTTCAAATCAGGACACAAATTTATTTATTGATTGATTTTACACTATTCGTTTGCAATACATCATATTTTATTATAGTGTATATACTACATATAGAATAGTTATGTTCCCAAATGAATGTATTTGGGATTTACTTTTTGAAATGAACAATTAGGCTTATAAAACTGCTTTGTAAGAATTGGTTCAGAATAAAATCATTGGTTACACTTTATTATACACTCCCTTGATACATTATACAAAACAAAATGTGGAGGTACATAATGTAATAAGACCCTTAAGGTTAGGGTTAGAGTTAGTTTCTTATGTCTTATTACATTATGTACCACCAAACTACAAATACATATTATTCCACTGTGAATGTTGCATATAGGTGCAAGTTATTACACATTGTTACATAGCACATTACACTGTATTAAATTTGGCAAGTACAATGTATCAAGGGTAGTGTTACCAAATCATATAAACCACCATATTATTTCCATAAAATTGTATTTGCTACATTAAAAACAATATTTTTGCACGGTCACTTTCTTTATTTCTCTGTCCTCATGATATTATCCAGGACTGTTATCATGGCCTTATCTGCCAGATAAAAGTGAAAACTTTGAACCCTCAAATGCCATACAGTGTAACAGGTACTTTCCCCCTGATTCCTATATAAATACTATCACTGACTCATGTTTGTCCTATTTCTCGGTCCAGATGATTCACCTGCTAAAGCTTAGGCCAGGCACAGCACATCGACGGCCGCCATCTTGGCTCTCCAAACCGGCTCCTCCAGAGTTGCTAAGAAACCGCTCAACCTGTGTGTGCAATGTTTGGCATGTCACCATAGCAATGTTATGGAGAGCATTGTTAAATATTTGCCAACTATCATTTATTAGAGGCAGCGGCTGGTCAAACGGTGTCTAGTGCAGAACTGAGCCAGAGGAAATGAAAAGGAAAGAGGTGACTACACCAGGAAAAGAAAGAGAAAAGAGTAAGAGAAAAGTTATGATATTGTATGACACTTTTGTTGTATGAAATTAAAGGTATTAGGTATATTTAGGCTACACAAGCTAATATGTAAAGTCAACATCATAAGTGATACCAAAAAAGAAGCATATTTAAGACAGAAATTCAGAGATTTTCTTTGAGACCACATCATTTACACTGTCTGTAATATGTTTATGTATATATTTTTGAGATTATTGGAAAAACATGTGGTGTGCAGGTATATACATTTCTGAAAAAGAAAAAAAGCAACATCTCTAACTGATAGTCAATAGTTTACCATCATCTGCTCTTGTTTTATATGCACACTGACCATAGACCCGATTTAACCATGTGAGGATGACATTGACATTTAGAGCCATTCCCTGTGAGTCAGACAGCAGCAGCTGGATTCCCCCTCGGTTTCCCTTTAGTCAGCCATCCCTGGGGATTCAAGCCCACTTTAGCACACACTCATTGAGAAACACCACCGCCCAGTTTAACTTCCACAACTCCAACTCCAGGTCAGCACGCCTCTGAGCAGATATGACGCCTTTCTTTACATGCAACAGAGCACAGGCCTAATGCACATGCGCTCAAAAGGTAATGACATACTTGCACATGCACAGCAGGTTGAACAGGGCCACAAATGAGATTTCAACTATCAGATACTGGGCTTGAACCCACTTTCAACTATTACAACAAATAGCTTCATTTGCTGCACTAACACTTGCACGAAAGCTAACTCTTGACTTTATTTGCAAAGGGGGGGCATTCCAGAGCGGCAGAAATAAAAGTCTTTCCATGGACTAGCAATTACTGAGCCACTTCATCATCATATTCAAGACACATGAAATATCCATCTCTATGTGTGCATGCCTCAGCGAGGGGGGGAGACACCATTTGAGCCACTATTAAGCTGACACATTATGTTTCTTGGTAGATAACAGTGAAGGAGTAAAGGAACGAACCGGGGTAATGAGACACAATCATTCCAATAAGGATTTTATAGGAGGTAGATTGTGAGACCAACCACATAAGCAGCTTTGTTCCCACTATTAAGAGAAAATGGAAATCTTGAGCACCTGCTTTCTTGACGCCTTCGGTGTCAGTTGTTTATTTACTTCCCAGAAAAGGCTCAGTGCAGCTCGCCCACCTTTTACCTCCACTGCTCACGTTACACATTTTCCCAGGGTCTAAACCCACTCGCACTTTATAACTTCAACTCTAGCACTGGGGCAGCTTTATGCGATCAGGGTGGGACGTAAAACAATATACAGTGGTATATGCATAAGTATGGGCCCACCTTTAACTTTTCGACATTTTGCCATAGTATGGACCATAAACATAAATACATTTAATCTAATGTTTATGTGAAAGACACACACAAAGTGACACACAATCGTGAAGTGAAATCAAATTTATACATGATAAAAAACTGAAAAGTGTGATGTGCAGAAGTACAGGCCCCCTTTCCTTTTAGTGCAACCCATTGCCTTCAGAAGTTGCCTGATGATTTATGAATGATCACATGTTGACCCAATGACTAAATAGAGTCTACCTGCGTGTGATCTAGTGTCAGTTCAAATACAGCTGCTCTGTGATGGTCTCAGAGGTCTGTTCAGAGACTATTGTGGAGCAGACAGCATCATGAAGTCCAAGAACACACCAGACAGGTCCTGGATAAGGTTATTGAGAAGTATAAAGCTGGGTTAGGTTATAAAAAGATTTTTCCAAAGCTTTGAACATCTCTCAAAGTACAGTTAAATACACCATCCAGGAATTGAAAGAGTATGGCATCACTGCAAACCTGCCAAGACCCGGCCGTCCACCTAAACTTACTGACCGAACAAGGACAGCACTGACCAGAGCTGTTACCAAGAAGCCCATGATGACCCTGGATGAACTGCAGAGAGCTACAGCTCAGGTGGGGGAAACTATTAGTCATACACTGCACAAATGTGGCCTTTATGGCAAATTGTGTGTCACTTTGTGTGTGTCTTTCAAATAAAATTTAGATTAAATATAGTTATGTTTATGGTCCATAGTATTGCAAAATGTTGAAAAGTTAAAACACTGTAAATAGCCTTTACCGCGCCACTTAAAATTCCACTTTTCTTACTTTTTTGTACTTAACTTTGGCATTCAGTTTTTTGTATTGAAAACTGAAAGTTAGTTGTGGTTCACTCTCATCCCTAACTTTCCTAACGCACTTTTATTATCCCAGGGCTTCACAGGGATGAGTTTCTAAGCATGTTTCAAAACGTTCAGGGAGCAACACTGTCACTGTAATTGAAACAACAGCAAGCAGCTCCCGATCGATAACAGGCTGTATATAGAGGCACAGCGCACAAGGCTCTATGTATAACTAATACTTATATACCGAAGGATAAAGCTAATTTTGTTCCACGGGAAAACAAACAAGTATAAGGCCTTTAAGCCAAAAAACAACAGTCACGAAACAAAAATACATCGGGGAACTCGGCATTGTTCGTTCTGATCCATGATGCGCTCATGCTGCTGTATTTATCCGCGCACATGTTTGACTGCCCCGCCCTAAAAGAGTAACTTTCCACGGCAGAAACAAGTCGAGCAGGGCAACCACAGGGCAAACACAAAATAATAATAATAATAATTAAAAAAAAACATCATTCCAAAGCAACCCCCCTTTGCCATTTGCTTCCTCGAGTGCCAGCCGAGCTCACAGGCCAATAAAACAAGGCTTTATTTCCCTCTGAGAATGCGTTCACTCATCATATACCTTCCAGAGTATGTTAAGTTTATATATAGGTGAGTTATTTATATTCCAGAGCCGTTATTAATAGTGAAAGCTGAGCGACGTGTTTGGCTCCAGTTCAGTCTGTGCATCTGTCTGCCATAGAGCTCAAAGGTCACGGTGGTGGTGGGTGCAGTCAAGGCAGTGGGCGGAGAATCTAAATAGGGCCAAACTGATACAGTATAGCCAGCCAGGCAGTCAGTATAGGCACATGAGAGAAATATCAGCAATTAGTCGAATGTTTGCAGATGTTTCCAGCCCTGATATTATAAAACCGGTGTTGTTGCCGAATGATTTAAAATGTTGCCGACTGGACTGACAGTTCATATCACGAGCGTTGACAAACGACTGGCAAACAAATGACTAAGCAATGAGTAATATTCTAATTATCTCAAAACAACTTTCTGCTGCTCTAATCTTTCACTCCACCGGTAAGGCTTGTCTATGCCACTTTCAAATCATTCCACTTAGCTTGATAAAAATAGCACAGAAGGACACTGCCCTGATGGATTTCTTTTTTTTTTTTTTTTACACACAAGGAAATAAAAAAGAAAGTTATATTTAATATTGATTATATTGTATAATAGGGTTTGTCCCAGTTTAGTCAGTGCAGTACATGTTGTGTACATAGTATTTTCGGTACTTTATTCACTACTCCTACACAAATTATTCACGATTGCAACTTAGGGTGTAACATATGTTTTGAAATATTTGACAGAAACCAGAAAATGGTAAAGGGATCATACTGCGTGTTGTGAAATCTATTCTGGTAAATAACATGATACACCAGTGCAGTTCCCAGTTGCTTTTTTTTGTCTCCAAGTGACCGTACCGCATCGTGAGGGCTGGATCTCGTCAGATCTCAGACACTAAGCAGGGATAGTTTACTGTAAGCAGTGTTGGGGAGAATACAGTACATTGAAATTGTATTTAGTTACTGAATACTGCATACTTGCCTTAAAATGTATTTTGTAACTTGTTACTTTGTCTAATCAGAGTGCTGTATTCTGAATACTTTGAATACTGTTAGAATACCGATCACATTGATTGTCATTATATCTATGTTTAAATATGACATATAAATGCAAAATTGAAGACTTATGATTGTTGGAACACCTGTGATTCTTAATCTCAGTGGGACTATCCTGGTTAAATAAAGGTCAATAAATAAATAAATAAAATAAACTCATTTACTCACTAACTCAAAAACTGCAGATACAGCATCATGTGACACATGTGCAGTGTGTGTATGAACTGTGGCATAAGTCAAATCTTTGTTTCATTTTAGGAGGAAAGACAGGTCATTATTAAAAGTTATTTTTTAATAATGTTAATATTCAAAATTAGGGCTGGGCGATTTTTGAAAAAAAAAAAAAAGATTATTTTCCCCATATTGATCGATCTCGATTTTCGATTCGATTTTATTTTTTCATAATAAATTAAATACATTTTGCTGATTCATAAAATCAGATACATCTTTAATTCAAACCTCAGCTCAAAGAAAAACAAATGCTTTTATCTAGTCTCATTTAATGCACAAAAGTCTTCCATTGTCTCTTCCAAACTAAGTACTGTTTTTGCCAAAGAAATGGCTGTAAACCTGTCGATTATAAAGTCCCATGACGATTATTGAGATTGACCAAAGTAGAGATTGCGATTTCGATTAATTGCCCAGCCCTATTCTAAAAACTCCCCAACACTGAGCTTAAGGGAAAACTAGGTAGCTTGGGTCAGTGGAAAAACAAAATGGAAATGACACAATCTTCAATGAAGGTTCTTGAGTCATCTTCTGTACTTGGTAGTTGAAGTGTCGAACGTCTCGCCTCTCATTCATTTTTTTCTTTATTCAGGCTGCTCTGAAATAATTGCCCCATGTGGGATAAATAAAGTCGTCTGAATCTGAATAAGTCACTGAAAGCGCTTTACAGAGGACACTTTTCCATGCGCCCCACAGTCGGTAGGATGATAGGTTTGTTGTAAGCCACCGACTGACCCAAGCTACCTCGTATTACCTAGTGTTACCTAGTATATCGCCTACACAGACATATTGCAACAAAAGTACTCATAGTCTTACCGTTAGTGACACAACACTCAATGTAAGTTGGACTATTGTATACTCTCAAGGTGACTTCATTGTTAGTCACAGTCATTACTACTTCTACATGTAACAGTACTTCTTAATTATTCATAAGAAAATACCATTCTGTTGTGTACTTTTCCAACAATTAATTTTAATGTGTGAAATGCCCCTTTTACTTAATAACTGTGGGCAACGCCAAAAAGATTTGTGCTTGTTGTCAATGAGTTGACAATGCAGAAATCTCTTTTGTCAACTCATGCTTTTGGAATTTTCGCCTCAGGTTGTTATTGGTAATGAAACTTTATTTCTTCGTTGCTGTCAGCGCCGCCTCATGTATTGTGTGCCGTCTTCTGTCACAACAGAGCGTCTGCATGGTCATTGCCAGTAATTAGCATGACTCATGACAGAGTGACACAATCTGCTCTCTGCCAGGTAGCAAAAATTAAAGCATTGCCAAAGTGGCCTACTCATGTGGCCATCGTCTAATTTAGGAGAACTGGGTTTGTTTCATCCCCGCACTGTACACACAAACTCCCATGATCCTTTTGTGTCCGATGATAGTAATCCCAGCGCATTGTCAGCCCAAGTTGTAAATGACTCAACAATAGGTATCATCAAAAGTGTGCCAGTAAGAGGTTCCACTCAGATAGCACTATCTGGTTATAAAACATTAACGTAACTTAATCTGATTTAGACAAAACAATGATTTATGACAGCCAAGACTATGAAATTATATAATATATTCAGAACATGCACAGGCACACACACAGCACGTACTTGCGGTCACACTTGGCTGGATTCCTATGAGAAGCAAAACAAAAAGCAAACCAGAATCAATCATCACCATAGGAACAGGTTTTAGATTATCGTTTCTCATGGAAACTATATTACGTGACAGCTAATTGTGGGGCAAAATTTCAAAAAAAAAAAAAAAAAAAAAAAGCTTCAGGAGTACAATGTCCAGTTTGCTTCCCTTTTACCCCACAGGTTTCTGCCCTCGCCTAATCAATAGTCCTTCTGATAATCTTCCCGTGGTGGAATATTTGTTTGAGCGATATCTGACAGAAACACACAGAACGAGACCCGCAAAAGGGGGAATACGCTGTACCATAAAGATTCTGGTAAACAACTTGGTGAAAAACACAGTGGCATCACTGTGGCCAAACCATCAGTAAGTGTGTAATTTGGGACTACATGATTTATTGGCACTTCCTGAAAACCCCAAGCATTACTCATTGCAATGTATATACTGTAAATGTAAGTATGTAAATGCCGTGTGTGCCAAAGGTGTTGATGACTACACATGGCCCCTGTTTGAGTCGAATCAAGAAGTGCAGTGTGCAGGCAAAACAAACAGCCTACAGAGACATTTCACAGAGCTGAAGCGATCGGTGCGCCCTTCCAAATGCTTCGGGAGCCGACAAGTTTAGAGGATAGGGAACAAATATATATATCGCTTATAGGGGCGATAGATCGGCTATGTCAATACGCCACTTTGCTTTCACATGCCTACAAAACTGAAACATTTCACACAGCTCGCTAAAAATACACACACACCGCGTCTTTTTCTTTCTTTTTTTTTCTTCTTTCCTCCCTCTTCTTGCTTCTTGAACGCCGCCCAGCTTGTGAGCTCACGCTGAAACTTGAAGCTATGGGTGTGTCATCCGGGAACATAGCGAGTGGAAAAACTCCTCCCCCAGTGGGAGTTTCTCTGGCTGTGAAGAGCAATAAAAAGAGCCACGCAGAGACTGAAGCTTTAACTTGACACAGGTATCAAACTCAGGATAGGAGCTGTGCCTGTTTGTTTGTTTATTTTTTCTTCTTGGTCCGGGGAAACAGCCATGTCCGATATGCTTGACGATATCATGACAAAGGTGAGCTTCAGTTTATTGTTTTCTGTGGGTGTTTTGGAAAAATGTGGCTTTGGAAAGTGTGAAAGGAGTAGTGTTGAGCAATCAGTACTCTTCTTGTTTACTCCTACTAATGTATTCATGTAGGAGGCACTGATACAGTGACTTACTACAACTACTACTATTACAACTACTACTATGACTACAATCTTATCATTTTGAGTTTTACACGTGTCATTTGTGGGTTTGTGATTAAATTGTGATATCAAGGTTTTTAAAGCAGTGATCAAAATCTACGTTTTTGCATCTTAGTGATACATCTAATTCTTTTTAACAGAATTTTCTTAACCTGGCCCTGGACGAAGCTTTTCCTCCAACACAATCTCATAACAAGGGCCGTCTGAACCGCTCGGCCTCCTTCTTTTCTCCCCCCTCACCTCCCGCGGCCCCCTGCCACAGCCTCAGCTCGGAGCACATTAACAATGACGACAGCAGCCCCTTCTGGCCCTCCAACATCTGGAGCCAGGCCCCGATATCCAAAGCCAAGCAGCCGCCCTTCAGGCCTGACCGCTCCATGAGCCTGACTGACAGCGGCAGCCTGCTGGCCTCGCTCAAGAGTCTGGAAGGTTTTCCCTCAGGGCTCACTACAACAGTGGCTCCACCACCTGGTTTTGCTCCTTCAGCCAATCTTCAAGCTCAAATCCAACCTTTGCTTTCCGCCAACCGTTACAAGACTGAACTGTGCCGTGGTTTCCAAGAAACTGGCAGTTGCAAATATGGCAACAAATGCCAGTTTGCCCATGGAGAAGCTGAGCTCCGTGGACTGTTCCGCCATCCTAAGTACAAAACCGAGCCCTGCAGAACCTTTTACAACTTTGGTTACTGCCCGTACGGCTCACGTTGCCACTTCATCCATGAGGAGAAGATTGGTGGCCTGACTAAACTGCAACGTCAGGCAGTTCAGACAAACAGCACCCAGAATCCTCGTCACCAGCTTCGCCAGAGTCTGAGCTTTGCTGGATTTCTGGCTTCTCGTGGCTCACCTCCACCTGCATTCCCCACTTCTTTCAATGACCCAAACCTGGTCTTCAGCCGCGCCCCCTCCGTCTCCCCTCCTCCTTCCGATCTGCTCTCTCCAGTTTTTAGCGATTCCTTTCAACGTGAACCTTCAGCATTCCAGTTTGGACCCCAGCTGACCCGCGCCAGTGCTGGTGACATCCACAACATTCCTCTAATCCTGGAACCAAAGGCCACACGCTGTGTGTGCGGCCATGGGAATAACCTGAGCAGCAGAGTGCCCAACATGGAGGAGCTGCTGCCAACTCCAGGGCCCTTGGGGAAACCTGCAGGTCTCCAGCGTTTCTCCTCCGAGGACTCCCTGGAGGACAGCTACAGCAGCAGCAGCGGAGGCTCCAGTGGATCTGAGTCTCCAACCTTCGACGCATCTGCCAAGAGGCTCATTGTCTTTGAGCGCCTGTCCCTGTCCGAATGAGGGAACATCTTTGAACTGACACTTGTGTCCTCACAAACACTTTAAGTACTTAATTTATCTAAAATGTCATAGACTTGCAGATGATTTTAGTACACAGTTATTAACAGACTCTATTTTTATACTTCATAAAGTGTGTAGCGCATAAGACCTTGGTTACGGTCTTCCATATGAATTAATGCAGCAGGTCTTGCCAGTTGAGTGGGGTTTGTTAACCTAAGACTGTACTGATCAAAGTGGCTTTATGGAAGTGATTATCAGAAACCTTTGTGCCTTACAGACTCATGCCTTTCACTCTCAGTGCCATGAGCAGTGTTTGATTCAGTAGCCTTAATTGCCTTAACCAGCCCTGACACGTGTCATTCATGCCATTTTATCTGTGTTATGCACTTTACAGCTAATTCAAATGGGACATACTGTCAAGTTTCCCTGTAGCATTCAACCAAAGCTTCAGACTTCTTCACTGCTCTGTGAGTGTGGGTGTGTCAGTGTGGTGTGTGAATGTGAGTGTGAAAGATGCATGTCTCCCTCTGACCTGGGGCGTAAGCAAATACTATCTACAGAACATGTGTGATCACATTTGTCATTCTGTCGTATATTGGCTTGTAGCACACCCCTATTTTATTGTGCCCTGTCTTTTTGACAACCCAGTTCAGGGTCACTGCAGTATTCCTTTTGGTTAATGGTTGCCTTGCAATGTTTAACTTAAAAATGTATTTATTATGATATTTATTTGTGTTTAAAGAAGAAATGTATTTTGTACGTTATTTATAGAGAAATATTAACATCTGTGAAATACCAATGTGAGTAAAAAAGCATTAAAAAGAGAATCCTATATATATTTTTAATTGTCTAAAAGGGACAAAATCATGTTCAGAATAAACAAAATGGATGCATCTAGATCTTTCTGAGTCTGTTTTATTCCTTATTTGGTTAAACTGATTCTGTATAAACAAATAAGCAATTTTCGGCTCTTTTTTGTACATCTGACATCTAACACCTTTATGAAAATCAGAACACCCATTACACAATAAACAAGCCGACTTTCTAAGAGAAAAATCCATTGCATATTGACAAAAAAGATTGTTCCAACAGTCCAATACATTTAGTTCAAGTATTTGAATATGAGAAATAAGGTGCAAGAAATAAACTAAAGTGATGTTTGTTTCAAAAGGCTGATTACAGACATCTATGACTGTTGATAATATTGATTCACCACAGCACTTTGAAGGGAGTTTCTAACATTTGCAAAGGATTATAGGTCACGGACTACTATTATGTCCTGCCTAAATTAATATTATTTTTGATTAAGGGTCACTCCTATGTCCCCCTGCCTTCTTACAACAACATATAACACGACAATGCTCAACACTCAAGGCAGAAGTTATACTCGTCCTATTTACAGTGTTTAATAGCATACAATGATCATGTTATGTATACACTCCCCGTCCAGGTTACCTCACTACATCAAACCTGCACGTACGCACCACTATCAGTTCCCAACTAGCTGCAAGATTTATCAGTAATCTAAGACGATTACCGGGTCCGAAGTTCATAGCACAGGTTCAGTACGAATCCCGAGAAAGAATAAGCACTTCCTCGCTACTTTCTTAAGCAATAAGTCCGGCAGAACTGTTCAAGGAAGATGTTTCCTATACGCAAAGTCAGGTGACAGATGTAGAATTGAAACATGCCAAGTCATTGCTGTACCCAACCCTTCTCAACATGTGACAGCTTAAAATATCTCACCTGATACCTGCTCTTAGTCATGGCACACAATGGCAATGAAAAGTGGGGATTTCCGGATTATGTGCCACTGTGCATAAAGGAGAACAGAAAAGGGTTCTAGTTTATGTGCTCATGGCCACGTCCTAACTTTAACTTTAACTTATTTTGTCTGATGCTAAAATACTATACATATGCTCTCGGTCATAGTTAAAGCAGTAAATGGTATGACCCCTACATAAGCCTAAATACACGCATAAGCATAAACATCAGAGCAGTAGAATACTTCCAGAACATATTGTACCTGTTGTTTAAGGTTACTTAAGGCTACCCAAAAAAAAATCATTTGTGGAGTTTTGTTTCTACGTAGTCTGCAATTCTTATTAGAACTTAGAAACTTACAGAGGAATGTGGTGTTGAGCAAGAAGCACCCCCAGTTCCCCACCTCTGCAGACTCCGTGTAAGAAAGCACAGCTGTCACTTGCAAATGCTTTCCCCAAAAAAAGAAAAAGGCCAAAAAAAAAGAAATGTGTTCTTCCGATCTAATAACGTATTTTGTTTACATCCTTTCGCTGTTCAGTAATTGTGGTTATTCGTTTGAGTCAGCTTGTATTTCCTAAATAAGACCCTTTGGTTTAATTTAATTTCCTGTCATGTGTGGTAAAGAAGATTTCAATAAGCTGTTGTTTAAACTGTGGTAATCCAGTGTTGATTATCCTTTTTTTTATAGATGTTAGTTATTCTCCGAACTTAATCTAATGTACCGGTCAGGCTTAAACACTTTAGAAAGCTAAACGAGCTGCATGTGGCCCCCGGGACTTTGTTTGCCTCTTCTGTTCTAGCATTACGTTGGTTGCAGCTGACAGTGAGGTAGACAAACAACGGTTCAACATAATATAGTATAGTGGCATAGGAAAGAGAGAAGACAGCAGCTCAGGGCCTAAGTTGTGCAGCTATGTAACCATTGTGAACGCACCAAAAGGGAGAAACAACCGTGCTCCCGTTTGGCCCTCAGAGAAGTGCGGGTTGCTATGGAAATGGACAATGACCACATCGTGTAAACGTGAAGGACAGAAGTGGGAGGAGTTTGTGCGTTGACAAATATTAACTCTCCACTAATCTATGAGAGCAGACTGGTTAACCTTTGCCAGCAGGCGAACCGAAGAAACTCAAGTACTCCGCTTCCACATATGTGTTCCCGAAATAAATCAACTAGACCAAAGGGGATGGGTCACTGGTAACATAAACTAGTTGCATGTTCATAGTATATAAGGCATTATCTTTTGATGATTCAAATCAATACTAAATGATCTGGATGAACACAGTGCCCCCAGAGCCACACCACAACTAACAATTTCCTTAACATGTTGCAATTCCCATTTGAAACTGGCCGTGGGATGTGGTGTTGAGCAAGCAGCACCCCAACTCTGTAGTGACGTGTTTTTGTATGCTTTCACTTTTAATTGTGGTTATTCATCATTTGAGTCATATTTTATTTCCTAAACACGTTTTAGGTTTTATCTAATTTCCTGGTGACCAATCCCGTTGTTTACATGAATTTCAAGTTTAAATTATTTTAAGCAAACATCCTAATCAAATGTTTTTTTTCTTCCAATAAACACAAAGAAAGCCTTAGAAGCATCGATTTGATTTTCCTGGAAGTTTGCAAACGGTAGGTAAAAGACTGTTTGACTATTGCTACCCTCTTGCCCAGAGCCATGGGTCACTGTGTGAAACTTTTAATTATCAACCACAAAGCTGCTATTGCCTTTCCCTGGAGTCGCATGACCCAAAGCACACACACTCACGCACGTACGTGCATGCACTTATCCGCTGTTGCTTGAGCTGTAGCTTGGAGCGCACTGAACAGGTAGGGCCACATATCATAAATACAGAGATAGGGAGAGGGTGAAGTCGGGAGTGGCCATAGAAGATCATAATACAGTACATGGACAAAAGCCGGGTTACAAAGCAGCGCTGGAGTTAATGATTGTCAAAACAAGTTAATGTGAACGGGGTTTAACCAGAGAGACGTGTGAGATCATGAGAAAATGTTCAAATCTCAGTCTTCTCTTAGACGGATTAGCTCGTCAAGCCTGTTGTTTTTAGCCTCCAGCACAAAAAGAAACTTCTGTGTCTTCACTCAGTCAGATTTTGTTTTTAAAAGAAAAAGACTTAAAGAAAAGTAATTCATTCAGTTCACTTTGGGAAAAGTTAAAAAGACTGGGTTTCTTTGTCGAATTTATTCACAATAATACTATAAAATGTAACTGCCTTTACTACTATACATATAACACTATTACTTAATGAGTACTACAATAATTTCAACAATCTACTGTGCAATTTGTTATGCAAGGCAGTGCTATTTTACACTTATTACACAATAAAAGACCTTCTGTGCTTTATACTACATGAGAGGAGGCATAAAATCTAACCAATTGCACAAAGAAATCAGCTGCTACAATTTACACGACCAGCTGTAGAGCTTGAGTCACCAGCATCTCGGGAACATGGTTACACACATGACTGTGTGTTACATGGCCTGGCAGCCAGTGAAGCAGTTCTGCAGCTCTTTTTTTATATTGCATTTGGATAATGTTAGCTTGTGTTCACTAGTTCCAGTTAAAATGGCGGATTTCTATGGTGACTCTCAATTCAAATCGGATCCAGTCCTCAATTACTGTTTATGTTCAATACCACCACTGCTCTTTTGCCGCTGATTTAAAATGATTACCATTAAGCCAAATCTTTTCTGTACAATACTTGTGTCAGTAAACAATTCAAAATAATTCTACCTATTTAGATTCAAAGTACATTTACTTCTAAGATGTGCGGAAGTAAAACGACCCATTACTTTCCACTCCTGTCTCCCCCTCGCCCTCTCCCCCTCGCCCTCCGTCTTTCCCACAGGGTCTGTCACAACCTGCAGATTAGGCATTCGAATAGGTTGAGTAATCTTTTAACCCCAAGCCTTCGTCAAGCGCTGGGGGAGTGACGGAGATCCTTATGCAACTTCTGATGCGCTAACTGGGTCACTAGGAAACATTTGAGAGAGCAGTCAATAAACAATAGGATAATGCACGTTGGAATGCAAGGATATGTAAGGATCCGTAAGGATACTTTGTTTGTTCTATCCAAATAAACAGAACAACCAAGTGGGATATAGGCCCAGATATGAAGTGGTTCTGAAGATCAAGACTAAGATTTGTTGGTCAATGCTGATGCAATGAGAGATTGGTCAGAGAAGTGGAAGTAGTGATGGAGATCTTAGAGGCTAAAACATATCACCATAGGCTGATGCTAACATTAAATCACTTATCTACTTTGTGTCGTATTTGCATATTCAAAATCAAAATAGCTAACATTGGAATTCACTATCTACTGTCTTGCAATGGTACATGTTATGTTTCGGACCTAGTTTGATATGACAAACACGGGTGAAATTGGTGCCGAAAACCAGGAGAAACCTTGAGCGAACTATCGGAAGAGGGTTTTGAAGATTCTAAGTCAATAGTTCTACATGCACTGCAGCTCCAATATTGAATCAGTGGATGCTCAAAAGGCTGCTGGATTCTGGGGGTGGAGCAGGGGGTGCTTCTGTCCATAAAGGCGTTGGGTGAAGTATCCGGCCCGAGGACAGAATCGCAGCTACTCTGGGACACCCCATTCTCCCTCTTTTGACTAAGAACTACACTAAAACCGACTAGCAATCGACTCTTCTTATCAAAAACATGAGCTTCCAACGATGTTTGAGTTACAAGGAAGCTTGCAGATTGGAGTGAATGCACAGATGGCATTATTTACCAAGGACTGAACACTCTGGCCAGGCTTAACAAAGTACAATAAGACCTCTATTTGACTGTTTACACACACAACAGTATCCTTGGCCGACTTCAACGTCCATCACCCACACGCCAAAACACAAACTTTCACTTCTGTCGTGGATTAGCGTAGGAGGGGGAGAACTCAGGAGAAATAAAGGCGAAAGGGCCTCGTCAGTAAGTCGGCACTGGAAGGGAAGGAAGGAGGAAATAGTTGCACGGTGACATCACAGCGGCGGAGTGGAAGTGCGAGCCTTTTATAGCCATGTTCTCTCTCTCCGCTGCATTCCTTGGTGGCAGAAGCCGGTGGGGCCTCCCTTCCTCCCTCCCGCTGCAGCTTCTCCTGCGCCTTAAAGCTGCTGTGGTGACGCACTCCGGAGGAACAGGGGGAGGAGACTCGAAGTCGAAGTTAAAAGGCTGCAAAAAATCCCTATAAAGCCCCCTTCCTGCACCAACAATAACAGCAGGCCCACGGCCCACTTCTCTTTTCCTTTCACTGCTTTTACTTTCAACCGTGACTGCTGTGAGGTGGATCTAAAAGTAAAAGTACAGATATGTGTGCTTCATTTATTACTCTCAACCAGGTGTGTAAAAGGCTGTACACACAAAAGTTGTCAGTTGTATTGGTGAAAGTTCTTTACATTGTTCAGCCTTAACTGTCCAAAGCTCAGAGTCAATGTGTTTCCAAACTGCGTAAGGGGACCCCTGGGGGTACACAAGCACAAAGTAAGGGGTGCTTGGAACTTTCTCTGATCAAAGCAGGTGAAGCTGTACAGTGACCGAACATTATTTTCAAAGGAAAGCTGCTTAAAAAGATAGTTTGCAGGAAGGTTCAAAGATTTTTATTGTCACAATGAATCGAGATGTTCATTGTTGTGGAACGATAGGTGGGGGAGTAAGGAGTGGAAGCACAGGGAGGGCAGGGAAGGGAGGATAAAACTGTTCCTCAGTCGACTGGACCTGGCCCGTGGATTCCGCAAAAGAGTAGAAGTAGAAGGCAACACATAGTTTTGTTGTTGTTGTTTTTTTTTACCAGATTTTTGGGGATCACAAAATAATCTAAAGATTCTGAAGGCCCAGACAAAACAGTTTGGAAGTCACTGCTCAATGTGGTAAAAGGAATCCTTGATAGTTCGAAACATAGTGGTGGTTTAAACTGTTTCAGAGATGATTCCTGAATGTTCTCAAACAACTGTGTTTGTTTACACAGTTTTTAGCACAAAGCTTGGAACAGTTATTGGACTGAAACCAAACAGAATAATGGCTTACACTTGTTTTTCACTTTACAGCTTGAGTTGATACGTTTCTCAAAGCCACTGCATAGTCACTTTTTTGTTCACTCCATACTCTTCGGTGGTGAGCAAAGTTTGTTGTCACAGCTGCCCTGGGGTAGACTGACAGAAACGCGGCAACCTTTCCAAATATAAGACAGCCCGCTCGACCTTCTGAGCGTGTTTGCCGTCAGATTGATTTAAGAGCAAAGCAAATAAACTATAAGGAACAAAAACAATCCAATGTGCACAATGTCTGTACAATGTGTTCCTAATGAATAAGCTACTGCCGGAGTTCTTCCTCATTTTCAAAACAAGAAGTGAAAGTCGAGAAGCAGAACTTGTCCGAGTTGCTGTTTGGACCACAGTTGCCCTGGACATTTTTATTGATTATGGTCACAAACACTGGCCTCGAACATTTGCATGTTCCGACTTAGAATAAATGCAATCATGGAACAAAGTTTAGAGACGGAGAAAAAAATACAAGCAGACAGAGGGGGCTGCGGGTGTGGGCGAGATGTGTCAAAGGTAAAAATGGCCATAACCTATATGTGGTTAAACCGTCATTCCAACCGACCACTGCAGGCTTTCGAAACCCTATTAGAAGAAGCGTTCAGACTAGCAAGTAAACAGAGATGTGTTCAGTTCATGTCGCATACCATGTTGTTCACCCTATGCAATTGTAACCTAAATGTGAACGGTTATGACGGCGCTGGACTGTAGGTGTTACTGATCACCATGCCGACCGACCGCTGTTGCGAAATCTATCAATAGATCGAAGAGGCTGACGCAGGCGGTTGTGTCAGATAGGTGGATGCGTGCGTGTGTGTGGGGGGGGGGGGGTGCTTGAGCATTGGGCAGCAGCAGAAACTCCCCACAGACAGTTTCACATCTGTTTGTATTCTTAAACAGATCTTTCACAACAGGCCAGGCTCAACACATGTTTGCTGCACGCTTCCGGTTCGTGCTCACACTTCTCCTTTTGCACTCCACACTTCCCATTTCGGTGACCCCTTACTCAATGTGGAAATCAATAATGAACGCCAGCTGAAGACGTTGCCTGTCCTAAAATACCTACGGGTAATTGTTGCAACAGGCAAATCGCAAAGACTGCATTGTCTTTAGGTAATATCATGTCATGTACAACAGCAAAATGGTCTATCTCCATGACAACATGATGATTTATTGCGAAGAAAACTCAACTCTGTGGTTTCAAACTCTCAAATGAATGTGTTTCTTGTATTGGTTTAGCTTAGTCCAGTTTTAATTCCTGTCTTCTCTTAAGTTTTGCTCTTGCAGTACTTTTCTTTTCTTCCAAAAACTGTATGTGTGCTATAACAGTGTTGTTTGTGCTCTTACGACTCAGCGTGTAGGTTATGAGTACAATTCCCGAGCAAACTGGCAAACTGGGTGGAGTGCGCATCTTCTCCACATGGTGCTGTTGCCTGTACGGTCCCCCGCTGCACTGCCATCAAAGCACAGATGTGCGTTTGTGGTAGAACATATTTATTTTTTTAACTGCAGCTGTCGTAAGGCTTCTAACCCACATTAGGAGAACCCATTTTCACTTGGCTGCACGCCTTCTCTACATAAATGTTACATACATGTCAAAAATGTTTCCTGGGAATGGCTTGCAGGAATTGTACAGAAATCTTTCTTTTTTTTCAAGTGATCACAGCCTGGCTCTGGAATGAACCCCTCCTTATCCTAAATTCCCCTGGGCAGCTGAATGTAAATATGCTCTATTATTCCAACAGCGGCGTGCCTCTACACTGTTTTACTTGTCCTTCATTTCTGCAAGGGTTTGTTTTACCTGTTACTAATAAACACATAAATAAATACAAGTTATATGTCACATAAGCTGAATGAAAGCGTTTTGTACAATGTGTTCCCAAAGAAGGATGTATAAGCTTTACCTCGAGGGGCATTTATTAAGGCAAGTGCTACAGCTAAATAGTGAGTGCGAGCTATTTGGGGGGAATGTTGCACCTAATTTACCTTTCGAAATGACCTGTTTTACAGTTTTAGGGCCCCAAATCTGATGTGTAAATGAGAGGATGTTGCGTGAATAAAAAATGCATAAATGTATCACTTTTTAGGTTCGTTTTGCCAGACACTAAGGTTAGAGACGTTAAAGATCTTTTACCTTTACATGTTTCAGCCGCCATCTGCAGGCCTTCCTTTATCCAGCGTTTGAATTCAAACGCTGGATAAAGGAAGCCATAGAAATCAGGAAACGAAGGAGCGGTTCTCCTGTCCCACACCTGGGACATCCTCCTCCAATGATTACGCCCCCTGTCGCCCTGAATCCACCGGGCGGCAGGGGGCGTGGCCAGTCTGTCGGACCTGTTGGGACCGTCAGACTGGTCACGCCTCGGAAGTAAGAACAGCTGATAGGTGACACGTCACCGCACGCCGGTGATACTTCTGATGACGGCCTGCAGATGGCGGCTGAAACATGTAAAGGTAAAAGATCTTTAACATCTCTAACCTTAGCGTCTGGCAAAACGAACCTAAAAAGTGATACTAGAACACAAGTAGACACAATGAACGTTACGAAGTTTAAATGCATAAATGACTGCTGCTGATTCACTTTTGCATGTGTTCGTTCTGCACATGAGCAAACGCTTGGTAAATGGCCCCTTTAGTGAATGAAGTGACTGTCCATGGCCCACCAAGAGTTGCCAATAGTTACTAATAGTCGCATTGGGACAAGTCATTTTCAATACTCGACAGGAATAAGATCAAGTAAATAAATGAGCAGAATTTCCATAATCCTCCTTTATAGACATTTTTGTTTTTCACCGTTTCGCAAACTGAGATATTTTCTTACCTGAGCTTAAACGAGTTGAAGCGTACCTGTCTGTTTTTTATGTGTGCACTCAGTCATGCACAAAGATCAAAGATGTTGTTAGAATTTAGCCTCTCCTCCTCTCCTCTATGGGGCCAAAGGGGGTGAAGTCAGAACCGACCAAGCTCTCCCCCGTTATCCCTATTCAAAGTAATACTAAGTAACTTGTTTACCTTAATAAATCTTTTTCGTAGTCCCTCTGGGGGTAATACAAGTGTTAATATGATGATTGGAGGGTCTCTCACCTCCCCCTAGTGTCTCTGGCCAGAAAACCACAATTGCAACTTGGCTGCCACTGGACTGGAGCAACCATTACACACTAATAGAATCTAAGAAGCTAACAGGCTAGCACACTAGTGCCACTTTAAACAGTATTTACAGCCAAGTTTGAGTGAAAAAAAATATTTCCATTGTGTAATTGGATGTACAATATCCCTCTCTCCCTTCGCCGTTTCTGTCAACGTAGTATTTACTCTCACGGACAATTAATAAGTTAAATAATTGCAACTTGCTACGACACCTGCAGTTGTGCTTATGGCCTCTAGGGGCAAGAGTTACTTGGTACTGCTTTAAATACGGCTGTGTGAGTAGTTACATGATCCAAGTATAGTTACACAAAATCAAGCATGACTATTCTCTAAGCCGATAAAAAGAGGTACTATATTGTAAGGCGTAATAACACCTTAGGAGCCTTTTACTGCATGGAGGTCAAAGTGTTACTACGCCTTACAACATAGTACCCCTTTTTATCGGCTAAGAGAGTCGACATGTTTAATTTTGTGTAACTATGCTTGGATCGTGTAACTACTCACATAACCGTCTTTAAACAGGGATAACGGGGAAGAGCTTGGTCGCTTCTAACTTCATCTCCGTTTGGCCCCATAGTGGAGAGGAGGAGAGGCTAAATGCTAACAACATCTCTGGTCTTTTTGCATGACTGAGCGGCGAGTGCACGCGTACAGACCAGACAGGTATCATCAACTCGTCTAAGCTCAGGTAAGAACATATCTCAGTATGCAAAAACGGTGACCTGTTCCTTTAACCTTGCTCTCTAATTTCAAGCATCCAACTTCCAGCATAAGACGCGCACCACTCGAGAGCACGCAGACTTCAATGCTGAGGAGGCAATAACGTCTCTCAGCTGTTTTGCTTTAACCTGTGTTATTTCAGCTCGAGCGGTTTTAGTCCAGGGCTAAAATCAGAGTCAATTCATGACACAGCACACTCAGCGCAGGCCTCGAGCACAATGGCCCTCTGTTACGTGGGCATATGCATATACTGCTATGTTTAAACAGGTGGGCAGAGAATGAAGCCGAAGCTACAGAGGTGTGCGTGTGTGTGTGTGTACGGTGCGGTGGGTTATTGAAAGGAAAGGAATGGATATGGACTGTGTGTGTTTAGCCTTGGCTGCCCTCCCAGGAATACATACCAGAGTGACACCAGAGCAGCGCACAGAGCAGCAGAATTTGGGCCTTGTGAAAATAAGCATCATGGAAGCGCGACGGAGGAGGAAGCTGGAGAAAGTTGAAGTTTGGGATTTTAAAAGGTTTGATCACATTTCTGAATACCCAAATGTTTTGGCTATGTTGAAATAATAAATAACCGACTCCTAAACGAGGCCCCTGTTGACTCATGTGCGGATGTGAAAGCGAAAGGTTGTCTGAAATAAAAGGAACAAGTTAAAATGTTACATAAAATGCTGATTTAATTTAGTATGGAAATGTTTTTAACAAACCTTTAAGGCGAGACTATCCAGTTGGTTTGAATTATAATAACAAACCAACATGCCAGCAATACCAAATGTCCCCCTAATACTTAGATAGACAATGCTATTTTCACAGTGGGCTATTAAAAGTGTTTGGAAGAGGACATAATGCATTTACACCTCATGTCTGGCTATACCACAATGGTCAAAGAAAACACTACCAAAAAAGTATAATCTTAAACATCTTAAAATAAGTAAATTGGCTCTTGATTTGAGCAACAAAATTCAAGAAGGCTATGCATGGAGCAAGCTTTTTTTCAGATTTTGAGTGCGATGAGATCTTTTTTCTTCATTTAAGTGTAAAAAACTTGTCCCTTGGACAGATTTCTTGAAATTAGTTACTCAAATCAAGGGGAAATTAGCTTATTTCAAGAAAATTGTATTAATTTATTTATTTACACTTCCCTCTCTCTTGGTACAGCTGCATTTAGTTCCTTTTTCTGCAAACTGCATTGGTGGTTTTTGTGTTCCACATTGATTTACTGGATACTTTTGTACGTCTTTGCCGTGTTGTTGTGGGGTTTGGTGGATTTTTTTTACTGCAGAGAGTCCATAATGGTCCTGAAGAAAGCAGCTTTTGAAAAGTAAACAGCAGCTTATCAGCTAAACCCATGTCTTCTCCTGAGACACTGAAGAGGCACCAAGAGCCCCCCACAGCTGCAGCACAGTGGAGGCAGCACAAGAGGAGCTACAGGAAACAAGGAAGCGACAAACAAGGAGGTATCCAGGCGAGGCTCACAGCTTAGCAACACATGCTTTCTATTGTTCTGGCTAATGGATGTTCACTGGAGAATGAAACAGATAAACTGCTGAGCTCTTCCCAGAAGATGGTGAAAGACTGTTGTGGAGCGGAGGGACCGAAGAGAGAGGGAGGAGGAGGTGGAGCTGACCAGTGCAGGACACCACGCTCTGAAACAGGGACAAACCTAAGAGACTGCACCATTTCAGAGGATCAGAGGCGACTGAACATGCTGGTCAGGTTGACCCACAGTGGCGGCGCGGCTCAGTCGCAGTCAGTGGTTGTATTTTATTCTACTTACACGGGGTTGCTTTAATATTCATCATCATCAACGATCCAAAAATGTGTGTCTTATTATATTTGATTTATCATTTGCAAGGTACCTTCAGTAACAGGTCAAATCAATTCATTTTGTGTGTGTGGCATATTTATCGGCAGATGGCGCTTTTGCTGGTGCAAAAGTGTAAAGACGCTGGTGGAAAGTTAGTCTGGTGTTGTTATGGCGGAGAATGCACCGCCTTACCTCAGTATTAGGGAAGTGATTTGTTGATTGCGGTTGTTTAGATGGACTCACCCCCGTCACACAAAACAGGGAAGTAGTGAATTTAATGACACTGCGCAGTCGGGAGCCAAATACACAGACACGGGTCAATTATGGGAACTTACTGACGGGGAATTTCTGAGGCCGCAGTCATGAGCAGAGCTGGTGCCCTCTCTCCTCTGCAGTCCTGTTTGCTCTCTGGAGAATGTAAAGTCTCTCTGGGCTTCATGACATCATGTTTACATTAGAAGTGCAGGCCCATAGAGGCAGAGTCACATCACCTAGAGACATTTACTCACAACAAACTGAATGAGACCGCTTTAATCCCAAACACCAAATCTCTTAGCTTGCAAACCCAGCCTTGGTATCTATTGTAGTATAATTTAGAACAGAGGTTATTTTAACTTCCATTTACCACCAGGCGCAAATCAAGATCAAATCAGGACTAAACTGTGTCCGCCAGGGCTGGATGATATGATTTTTTTTTAATATATAAATATGTATATATATACATATATATATATATATATATATATATATATATATATATATACACATATTTTTTCGCACATTGATCAATCTCTGTTTTCAGTTTGATTTTATTTGACCATTATACCTGCAGCTGATTCATTAACATTGACAGACAAATTTCAACTCAAAACAAATGCTTTCCTCCAGTATCATTTAACACATAAACATATTCCATTATCTCGTCCAAACTCCATAGGTGCGGTTTCTGCCAAAGAAATACAGTAAACCTGACCATTTTGACCTGACCTGATGATTGCAATTTTGTAGAGATGCACCAGCTCCAGCTTTTTTGCTTCCGATACCAGTACTGGGGGTTTTAGTATCTGCCGATATCCGATATTAACCGATACTAAGAGACTTTCTTTAAAGTGGCTGCTGAGAGTGAAAAAGTGAATCGTCCTCTTTAATGAAGAAAATATTTTCTTATGGTTTTCTTATATTAGTGATATTACTAAACTAATGGAAAACATTTAACAAGGATCACTGTACTTTTTTTATATCCTTGGCTACATTGCAGGCTTTTAGGTTATATTAATATACAGTGGCGAGAAAAAGTGAGTGCACCGTGTTGAATTTCTCACATTTCTGCCTAAATTGGTCACTAAATGTGGTCTGATCTTCATTAAAATCATAAGAATGAGTAAACAGTGTCTACCTAAACTAATACCACCCAAACATTTACATTTGATCATATTTTTATTGGCCATAACATGTGAACATTCACAGGAGAGCGTGGAATAAGTAAGTACACCGGCTGATTCTCGCTGAACTGCAGCAGTTTTGTAAAGAGGAATGGTCCAAGATTCATCCTGATCGTTGTGAGCGTCTAATCTGCAACTACAGGAAAGCAGTTATGTGAGAAATTCCACACGGTGTACTTACTTTTTCTCGCCACTGTCAACGATTCACATAAAGTGATCTGATCATTACAACTTGTGCATTAAAAATGTTGTATCAGTTATTTTTTAACAGCATTTCATAAACTGAAATAGGCCTACAAACAAATGGCCGCTCCAGCAGTGGTTATTTTATTTTATTTAGGCAACTTTAGATATTTCTGTCATAGTTTCTGACCCAGCCTTGATGAGTTCTCGTTAGCGCCGTTAGCATGCTGCCGCTAGCTTTAGCATGCTGTTGCTAGCCAGGCTTGGGCTTAAAATCTTACCTCTGGTTTCGGTTCAGCATTGGACATTTGTAGCCGATACCAAATATCATATTTTTTCCAGCATCGGCTCCGATATCCGATGCCAGCATCGGATCGGTGCATCCCTACAATTTTGATTCAATTTTGATTAATTGCTCAGCACCGCCAACCGTCTGGTTATAAGACGACCCACTCTGCCATCTGAGCCACTGTCGCCTGATGAAGCCCAAGAACCACCAGTGAAACACAAACCACATTTTCAAAACCACTGACTTACAATAAAGTACATGACTTAGCTAGAAAATACCTCCTGGGTGGAAAAGACATAAAATGCCAACAGTGAGTGTAAGAGTGTAAAAAATACAGAACAATGGCAGCTGCAAAACCTAAAGCAAATATCAGCTTGTGACACATAAGTCAAAGCCATGACATGCGACAATCAGAAAACCAGAATAGATAATGTTTTGCAAAGAGATAGTAAATGTGACTTTTTCAGCTCTTGTCTATTTTGGTAAATCCAAGAACTCAAAAATAGTTTTTATCTAACCTCAGTACAATTCAAAAGCATAGCCTTTGCCCAGTGGCTTTGCATTGGTTAACCGATGAAACACAACTGGCCAATGTACATTTTATGAGTTTGCATTTTTGGATTCCACGCACATCTCGCTCTCATGATTCACAGCCAGCAGACGGGCAGACTGGTACAAAACATGGAAACTACTGAAAACTACAAGGGGAAGTTAGCTCTGGGTTTGAACATTGCCTAAGCATTTCTATAGGACTCACATGTGCTTTGTCAACAATGATTTACGGCATATTTAAGGTCCTATAGAAGAAAACATGATGTGAAACACAAGGGATGGTTTTCTTAACCTTTTCAGTTCAGTTTTACCAAAAACTAAAGGCTTCTCGACTGCAGCTGACAGCCTGTATAGACCAGTGTAACGCCTCATTTGAAAGCTAAGACCTACAAAACTCATCTAATATTTTTCCTCTCGTTGTTGCTGCGTTGTCCTCACTTTTTCTCTATCATGTTTTTCTTGTGTTATTGTTGGTCTTTGTTGCTTTTTCATAATTTTGTGGTGGTTTTGGTATTTTTTTGGTATTTTGAAGCTTTTTTTTTCCAAGAAGCTTTTAGATTTGGGTAAAGCCAAACTGGAGAAAATGTGCTCGGTTCAGAAGAACTCTGGAACAACCTTTTTTTTTCCAGTATTTTTTTTCATTAGCAGCCGCTTGTCCTCATAATTGTCCACTGCCCTATAGCAGATTTTGTTTTATATTAATGTAACACATTTGTTTTGCCCTCGTCTCAGTTGCACAGTCATTTGGAGAAAAACGACCGTGCGTCTCATTATAAAGAATTTGCATCAATTGTATTAATGTGCAGGCTAGTTTCTTAGCATTTATGTGACAGTGACCCTGAAATGAGCTCATAAACTCATCCCAGAATTAGGAAGGAATGTGTTTAAACATTTAATTTACTAGCTCCCTCTTATATTGTTTGGGTAACACTTTACTTTACAGTACCCTTGACACATTGTACCTCACTAAATTAGGTACAATGTAACGTGCTCTACAACAATGTGCAATAACTTGTACATATGGGTTAGAAACACAATGGAATAACATGTATTAGTAGTTTGTAGGTACATAATGTAATAAGACATAACTCTAACCTAACCTGAAGCCCTAACCCTAAGGGTCTCGTGTCCTATTACATTATGTACCTACAAAGTACTAATACAAGTTATTCAATTGTGTATCTAACCCATAGGTCAAAGTTATTACAGATTGTTACAGAGCACATTACATTGTACTAAATTTACTTAGGTTCAATGTGTCAAGGTGCTGTAAAATAAACAATAAACAATAAAAAAAAAATAGGTAGAGGGCCTTTAATCAACATTTTGGATCTATTATTATTTCCTATTACAGCAACACAAGCTAAACACAAGCTGCAGAATAAATTGGTATGACAAATTGTACTTTTTGGTTTATAATTGTCTTAAACATACAATGTACTGATCAAAAAGACGTTGTGGAGGCTTTAAAAATGACGATCACCAATGGTTTACAAATGCTGAACAGAGAGTAAATCATTATCAAGTGTTGCAACAGTTCTTGTGAAACGCAAGCGCTCTGGGAGAGGAATGCACAAGAATAGCAAAAACCCGTAAATGTTGTGCCTATTGAAGATCGGGATAACGTCGCTTGTTTCCATGCGTGTATGAGCTGGACCTCGGCCCATGTTGATGAGGGGACGTGCACGCGGCAATGTTCTGTAAACACTGGGCCAGATTAAACACGCGATCACGTCAGCACGATTTGACCATTTCTCTCATTTCAAGGTTTCTCAGTAATTCAGGTTTTAACGTAACATTGAAGTGCATAGGTCAGTTATATAACAAGGTGAATCGAAAGGTAAAGGTTCTGATTTGATGGAACCATTTTTGTCACAAGGTGGTGCTGTTTCTCGTGCAGCGCAGAGAAGATCAAGGTCGACAGTATGTGTAACGTAATCCTCAAATGTGTGCAGTATTTGCTGAGTTTTTAGTTGGAAAGAGCCAGAAGAGCACACATGTTGGTCGCAAAGACTTTATGACTTCAAGACCACATGATCAGACGCATACTTTATACTCTTTAGACTTAATTACAACAGTATTTTTTATCATTCTATGTATAGGCCTATTTCTATGATACTTATTTCCATTTCCTGTACTCTATATACTTCACCTCAGTTATGCAGCTTGGAAAGTGGTGTCTCTCTCTCTTCACTCTGCTGGTTCCATAAGAATATTTAGTCTATGGGGCAAAAAAGATAGGTTTTAGATTAAGTTTGTGGGAAACTGGAAAATCAGTAATTATGGATTTGTCTTATATAGCTGTTTTTCAACCATACACTATTCAATCACTCTCAAAACTCTGTGGTTGAGGCTAGGTCGAACTATCAGCCCCTCCGATCACCACCGCTCAGTCACACTCCACTCACCAAGCACATGGTATTCCCACAAGGCCTCCCAATCTGCTTAGCTTTTAAGATCAGACGAGATCAAGCAATGCCAAAGTGGTAGTAGTAGTATTTCTTTACTACTCTCTGCTCTTCAATAAGTTGCAATTAACATGAAACTTAATAAAACAGAATTTACTTTGGTGAAATTGTTCAAGTATTACAAAAAATAAAATAGGATTAAAAAAAATAAGGAAAATTTTAAATAAATGAAGGGAAGATAAATACTGAGCAAAAAAATTATATAATTTATCTGACATTTATTGACTAATGAGTCGATATATTAATTGTCGTGAAAAGAGGCTATAGATGCTTCTGTGACTTTTGTATAGTGCATTTACACTATGCTGCCGTGGAATCAACTCTCACCAGTAATTCTACTAATAATTCTGATGTTAAAACTGATTCAAGATTGCTGCGAGATACTTCATTTTTCCAAAGAAGTTTCTATTTGTATATTTATTTGGTAGGGACAGTGCATGTTAATGAAGCTCTTGTTATTTTCACTTCAACAGAAATAATGATATACTCAGAAGGTTTGAAATTACTTCCTTTTTCCCCCAGAAGCACATGTAGGTCTATGCTGTCAGAATTAATCAGCCGTAACCCAGTTCTGTGTTATTGAAACAAAGAGCTGCTTGTTTGTTTTGGGTGCACCGATGATCTGTTGCTCAACACACGTCTGATGTGGCTTTGCTCCGTATTTGGACGGGGTTCCGCAGTGAACGGCTCTGAACCAGACAGAACTCTGTCCATAGCGTCCATACATCTGCTTATTTTATGCTTATATTGAAACTGTTGCAACATTGCCACACTGTGTACGGGTGAACTAGTAGGACAAGAGCGCCCCTTTGTGGCGAGTTGGATGTCATATGTATGATGCCAGTGTCTGTGTACATTGGTGTATGAATGAGAGTATGAATGGTTGAGTGGAGCCTTGCTGTAAAGCGCTTTGACCGCCTAATGTAGGTGGAAAAGCGCTATATAAGTTGAGACCATGTACCATGTTTGTGGGCTCCTGATATGGAAAAGTTATCCATCAACATGATTGCAAAACCTAAGGATTTGTGTCACTGTGGTAATGCATATATAACACAACAGAGGTTTGCATTGTAAAATCAGGCAAGGTTCTAAACAGCACAACTTGAACAAATCTTGTCGTTATATCAGTATATTGAATATACAGTGGTTTGTGTAATAAGACCGTTGATGTAATTAAAACACATTTTTAACAAGGCTACTTTTTGTGAGCATTGCAGTAACAATGAAAAGGATGAGAAGAGACTCTGAACATTGTGAAATATGCTCATAAACCCATCCTTTGTGTCGAATTAGAATGTTAGAAAAGTGTTCGGAAAGTTGGACCACAACAGTTAAATGTGTTGTAAACATTCAGCTATAGGCCATTAAAGGCTCTATACCTGATATTTTACTATTGTTATTACCAAACTCATTCCTGACTTTCCTAACACGTTTGTAGCATCTCAATCGTTCACAGGAACGAGTTTATAGACACATATTACTACTTGTAAGGTCACTTTTCAGGGTCACTGTCACTGAAATGCTAGAAAACAAGCCTGCAAGTTAATGGAATTGATGCAAATGCATCATGTTTTTTCCCACAAAAGTCTGAGTTTACAATATACTAAAAGGAGGACAAAACTACATTTGTTCCTATACAAGAAAGAGATCAAGTATAGTGCCTTTAATGCATCTTCATCAATTTTGACCCAGCAGAGGGCGCTAAAAACGGAAGAGTATAGGCAATATAGAAAAAGAAAAGTTCAAAAACATGTAACAATATAAAGTTGATGTTTTTGCGTTTTAGACTGCAGATATGGCCACAAAAAATGTGCCTGCAATAAAAAAATATACCAGATATATATCTTTAAAGAAATGTACATATTGACATACAAAATAATTCAAATGAGACAATATTTCTAATTATTCAAATCAGCTTCTACATATTATTTAACACCCAACTTGGTATCATGGGAGCATCAATATTCTCATAGTTTCCATCACAATGATATTACACCCACCACAAGCGCACAGCTGATTTTTGTTTACCACGCAGAGCCTGAACAAAGCAGCCCCACATGCCTTCCCCTGACATCCATATTGGCATGACCAAAATCATTGTCTGTTTTCCTACTCTCATGTGCGCGGGGACATTTGTCACTGCTATCTTGTTTTGAACCAACTTCTTTTCTCTTCACTGTTCCCTTTCTAATTGAAACCACAGGAGTGAATTCCAGTGAAGGAGAGAGGAGGGACTGAGGGGGGCAGGCAGGGGGAGGAGTCAAAGTTCATAGGTCAGGTGATGGCCTTTGCCCCGCATGTAGGACCCCACTGTGCGGCGCTCCTGGATGCGAGTGGCTTTTGGGGTGTGCGTGAGGCAGCCAGAGCAGAAAGTCATCGTTGTTATGTATTTATGCACATTGACACATTCCAGCACAGTCGCTCCGGGATCACTTCTATTCAGCCACTAACTGCCACAGATTTGCATAATCATCAGGGACGAGGGCTTGTCACTTGGTTCTCAAAATGGGGTACAATGGTTTTGAAGGATCTCAGTTCTCTCAGATGCCATTCTGATTTCTGATTTTGCATAATTTTAAGCTGAAAATTTTATCTGCAATTCTGAAATAGGATTGTCACTGTGTTTACCATTCATTAAACAATGTAGTTTCTCAGTCATCCAGGTAGTTAATAATAAGACCAAAAAAATGGTGACTCAACACAACTGGACTTACATTTTAAAACAGCTGATAGTTTCGCTGTCCATCCAGACAGCTTCCTCAGAGCTGTCAGCTCTGTTTTAAAAAAGTAAATCCAGTTGTGTTGTTTCACCCTTTTTTTTTTTTTGTCTTGTTCACTATTCAGGTTTAAAGTTGTTGTTTTGCTGTGGATCTGCAAAGTGTCCAGAAATGAATACATAAATACAGTAGGAATGCATTTAACCACAAGGGGTCAGTAAACAGACAAACGATGAGTGTGGGTTTATTTTGGTTTGTAAGATTTGTTTGATTTTGTTTTGAGGCTTTAATCCAATAGAACATTTACCACTTGAATCAAAATAATATATCAGTCAGTGGGGTGTACTTAAACCAAAGCAGGTGTGGCTTTGGGAACCACTGTCAAGCTATCAATCAAAAGCAAAACAAAAGTATTTCCTCACACACATCTCTCACATACTCAATCAGTGATCATCTAAACACTTCATTAGTTTACTTTAAAAAGGGACCATGTACAGTTCTATAATAAATGTTGCCATTTGATGCATTGTACCAGAGTTAGCCTGAGGCTAGTTTACATCTGCAGTCTCTGGGTAACAGACAACCCAAAACAGAAAAACGCAATTTTTGGAAAAGGGCCAAAAATTGCAGCCTACTCCAAACGGTCCGACAATTCATTTTTAGTCCTTACCCAGGAGTTGAAAACTACTAAACCAGAGCAATGTCCTGCAGTAAACCACTTTTTGTACTTGAAAGCATGGCACTGTCAAAGGGCCCTTTCAGGGCTGGCATTTCCATCCATCTCGTATCTTTGTGACAGATGTGACCGGCACAACTCTATTCACTCCAGAATGATGTGTCCTCCTGAGGGTGCGTGAGATCAGCTCCTACTTCTCATGCAAAGTCACCAGATTTTAAAACTGTGCCAACAAATGTATGTTACTACAGCTCTACTTCCTCACACACACAAAGGAGCAGGGCTTCCTGTAATGCAATTTGCTGCTATAAACCAACTAATAAAGTCTTTGTTGTTGTTTTCTTTGATGACCGTTACAAAGAAAATGTCTTGACAATTACATTTGTTCTTCAGTATTCCAATGACATTATGCAACTTTATTCAAAATGCATATTCAATATTTCTACTGTACAAATAAAACAAATACTGTTCACTTTTTTAGAACAACTTTCAGAGATTAGGTTTTTCCCTAAATGTATTTTAAAAGGGCTTCAATAGCTACAAAGGCTGATATTTACTCATATAATTACTAGAATTGCATTAATAGTTGTGTTACTTTACAATCCTCTGCGTGGGAAAAATGTTTGTATTTGCATTCATTAATTTTGAGCTTCAACGTGCATTGTTCAAAATATCAAATTGTTTTACATTATTTGCTTCTTACTCACTAAAGTGAAAGAATAAGTTTGTTTTGTTCTCGTCATTAGTCCTCACCACTTGGAGCATGTCATTATTTGTCTATTAGTAACTTGCGGGACGCTACACTTTCAAGAAAGGCCACAAATCTTTTTAGGAATAAAATCTTAGCATGTGGTGCTCCCATTGAAGACCATCTTTCACGCAGAACTGCAGCGCCTTAGCAGTGTCCGCCACTCCTCTGGTATGCGGCAGATTTGTGTTTAATTTTCTGTAATTCCCATGCCACTTCTTTCCCCCCATAGACAGGGACCCTCCATTCACAAAACTGTTCTCAAACGTTTCCCTGTACTGACTGCCTGGAGCACAAACGCACACACACACACAAGGGGCAAATGGGGCAGGGGGTACATTGTGCTGTTGTTCACTGAGGGAGGGGGGCAGGGTGGGGAGGAAGAGAGGAGCAGATGTTCTCCAGGTCTACAGCCCGCTCCTCCCCCCGCCCCCCTCCCTGCCTCTTTATTTCACTGGTAATAGTAGCCTCTTATCTGAACAGGCCTTGTGTAAAGGAGGCTGTGCTGGAATGACTTCACTTCATCATGACACTCTCAATGGGCTCACATACACAAGCTGGCGAAAGGGTGGATGAAAGTCTCCAATGTTTTTTGTTCAACTCTGTTCAGATTTTAACATTGGAAACAGGAGCTATCAGTCTTTTCTGTGAATAGTGCTATCGATGTATGTAAGAAAGCTCCAGAACAAGAAATAGTACGTGTGGTTTTTGTTGTGCCGCAAAACCAACTTGTTCAGTTTAAGTCAGTGACCATTATGGTGCTCGTCTTGTTTTGTGGAACCAAATGTTACATAAGTATAGGTAACAATCACTGTTTTTAGAAGAGTGATGTAATATTAGTGTGTTAGTCTTCTATGTGTGATCTTACCTTAATTCCCATGAGAGGCTGCACGAGTTCCCATTTCCAGCGACCAGGGTCAGGTGGGGCGAACAGCTGTAACAAAGCAGAGGTTTTGGTTTGAATATGGATTTAATTAGATCGATATTGTGCATTTTCTTTTACCTTTTGGCAATATTACAATAAATACATCACGGAGTGAAGTGGTGTTTAGTTTCATTCCTGCACATTTCGGCACATTTCACTCTCAGCAAGCACTTTAGATCAGAAAGTGGGCGGGTAGACGACATCTCTGGAATCGTCCATATATGGTCATGTTTGAAAACAGTTCAGGGGGAAAACAATTTGAAGAAAACTCTAAACTTTCTCCAATTATTCAAAAACTACTTAAACAAATGCTGAATTGTGAATATAGTTTTCAACTAAATGAAGATACAAAGACACAGAGAGGAGCAAAGTGGTTCAACAGCCCATAAATACAGAAATAACGGAGAATGCTAACATGATGCTTCATGTTAGCATCGTGCTAGTGCTAACGGCTAACTAGCGCTTGCTACGACTGCCGTTTTTTCACTTCTACTGAACAATCTGCATTGAGAAAATATCTATATGGGCCCCGAGTTACACTTGACTTTATTTATGTGTGATAAATAAGTTCACATTCCACCAGAAAATGGCTAATAAAAGAGTGGAAAATTGTGTTTCCCAAAAGATTCTATTTTCCCCCTCAGCGAAGCCATGCCCCCTCCTATGACGTAATGCCGTCTGTATCTATATACCTTTTTCAGAGTTTTACAACAAGAAATCTCAAGGCATTTTTTATGTAAGAGTAAGAGATGGGGCTGGTTAGGAATTAAAAGCCTTCTGCAGACAGTAGTGGGAATCACATCTGACAAAGGCATTCTAACAAATTGATTGTGCCGTGATGAACACACTTGGAGCAAAAACAGCACAGAACAATGATAATGGACTATGCAGGCTTTAAAAATGTTGAGGGCAGTTTTGTATTCGAGCCATTATGCAAACCATCCAGGAAATACTGATCAAAGCGCATCAAGAGTAAAAGAAGAGACAGCCAAACTCGACAGGATTACTCAAAACTGTGTGAAAAAAGCAAACTCCAGGTACCGTTTCGATGAGGGAAAACCGTCATAGCATGGTAAAAAGTACCAAAGAAGAAAAAAACATGTGCATGGTATTTGAAAATCTATCAGAGTATAAACACAACTCAACATGTGCACTCATTCTTCATTTAGTTCCAGGAGCCTGACAAGTGTTTGGCTCAGCTCGGGGTTATGTCTGCTCTAGTTCGTTCATTCATGGTGCAATATGACAACAACAGTGAGAAAAACAGCCATGTCCTCACAGCATGATAAAAGCCCAGCGACACACAGCCCCTCCTTCATACAGCGCTTGTGGTGTGGCATACTGATAGATACAGTTGCATTCGGTTAAAAGCCAAATGGGAACAGGCACTATCTCTGCGACATCAGACAAACGTTTTTCAGATGTCTCAACTCCTGCCAACTGACATCAACTGAACTTGTCAAATTGGATGTATTTTTGGCTTAGTTTTTTTTCAGGATAACACACCATGCAAAACAGCTTGAGTCTTTAACTGAGTATATGCCCAGAGGAAAAAGACAAATGACTTGAATACTGTTATAAGGGCAAATAATCTATATCTATATCACGATATAAAAAAGAAATATCACGATGACGATATATTTGCCGGTATAATTGACAATGGACAAATTACTTCAACATCCCAGCCTCACACCTATTGGGAAGATTAATTCAGTGATATTGTTTATTCTTCTTTTTTTACGGCATACTAATTTCCTCACAAATATGATCTACTCAAGTTTATTTCATTTATTTTTACTTTTTAAGCATCTGTCCCCGTGTTCTACAGTCAGTGTTTATGCTGCTCTGATGGAGCTGATACGTAAAGGCGCTATATAAATAAAGATCTTCTTCTTCTTCTATATTGTGATGTGCGAGATATGTGCGATATGGCCCACCCCTAACTGTTTTTATGTACTTACTCAAATGTTGTTTCTACTGATCTATGACCCCAAAAGGTCCAAATTGACCTTTAAAAATTTAAAAGGGACTATACGGAGTTTAAAAATGTTAAAACAAAGTATTCTCCTCCCCCTACATGTTCCAGCAGTGTCCTAATGTGTAGAATGAGCTCAGACCTGTTCACAACTGCCTCTGAAATCCTGCACTGTCACTCAAAAAGGTGTTACTTCGGGTCCAAAGTGCCGTCATGCAACAAGCTTAATATAGAACCTGCAGGTACGCATAAGGCCTGAGGTGGCAGTAGTGAGTATAAAAATGACCAACTTGCATCTAGCCCCTTTAAAAGTATTTAAAGGAACAGGCCACCGTTTTTCCATACTGAGATATGTTCTTGCCTGAGCTTAGACAAGTTGAAACGTACCTGTCTGGTCTTTGTGCGTGCCCATGGACGAGCTTGGTAGCTTTCAACTTCATCCCCGTTCAGAGCTATAGGAATAAACTGGGAGAGGCCAAATGCTAGCAACATCTTCGTCGTTTTGTGTGACTGAGGGCACGCACGAAGACCAGACAGGTACGCATCAACTCATCTAAACTCAGGTAAGAACATATCTCAGTACGTAAAAACTGTGGCCTGCTCCTTTAACATGGACTGTATGTCGTCAGTCAAGACATGTGCTAACAAAAACAGAATATTACTATAAATAGTTGTACACCATTGAACAGTCACTTTAAATCTTTCAAGAGAAAGCTCTTAAACTCATGCTAGGTTTCCGTTTGTGTTTCTGTTCAGTAGCTTTATGTCAAATGATACACACAACTCTCTATACAACTTGAAATCAATTTCAGTCTTTTGTGCCACACTGTTTCTAGTAATATCCATCTATATGTAGTAAAATAATACAATTCCAAGCCTCAAATGTGAGCATAGTTGGTGCAGTTTTCATTTGCAATATCACTGATGGAAAATAGAACTTCTAAACAGATTAAATGCATGTTTACTTTAGAATCAGAGTTCCCTTGGTGCCAGACGACTCCCATTAGCCTACAGTACTGCGGTTTCGGCCAAGCTTTGTGTACTAGCAATCATGTGTACTCAACTACTCACCAAATATTAGCCTGAATCTAACTGCAGGATGTTGATACAAGATATTAGTGGCATTGCCAAAGGTTCAAGTAATTACAAACTTTTCCCGAAGAAAGTTTATGTGCCCAGTTAAAGAGTTATTAGGGAGAAGTACTGGGAGTAGAAGCAGTGTAGCAGTACTGTGCTACCAAGTCATTTCAGAATCTGTACTTGATAATATGATAAAGATACTTTTGTCAGTCGAAGTCGAAGTTTTAAAAACAAACCTTCTTATACTTTACATTTACAAATGCTACATTATACCACCGTATTGCAAATGCTTTCAACAGCTTCACTCATTTAACTTCATTCACTGCAGTTTTGTGCCAGTTTCAATGCTGCAAATCAATTCATCAAACTAGCTGGGGGTCTAAATCTGTGTTTCGCTCGATTCCTTCAGACTCCACCAGTTCTTTATCCCTCTTGCTCTCATTTCCTCTGTTTTTTTCTACTTCTGCACAAATCTTGCCCCCCGATCCCCTCTATCCTTCCCTCCTAACAAGGTCCCCTCCATTCACCAGCCTCTGTTTTCATGTGGGTGTGTGTGTGTCATGCTCCGTGAGGAGGAGAGGGGGGGAAAGCCATTAGTTTGTTAGTTGGTTGAGCTTATTGTGCTCCAATGGCCCCTCTACCCAGCTGGACTTTGCAAGAAGCAAGAAACTTTCATTCACTCAAGTCTTCTCGCACCGCTCCCTCCTCCCCCAATACTGGCTCCCCACAACCCCCTCCCACAAACTCAATCTCCACCATGGACCTCTCCACTTTCAGTAATCCTCAAACGCACCCCCTCAGTAAAAGACTTGTTTATAGGAGTACATTTAACTTAGCTTGTTTACTGATAACATTTGTGTGCCCAGTCAAATGAACAGGAGGGGAATGCTTACCTCCGGCCACTTATGTTGTTGACGTCTTGCTAATGGCTTGTCCCTCACAGCAGTGGTCTTCTTCTAGGGCTAAAAAACAAACACACAAAGTCCGACCTTTCTTCAGTCCATGCACTAATTGGGTGATGTTTGTGTGTTGGCATTCATATTAGCAGCGCCATTCTCAACCTGGTAATACAATTTGCAATGCAGGTCAGATTGCAAATGGCACAAGCTGAAACAGAAACTCACTGATATGGCTGTGTAGATTAGAAACATTTTCTTATTGTTATCATTTTTTAAGCTGTGATCATATATGGCAGAGTTCGCCAGATGAAAGACTACAGTTGCTAGTATCTGTCATATTGCCACTAAGGGCATTGCTACTACTTATAAAGCTGCGGTCATGTTTGCCTTCATAATGACTCCTATATTGGAAACAACTCAAGTACAAGCATGAGTCACTCAGAACCTACCACCTGTTGAGCCACAGAGCCACATGCACTGCTCTGTTCTGGACAATAGATGACGATATAAAGCTGAAACTCATAGATGACTGCGTTGCCAGAGGTGGGGTGAGGGGGCAAGAGCCTGAGTGGACTGTGCGAGCTCTGACTTGCATGTATCAACAACACACAAACACGCACTTAGGGGTGACCACTTGGCTGGAGCAAAACAAAGCTTTGAGCCTGGCTTTGTTCTCTGCTGCTCAGCTCAACCTCCTCAGCCGCGTGTTGGTTCCAGGAGACTTCAGGCAACTTTGGCTCGGCAGAAAAAGAGGGAGGAGCTCCGTTTGGATCACAAATTTTAACAATTGCATTTTTAGTGTAAGGTTTTCTGAGAACAATTTGCATATCTCTAGTTAAATAAATGTCCCTACAGTCCAAATAAAACATGAAATTACTTTAGGAATGTGTAGGAAAGTTGCAAAACTACAATAACTATGAATAATGCAAGATCAGTGGGAAAGACATTAGCATAGTAAAGAAACACTGACAGACCCTGAATTAAAAACAAGCTTAGCCAGTCCCAAATTCTTCTTTTAAATGATGGACTATTGTAAAAAGAAAATAAGAATAGTAAATCATATTCACAGCAATGCAGATCTCACATTGTAGGCATTGTAAGGTGATCTTCTTATTTTAACAGTGAACCTGCGCTGTGTTTAATTCAAACAAGGATAATAGCAAAGGCAAATGTAAGGATACTCTATTTTCTTGTAGTTTTTTGGGGGTTACCGGCCTGTCTGGCTACTGGCTGTCAGACTCCTAATGACAGTCAAAGAGGTGCAAGTTCTCTCCTTAAACATCGCCCCTCGCTTGTGAGCGGTATGTGTTTTATTGAAGGTTTGTTTACGTTACAGCCAAATGTTGTCGCCTGTGTTAGATCTTGCTTGTCTTTAAAGACTGTCTGTTTTTAAACGTGTGTTGTTGTTGTTGTGAATGGGTAAGCATAGGAGATAGGCATTAAACTATTCAGACTTTACAGGGGTATTTTTAAACACAATTACTTTTACCTTTCCAAAAGCCAGACTCCTTGTCTGCTTCAAAGATCCTTCTCTCCTAGATGTCATTATCTTAATATTTCACTGACTTTACTAACATCTTAAAGTCACATTAGTTTATAAAAGCTTTCTCTACCACATTTGTCCTTGTTTTAAGATCTACACTGATATGCGACATTATGACCTACAGCTATAGTGATTCTCCAGGTGGTACTCATGGGTCATTCCAGACTTTCTTTGAATAAGACGCAATTTATCATGTTTTAGTCATGAAAACAAGTGTTTTTTGTTGTTGTTTATTTTGGTTTGTCCCTTTTGCACCTCAGTTTTTAGACACAGTTTTGTTGTTATTCTTTTTGTCTGATCTTGATCTAGGCTTGGTGGTACTTTAAGGTGGTACTTGGTGTGAAAAGTCTGAGAGCTACAGACCTACTGCATAATCTTCATAAATGGTATAATAATATTTAAAATACAAAAGAAGTGGTAAGACTGCTTAATTTGATCAAGTACCTTACAGTGCATTCTCTTTACTTACTGATGAATGGGGAGATTTTGATAGTTCTGAAGTCTCGCTGGTGGTGGTGACCGGATCATTATATTTTCCGTGCAAGTTTGGGGTTTCGGGTGTTTTGGTCACGCATAAGAAAGAAAAGCATCGGCGGGGCTGAGTCAGAGCTGAGGGCGGGGCCAGCTGCACTGTTAGGTTTTAAATCCACACGTGGTCCTCTCCACCGCTTCATTAGCACCTCCGCAATCTGAAACTTCTGATCGACCCATGCCAACGGGGCTAGCGCCGCGGGGCACTCGGGATCACGCCAAGAAAGAGCTCTAAAGCGCAGCACAATGCCCTCGTACTCTCCCAACCAGCTCACCGACCTGGAAGAACTGATGTGCAAGGTAAGAAAAGTCGCGGAGAAAAGTTTAGCGGAGCAAGTTAGCTCGTGAATTACGTGCGTCAGGCGGCGTCAGTGTTAGCCTAGCCGTTCTGCTAACGCCGTTGTTGTGTTTCTACAAACTTTTATGCTCGACTTTGGGATCGCAACGGTTTGTGTCTTTTACCTGTTTACCATAGTTTCTTGTTTATTTATGTGTTGCTTACGATGATATGGAGGTACATGTGTATCTAAACTTTGTATCTAAACTTTGGGCGAAGTGGTTGTTTTTATGCATTCATTCTCTTTCGTGCAGCTGTGTTTTTTGCCGAGTTTTGTGAACGGACAGTGAGGTTTGTTTACAAGAAGTATTACAATGGGCCAAGTGAGAAGATGGGTTTCAAGTATGGTCATGGTTGTTGATGCGGATTTGATCGTGGACAAATGTTTTGCTGTCGCCTTGGTTGACACCACCAAGTCTAAAACAAGTGTGAAACTACTGACATACTGACGCCAAGTTTCGTAGCTACTGTTTTACAACTACAATGCTGATTTCTTTACCAGTGTTCAGTTTAAAGGCAGCCTTTACTCGAATGGCAGTGTCAAAATAGTGCAACCGTTGCATTTTGTTGATATTGTTGTTTTACTATTTCCAACATCATGACACTAATTCCCAGGTGTTGATTTTGATTTTTGCAAAGTAATCTTTCCAAATTGATCTGCGTGTGTCCAAAACAAACATAACAGTCAGCACACTTGAAGACACACTTTAACTTTAATTTAATTTTTTAATTGAATTAAAAATTTGATTTCAATCTAATTGTTTGTTTTTTCTATCTTCACCAAACAGCAGCTGCTGGGCTTTGACTTGATGGAGCAGAACAGGCCTCTCTCGATGGCAATGAAAACGCCGGGCTACATTGGTCAGCGGAGCAACTCCTCATTCTCCCTTTCCTCACTGTGCCTTTCCAGTGAGTCTTCAGATGACATTTTCCCATCCTCCAATCAATGGAGACAGCCACCAGACAGCCCCCTGTCCTCTCAGCTTCCCAACCCAGCACAATGGGGAAAGGCGGGTTTTCTGGCCCAGCGTTCCATCAGCATGGTGGAGACCAACAGCCTGGCTGCTGCAAGTCTCTGCTGGCCTATGAGTGAACTGAAACATGCCCAGTGTGACCTCAGCCCAACAGCATTAAGTAGCTCCTCTCTGTCTGCCTCCTCTGTCTCCACTGCATCCTCCTCATCACGCTATAAGACTGAACTGTGTCGCTCATTCACTGAGAATGGCCTCTGCAAGTACGGAAGCAAATGCCAGTTTGCACACGGAATGGAGGAACTGCGGGACCTCAACAGACACCCCAAGTACAAGACGGAGCCATGCCGCACTTTCCACACCATTGGCTTCTGTCCCTATGGAATGCGCTGCCACTTTGTGCACAACAATGAGGAGGAGAACAAGCAGTCCTCTTCCACATCATCTTCCACTGGCGTTCCCGCACAGGCCACTTCTGCACGCCCCAACAGACCTCCCCTCGTCCGACACAGCTTCAGCTTTGCTGGGTTCCCCTCTGCTCCACAGCAGAGCCTGCAGCCTGTTCTCCCAGCTCATCTTGGCCCTGCTTTCACACGTGCCCCTTCTGCCTCACCCCCAGCCTGTGCTGACATCACCGATCTGCTGTCCCAGGCCTTCCTGGAGCTGGACACAGCCTTTGAGGCCTCACCTGCCCATCAGCAGTTTCAGCCCCCACAGGGCCAGGCCTGTGCAGGTGACCCACGTTCTCCATTCCTGCCGTCTCCAGACTCGGGCTGCTCTTCCCCCACGCTGAGGCAGAGCCCAGGGGCCACCGGAGTCTTTGGACCCCTGGGCACCAGATCTCTGTCCTACACCTCCCTGTCAGACCAGGACCAGGATGGAAGCAGCTCCAGCAGCTCTCTCAGTGGCTCCGATCCGAACGAAGCAAGCGGCAAACGCTTGGCTGTGTTTAGTCAGCTCTCTGTCCCTGAAGAATCTGCAGCCTTCTTTCTTTAAGCTGCACTGTGTCTCACACTCACAAATACGGTGTGATTATCAAGCCTTCAGTGCACACCCTCAACAGAGACTGGACTGATCTTTTCGATGTCTGAACTGTATCTGTGTAGTGTCAAAAACTAACAATTCCTTTTAGAACATGTGGTGAATTTCTGTACATTACAAACCACCGTCATAATGTGTTGCCACCTACACCTAAAGAAAAACCTATCAGGGTAGAGCTTTTATAGTCCTGTTAAGTGTTGATGCTTTATCAAAGCAGTGTTCTGACACCGCAAATTGCAAGTTATTGTAATCACAGTGTGATTGGTCACAGAACGGCCTGTTAAGTCCAACCACACCAGTATTTTATATTTCTATCAACCGAATGATCCAATATGTGACAAAGCCAAAGACATCTGTTTGTAGCGTTTGATAATGGCCTTTATTCAGTGTTTCCCGTTAACGGTACACAGTATTGTTTCTACGCTGGAGAGATTGTTTCCTCACAGTGGAGTCAGAGGTTCTGTTTACATCTCTGCCCCGATGCCTGAATGTTTTTAAATCCAACTGAAGTGCCTGTAGAGTTGTAGAGCAGGACATGTTACACTGTTGTTTTCCTCAGTTTTCTTTGTGAAGTCGGACGAGTTGATGAATTAGTTAAGCTATTGCAGAGGAGTGCATTATTGACTGCGACGACTGCAATGTCTTTTTTGCCTACTTCTTTGCAACGATTAAAAAAGTATATTTATTGACCTCTAAACTATGGTGCTAATGTAAATTTTATGTGATAAGCACAGACATTCCTGGGATTGGGAGTTGATTACCATTTTCTCCACAAGCAGGCATGGCCATGACTTTTTTTCCCTGTATTTTTTTCTGTTTTGAAACACTCACTCCAACCCGTATTTTGGTGTTTTCTTTGATGGGTAGCATTCTGGTTGCATGCTCTTGAACTGTGCATCCAGGTCAGCTACGATCCAAGCTATAGGTCCAGCATACTGTAGTGTTAGCCTAGTGTTTTAAAAATGTTACCTGGCTGTTTGTTTCAGATGTAGCTGGTTTAGATGAACGGATATGGTGCTGTTACTGCTCTATTTAAAAATTGCCTTTTCATCAACTTGTTTTGACACCTGTTTAGTGTTAAAGGTGATAATCCTTAGTAAATTAATTTCTTTAATTTATTTTAACGTATTTATAGAGGACTTTGAGTTGTTAATGCTTGTATCAAGTTTAATATATTTGGTTTATTTTTGCTCTTTTGTACTGGAAATAAAGTTTTTGTTTTTTTTTAATGTTCACGTGTTTTATTTTGGCTTTTGTAATCACCTTTACACCGTGATGCCATTGACACCTTGTTTTGATGAACCGGTAGCTGTTTTGTGAATGAACTTGAGTCAATTACTTAAATCATTTGAAACTCATTAAAAATACTTTATTGTTTCACTGACTTGACAATTGGAGCTATTCTTAAGGATCAAAGTATCTACTGTGTTAAACAATGCAGCATCAGAGACGGCTCTATATACATTGAACTCAGTGGTGACTTCTGAATGCAGTATAGCTCTTGAATCTACTCCAGAAGACTCTAGTGATATACTATATAACATAGTACTTACAACTATTCAAGAAAGGCCAGTCTACTTTAAAGATGTGTTGTGAATTGCAGTGCTGGGGCCCCACCCATATCTAGCCAAATCTATGCAAATTTCTACCAGATGCCAACTGATAAATAACAGTCTGTTGTGGGTATGTGGCGGCAGTTTGGAGTAATTCAGCCATACTAAAACACATTCACTTTACATTCTTTTGAAAACTGCAGTGTGTACTGCTGTTTTATTCATTCTTGATAAACGTGTAAGTAGTAGTACAGTAAGAATTTAAGAAGTTAATCCAAATGATTTCTATAAATTAAAAAGTTGCTTTGTGTGAGTAACTTGAGTGCTACAGACTTATTCATGTTTCAAAATAGTTAAGATAAAGCACACATATTACGTATAATGAGCTTTTATCACATAGATTTACCTAACATGGGAAGAGAAGTGTCACTAAAGTATATGTAAAAGTATTGATATAGTTGCTAAAACTTGTTGGCCATGAAAAAGTACTCGCTGGCTCGAGTCCAAGTCATGTAAAACAGAAAATACAGTTTAAAATTCCTTTACATCTCAATTGATTATCATCCAGATCCAAGATTTTTTTTTTTACTAAATACTCTGGAGAGCTAACTGTAGGAGGACAGCTGGTTAAATTGCATGTGTGTGTAGTCATGCCAGCAAGATTTCATGTGGAGATAAGCAGTCTTTTGTTAGGGGTTTAATCTGACCAAACCCAAGACTTCCAACAGCCCAGGCCCCCTCCCTCTCCACTCTATCCAACTGTCCCTCTCCCCTCCACTGCTTTTATCCTGCGCTTTCTCTTCATCCCCTGCTTCTCTCCAATTACATGGACTCACCTCTGCCTTAGACGGCAGGTCTGATCTGCTGACTCACTGCAGCCTCGATCCAGCGATTTAGCAGAGAGACTCAAAAGACGACCATAAAATTATTCATCTTTTTTGAAAAATATCATTACAAATGCTATTTACTTGTGAAAGTGTCACTATAAACGCTCTGTTTCATGTAATAACATTGTAACAGTATTGTGTTAATAGGAATTCTCAGTATATTTAGTTACAACTATACCTTTTCACTTGCCTCAAAATAAACTAATAATCATGAATTTAGACATTGTAGGATATATACATATGTCCTAAACTATAATTCTGTTTGACCATAATAATACTTTTGAATGGGGAGAGCACACAAGAGCAGAAATCAACATTGATTCCTTAAATAACTTTACTGCCACAATCACAGCCCCTAATATCTAGTTCTAGTAGTATGACTTTTAAAGGTAACAGCCCCTAATATCTAGTTCTAGTAGTATGACTTTTAAAGGTAACAGCCCCTAATATCTAGTTCTAGTAGTATGACTTTTAAAGGTAAATGTGGTTAAATTAAGTCCTCGTTTTGACACACTATAGTCCCCGTCTCATCAGAAGTTTGGAATGTATTTATTTTCCCAATTGTGCTCACACAAATACTCCATGACTTGATAAATCTAACCTTATAGTTTGTACTATAGCCTAACTGTTTGAAGTCATGACAGAAGCATTTTTACATCTCTATTATGTGATTCTCGTGAAAGTTGAAAGTGACTTGATGTGGCAGTTTTCCCCAAGGCCATTTCACACAACAGGTATTATCTTGTTACAGTTAACGCGAGCTGGGCTGGATGTCTGCCGGTGATTAGTGGCTGTCAGGGGGCTTTGGAGCTATGTGCGCTGCATGCTTTATTGTGTCTGATAGGCATTCTCCCACACTCCTGCCCTGTGGGACAGAGGAGAGGCGAGGCAGATGGCCGCATTCAGGTCCACCGCGGGTCAACATATGGCCCGGAGAGACAAAGTTGGTGTTTGTGTGCGCGCAAAAGGGGATTCTCACTTTTACTATGCATGAGTGGCGGAGGGCTGAATGGGCGGCTAAGGGAAGGAAAAGGGAAGGAAAAGGTAATAAGCGGGGGTAGAGAGAGAGAGAGAAAAGAAGAGGGAGATAAAGACAATTGGGTGTGGATGAAAGTGGGCGTCAGACTGTGGGATTGTGCATGTTGTTAAAGCACCACAGCACACTGGGAAAACAGACAATCTTTTTGGAGCCCTTGTACAAAAAGGCAATAAAGTGTATTGATTTGCACCTAATTAAATCCTCTGTGTTTCTCACTCAGCTGAATCTCACACAGCAAGAAAAAATCTGTCCAATTGTAAGATAAAGTAGGGGGGGAATATGTGTTTAAGCACTATTCAGAATGGTCTAATTAGTGCTAACCATGTGCCAACTACAATATTACTTTGCAAACTTTATCTGGAAACAAAGCTTTTGCTGGGCATTTGTTGATACAGACGGGCAATGTTTTGAGATTAACCAAATCCCTTCTCCAATGCAGAAGTAGGAGTTCCCACTAAGTTTGCAAAGTGACCGGCGACACACACCAGTGCTGGAGTTTATTCATCTCCCTGGAATTCCTGTTTAAAGTGAGCATATATGTTGTGTGTGTATGTGAGAGTGAGTGGTGGGACTGATGGTGCGGATTGGCAGCCGCACTCCCGTCAGCCTACCTCAAGGCAGCTGTAAATGTAAATTGTCCATGTAAAGCTCTTTGTGACTATGTCTGTGAAGGCGCTACACAAATATATATTTATAAGAATGCTTTAGAATTTTATGACAAAAATGATAAAGTAATGAGTTTTTTGACAACTATTCAACTCATTGAGAGTAAAGATGGCACTGTGGTGATAACCTGTATTCATGTAGTTTTTATTGTTATTAGGGTATAGCTCAATACTGCATCAGTCTCTCATTCCCGCACTATACAAAAGCCCTCAGCCAGTCTAAGTGGACAGTGTTACTGAATTGTAGCAAGTCATCAATTTGAGAGAATGAATGCTGGGTTGAACTACCCCCTCCACCTGCATCTCCTTTCACTTCTTCTTCTTCTTTCTTCAGGTCCTGAAACGCTCCCCCATGGTTGATCTTCCACCCCTCCCCTCTGCATTGAACGGGCCTCCTTCTTTGTTGGGTGTAAGGCTTGACATTGTGATGCAGGCCAGGGGAGTGGAGCGGTGCAGCGCAGTGGGAAGGACTCGACAGCTGTTCTCCCGGATTTCAGCGGCGGTTCCCGGAGAGAAGCGTCCAAACCTCTGGGCCGCGGACCTCTCACTGTTTTTTTAATGAGGTGACAATAATACAGTACATGTACAGTAGAGGCCACATAATCCGAGGTTCAGATGACGAATGTTGACTAGAGAAATGTTCAACTGTAAGTAATCGTTACCTACAGAAAAGCATCTCCATGGAGACGAGCTAGTGATGTCACATTTCCAGAAAAGTTACGAGTCAGGTATATAAAATCATTGTGTGTATTTCATCTGCTGAAATGTTATATTTTTAAGTTTATGCGATGGTTTACAGTGTATAGGGCCCTCAAACACCAAAAAGTCTCAAGGGGAATATATAAGGGGAAAAAAATATTTCAATATGGATTTCTATAATAATAAACTGAGAGATCAAGAATAGAAGTAAACTGCAGCGCTTGAAAAAGTTATTTGTAATATCCACTGCAGCACTCTCTGCTTCTGCTTGAGCTGCCCAAACCTGGCCCCTCCCCTTTAATAAACTTCATCCCCAGAGCCTCCTTTAGTGGCTCACCATTCTTTGCTTCTTATTTTACCCTTGTCCGCTTTTTCAAATCTCTTCCAATAGGCCTCCAGAGCTGCCCACTCCCCTCCTTGCAAGAACTATTCGCTGCTAATCCCTATTTTAACTTTCTTTTTTTTTCTCTCAGAGGATTTGGGTTAAGAGTTTAATGGCTTGCAACAAACAAGGCAAACGAGTTCAGGGTAGTCAGGAGCTATTCAGTTGATTTCAATTATTTTCTCCAAAACATCATGAAAGTTGCATTGTATCTTCAGTATTTCTTGTTAACCTAATGGAGAGCACTTCGGTTAAGTGGCCCGTTATCAGAAATGACTTAACACTAGATTAGGCGCATTGAGTTGCCTTGTGTGCGAAATGCGCGGTATAAATAAAGTTGCCTTGCCTTGCCTAGATTAAGGCCGAAGTGTTTACTGTATAAAACACAGCAGAGGTATCGAGTGTTGACCACTATGTAGCATTGCATTTTCATTGAATAGTCCAAAATAGATAAACAAAAAAATTATTGTCATTCCTTTCATAAAACGCTCTCTCCATGCAAAAGTTCAGGATATGAGTTTATTTAACACCAAGTTTAAGAAAAAAAGAAAGATCTATAAAACAATATAATTTACTTCATGAATAAAAGTGTGGGACGTTTAAGGTTGTGACTTTCTGTACTTCCAATACCTGGAGGCAAATCAATTAACTTTTAAGGAAACCATAGTACTATACAAATACAGGTGAAAATTAGAATATCGTTCAAATGTTCATTTATTTCTGTAATTCAACTTAAAATGTGAAACTAATATATGATATAGACTCATTACATGCAAAGTGACATATGTCAAGCCTTTATTTGTTATAATTTTGATGATTATGGCTTACAGTCCATTTTCAAAATATTCTAAACAAGCTGAGCCATTATAATCAAAATGATAAGAAAAAAGTACTTGGTCAGTTCCTCACTTTCTATTGGATTTCGGGCCAAATACTTTTCCCCCCACATATCTCATTTTAATGTAATGAGTTGAATAACAGAAATTAATGCACTTTTTAAACGATATTCTAATTTTCCGCGTTTCGCCTGTAAATGTGAGCTCTTACAAGCGCCTGACCCATAATCTGTATTCCTTTCGACTGACATTATGGACTTGCCACCAGAACAAAGTTTACATGTACAAAGGCTGCACAAAGACAGAGTATGTGGACAGGAAATGCAACAGGCTGCATCATATGTGTCCCTCTGGTGGTACAAATCGGTAACTAACTGCAGCCAAAAAAAAAAGTTACAATTGACTATGTTTAATAAATTATTATAAGCTTCTTTATGATTCCAACTTTGTGAGTATGTTGTTTAAAAGTCAGTTTGGAAATGTTATAGTAAAAAAAAAATGCATTGTTTTAATTTGAATACAATTGGGATTCCTTAACGATATTACATACAAGACTTTCTGCACATAAGGGATAAAATATAAGGTGTGTTTTAATAGTATGATAATTATTTCTTGTTCACACAACATATTCTTGTTTGTTTGAATTGTTATGTAACTGATGGCTTTAAAACAACACCTCTCCAAGATGTCAAAAACTGAACAGAAATTCAGCCGATGAGTTCACAGATTTGATTTCTCTAACCTTGAATAACTTTTCCAGTAGTGACAGGTGACACCTTTCTTTTCTTTTCTTTTCTTACACAGAATGACATCGACAAGAAAGCAATCATAATTTCTGGATCACAACCTGGAATTTACCTGAAGAAGAATAAAAACCAAGTTAGTGACTGAATGTAGAGCAGCTGAGTCTTCTTTATATTCGGATCATACTTACAGGATGGCATAATCGAGACTTCAGCAGTTACCACACTTTCCAATCCGAGATTAGACAGAGCTCCTCTCACTACACCACATGAAAATGCCAGGTACTGATGGAAAAACAGATATGAATTAAGACATATGTATGTAGCTATTATTATTATTAATGGTACAGGTATATTTTAACAGAGTGTTACAATCTTACCTTAGGTGCCTGATCCAAGTACTGTTTTCCATTGGATAACTGTGTCAAAAAGGTAAATTTGTTGTCTTGAAGTACATAGGTGCCCTTTTGAAACAGAAAAAGATTATATGAGGTTATGCATTATTGTGACGTGAGCGCCTGCATCTGCTGAGGATATTTACCTGATGGTTTGTTCTGAGGTTGTCGACCTGCCTCCTGAACACTTTAGTCCAGAAGTCTTTACAGACAAACTTCATGATATCAAGCTCATCTTTAAAGCTGGGAGAGTCCCGGGTCAGCCTGACCAATAGAAACATGTTATCAGCTACAAAATTCAATGAACCCAAAGATTGTACTCAGTGTCTAAAAGAATGTGCACAAACCTTTCAATAATGCCCTGTCCCACTCTGAAGCCCATGTTCTCCAGAACAGATATGCACTGACCTCTTTCCTGTAACGGTGGAAGGAAGTATATGATAGTTTAATTAGTTAGATTAATTTGTTTAATTTAGGCTTTTGGCAAGTACAGACACATTTAATGTTTTTACCCATTTACCTATTTACAGATTTACCTATTTGCCCAATTACAATTATTTAATTTTCATGTATTATATTTTAACAGGCATCACTCATTTTTCAATGGTAATGGCAGCAAGACACAATAGATGGCTTTTCCAAACAAAAGAAGAAGAGTTTAACAGGATGACTAATATTTCATTGTTGACAGCAGTGTGTGAATGAAACCCACCTTGCTGTCCATGTCCCCTTTACTGCCTTGCTGTTCCTTGTAAACATGCGACACGATCTCCATATGGAGGAATTCAAACAGAACCTCGTCTGCCATTTCTGAAAACACACGATCATAAAAATAATACAGGAACACATCTCTTTCCTGTCTCTCGTGGCATTTTTAGATGGTTAGCATACTAGCTTGTTTTGTAGCATGCCAGATCTGGGTTGGCTGTAACTGTAGCATTTTAGATGACACTGCAGCTGCATGTCTAAGTGATACCAAACTAAAACCATGCGATTTACTTTCATTAAAATATGAAAATAACCATACCTGCACAAAAATGGTGAAATATTCGCTTCACAACAACCACAACACTTCTGCTTCCGGGGAGCAGTTTCTTCCACCAATCGCTGCACAGTTCGTCGATGTCACGTGACATAGAGGTTTGACATTGGATTGGCTGTTTAAAAGGAGACTTCCTTGATGCTCATGTGATTCTTGTTTGTTACGTAGAATTGAAGGTTTGGTTCTCTGTTTTTCTGACAAACATACACGTATTTTTATTTGCTGTATCAAAAGTGTGGACTAAAGTGTTTATAGGTGTGTCTTTATCCAGTTATGTCCAGATACCCGATAGTAGTTCAGGGCGAAGCCTCTGAGACGGACTCGGATGATGAAGTGTACATCACCTCTCTGCCTCCTCCTCAAATGACCACAACAGGAGCCAAGGTTTCACCTCTTCTTGTGTGGACTTCATGGGTTTGATAAGTGCCTACCGGAGTGTGACCCTAACTTTGTTGCCTTTGCGCAGGTGGCTGGAGAGGCTTCAGAAACAGACAGCGAGGGCGAGCAGTCACACCAGAGCGCCACACTGAGCCCCGAGAGTGCACAGATATTAAAGAGAGACCTGCCTCCTCTAATTGTGGTCAGAGACCACCCAGGCATACAGTCAGTGGTGGAGGACAGACCTAGTCCCACACATCATCATCACGGTGAGCAGCATAGACAATTATTTTAAACATAGAGCACAGTGTTAGGTAGTTGTCTCATTGTACAGTAACATGCTAAAGTGATTAAAGATTTGGCAAGACTCAAATGTGCATGCTTCAATTTATGAAAAAGTCTACCAACTGGGTACTCCTGTACAAGATCCTGGTTTGAGATTTACTTGTGGCACATTTCTGTACCTGTGCGCCAAGTAAATAAAGTCACTATTGGTTGTGTTCACACCTACATCATTTGATCCGGTTAAAACAAAGCGGAGTGAAGATATGAAACTTTCATCTGAATCAAACAATCAAAACAAAATATCCATGACATACACCTACTTCTATTGTCTGGTTGTGAAACAATTTATCTATCAATGGTTACAGTGAAATAAATTGTGCTTATTTACTCATCTATGTTAATGTTGAATCAGGTGACACACTGTTGCAACAAAAGCTACAGGAGTCAAACCACCGTTTGTATTCTGATGTTGGACAAAACCTCCGTCATGTGTATGGCAATGCCAGTCGAGAGGTAAGCAGATCATAATAGGCATTGATTAAAACGCATTTAAAAGGTCCAGAAGTCATTTGAACTGTTTTGTATCCAGATCCGCACTGCAACAACCCAGCTAAATGCTTCCCAGGGAGCCATCATCAACGCGTCCCATAGCATCCGCCTGATCCTGGATGACCTGAAAGCGGTGTCAGAGAAAATTGACATAATCACCAGCTGCCAAATACTACCGGACATCAATATGAGGCAAACAGAGATTGTGACCCCTCCTTTATCTTGATAATGTGAAAATAGAACTATTGCATAAAATACTAATGTACATTTTTTATTATTATTCACTCCCTTAACCAGAGAACAGCAATATTTGATTTATTGATTCCAGATTATTCATTATCCTGTATCCTTGATATGCATTTATTTATGATAATAAATTAATTGACCACTGTAACTGAGGAAAAAGCTTCAGAGATTTTGTGTCAGTTTCCCATTTCGCAATAATTTCCAATATTTTGGCAATTTAAAATAATCAAACCTGATACATGCGTTCACATTTCAGATACAAGATACAAAACAACAATCTAAAAAGAAAACCAGACCCGTTAATCTGAGTATTCTTTTTTTAATTTTCAATCAAGCACATAGCTTTAATTGATAAAAACACATCATGTAAAAAGCTCTGAACCCGTTCGTCTCTTCTGAATGCTAGTCAAATATTTACAGTGATTACAGAGCCATTTGCCTTTTAAATGTGCACTACAGAATAGAAATTAAACAGATTTAATGTTATTGCTTCAATCATAGACAAATGATTGTGCAAACTGCAGGATGGTTGCAGAGCACATGTATCTGTATTCCACTTATAAAAGCATGTGTATTGAGTGGGCATTGTTAGACTGGTGTGTAGAGATAGATGAAGACGACCACCAGCAGGTTGAGCACTGTCGCCACGATCCCCACAAAACCAAACATGTGCTCAGAGTCCACCTCGCAGCAGCCAGACGGACTGTCCCCCTGGGGATATTACATAAGGTGTGATTTCACTGCAAGCAACATCAGCACAGAAGATTTTTGTTTTCCCATTTCTACCACAAGGTGGAGCCGCGAGATAAGGCTAGTAGAGGACTAATGGATTTGTGGTTTGCCTTATCTGTTACAATTATTATACTAAAACACCTTAATAACAAAGGAAGTGTTGGTAAATTCATAAATTATTGCTTACCTCTGTGCTGCTGGTTTCTTTCTCATTCCTTCTATCAACATCCATATTAGAGCAGAAGTACATAAGGACTTTGAAAGACAATACTTTCAATTTAAAATAATGTCCAATTTGCAGTTCAAATTCTGTCAAATTGATATGTTATAAATTAAATTAGTATAATTCCATAAATCTCCTGTAATGGCTTTTGCTTTGAACAGCTGTGTTGTTGCAGCCTCTGCATTGTATCCAATATATACCCACGGACTCAAAAATCCACCTATATCAATGACGTCACACTTTGCTTTGGTCAGCGGGCGGTCATTTTAATCATGGTTATTTTCCATACATGACCATGCATTACCATTGAGTACATAGCCTACCTACATATGCACAAACAAAATGTACTAAAAGCTGCAAAAAAGACATAATTGTGTCCCATATTACAATATTGTGTGATGGTATGAACAATAGCCGGTTCCCATCAGTCACATTTATTTGAAGAGAGATCCTCTGAGGCTTCATTAGGGGATCTCCAGGGTCAGAGGTGAGAGTCATTTACACCTGTGCGTTGTCGCACAGATTGCCAGAGAGTTATTAAGAATAAACAGGGTCATTGACAGACTTGCTGGGGTCCAGGGCAATAAGGTTTCACATGCCCACCCAACCTCCTCCCATAATAAAAGTAATAGATAATAGGCTCATTCATTAGCCCGCTGGTCCTAGGAAAACTTGGTTAACTCCCAAAGACTCCAAAACCATGTAAGATCCTTGAGCGTTCACATGTTTTTTCAGGGATGAAGAGTTTGCATTATTGCCTGTTCATGCACTTGTGTGTGTTAGGCCTCTGTGAGCAAAGCAGCTGAGTAATTTGGAAAGGTGCCTGAAAACATTTAGGACAGTGGCAAATGATGAACACGGATATGTGTGGAGAGTCTGTGTTTGCTTTTGATAAACACTTTGCCATACAAATACATAGTACTATCTACTGTACCAAGACTCTAGGGTCAACTTTGTTTCTGTATTGAACTGGCTTCACAAATCACATTGCAATGTTTCTGATATATCGCAATTAGATGTTTTCCCAAGCCCAACAGACAAAACAAATGTTGTTGTTTTTTGCCACAGCTGCATTTAGGGATGATGTTAAACAACAGAACAAGCTGGTTGACAAATAATTTATTTGGACAAGAAAATTTAGGGAAAGTATTACATTTGGAAAGTTTTGCAATTGTGATCGTGAGTGTTTGTAGAGGTCTAAAATACGACTTTAGTTGATATTAAACATCTTTGACCTCTTGTACTTGCAATTTGCTGATTGCATTGATTTTGATTTTGCCCTGGTATTTTGTTGGAGAAAAACTGCATATAAATTATATATAATATATAAAAAGCTATATATAAAACTTTCTAGCCTACCTACTAGCTTTGGCACTGTGTGTTCGTGCTTGAGGAGATGGAGTGCATTTGTGCAGTGTGTGACTCAGTGGGTCTTTTCCTACAAGCTTGACTGACTGTCCTTGGGTATTGTTACACTCAACAGGCAAGTAGGACATTATATTAGTGTTTACATAAAACATCTTTCCTAGTTCCAGTGACAGTGGCTCCGGGCTCAGTGCTAGAGATGGGGCTCACGCTTGAGTTGGCCAACTAACTAAAGACTAAAATAGAAACAGCACAAATGATAGAGTATAAGCATTAAAAGAGTGGGCCGCATTTTCTTAGTGGACATCATGCTGCGAGTAAAGACTAACTTATTGCATTATAAGATCATGCCCCATTACTTATTGGTATTTGGAGATGGTCGGTTGGTATATATGTGTGTTGGGAGTGGAGCGCAGGTCACTGGCCGTCTCATGGGGCGCCCGAGGACACGCTGTTAGTTTATCTGGCTGAATGAACATGGCTGAACACAACAGCGCTGGTCTCCCCCAGCCGCAACACGCTACTGGAGGAGAACCACTCCAAATGCTGCTTCGTGCCAAGGCAGATGTGTTACTCTGTCGGTAAGGCATCATTACTGTATTGTGAAAGAAATATTCAGATAGTAGTTCAACAAAGTCCTTCTTATTTCCTTTTCAGTTATGTACGGCTTACTCTTGTACACACCATGGTCTGGTTGATTGTCCTGTTGGCGTTTTTCAAGAAAAAACAATCACTTCCCTAATGGTGGAGGCATTTATGTATAAAGCCCTTTACAACACTCAGGTTCACCAGACACTTCACACACAACAACAACAACGTCACATGATCATTTTGAGGAAGTATGCAAAACTGGGAACACTCAGAAGAATGTAATTGCCCATTTAAGTCCAAGCTATGATAAAAGAACCTCACAAATCGTATTCCAGCAATGTGTTCATTTCCATTTCTGGCTTAGACTCTTAAATCCTCAGTGGCTGATAATCTTGCTCTACCACCTCAGTGCACAGAGAAGGAGGGACATGAAATGAGGATGCAGCCCGGCCCACTGACAGCTGCAAGAATAAGCCAGGGAAGGGAAAAGCCCAGAGGAACACAGGCTGCAGCTCCACAAGTCGTCCTGTGCTAATGAAAAGTGACTGCGCACACACACACAAGCACAAGCACACTGCAGCCGGGTTCCTCATTTAGTTATTCCAACTCATTTCAAAGGGTCTCTGAGCCAAAACACTCGAAGAAGTTTTCTCACTGGCTTCAAAGGCCCTGCACTTTTTGAAGACACAACACAGGGAATATTCTCACCAACTCGAGGGTGAATGAAAAAAATGCACTCTGCAAATAACCCAATAAACTCCCCCAGCACTACGGCACTTTCCCGTCTTTGTGAAATGAAGAGGTTGAGGTGATGGTTCTGCAGGTGTGGTGGAGTTGTGACAAGGTAAAATGCGGTTTCATTGATTGATTAGTGACTGAGTGAAACCTAACAGTCTGTAAAATATTAAACTGAGAGAGGACTTATCACTGACCCCTGTGCGAAAGCTTCCAAAAGTACAGCGGTTAGTGCTCGTGCTTCACAGCTAGAAGGTCCGGGTTCGATTCACACCTGGATGGGGCCTTTCTGTGTGGAGTTTGCGTGTTCTCCCCGTGTCTGCGAGGTTTCCTCCGGGTACTCCGGTTTCCCTACCACTAAAAACATGTACAATAGGTCAGGATGTGTGTTTGTGTGTTTGAGAGTGCGCATGCGGGACGACAGATGGAAATTCGCCCAAGGCTACAATCCGGTGTGGCTTGTTTACATGCATGAGACCCATGTATGTTCATCAACATGCACTGTCCCGACCGAATAAATCAATAAAAAAAAATAATAATAATAAAAAAAAACCTTTAAAGGAACAGGCAACCGTTTTTCCATACTGAGATATGTTCTTACCTGAGCTTAGACAAGTTGATACGTACCTGTCTGGTCTTTGTGTTTGCCTGTGAAAGAGCTTGGTCGCTTTTAACTTCACCCCATTTGGAGCTATAGGAATATACTGGGAGAGGCCAAATGTTAACAACATCTGTGGTCGTTTTGCGTGACTGAGCCACACACAAAGACCAGACAGGTATGTACCTTGTATTAAGTTGTTTCCCTTAATATGTAAATCCTTTCTGTAGTCCCTCTGGGGGAGATACAAGTGTTGATGGGATGATTGGAGGGTTTTTCATCTCCCCCTGGTGGCAAATGGTATAACGAGGAAGAAGCTAGCAGGATAACGGGCAAAGCTGACTGCGGGCTAGCGCCACTTTAGCAGTATTTACAGCCAAGTTTGAGTTAACAAAAATATCTCCACTGTTTAATTGGGTTGTGACACAAATGTTCGTGAGAGTAAATACTACGCTGACAGAAAAGTCAAAGGGAGAGAGGGATATTGTACATCCAATTACACAATGGAGATCGTTTTTTTTTCACCCAAACTTGGCTGTAAATACCGTTTAAATGGCGCTAGCCTGCAGTTAGCGTTGCCCGTTAGCCTGCTAGCTTCTTCTTCGTGATTCTATTAGCGTTTATTGTGCCTCCAACCCGATGCAGGCAAAGTTGCAATTGACTCTGTGTGTAACGTGAAATCTAAACAATGTCACCCAAGAAGTGACTTCCTGTTTCGGTCCAGCACACCAAAATAAAAGTACCATCTTATTCATTAGTTAAGCAGTTCATTTGTTCATCTTTCTTTCTGCCTATTAACAGACAAAACACTTCAAATGTGTGTATTTAGTTATATTCTTGTAATGTTGCAAGTACCTGCTGAACTCATCAATGAGACAAGCTGTGTGCTTTTATTTTGGCGTGCTGGATCAATCGTTGTTATGGTTTGAAGTTATGCACAGAGTCAATTGTTGTTTTCTGGCCAGAGACACCAGGGGGAGATGAATGACCCCAATCATCCCATCAACACTTATATTACCCCCAGAGGAACTACGAAAAGGATTTATTGAGGTAAACAAGTTACATAGTATTGCTTTCAGTGTGAGTTAAATGATACAAAAAACAACCTTCAAAAAAGAAGTTATTTAATCTTTATTGGCATTACATTTTTTACAGAAGTATATTTATATAAACATTACATGAAAATACACCAGATTTCACAGCATTTGTTCAATATTTGCTCAAGGTTTGCATCACTCCATTTGCACCGCTCTTTTTTCCCCCACTGCACCGAGATCAGAAGCAAAGCAAGGTTTTGTGAGATCTTTTTTTCACTTGCTTGACCCTATCGACTGGAATGTTTTTCAGTATACTCTGGATCACAAATTACAGAAAACTGCTCACATAGGCCTTTAACATACAATATTTTCTTGTGTAAAAGGCACCACCACTGACTGATCTTCCATATAGAGATATTTCAGAAAACATACACCTTTTTTACAAAAATTGGTAGAATAAATTTAGCTTTGTATAACTTTTAATTTTTATAAATGGCAAATAGCTCGATTCTCTTCCCGTTTTTCCCTACATTAGTTGTGACCAGTGTGTGCTGTCAAGCTAAAAATGAACTCATGCATCATAAAACTAATCTATGTGGTCTTTGGCAAACCACAAGATTTTGAAAAAAGTCTGTTTTCAAGTGGAATAAACATTAGGTTGGCGTGTGTTTTGGAGATGATGTAACACTAGGGCCTGGAGTGATGCTAAACGCCGCCGTCCCAGGTGTGTGTCTCCTGGCTCTTCCTGTCTGACTCTTTAACGAATGTTCTGTGTGTCTGGGTTTAGTGCGGACATCAGATGGACAATGTTGAGCCTTTGAGACAGATACAAGACACGTTGGTTTCTTCAGCTTACACACAGAAACGCAAATGATTTGGACGTGAGTCGAGTAGATTTGACTAGCCGTGTGACACATTAGTATTTTTTCTCATTTCATGTATATAAAAAATTTAGTGCAACAATATTTTCTTAATTTCAGTGGAAGGATCTTTTGGCATTATTTGGCTTAAAGCAGTTACCCGTATCTGCTTTAAGCCTAAATCAAACAGCGCACACACACAGAGTGAAAGATTGAAAACACTCTGAAAATGAAACCAAATCACTTAAGTTTCTCATAAAGTGGCCTCTATATGCACGAAATAATAGATAAGAAGATAAGATAAGAAGATAAGATAAGATAAGAAGTAAATAATAGATAAATAGACAGTCTGGCAGTGGCGGGCGGAGGGTCTTTTATTGGTCTGCAATAAAAGACCTGAATCACGACACTTTGCTTAAAAACGACTCTGTAATGTGGCTAGTGTTGAGAGAACGAGTCGAGGAACAAAGACTGGTCTCCAGACTGCGGCTGTTTAGAATTGGCCTCAAAATGAAAAATTCCCAAAGTACAAGTGACTCATTAAAGACACTTTGGATGGCAGTATGGCAATTGGATACACTGGACATTTTATCGAGATTTTGGCTTGTCTTGATAGAAAATCTTGGGTAGACTTTAAAAAAGAGGTTCTGAGATTATTTCAGTCCTGTATAGTAAATAGCTGTTTTTTTTTCTCCAGCTGACACAGTGACGTTTCACATCTGGCAAATGAAACATGGCTTGCGTAGCACTTTGTAGCTTACTAAAAAATTTAGCTCAACAAACTGTGTACAGTTAGTGGATATGACAGTGAATTGTATGTCAACAAAGTGTATTTGCCTGCGGCTGGATTTTGTTGTATAAACATGACTACCTTTCACATAGATTTGTGCTCTTGTGCTACTATCTACAAAACATATATTTTGGGACCTTTCTTGATAGAAGACTTTGTTACAATGTAATAATATGCTATTTATAAGTGGGAAGCTGCCTTAATGTTAGTGGCTCAAACCACTGAAAGAGTATAGGTCCAAAGATTAGCTGCTATATTTGCAAATAAAAGTAAGTGCACTATAATGTGAAAACTACAAAATTCATTGGTGTGTACAAGGTTTTTGTAATAATTTTGAATATAGCAGGCATGTGGTCCATACTGTTACAAAGCATGGACATATGCATAGGAAAAACAATGTCTTTGTTTTATAAAAATAGACGGTGTGCTCACACTTTTCAGGTAATGTGTTTTTCCCTCTCTTTCATATTTGACAGAAAGTCCAAATCACGCAAAATTAACAAACAGGTCATAACTCCCACTGTAATAAATATAGATATACAATTAAACTTCAATGTTTACAATACAATTATAATGGAATCAGTTGCAAGAAAATTACAGCCAGTGATCAGTTCTTGGTCTTTGAGAAACACAATGAGTCTTTTTCTCATTGTGTCCATTTGTCCTGGTGCATATAACCAAAAAATATGACCAAAAAAAAAAACAATATTAACTTTGGACGCTCTTCTTATGTCTTTTCTGGAGTTAGCTTGTTGGTGGAGAGAAGGATGGCCATAAAAAAATGCAGGTTCAGGCCAGCGCCGGATGTTCTCCTGTCAGAGGACATTATCGTTGTTTCATTGTCTGAAACGCACAGCTTAGACTTCATGTCATATCCACAGTGATACGCCGCTTCCATCAAATCACCGTAACTCAATCCCTGGGAGATTCCTGTTCCTTTGTTGCTTTTGGGCCAGACAGAGCATCCGTGTAGACCACTTTTGGCACACAATCCACTCTGGTTTAGAGAGGAGTCCCTGCATTGTCCAATTGTCGCCGGCTGGACGCTGTCTCCCTTCGCTGGGCATTGTCGCGGTTTTCTACGCTGCTCCGGCTTTGGCTTGGTCCAAACCCCCAAAAGCGACACTAAAAAACAGATAACAATTCTGGCGCAGGGACATTCCATGGCGAGTCTGGGGCAGTTGTGCTGAGCCACTGCAAGAGGCGTATGAATCAAATCTAACGCCATGTTGAAAAAAAATAATGGTAAGATTGATTTGTTGTCTATTTTTCTGGAATGCTAAATCCAATTTTACCATCCAAATGTGTATAAATTCATAATTAGCTTGCACTGGACCCCCTGATAAAGGCGACTGGCGCTAAAGCCTGTTCTGCCCCATGTGTCATATGGTAGTGTACACATACACAAACAGCAAGAGCAGGAGGTTCAGAACAATCCCTATCATCCCTAGCACAGCCAGGAAGCGCTCCTCAGGGGTGCTCAGGTACGAACACGTTAGTTCCATGTAAACAGTTTGTATAAAGCTTCAGAAATGAAAATGTAATCTCTTGGTATCCAGAGATGTTGTGGTGAACTTTTGACACTCACGTTGTGTCACTCAGTATAATTTCAGAAAGGTTCCTGGCAGTAGAGGTTACTAAGGTGCATTGCTTACAGTCAAGAGTTTGTTTCACAGCCTCTGTATCCTCAAAGAAAGGACTCCACGTACAGACAGAAAATCTTGGGAAAGTCTCACTGGTGTAAATATTGTGCTGCAGACTGATCAAAAGTGTATGAATTCTTACAGAGAGTCTGCAGGAGTCTGGACTGTCTTAAGTGACAGAGGTGTAGATGTAGACAAAGATGACCACTAACAGGTTGAGCACAGTGCCGATGATCCCCAGCACGGCTAGAATCCTCTCCTCGCGGTCGTTGGACTCGTCCTCCTGCGCATGAGTGCTGCAGACATAGCGACTACCGGGTACCATGGTTACCATCACAGAACCCCACCCCCAGAGGGCGTCACGCCTGCAAAAAGAGAGACACCATACTCTTTAAAACAGAAGTAAACAGTGATTTGACAGATTTCAAATGTAAGGCCTGACCATGTCCACACTGCTCTCCACTTGTTGTCATGTCGTTGGTGTTCTGGGTCCAGCTGTGGGGCGCCCTGGGCTGTGTGGCTGAGTGTGATGGTGTGTGTGTTTAAATCTGTATGCAAGTAAGAAGATGGCACTGTCTTTTGATGCAGCTTAGCCATTCAACAGCATAACATGATTATTTCCAACCCAATTAGAAAAAGACCACCTCAAAAGTCTATGACGGAAATCATTGAAAACATGCATCACTAACAATATCGCTATTAAATGAAGTGTAAGATGTAATATTAGCTTCTCTGTAAAGACGGTCACGTTACCCCAGCGGTGGGTGGTTTGTTCTTTAACACATTGAGTGTTGCGCTGTTTCTGGGATTTAGCTGTTGAGTGCCAACAATCCAGACCATTTTTCATGATATTTGGAGTTCCACAGCATATTCTATGTTATAGCTATGGACACATACTATGGCTCGTTTGAAAGCTGAGACTCTAAGCTCTCGATAGGTGAAAACAGTTTAATTCTACGTGCCCCGGTTCCTGAGAAATCCAAAGCTAAACAGAGGCTAGTTTTGATCAAAATCACCGTTTTTTTTTCTTCGAGATTCAGAGATAGTGTTTTATGCAACATTCTCCTTTCTGATTAACTTCTCTCTCCAACTCTCTCCTCCTCTGTTCTCTCTGGATGGACACTTACGTTTTGTGAAGAAGCAAATGCCTAAATATCTTGTTTCAAGTCAATTTCCAAGACAACATTGTTGACACGTTTTGAAACACCGCGTGTTTTAACAGCCTGGTTCTCGGATTGAAGACTTAACTCAAATGTTTCTCAGCCGTCCTCGGTTCAATATTAACTCAGAGAAATGTTAAAATCTCAACTGTTTCGATCTGTCCAGCTCTTCGCTACACAACACCACGCCCCCACTGACAAAAACAACAACAAAAGAAACGCAATAATATATATGAAATGTACAGATCTTGACTTGAAAAGATTTGATCATTTGTTTCACTTCTGTTCATCACAGAGCTACCATAATCACACATCAGGTGTATTAGAGTGTCTAGTTTCCGTTTTTGGCACTCAATGTGTAGAAAAAACAGAAAAAAAAGTTCTATACCCAAGGATGAGGGAGGCATTGACCACTTTGTCTGTTGTCTCTATACATTATTCTCTCTTATTCTATTCTCTCTATTGTGTTAAATTTGCAAAAAAGACCTAGATTCAATACACTCACTGCTAATCCTGGACTCCTTGTGTGAATTAATCATGGGTCTTAATAGATCCTAATTCATTATTTCCACTTGTTTCACCTGCTGCGTTGAGCCATTTCCTGGTGACTCCATCCAGGCGTTATCATTTCGTGTGCATTTATGGATGACTACCTTCATTCTGGTTCATTCTAACATGGAGTGAGTCAGAGTTCTGCCTTATAGTCTGCCCGACCATACACTGACAATAAAAAAAACGTTCACATACACACATATGGTCGTTTATCATACCAACCAGCTGAGGTCTACTTGTGGAATTGAAAGGTTAAACTACAGGTTAATACGCTCTCGGTTAAAATGTACAGTTGAAATAGATGCCGGTGTGGGGAAAAAAAACACACTGGTCTGATGGAAAAGAAATTGTTCTACGACCGGAGAGCAACCAGAGGCTCTCCATCCCTTTCTTAGTTGCTCCCCAAAAGCTTTCTATATTTCCACATATGCCTACAAGGCTTATTAAAATAAACAACAACAAAACAACATGAGCATTATCACGTGGTAAAAGCTAAAACAGCATTGGGAGAGCGCTGGTTGCACTGTTTTTCATGTAAGTGCTTGTTGCTAGGGCAGAATGAGCATGACAACATTTTTTATCAACCTAACATTACACTGGAGAAAAATAACACACACATGGCCTCACATACATCGTTTTCATATTCGGTGGATTGCAGCCCCTACATGCTGTAGCACAAGGGAATTTTCTTTTCTGAACCAGCGGTGTGAAACTCATACATAATAATCATTGTAATTGGAGAGAATAGCAACTCTCGCTATTTCCCTGGGAAATTAATTTATATGTGGTGTAAACCCTGTAGTTGGTCCATGTGAGGCACACTGCGTCATGGAGGGGTTTCTAGATCCACACATTAATGTTGCATTAGAAAGTAGCCTATAGGTTTTATCTTCACTATTCTCTAAGGTGATAGGGCTTTTCTCAATACTCAATGTCACTTCACGTTGCATTACTTGAATTATTTATTTATTGGTAAGCGACTTCTTTGTTGTCACAGCTGCCCTGGGGCTGACTGCCAATCTGTGTCAGTGGCCTATCAAACCTTCAGAAATCATTAACACTGAACCAGGGCACCTAAACCTATGATCCAGGTGGTGGGTTGTCCTGTACTAAGCTGCAGCTGAAAATTAAAGAGAGATTGCTACAAACTTTACTCATGTACAATATCCACATCTTAAGGGGCTTCAGGTTTTGAAGATTTGTGCTGTTTTATGCAGATGAATCATGGCCTAGGAGTGATATATTTGGCAAATGTGGTCAGGCTTGGCGTAGTGCTACATGCTAATCTAAATGTTGACACATCAGTTTGTATTAAAAAACGGTAAATCAAAAGAACTGGACTTACTTTTAAAAAAGAGACAATTGTAAACAGGAATGGTCACAGACTTCCCTTTTGTACATTTGGTAAGTGATTGCTATGGTAATCATTCTGCTGCCAGCTTTAAAGCAGTACTAAGTAACTCAGTAGTGTGTTGCGGATTATTACTCATCAATTGTCCGTGAGAGCAAATACTACGCTGACAGAAAAGGCAAAGGGAGAGAGGGATATTGTACATCCACTTACACAATGGAGATATTTTTTTTCACTCAAACTTGGCTGTAAATACAATTTAAGTGGTGCTAGCCCACAGTTAGCTTTGCTCATTAGCCTGTTAGCTTCTTCTTCGTGATTCTATTAGTGTGTATTGGTGGCACCTACCCGGTGGCAGCGAAGTTGCAATTGTGGTTTTCTGGTCAGAGACACCGGGGGAGATGAAAGATCATCCCAGTAACACTTGTATTACCCCCAGAGGGACTACAGAAAGGATTTTTTAAGGTAAACAAGTTACTTAGTACTGCTTTAACATTCAACCACTAGTTCTAGTCAAGCTAATAGTTGTTTCATGAAAAAAAAAAAAATAAATGTGCAGATTAGCAATTATTGAGCATATGCGTTTTCGTTTGTCACATTCATCTTGTATTATTGTCTTTACACAGAAGCAAATGTTACCACACTATTTTTATCTCTGTCCTTTAATGTAAGTACAGTTCAGCACAAGTCATGTCATCAAATGAGTGGGTTGCTCCGCAGATGTCTATCCAGTGCCGCCCTGTACTCAATGGTGATCAGGGAGAGAAACTGCAGGTATTGACCGTGGACCCATTGACTGGCAGCATTATCGACTCCACAACGTCTCAATCAATGCCTCTACTGCTCCTGGCACTCTGCAGGCGTTTTGTGTCGTGTTTGCTACTAGATCAATAGCACATGTTCATGCAAAAGCCATAAAGAAACATGGATTTAATGCACGTTTCACGCATTCAACCACGGAGTAGGCTTTTCAAAGTATTGTCAGGTGGACTTTGTGGCGCACTGTTGTCTTCACAATACGCTGATTTTCTGCTATACCAAATGAGGAGTCTTGGTGTCATTATTTTATTACATATAAAAGAAAATGTTCAATAGGATTTCAGTTATGACAGCTATCGCCCATTGTCAACTAAAGCCCATGATGCAATTTTAGTCATGTCTTATCAAAACTATGAGGATTCAGTTTCAGTCTCCAACACCAAGGCCTGCTCTAGAACTATTAGAACTTTTGAGTGGGTACAGGGGCTAGCCCATTCATGTATCATACAAATATCCTTTTCCGGCGACACAAAGGACTCATTCTGTTTTCTGATTGAATCAATGTGCCAAAAAACAAAATGAAAACAACTTCCACAAACCCTGCCGTTGATAAAGCTTCTTGGATAAGAGACGAAATGTCAACAATACTAAACAACCAAGTACAGATGACGCATAAAATGTTTCTGTACTTACATCAACATTAAAAATGCTGTTAGTAAAATCAATATTTGACTTGATCATCATATCATTTCTGGGCGGCACAGATCGGTAATATTTGTGAAATATTCAGTATCCTACATAGCCTACCTTAAAGTAAAGTGCACTTTTCACACGTCCCTGAGCACATAGTATGAGCCAGAAGGCACCATAATGTAAGGCGGTGCAGAACATATCCATAGCATTAGGAGGTGAGCTGGAGCAGCGAGTTACGGCGTGGGAACCAGAGTGCTGTGACACTAGAACGTTCCACAGCCTCATTACGAGCGAGGCTGGACAGAGCGGCTGAATGCGGAGCCAGAAGCCATGAAGCAACTGTCACTGCTCCTCCGCCACAGCCCTGCGTCCTCCATGTCTGTGCTGCGCGTGTGAGGGAGGGACGTGCCTGGGAAGTTGCATGTTGAGCACAATATTGCACATTCAAGCTAAACAATGTAGTGAGAGGCAGAGTAGAGACAACATTAAAATGTGCATAATAATCCAAATTCAGCACAATGATTGGGAACCACAAAAATGTGCTGGTTTATACATAAAGCTAAATTATGCATGGTCAATGCAACCAGTTTTTAATATACAGTATGCGTGGATTGTGCTCTCATATTGTAATGACGAATTGCAACCCATACACAAATTGAAAGTATGGAATTATGGAGTTTAATTCATGCAAAATGGTCATGATGTTACAGTTTAAAAGTCATTACATTACCACGCGATGTTACTTATTCTTCTTCAGACAGGTATAAATGGGGACCAGTAAGAATTAACATGCAAGTAAAACCCCTATACTCACGTGACCTGGTCAGGGAAGTCACATGAGAAAATGTTCATGTGGGTCATGTGACCTACATTAAATTGGCGGCACATAATGACCCCCTATGGATCCCTTCCTCATGTGAGCTGTCAGACCACATGGCCCGCATCCATTAGCCCTAAGTGTTGTGTCCCCCATGGAGGCATCTGCTAATTGAACCTTAACCTCTAACCTTGAGTCAGGTTCTGGGTTTCAGAGGTGATGGCCAGCCAGAGGTTCACGTTCTCACTCACGTACACATCCTCCTCACACTGACAGCATGCCACACGTGTGAATACTCACCACACATTGCACCAGGGGGGGCAGCCAGAGACTCCTCTCCTTCCTGGCTTTTATCGGGGCATATTGCCGGCTGGTTCTTCTTCCTTTTCTCTGTCCCGTTGCCGCGCTTTGCCTTCTCCCCCTCCCTGTCCCCCCGCTCAGCAATGCAGTTCAGGTCCAGCTCTGTCGGCGGTCGGGGGAATCCAGGCGGCGCGCACACGCATCTTCCGAATGGCACATGCACACAGCTCGTGGCGATGCTTTGACGGTCCGCGGTTTGAAACACAGTCGTCTACGGATTCTGGCAAACGCAGCAGCTGCACTCCTCGAGAGAACCCCCTGCGCGGCAGCCACACAAGCACAGCTGGTCTGGAGACTGTGGCGTTGTCTTTTCTGTTGCTGCAACGGGAGGCTCTATGGTGTCATTGGGAGCTTCTGCGTTAAAGAATCACCCATCGTGACTTATTAAGTCATCGAGACAAAAATGAATTATGCACGCCTCCCACTAAAGGATCCGCTGATGCACGCCGTCACTTTTATCTCCTCCAGCCATGGCAGTCCTTCAGCGACCAAGCCGTGCTAATGAGGCCATTTCAGGGGCACTTTTTAGTCCAGAACCAGAAGCTGATGACGACAACTCTTATGCCGGGCTGTTCTGTTAAAATGATAATTCAAGACATGAATCAGCAAAAAATGGCATCACTCATCATCTTAAGTTAAAATGATCATCTTAGGTAGTAACTATCTTCTTACTGATGATATGCAGCTTTGTTCCAAGATGTCTCACAACCTTCTGTATTGTGGGTCTTCATTTGAACTGGCAAGTCTTCAATAGAAAAATCCAAAGATGTGTGTGAGCTGTGTCCCTCCTCTTGTCTCTCCTACATGATGCAAGCTTCCGAGAGTGGCCTGTCAACATCAATATTTAACAGGGACCTTCTCGCTGTGTTGCTGTCATGGTCCAAGTCTCTGGCGTCAGACGTCGGCTCCTCAGATGCACAGCCTCCCGCCTCTTTCGGACTTCAAATGATCTCTCACACGATTTGTGGTCCTCTGCACTGACCCATCTCCTGCAACCCCGGCTTTGATCTTTCCCCTTTCGGTCAGACAGTCACACTCTTCCTCCCTTGCGTTAGCTTTTTTCCAATGATGCCTGCCCTTCTGTCCTTCACTTATGCACACCCTTAAGCCAAACTAATGCCGCTCTGACTCACTTGGCCCAGTCACTCACAGCTTTGTCTTCTGCCTTCATGCACCCTCGTGTCCTGTCTGTTCTCTCCCCCCGTACCTCCACTCTCGTCTGCAGAATGCACTGTATCCTTGTTGCAGCGCTCTGACTCATACTCTCTCCTCCCTTCTGTCCCTCCCCAGAAGCTTGCACATGTTGACGGGATGCTATTGTCTTCCCTGTGTCTCAGCGATCTCCCCAAACAAACATAGCCTAATGAAACAACAGATGAGGGGGGGGTGGGCAGCTATTGAGTAGATGCAGTTTGTCCTCTTTGGAATTGGCTTTTCATTCCAACCCTGCTTATTGAGAGTTTTCTGCCACTCCAGTCTGTGTTCAAAGAGAACACAAAAAGGAAATAGGAGGAAAAATAGCTGAGAAGACGGAAAGAGAAATGATGGCCCCAGGTTGTGCAGAAGTGACAGCAGAGGAGAGGGTGGGGGGGTGCATGAGTGGGTGGAATGGAGAGATGGAGCGGAGTGGGGAGTGAGGAGGAGGGGCTTGGGACATGAGGGGAGTAGACGGATGGATGTGAGGTGTAGATTTACGGATGAGTGGAGTGACAGCACAGTGTACTAAAAGAAAACTCATTATTACAGAAGAAGAAAGCATATTGCTCAATGAGCTTCTATCAAATAGAGCTAATTTACATACTACCTAAGGTGGAGTGGCCACTTGAGAACCGGGTAGGTGATGTTGAGTGCCTCATATGCTCATTCATGACGAATAAAAATGCTATTTAAGTTTTCAGCCATGGGGTGGTCAGCCCCCATCCCTCTGCCCCTGTGCATCACATATTATTTATTGTTTTGAAAATCACCATGGGAGACCAAAATATCCGAGCAAGTTTACCAGTGATCAAAAAATCTATGTATCCAATTATAGTGGATTTGGCATGTCCTCTCCCAATATGGGTGGGTTTCCTCCAAGAACTGATTTCTTACTTACTTACTTAGCCTGGCCTCAGCCATCCGTAAACTCCTGTCAGTTATCATTTCCCTACATGTTACATCTGGGTCTGATCTCAGTGGCCACTTTACATCGGTTGAATTTCAACCTACCATTCAGGAGGCGGGTGTTGTAGGTGACGTCAAGCATTTGCGCCAGATTTGCTGGTTGTAGTTTGGCAATGACGGCGGATACAAAAGTAATGGAAGCTCTTCAGTCCGTTCTGGCTCGGCTCCAAAATATCCAGAAATTGAAATTAAAGCGACTGCCCTCAAGAATTATGATAGCTTGCTTCACTCACTCGAGCGTATTACATCACGAAAAAAACGCTAGCGCTTGGGTAAAATCAGATCCAATCGTTTCAATCTTTCACCACCTGAAAACAGAGCCCAATTGTAAAGATCCAGACCCTCTGTACAAAATGAGTATGAGGGTATGGTAAGACCAGGCTACCATCAACCTAAAGGTATAGACGAATATTCACCTTATTCCGGAGGTTCGCGTGGGCGCCACCATGAATTGTGCCCGCCCCTTTTCTCCTGTTGTACACAAATTAATCTACTAAACATCAGAGTTAAGCGGCGAACATTTTCCCTCGTTCTCCGTTTTTTCCCAAAGTGTCAAAACCACGTAAGTGCCGACGCAAGACGAGAAGAGGCAAAAGTGGGCGGGGCGGAATAAGGTGAATACAGGTATTAAACGTATAGCCTTCTTGGATTTCTTACGTCAGCTGCTTTCATGCCACAGCTTGCCAACTTGTAGTATTGCTTTGCTGTATTAATTCCTGTATGAAATCCTTCACTTTAATCTAAAATGAAATAGGGTTTCCTACCTGATATTGTATTGCTTCGCTTCAATAATATATTTCACTCACTATAATTTCACCTCTGTCATCAATTTTCTGCCTCACAGTGCCTCTCTCACGCAGCCTTTGCAATTACCAAACTGCAACCCCGATCCGCCCTCAAAAACACTTTCAGTTTATTGCCTTATTCTCTCCATATGAGGCCTGTATCTCCTCTATTCCCAATGCTCTCTTTTCTTGCTCTGCTATTTTTTCCCCTCTCCTCTCCTGCATTTGCTCAAAGAAGCTTCCAGAACACGGGTAGTGGACAGCCTGTAGCAAGCGTAAGGGAAAGCTCGAAGGATATGTTAACACCATTGCAAACCCCGACGATGAATATGAATAATACATTGGTATATGCCGACATAAAGACACACTGAGCGTCTGTAAGTTATATGGATACAGCATAGAAAGACTGGTTACCTGAGTTATGCACACTGGATAAATCACAGCGCACACACAAGGCATCGATAATGAAGGAGAAGTGAGAGGCGAGCCGCAAAAATCGATAAAACATTGAACACTATAGTGCGCTACATATGAACGTTCATGCTAGTGGAAATAAAGAGCTGCTGCAGAGGGGGAAAACGGCGAGTCGGCTTGACAAATTGCAACGTAAATCATTGAACAAATAAATGAAACATCTGAAGAGCCATTATAGATGAATGAAGAGGGGCTGAAGGAAGCGTTGGGATAGTCCTTTTGGCCCCCCGGGTCTCCCAGTGCCACCAAAGTACCTGCTCTATGACTGATTGCAGAGTCACACAGCAGGGACTTAGGTTCAGGCCAGAGTGATTTAATACAGTATGCTGTTCACACTTGTAGTGCAATGAAATGCAGTGACAATTTTAGAGCTTGATTCAGTTGGCTAATAGATCCTTCAAACAGTGATTCTGTACTGGTGGGTCGGGAACCTATAGTTGGTCACGGAACCATTTTCAGTGGGTCGCGAGTCTATAGGGAACTTTATTCAACATTTTCCATCTGAAACTGCATGGAAGCACTAACTGTGTCTGTTAAAATGAATTTTATTGGGTTGTTTTGATCAGAATTTCAGTCTTAAAGGGATATGTGCTGCTTGTTCAACAAAAACTTGGAAAATACAGTACTTTATACGATGTATGACAAATTACAGTTTTATTTGGGTCCTCGGCTTGTCATCCGAGGGTAATGGTGGGTCCCAAAGCCCTGACACTGGGTAAACCGAGCCATTTATGTAAAACATTGACATTTGCAGAGAATAGTTCTTTACTTTAGGCGACAATGTTGAGGTTCGGCCCTTGGGTGTTTTGGCAATGATGAAAATCGGCCCTCCACGTCGCAAATTTGCCTACCCCTGCTATAGGTATTAGAAACATAAAATGCAAAAGATAAGAAAAGGTTCTGTCTCCGTCAAACCAGAATATTGGAGAAGTTTTAAAATGTTTCCCAAACAGGGCACGATTGGTCAAATGCAAACGTGAACATCAGCCTACGGTTGATTTTACTGATATCACATTTGGGGTTTGAAAAGGAACAACACATATTCCCGGTTTGGGTCAACACCCGGGCATAATAATGTCTTCACCATTTATACAGAGGGTCAGTTCCTTGGTGTATTTCCACATTCCCCCTAACAGCGATCCTACTGTGAATATATGATCAGAGCATATAAATTAATACTCTCTCAACTTGACTATGATTAATAATTCAGCGCGTGGAAACAATAGAAAAACCATGACATTTACATCCAGTTTGTCCTTTCACATCAGTGTATGAAATATGCAGACCGTGGCCGTTCTGCAGTTTAGATAACAGTAAATTGATAGTGAATTCAATATTTACACTGTGCGCTTCCACTTAGGCGTCGGTACAGTAGGGCGGATGAGTGGGCTGATACATTTCTTATACACTGTAGCGGGGGGGAAAGTTCATGTGGTTGTGCGCGGCTGTCAGTGGCAGTCTCGTCACGCGGCGTTGCTCACCATCTGACTCTGGCCAAGATGGCAGTGATGTCATGGGTGGGAAGTGGGCCATATTCCGATGGTGTTTGCTGTGATCTTAATTGAACGTGCTCGGTGGTTCGGGGAGGGCCGCATGCGTCTCTGTAGGCATACGCCGTGCACATTCCGTATGGCCGCGCCACACAAGTCAGTCAGTCGCCGCATCCACTCAGTGTCAAGCCTGCTCCATCCACTCATATGATGGATGCATGTACTGCAAAAAGACTCTGATGATGTTTCTGTGAATATATATTAAAAGTGTCACACTAGATAGAGCTGCTTGTGATGCTATAATGACCCAACAACATGATAGCCTAAATGTAGACATGTTATTAGTAATGAGATTCCATATGGTATCGCATTGAAACAGTAAACGTATTATGTATTATTTCATCTTTTTATAACACTAGGGCTTTGTTTCCCAACCAGGGGGGGCCGAGAGCTTTGTTGGCTCAGAAGGTCAGGTCCTAGATAGGGGAGACCGGGTATGGTTGTAACATTGGGAGAGTTGTAACACCACCTATTCCACCACTCAGGGATAAGACAGGAGTGAATAGAAAAAAATAGAGAAAAAAAATATTTAGACTATATTTTGTTTAATGCGTATACTATTGCACATAAAACCACATGACTTACATCAGATTAAATTGCAGTTTCTCATGTTCGCAATTTCTCTTCCATTATGCTAATACAGCTCACTAAACAATGGCTTACAGGGGTGGGTTGTAACACAACCATCCCTTCGCATACAACTAATGACACTTTCTTGATTTTAATACTTTTAGGCAGTGGGAAAGAAAGACTGACAGAGGGGCCTTCAAATGTTTTTACAAAAGCATCTGATGAGGTCAGAAAGGAGGATCAGCGGTGAAGGAACATGGGATCTGCCATATAACACTGAGCAGATTATTGCAAAACACTGCAGAAGCTGAGAGAACAGGGTCCAGTGATCTTCCAGTGTAGGTTATTGGAGCATCAATAAATCATCAAGTTTTCTCTGAGGTGCAGGAGGAAGTGTTGGCCGACTATTTGACTCGGGCAGCAGACCTGTGAACTAACTCAATGTGAGGTAAGCATATGACAGGTTAGAGAGAGAGAGACATTGTTCTTTAATTTCAATAAACCTCTTTTTGAGGTATATCACATGACGTGGCCTCTGTTTTTATTTCCGTTGTTTAAATGTTACAACCTACCCCAGTGGGGTAGGTTGTAACAAAGGAACACCATGTATTTGACATCACCTCACGAGGTCTGTGATATTCTTGCAGAGGTTTGAATTGATGCCATCTGTAGTAAACAAATGTGGGTACACAGTACAAAGTTTGAGAACTCTAGCTCAAGTTTCAGTTTATTATGAATAGTTCAGTTTCAGTTTATTATGAATATACAGTAAAAACATTTCATTTTTACACATTCATTTATGGAATAATGCATATTCATAAATGGGACACCCTTGAAGCAACAGTTTGCTTATATATGGGGCCCAAGATAAGACACAATATTAAAAACACAAACATACATTAATACATACACCCATATGACCCCCAATGACATTGTTTTTAAGTTTTAACACTTTTTTGGTGGCTGTGGTTTTGGAAATGGGAGGCCTGGCCTTACTCCAGAACGAGCAGTGGGGGTTTCTAGAAAGAAAACAAGGTCCGGAACCACTTCATGCAACAATTTAAAGGATGTGAATGAATGAATAACTTTATTCTCATTTTACAACTCTACACCTGTGTAGATCAGATGTTGGTCTAGTCCTGAGCCACTGTGGGCCAACCTGACCAGCGTGTTTTTGGAGGTAGGGGAAACCAGAGTACCCGGAGGAAACCTACGCAGGCATAGGGAGAACATGCAACCTCCAAGTTCCTGTTTCCTTGCTGTAAAGCACTTTGGGCCTGAAGGTAGAAAAGCGCTAGAAGTTGAGGGCCATGTACCATGGTAAAGAAAAGAAGAAAAAACAGAGAGAAAAACAGCCCAAATTTCTGCGCACACAAACGTTTGCCATCGGAGGGCACATAGACCAGAGTGATGCAGTTACAATAAGACTGCAAGACATGTTTAGAAGGCAATTCTTACTTTTGCACTCTGCAGAGCTTGTAACCATGGATTGCATGGATTGAATATTCTCTTTTATGAGATTGTAAGAAATGCGCCTAAAATCAAGTGTATGCAGAAATGTAAAAAGTGCTGCTTGGAAAGAGCTGGAGAGCTATTCCTCCTGAGTTACTGGTCAGAGATCCCTGTAATAGTATGGTACTAACTGCAATCCTGGGGCACAGCTGTAAGTAAAGGCTTTCATGAACAAATGATGGCAACACAACACCATAATTTGCCTATTTGTAGCAAATGCAATCATATTATTTACAATCACTAAAAGGAATAAAACCAATTATATTCCCCCATTAAAGTTATGAGTGATCTAACAGCATTAGGTCTGTATTATAATGCAGCTGTGCTTGTATGACACATATAATTACACAGAAGATAAGAGACAGCTCACTGCACTAGTTTATTTATCACTAGTGTGAACTGAGGTTAGCCACAGGGAGAAGAAATACCAAGCTCTGCATTCAGCCGAAACGCATCAACACATGGTGCAATGTTCTATGCATCTTAAAGCAGGATCTTAATGCAGGATTTTCAAGCTTACTATAGATTTTAAAAGTTACTCACGGCACACATTGGTCGTCCTTCTTTTACGCACTAACTCACATTTTACCTCATATGCACTCGGCAGCAGATATACAGCAAGAGTTATTTTTCGCTCATTATTAATAACTTAATGGCACAGGATAGTTCACACTGCATTTGTAACATTTATGGAAATGCCCAGAGCTTCATTTATTTTCAGTTGATTGAAAACGGTCTGAAAGCAAAGCCAGGACTCTGTATATACTGACCCATAAATGATTCAGTTTGGAGAGCTGAGCCGAATCAATGACCCTTGGATCTGTTTGTTGAATTCTGCGGTGAAGCCTAATGCAGTGGCAACTTCAGGCTCTCAACATGAAACAACAAAATAAGAAATGCATCCCATACTGACTAATAATATTTTGACTAACTTTACGGTACCAATTTACATTAAATACAATAGGCTAAATGGGTTTGATTCCTCATCAATGGAGTCTGCAAAATCACTGTGTAGAGCTTAGGACAGTAAGTTATAAACTGGGATTCCTGGCGCATTGAATAATATAATAATGGAGATTTTAAAATGTTAAATACAGGAAGCATTTAGATATTGTTAAAGGAAAACATTAAATCGCTATTTACCGTATCATACTAGGTCATCATCTCTGTCGTAGCCTTGACTGTGGTGCTCAGACTCTCAGCCACTAAATGTTTGCTTGCATATCAGTATGACGCTTTGAGAGGGTGTTTATCCCTTTTCTGTGGAAGCATAGACAGACTTGAATGGTAGGACTAGCGCAATGTCTCGAGTTCTGGTCTCCGGGTCCCGCACCGATGGTAAAAAAAAAAAAAACTTGTATAAGACATCCAGACTGCTGCCTATTTTTCATCTATCCTCTCGAACACCATTGTTAATTCTATAACAGATATGGCAGTGTTATATAGATTTACAGTGATTTGGCATCCAACAGAGTGGTTCCACTGCACCTTTCCCCTGATTTTAATCTATTTATTATTATTATATTATTATTATATTATTATTATTATTATTATTATTATTATTATTATTATTATTATTATTATTATTATTATTATTATTATTATTATTATTATTATTATTATTATTATTATTATTATTATTATTATTATTATTATAGGCGTGGTGGATGTTGCATTGTGTATGGAGCTGTTTGCCACCAGTCTTTCATCTGCGTGTTGAGAGCAGATAATATCAGAGCCCCAGAGCTTGACCAGGTGACCAAGAGTCAACATCTCAGAAACTGCTTTGCTCTGTATCTTGTGGTCAAAGTGTTGACACACAGTTTGTAGCTGCAAAGACACCATGCACCCATGTCAATGCCTCCTCAGTTCTATGTCAGGAACAGGAGCAGAGTCTCGATCCATACCAGACCCAACTGACTAAAGAACAGCTTCTTTCACAAGGCTGTCAGGAAGCTGCACTCTCCCCTTCCCCTATTCCCTATTGTGTAATACAGTATACACAGTGTTAGCAGTTTTGATTCTTAGTGTGTGCGTTTTATGTGGTTCAACTGACTAAATCCGGCTGAACTGAAGTTTTATAACCAAGTTTCTTTAAAAACACATTTTTAAACTTCTGAATCTTGTCAACCTTTAAATGAAATAAACCTGGATTATGCACAGCTGACCTGTGATGCCCCCGGCCTCACCCCTGCAGAGCTGTAACCCATGTGTGACAGAGGACATACAGCAGGAAGCTGGAGCTAAATAAGGAATAAAGGCCGAGGCACTAGAGGGAAGTGTCTGTTTGTGTGAGCGTGTGCTAATTCATGCGATACAAGTTCTTGTTCTTGTGGGAGCTTCTGTACAAAACTGCATAAAACCACGGGGCTATAACAATATACTGTTCTTTTGTTTTATTTTTTTTATCTCTTAGTTTGAAAATATTATGTTCTTACAGTTACAGAACGTGATGCAAGGTTTACACAAATTTTGTAATCCATATTGTTAGTAGAGTATCTTATTTCACTGTTTCAAGGCTTGTGGGAATTACTATATAATTTACATGTTTAAAACTCATAAATTAAGTTGCTAGAGTCAAGTTCCAGCTGTCAGGTGAGCCCTCCCTGATCATCCTACACCTCCAGAAGCCGAGTGACATCGCAGTGAAAATGGGTAAATTTACATCAGAAGTAGAGGATCCTCCCTCACATAAAACTGTTTCATGATTGAATGAATAGATAATAATAACCATCATAATCATGCAGCCAGGGGCCGGAGGGTGTCCGGTTTGGGAGCCTCAGGATCGCATCTCTGCTGTTTGCGGACGATGTTATTCTGTTGGCTTCAACAAATCAGGACCTTCAGCACGCACTGGGGCGGTTTGAGTGTGTAGCGGCCGGGATGAGGATCAGCACCTCCAAATCTGAGGCCATGGTTCTCCACCAGAAAAAGGTGGCTTCCCCTCTATAGGTTGGTGGGGAGTCCTTGCCTCAAGTGGAGGAGTTCAAGTATCTCGGGGTCTTGTTCACGAGTGAGAGACGGATGGTGTGAGATCGACAGACGGATCAGTGCGGCGTCAGCAGTGATGCGGTCGCTGTATTGGTCTGTCGTGGTGAAGAGGGAGCTGAGTCGGGGCAAAGCTCTCGATTTTACCGATCGATCTACTTTCCCACTCTCACCTATGGTCCCGGGAGGAGCTCGGAGTAGAGTCGCTGCTCCTTCACATCGAAAGGAGCCAGCTGAGGTGGCTAGGGCATCTGTTCCGGATGCCTCCGGGTCGCCTCCCGCAAGAGGTGTTCCAGGCGTGTCTTAGTGGGACAAGGCCTTGTGGAAGGCCCAAGGCACGCTGGTGGGAATATGTCTCCGAGCTGGCCTGGTGTCGCCTCGGGGTCCCCCCAGAACAGCTGGAGGAGGTGTGACTTAGGAGGAGACTGGGCATCTCTGCTGAGACTGCTGCCCTCGCAACCGGCCCTGGATAAAGCGGAATAAAATGGATGGATGGATGGAATCATAATAAAACAAAACTAGACCTTTCCATATAAAAAGTGAGTCAAAAAAGAACTGGTACAAAAAACTATAAAAATCGATGAAATATATGGAATGTCATTTGACATTTTCAGAAAAGGCTTTGTTCATATTGGCATGTGTGCGAGAACACAGGTATAAATGCTACAGGATAAGACTTTGCTTTATATAACTAATTTTAATTGGTTTCTTTCTTTCAAAAGCTCAATCTTGCCTTGGGCAGAAAACTGGATCGGGCCGGCCCTGTTTGAAAGACACTGGCTGATCTGGTGAGATTCCTAAATGCAGCCCAGTCTTTTGGCTCCACCTTGTGTTTATATTGAGCATTACAGCTATGTTGCAGTTTATGCTATGGTTTGAGCGTACATTGCATAGAATTCAATCATAATAACATTATCTAGGTAATTCACACACAAACAACTCATAACGTTTACCTTTTTTTCCATCTCCATTTATTAACTTCAGCCCAGTTAAATGAAATTCTTGATCAAGTCTTCCCCTGTGTTTACAGTCTCTCGTTTGTTGGCAGCTTTTATAAAGATCTGGCTTTGTTCCGGGTCACACATCTGGCAGCTGTATGTCTCTTTGATTCCTGAAACATCTCTGTCCACTGTTCAAAAATAATGTGAAGCAGCCGGGGACCATATGGGACGTGTTTGAACTCACACTGGGCATTTCTTTATGTACTGTATGCCAGACAGACAGCTGGATGTCCATCCCACAAAATAAATTCACATTAATTCATTCCACAAACTGGGCTCTAAGTTATGCCTTTGCTTATGTTGAGGAGTGATAATAAAATATGGATCTGTCATTCATATTGTTGCTTTCTTTATTCACCATATTAGTCATTTGTGCCAGCATTAGACTCTGCTTCACATTTACATTCATTGTGCAAAATGTCCAGCTTTGTTTTGTTCTCTTTAAACGAAATACTGTACATTCATGTAAATTCACTTCATTACAACATATTTTTGTAGAAAACCAGAATATAAAAAAGAAATAGATACACAATTTGCAAGCCATAATAACAAATTACAAAACAAGATTTTTTTTTAACTTCACAATGTTCAAATGATCACAATTGATACTTTAAAGGCCCTGTACCTGGCTTTTATTATTACAACAATGAAAGAGGAAGCCGCTCTAAATTCATTCCAAACTTTTTTTCCAAAGTTATTTGTAGCATCCCAATTCTTCACAGGGATGAGTTTTTAGGCAAATTTCACAACTTGCAGGGTCACTTTTCAAGGTCACTGTCACAGAAATGCTGGAAAACAAGCCTGCAAGTTAATGAAATTGATTCAAATGCTTTATAATTTGATGTGCAGTGTTTCCCCCACTAAATGTCTAAGTTTACAATATACTAAAGGAGAACAAAATCAATTCTGTTCCATTACTTGGACAGATTTCAAGTATAGAGCTTAACCATTCCAATTCATTTTCCTTATACTTAAACCCTTTGATGCCACCGGTGGCTGGAGCCTATCCCAGCTCCACTGGGTCACAGTGGTTTCTGCTTTAAAGCTATAGTTTGAAAGACATTCACTCTTACATTGACACAGAAAGGAGAATTTAAGAGGCTTATTTTGGGCAGCATTGTATTACATCGCTAAGTCTAATTCCTTTCCTATAGGGGCAGAAAAGTCCACCTGGTAACCCGGAATAAGCAGTTGAAAGGAGGAGGAAACTATTTCAGTTCAACCCAATACAGATGATGACTTGAAAACACACCTCAAAGGAACAGGCCACCGTTTTTCCACACTGAGATACGTTCTTAGCTGAGCTTAAACGAGTTGATGTGTACCTGTTTGTTCTTTACGAGTGCGCTCAAAAAGACCAAAGATGTTGTTAGCATTTAGCCTCTCCTCCTCTCCTCAGGGTGGCAAGCCGGGTCAGGGATAATTTCTGGAGTGGCAACACATCTTACTATGTCGAATTTTTATAGTGGGGGTACGCAAGTTTTGCTTGATCACAAGGTAAATAGTAGTAGTAGTAGTAATAAAAAAAAAAAAAAATTAAAAAAAATCATCTTGGAAGGCACAGGAGCACCTGGCACCTTATTTAGCTCTAAAGTTGTTATAATTCTTTGTCCTGTCAAAAAGTACTAACAGAGTGAGCCTCTTTATGCACCCAAGTAGCTTCTAGAGCAGATGTGAGACATCACATGACAATGGGATGGCAGCTGGGGTGGCAAGACCTTTACTTGGGGTGCCACCCCTCTAGATCCACCCCTGCCCATAGAGGAGAGGCTAAATGCTAAATGCTAAATGACTGAGTGCACGCGTAAAGACCAGTCAGGTAAGCGTCAACTCTTCTAAGCTCAGGTAAGAACAAATCTCATTATGAAAAAACGGTGGCCTGTTCCTTTAAAAAATTGGAACAGGGCAACCTAAAATCATTTACATCCAATAAGGCTAATAACCACAGATGACCCCAACATCTTCCTTATGTGAGCAGTTATGTACTCCTACTTTGGACCTCTTACACCCGAGCAATGTGTCCTCCGTGCCACTACACTCAACATTGTCCAGAAGGATTTTAACACTGTCCTCAGCCGCTCCTAGAATGGCCCTCTTCATGACAGCCAGCGCACTGCTGTACCCCAGCTGTCTGCACACCACAGTACCGGCCGTCCTGCTGAAGAGGTCGTCACACACCGAGCCCCATTCTCCTCGGATATAAACCTCCACTCTGCCCCGATCCGGCAACCCATCCATACTGACGAGGCGCACAGTACCGGCCCGCAGTTTTTTACCCCTCCTCTGCCCCCTTCGCCTGGGTTTTTTGAAGATTTGGTTGCTCTCTCGAGTGTCGGCAAGCTTCTCCCCGAGTCGCACCTTGTCCCCTTTGGGTGCTGTTTGGGGGCTGTCAGTCGCAGTTCTGGTAGGTTTGTGTAAAGACGGTGTGGGTTTTGGGTCCCAGTATGCCGGCCGCGGGCTGGTCCCGGACAGTGGTGTCGTAGTGAAGAGGGGGCTTTGAACAGTCCTAGGTGAGGCTGTGGTCAACACACCTGAGGGGCACACAGAATCACTCGTAACTTGAACCGCATGCAAGGCAAATATGATGTGCACTAAATAAGAAAATGAATAAAAACATCTAAGTAACATTATAATATACTCAGAGAATTTGCAATTCATTATAGTTACGCCAAAGGTCTTCACAGCCCTTTTTTGTGACCTTCCAAGTGGAATTTAAAATGATGTCCTTTTCAATTTGAGATCCTTTATCTGCAAGTTCTTGTTAGCTTGTGAAACAGCGCCTTTCGACTCCTATCCATGGTGTACTACTCTTGTAATCTTGAGGATGACATGAAGACACAGACACAAAGAGCAATGTCCAAACAAAAGCATTTATTTGAGATTTAAATAAATTTGCTACCTAATTTAAATGATTTAGTGCAACCATTGTACATTTAAAAAAGCACATTTCTCTTTTCTGTGGGCCAGCCATAGAGAAACAGTTAGCAGGAAAGATAAGTGACTGATGGTAACGCCACTGTACCTGAGTTTGACAATTTTGTGCAAATAGCTCGTCCCTTTTGGGTTCAACATTAAACATGATGACATGGCGCAAAAAAAGTCTACAGCTATTAAGTGTACCACAGAGAAAACCATTACATACACAATGGATACTTGATAAATGGTTCTCCTGCCTCCTCCAGACCTTAGATTGGAGTCTGCTGTTCTACGTGAAGTGTAGTGCATTTGTAGAAAGCGCCTCATTGAAATGCGTTAAGTACAATAGCTGCTATGCACTCGTGGCTCTTGTGAGACAGAAAAAGAGCGGCTGTAAATACTGTGAGCTGTGCTTCGTGGCAACGCTAAGGTCTGAAGGGGCCTGTTTTCTCTTTCAAGTTCAAACCTCAAGCCCAAGGCAGAGCAGGTCCAGTTTCACTCATGTGCAATTCTCTAAGCTGCCTCTTACGCATCTCTCTTCGCCCACAACATCCTTTATAAATAACGTGTAGGTAGTCAAGTAACATTGTTTAGTTATTAATTACACACTGATTACAAGGATTTAGAACAATTGAATTATAAAAGAACAAAAGATGACTAAACTTTTAACCTCTTAACCCCCACCTGAAACAGGTACACTTTCAACTGTTTGGCATTTCTCAAATCTAGAAGCTTCTTGAAAAAGGCGTCAATTAAGCAACAAAAATGAGGATGAAAACACAACAAAAAGGTGACAAAAAAAGCGACAAAAAGAGCGACCAAAACTTGACAAAAAACGCAACGAAAACGTCCCAGAAAACTGACAATAATGCAACAAAAATGTACGGAGCCCTGGAAGTGACATCAGACCAAAAAAAATTGTTTTACCACATACTATCTTGGGGGAATGACATATTATGTTGGGGGGAAATATTTTTTGGGAAAAAAAAAAATATATATTTTGATGAAATATAAAAATAGATTTCTTTTACATCACAAATTATCTCAGGGGAATGAGATATTATCACAGGGAATGAGATATTATCACGGGGAATGAGATATTATCACGGGGAATGAGATATTATCATGGGGAATGAGATATTATCACGGGGGAATGAGATATTATCACAGGGAATGAGATATTATCACGGGGGAATGAGATATTATCATGGGGAATGGGATATTATCACGGGGAATGAGATTTTATCACAGGGAATGAGATATTATCACGGGGAATGAGATATTATCACAGGGAATGAGATATTATCACGGGGGAATGAGATATTATCGGGGGGAATGAGATATTATCATGGGGAATGAGACATTATCACAGGGGAATGAGATATTATCACGGGGGAATGAGATATAATCACGGGGGAATGAGATATTATCACGGGGAATGAGATATTATGTTGGGGAATTTTTTTAATTTATTTTTTTAAATAAAAACATTTCATCCCCCAATTTGTTTTGTCTGATGTCCCTTCCAGGGCTTCGTAATACGGTGACAGACGCTTTGCGAAACCAGGACAAAAAGCAATGGGGAAAAAAAGTGTGAAAAAGCAACAAAAATAGACAAAAACACAACAAAAAACTACAAAAACCCAACAAAAACGGTTAAAAAATGTGACAAAAATGCAGCAACAACGCCATCTAAAAGTTACGATCAGTTTTGTAGGCCTCAGCTTTCAAATGAGGCATTACACTCTTGCTCTCCAGTCGCAAAGCTTTTAGATTTGGGTAAAGCCAAACTGGAGAAACTGCACTCAGTTCAGAAATCAAAATCGTCACAAATGTCTAAGAACAACAGTATCTCTGTGATGACGAGGGCATAAAATCCATGCTTCAAATCTACAGTAAATCAATGCATTAGCTGCCCTGCTATATTCATCAATTATCTACGAGCAATTTCACAGCAGATAGAAGCTCTTAACATGTGAACATCAATAAAGAAATGAATGTAATGAAGAGGAGAGTTGTCTCTGGCCTAAAGCTCTCACCTCTGCCCCGTGTGGGACCTGTCCTGTCTGAAGCCTGACTGCTGGTCCTGACAGTGGACATAATGGTGGGCACAGCTGGCGCACCAGTGGGCCGACCCGTGTCTGGGCTGGGGACGGGAGCAGCTTTGGTCGCCTGCGCTGTGGTTGGAGGTAATGTGGTGATGGAAGGTTTTCTGGTCGGTCTCGTGCTCTGAGCTCTGGTCGTTGGCGGGACAGTCGTAAGCTTGGGCTTGGGCTTTCGGGTCGGTGGGGGCGGTTTATAGATGGGGGGTTTGTAGACGGCAGGTTTTCGTGGGGACTGGGGTTTTCTTGTGGTGGTTGTGGTTCGTATGGTGGTGGTGGGAACAGGGGTGGTGGTCGGCTTCTTGTCGATAACAAACTCTGAAAGGAGGAAACCGGAAACAATTTATTTGAATAATGCAATACAAACTCAGAGTAGCTTATTCAATGTATTGTATTTTTAACCTTTTAACCCCCACCTGAACCGAGCACATTTTCTCCAGTTTGGCAAATATTGACAAAACGAGGATGAAAAAGCAACAAAGGATAAAAGAGTGTCAACAAAAGTGCCGGAAAAGCATGAAAAACACTCTAAAAAGTGTCAAAAACGTGTGAAAAAAAAAAAAGCGACAAAAAGCAATGAAAAAAGCAATGAAAATGCAACAAAAAACGTGACAAAAAAGTGACAAAAAATGCGTGAAAAGCAACAAACAAGGACAAAAGGGCAACAAAAAAGACCAAAAAAGAACCAAAAACATGACAAAAAGGCTTAAAAAATGTGACAAAAATGCAGCGAAAATATGACAACATTTCCAATCATGTTTGTAGGTCTAAGCTTTCAAATGAGGCGTTACACTTTTGCTCTACAGCTGAGAAGCTTTTAGTTTTAGGTAAAGCCGAACTGGAGAAAGTGCACTTGGTAATAGCTTTGATAAAGTATACAATTGTGTAATGAGGACGTATGTGTCCAGTAGAGGGCACTGTTCTCTATGTTCGCCACTTTCATTAACAATAGGTTCATTTCAGTGTCACCCATTATGTTTTAAATGATCATGGAGGATTTTGGCGAAACTTAAGAAAGAATTTCCGGTGGGTTACCTAACTCATAAATTATACTTGGCTTCTTTATTAAGAAGCTAAGCCACAACAGTTGTAATTCTCACCTTCTTTAGGATGGAAATGAATGAGTTTTCCTTTGATCTTGACAGGAGAAGGCTTTACACTGCACTTTCCAGGTGGTGCGCGCCTAACATAAAATAATAATAAAATTACATGTTTTGTTTTTTTGGCATCGAACACAGTGCATACGGGTGACTGGTTACCTGGATGGATCCACTATTTTATATATGACCCCGGCTTTGGCTGTAGCACTGGCCGCTCCTGTGGCCAACATGTACAGCTCCCCTGGGAACAGTGACACAGAAACACATTATTTTTTAACATTCAAATTACAGAACAAACAAAAGAAAGACATATTTCAAAGCCAAATCATGTGTTTTCAACTTAAGTGCCTAGTAATCTGTGGTGTCTTCTTTTAATTGAAAGCAACTGTGAACCTAAAATTACCGCTCTTCACTGTTTGAAGTCAGAAAGACTTAAGTGGTTTCATCTGAAGAAAACCAAGCATTTTTGTTAATTTCCAATTCTGTAAGGATCAACAAAAGCGCTGACCGTGTCCTGCAAAGGTAACAATAAAGTAGCAGCAGATGCTTCACCCAGCAGAGATAACTAAGCTGTAATACTGCAGAACACTCACAATCCAAATTATGTATTATTTCTGTAATTGTCCTTTTATATTCTTTTTCAGTGCAATTACAGTTGGATTAAAAGCTGCAGGAGTGACAGACGGGTAAACATGCACTTGGAGAAAGATTACTCACTGTGCATGGGAAAGTTTTATAAGGCTTACAACCAATATAATAGTGCATATAACATTAAAAAATACATGAATGGTTTGATTTAATAAGCCAGGTGCAACTGCTACTCATCAGTTACAAGTCACTGATCTTGTTGTGCCACATATTTAGATTGACAGAATAAATCAGAGCAAAATAATCCTTTTAATAAGTGTAATACTGTATGATGATGATAACTATTATTTCACACTTGCACTGTTTTCAGTCCGCCTTACCTGCCTCATCCTCAGCAAACGAGATGATATATTTGTAGTAGCTGTTTATGAGTTTAGGGAAACGGCACGTCTGGTCTCGCCCCATACAGATCTCATTATACTGCCACTCTCCTGTCTGGGCATCTTCCTTTAAAGACATCAGACGTCTGAAAGCAAAACACATGTTATTATTCATAATCATGCTCAACATAACTTCCAATACTTGCCAAAAGATAAACGTCAAAGGTTTGAGGCACACACCCACTCATAAAGTCTCCAAAAATGTACAGTCCATTGAGGTTTGGCATCTGGCAGCCCCGGTAGATGTACCCTCCTGTTACGGACTTGCCCAGCTTGTGGGGGTACGCAAAGATAGGCAATATGTCATCTGCATAGACAAACTAAAAATCAAACTACAAGCAAAAACAAATACATGTTTTATTCTCCAGTAAATATTACAGAAAAACGTAAGCTTTTAATGTTAAGCACTGAGCTAATTCAAATTTCTTATTGCTCCTATTGTATCTGCTGTCATTGATGGGGAGAGAAAGAGCTATCCGCTTTCACAATGATCATTCTATATGAGTTATATTATGATATATTATGTATAAGTGAGGCTTAAAGGAACAGGCAACCGTTTTTACATACTGAAATATGTTCTTACCTGAGCTTAGACGAGTTGATGCGTACCTCTCTGGTCTTTGTGCGTGCCCTCAGTCACGCAAAAACGACCAAAGATGTTGTTAGAATTTGGCCTCTCCCAGTGTATTCCTATGGCTCCAAATGGGTTGAAGTTAGAAGCGGCCAAGCTCTTCCACGGGCACGCACAAAGACCAGACAGGTACGCATCAACTCGTCTAAGCTCAGGTAAGAACATATCACAGAATGGAAGAACTGTGTGCCCTCAGTCACGCAAAAAGACCAAAGATGTTGTTAGCATTTGGCCTCTCCCAGTGTATTGCAGTAGCTCCAAACGTGTTGAAGTCAGATGCGTATGAACTCGTCTAAGCTCAGGTAAAAACCTATCTCAGTATGGAAAAACGGTGGGTTGTTCCTTTAAAAACAATCTTATGGGTACTCCAGCTCTGGGGTTTTATATTTTATAATTTGAAATAACATCTATGTACGGATAAGACACCGGAGCCAGGGATGGAGCTCCCTCTGTAGGCAGCCGGGGGCATGGCAGTGAAAACAAACAGTTTCTGCAACTTTGAATGCAGAACTGCTTTTGGCTGAGCTCGAGATAAATGTCAAGTAAACTGCTTGGAGGAAGAGGTACTGTATCTATGCAGAGTCGTAATTTTTATATAGTATCACTAATAAGTATCACTCTGTGAAAAGTATCTTGTCACATTCCTTACTAACAAAAAATACTTCTGTTAGAACCAATAAATATAAAAACCAAGATGGCAGCCACAGCCTTCATCTTCCATCCACTGACCCAGGACATAGAGAAAGCTCTGGGGCACACGACTCAGTTCCCCTTTACTGCAGTAATACATTTGAGTTTATGGAAGCTGATCGAAGGGCCCCAGTGATGGACTTACCCAGAGAGGAGTTTTGACAGAGCTTGCGGTCGTAGCAGCTGAAGCCTTCTTTTGCTCTCCAGCCATAGTTCCCTCCTTTAAAAAAGATTGACAGATTCCGATTTCAGATTCCAAAATAACATTTAAGTAAGATTTACGTTCAGAGCTTATAGGACAGCCAAACCTATTAACAAATTCACTAATTCAGCTTTAATAGATTTGTAAATGTAATGAATACTGAAAAAGTAACAAAAAATGTTCCTGTATTGTTCCTTAAAAATAATCCTACTCAAGTGAAGAAAGAAGAAGAAGAAAAAACACTGTAGACTCACATCTGAATCATATTTGGACAGCACAGGGATGAGTAAATTTCTGAGTCATCCAAAAAGTAGATGCCATATTACTGTATTCTGACATGTATTGCATTGAAGGTCACTACTGTCCACGTCAGTCCGAACGCACTGAAATCACAGAAATGAGCAGCGTCTGCTCAGTGTCTTACCTTTCACGATGATGTCCACCTCCTCGTATTTGTTCTGCCCCACGTCTCCACAGAACATCCTGCCCCGCCCGCTGCCTGTCAACGGGTCACCACGGTCGATGGAGCAACGCCACATGTTACGAACACCGTACGCATAGATCTCTGCAACGACAACACACAGGATTACACCTCTATTAGCGCCATAGATCTACATTGTAAACGCAGCACGAGTGAAAGAAAAACAGACCCCGTGCACTGTTGCGCGTCTAAATATAGTGCATTTTCCTCCAGTGCAAATGAGGAAGTCAGAGGCAGCACAGTGTTCCCCCAATTTATATGGTTTGATGAGAGAGTAATTCATGTAGTGCAGCTATGAACATTCTCATGTGCAAACTTGGTTTCATTTTCATTTCCGAACATTTCTCCACATTTGTTAAAGTTTGGGAATACAGCATATTATAAGTTAAAGGCCCTATACTCAACAGTGGCGTAGATGGTAAATGGTAAATGGTCTCAACTTATATAGCGCTTTTCCACCTACATTAGGCACTCAAGGCGCTTTACAGCAAGGATCCACTCACCCATTCATACTCTCATTCACACACCAGTGTACGCAGACACTGGTAGAGCGAGTCCTAGAAAGAGAGCGAGATGGTAGAGCGAGTCCTCTCCTGATCAGAAGGTCAGGGGTTCGATCCGAGACACTTCACCCTCCTTGTCTCCAGTGTCTGTGTACACTGGTGTATGAATGAGAGAGTGAATGGGTGGCTGGTTCCTTACTGTAAAGCGCTTTGGGTCTGATAAAGGTAGAAAAGCGCTATATAAGTTGAGTCCATTTATCAATTACCATTTACCATTTAAAGGCCCCACTTGATTTTGTTGTTCTCAACAATGAAAGAGAGAGCGAAAACTTAAACTGTTAAACGTAGCACTGGTTCAAACTCATTCAATACATTTTCAACACATTTTCTAACTTCCCAATCCTTTACAGGAATGAGTTTATATAATTTCACAACTCTCATGGTCACTGTCACTGTTAAAGGAACAGGCCACCGTTTTTACATACTGAGATATGTTTTTACAGATAGATATGTTCACACACAAATACCAGACAGGTACGTATCGACTCGTCTAAGCTCAGGTAAGAACACATCTCAGTAAGGAAAAACGGTGGCCTGTTCCTTTAAGGTTAAGCTATAACTTTATTGTCCCCGTAGGGAAATTTGTCCTCTGCATTTGACCCATCCTTCAATGCCGCTGGGGCAACTCGTAAGGATGTGGAGCCAGGCAGATGGTCAGTATCTGGAGGATTTCGTCTATTGTACATGTTTTTAGTGATAGGGGAAACTGGTGTACCGGGAGAAAACTTACGCAGACATGGGAACAACATGCAAACTCCACCCAGGTGTGAATCGAGCCTTCTTGCTGGCTATATACTTTATAATTGCATGTCACCGCATATCCAATATAAAGAGGACATAAAATAATATATTAAATGTATTACCATAGCCGCTAAAAATCTTGCATGCATCCTTGACGAGCTTCACTGTTTTTTATTTGCACTACCTTCTTTTCCTTCCTTTGTTCCTCCAAAAGCTTTGTTGCATTTTCACATACATGTATATCTTTTTTCTGCTTGATTATTGAGTTTTCAGCTATAGACACAGAACTTTCTATGTGAGCAGTGGGCAGTCAGCGATACCTGGCTTTGAGTCCTTCTCGCGCACAAAAGGGTTGTCAGACGGGATGCTGTAGGGAGCGCCATCATCATTATCGTCCACATCAATCCTCAGCACTTTCCCAAGAAGAGTGGACCTTCATAACATACAGAAACAGTATTTAGGTATTTTCTTCCAGGTGCAGTCTGTAGCAGGGCGCAGCTGCCCACGACGTGTAGAGTCAATATTAGGCTTGGCTGGGTGTATCCCTCGCCTTTCCCAGAACGGCTACTGCAGCACGTCAACAACGCCAGAAATATACAAGTGTCAGAGTCTGGGGAGGACTAAATACGATCTATTACAGGAACGTAATTGCAACTGATTTAACAAGATAAAAATATACAGCAGTATGACAGCATTAACTGAAATAGTCGACGGGGCATTTTTATCCAGGGTTCAGGAAGTTGGCTATTATGTCTCTTTTTATGTTATTATGTTGAATTCTGAATGGTTTATGTTCAAAAATATATTCTTTAAAGACATCTATTTATTTACGTGTACCATGAAATAGGTTGTATTGTGTCTGAATACAGGGAAATTATGGATTTTCTTTTCTTAATCACTTCGAAAGCATTTAAATTTATAGTTTTAATGTATTATTGTAGGGCAGTCCATGTAGAATTTTTACTAATTGAAATTATCTTTTTAAAATTTGAGTATAAAACTGCTACATCATAAAATACTGTAATTTAACCTCTTAACCCCCACCTTAACCGAGCATATTTTCTCCAGTTTGGCTTTACCCAAATCTAAAAGCTTCTTTAAAAAAAAGTCAAAACAGCAACAGAAATGAGACGAAAGCAAGAATGAAAATGCAACAAAAACATCACAAATAAGCAACAAAACAGTGACAAAAAGCAATGAAAATGTGGCAAAAATATGATGAGTTTAGATGAGTTTTGTAGGTCGTAGCTTTCAAATGAGGTGTAACACTGGCATAGGCTGTAACCTTTTAGATTTGGGTAAAGCTGAACTAGAGAAAACACACTTGGTTAAAGCGGGGGTGAAGAGGTTAAAAAGGCCTGATCAGATTTGTTTCCTGAACCCGCTGTACAGTATATTGATAAAAGCTGTGCATCTTACTTGTTTTGTGAATTGCCAAACTTTCCAAAGGGGTCCCCGGCTCGCCCCCCATCACCGATGAAAATGTACAGGTATCCATCATGGCCGAACAGAAGCTGGCCGCCATTGTGGTTGGACGCTGGTTCCACCACCTCAAGAATGGTCCTACAAAACAGCAGACTGGTCTTTGAAGAAGTGGTGATGTTAAGCACACATCAGTGCATTCATCGTTTTGCAGCAACAATAGCTCCACAAAATTTCAACAGTATCAATTGTCTTGACCTAAGATACAAGACTGCATCTTGACATAGAAGGGGGCGTGGCTTCGCGAGGGGGAAAATAGAATCTGTAGAGAAACACAATTTTCCACTCCTTTTAACCATTTTCTGGTGAACTATGAACTTATTTATCACACATAAATAAAGTTAAGTGTAAATCGGGTCCATATGGATATTTTCTCACAGCAGATTGTTCAGTAGAAGTGAAAACACGGCAGTTGTAGCTTGCGCTAGCTAGCCGTTAGCATTAGCACGATGCTAGCATGTAGCATTCTGTTAGCATTCTCCGTTATTTATGTATTTATGGGCTGTTGAACCACTTTGCTCCTCCCCATGTCATTGTATGTTTATTTAGTAGAAAACCATGTTCATAATTCAGCATTTGTTAAAGTAGTTTTTGAATAATTAGAGATTTAGATTTTTTTTTTTTTTTTTGATTTTTCTCCAAATTGTTTTCCTCTTAACTGTTTTCAAACATGACCATATATGGGCGATTCCGGAGATGTCGTCTGTATCTATCTGACAATTACCCGACAACAAAAAACCTCACCTTTCAGACGTGTGGTCGAGCTGGTTGTCGTCGTGAGCTGAGAGCGTGAACTCACTGATTCTGATTTTCTCCTGCTTCTTCACAGACACAGAGTAGTAGACGTAGGCTTTCTTCACTGTGCTGAATCTACAATAGCACAAATAGGAGTTTTTTTTTATTTTATTCATGTTTTACTTTTCTATGTGAATAACTAAGTGGATGACACCCATGTGCGTTTTGTATTAACCTTGGGTGCAGGGCGATGCAGAGGAAGCCCCTCTCGTCCCCGGCCCAGGGTGAGGTGAGCACAGCCTCGGTCAGGTTGAGGAAAGGCCGGTCGATCCTGGAGCCGTTGGACAGATAGACCCACAC